>NC_080672.1:235728650-236451150 GCF_030247195.1 Topomyia yanbarensis | reverse complement strand
AGCTTAAAGCATCGTCATCTCCTGGGCCAGATGATGTCCCTGCTGTGTTTTTGAAAAAGTGTATATCTGGTTTGGTGGAACCTCTCTGTCAACTATTCAAAATGTCACTGACAACCGCGATTTTTCCTCAATTGTGGAATGCAGCTTTCATCTTTCCTGTCCACAAAAAAGGTGATAAGAGAAACATTGACAATTATCGAGGAATTTCTGCGCTCTGTGCCATTTCCAAGCTCTTTGAGTTAGTCGTGGTGGAGTCAGTGTTTTTTCACTGTAAGGAATATATTTCTAAAGACCAACACGGATTCATGCCGAATAGATCTACGTCGACGAATCTACTATCTCTAACCTCTTTTGTGTCCGAAGGGTTTGATGCGAATCAACAAACTGATGTTATATATACTGACTTATCTGCAGCTTTCGACAAAATCAATCACGATATCGCAGTCGCTAAATTGGAAAAACTTGGCTTCAATGGATCACTCCTGCGATGGTTTCAATCCTATCTCGTTGGCCGTCAACTCAGTGTGAACATAGGTGATGCATACTCCAAACTGTTCTCCGCAACGACTGGTATTCCGCAAGGAAGTCATCTCGGACCATTAATATTCACTCTCTATTTCAATGATGTAAACTATCAGCTGAAAGGACCACGGTTGTCGTATGCAGATGATCTAAAAATTTTCAACAGAATTAGGAGCCGATCGGACGCACAATATTTGCAGCAGCAATTCGACACTTTCAGCAGATGGTGTGAAAACAACCGAATGATTCTGAATCCGGCGAAATGTTCTGTGATATCGTTCACCAGAAAAAAAGATCCCATTGAGTTTGAATATAACTTGTCTGGAGCTCTTGTTTCCCGGGTGAGCTGCGTTAAGGATCTTGGAGTGCTGTTAGATTCGAAACTTACATTTAAGAATCACATTTCGTATGTTGTTGGTAAAGCATCGCGAAGCCTGGGCTTCATTTTCCGTACGGCTAAATCCTTTACAGACATTTACTGTCTCAAAAGCCTATACTGCTCTTTAATGCGCTCTACACTGGAGTATTGTTCGGCGGTCTGGAACCCGAATTACATGAACAGCAGCGATCGAATTGAAGGCGTTCAACGAAAATTTATACGGTATGCTCTTCGACGCCTGCCTTGGCGCGATCCTGTTCGTCTACCAAGCTACGAGAGTCGGTGTCAACTCATCCAGCTCGATACTCTCCAGCGTCGTAGAGAAACTGCAAGAGCCTTATTCATCTCTGATCTTCTGTCAGGACGCATCGATTCTCCAGATTTACTAGAGCGAGTTAACATCCAAGCAAGGTCCAGAACGTTACGCGGAAACGTTCTTCTGAGAGTGCCGTTTCGACGAACTATTCAAACAGCTAATGCCGCTATCACGGGACTACAACGCCTCTTCAATCGTGTGTCGCACTTGTTCGACTTTCATTTGTCTCGAATATCATTGAGAAATCGATTCCTGCAGTTTTTTAGATGTAATTAGTTTAAGTTTCCATCCTTGGGGCCGAGTACGGCCTGTTGATGTGCGTGATAAATAAATATATATATATATATATATATATATATATATATATATATATATATATATATATATATATATATATATATATATATATATATATATATATATATATATATATATATATATATATATATATATATATATATATATATATATATATATATATATATATATATATATATATATATATATATATATATATATATATATATATATATATATATATATATATATATATATATATATATATATATATATATATATATATATATATATATATATATATATATATATATATATATATATATATATATATATATATATATCAATTTAACTCTTTACAAGGATTTGTTTTGTTAGCCCTGAAAAGAACCGATGGTCGGGTGTGGGTGGCATCCTACGACTATTTACTTCGAGCTGGAATACTTGATAACGGCATTGGTACCTTCCGGTACGGCATGTTTTGCAAGCTAATCCGGCTTCCTTTTATCGTATGAGTTTGCCAAGTCTGTACCCAGCTCCAGACGAGAAACCTCGTTCGAAATATATTCGGAAATGTTCACGAAGTTGTTCATGATGCTCATCGCCTTCGACTAGACTCCGGTGTCCGGATGGAGTTGCGTGAACACCTTGTAGAAGTAGACAGCGTAGCTCTCCTTGCGTCGTTGCTTTCGTCTCTTCTCTCCTCCTTTCACGATGTTCTGTGCCTTGCCGCCGCCACTGACGATTTTTTGACGGCATTACCATGACGACATGATACCACTACTGCTAGGTGCGAATTAAAACTGATGAAAAAATCGGCTGTACCTATCTTTTATCTTCGACTGTAGAGAAACGAAAGTCCGTCCTTTTTTAATTTATCGCGTTTCGTTCGTTCGTTGGCCTGCCCCTTTGATGGACGATGTACAATGAACCGAGTGCTATACGAATGGCATCAGAAAAGAAGACCTTCGCAACCAATTTCTGATCGTAACAAAGAGAAACCCGCTTTTACTACTTTACACGACTATTTCCGTCATATAAAGTATTAATTTGAAGTTCTCCGCTATTCTAAATCAACGTACAATCCGCATAGTTGAAATGTGAAATAGTTTCTCATATATGTGCCCTGTCCTTGTTATTTTTCTATTTATAAGACAAGGTCCACAAAAAACCTATTTTTTGATTGAATTACAATGTTTATTGACTATTTTATTTAACTCACGCTCAACACCTCTTCAAATGCATGCAATCGGCGACTTCAAGCCTATCTCAAATATGTGAAACCGACTTTTCCTTAATACTTTTGATCGGAAGTTTGCCACACGCTACTGTTGCTCGATACAAGGTTAGTAAGTTGTTTGCTGGAAGACACGACCACGATGACATTAAAAATGCGACCATTTTTGTCAGCCAGCCATATTATTCGTGATACATCCTGTAATGTCATCGACTTATTTAGGACAAAAGGTAACAAATCGTATCCTCTAGGGAATCTACTACACAATTGTTTTGATTATTTCCCAACAAATCGCGCAAAAATCTGTTTGTTCCGTACAGCACAGCGCAAATAATTGACGTTGGAAAACAAATCGGCAACTTCAGCTGCCAAAAACTTAGAAACGATCGAAGCATTTTTCCGTCAATGTCACTTTTCAGATTCAAATTTTTGTAGGTATTTTCTTGCTTCCGTCCAATCGGTCAGTTTATTGGTTTTATCGTACATTTTTCGGATATTATTATAGAAAATAACTAACCCGGTAAGAGGGAAGTTATTTTCCAAAGCACGAAATGGAAATTTCAATTGTAATTCTTCTGAGAACGATTTTGTGGTCCTAATATGGACCGTTTGTTGTGAATATTATTTCGCCGTTTCCCGCTCGACATGATGATTATTCGCTTGGTATGAATAGCGCACAGATTGGTATCTTCCAACAAACTAACCAGGTAGGCCTCGCTGGCTTCTTAGAGGGTCATTACGGCTGAGCTCCGGAAGGGTAGATCGGTTATGAAATGCTGTGCAATCTCACGGACCAGACACTGGAAGAGCAGCTTGCGGATTAGTAACTCTGTCCACTTCTGAGAGCGATGAATTTCACACAGGGCGACGACAGTTCTTGGTTGGCAGCGATAAGGCAGTAGCTATGATTTGGTTGGTGGTCCAAATGCAGCTTCTCGTTGAGCAGCACACCTACGTGTGTTCTGCTCTGTGGATTGGACATGTCAGGCTTTAAGAAAAACTGTGACACCCATATTTATAGGTTCTAGCATTAATGTTGATTCGCATTAAAAGTAGTTTTTGAACTTTTTAAACAAGTTATACATAGCAAACAAGGTATCAATAGCAAGCGTTAAACGTTTTCCTTTTGATTTATGAAATAAAATTAGTAATTCCTTTAGTAGGAGAAAAGTTATTAAGGTTCAGTGTACGTAACGCATCCGTTTTGAAAATTTTGAAATGACACCCAGTGTAGTAAAAAAAGACGTCCTACGTCAAAAAGGAAAAGTTGATTTTGTGATATTTTATGATATTTTTAACGCATTTTCAGAAGAGTACAAATGTAGCTGCTACTTTTTGCAACCTTCTGAGTTATAAGTCATTGAAAACTATCATTTTTATTTTAAGAAATGACCGTAACTCGATAATGAAAAATGATTTCGATTCACATTCTTCAGCAGAAATATGCGCAATGAAAAGTACTGAAATTGCTTCATAGAGAGTCTGATTAGACTAGATAGACTGACTATTTAAAAAGTTATAGTTAAAAAACTGACTTTTTAGAAACATCCTAAGTTAAAGAAGAAAAATAATTATAACATGAAAACCGATAGTGCTATCACTTTGATGCGTTTGAAAATGTTACTTGAAAAACGTTTTTAATCCACCTAACAGTGTGATGAGACATTTCTTATAACTCTTATCACTCTTCGGATATTATATCGTTTGAGAACATTTAGCTCAAATCAGCATAGGACAACATCAGTGCTAGAAATCTCAAACCAAATCAATGGGAAAGCGAAAAAATGGCCCATAAAATAGACATACCAACGAATTATTGTTAATGCTCTGTTAATAAAATATCTAAATTGTGGTGGGAAAACTGAATTTTTCTAAAGGGGTTATATATTGTACTGAGCCAAAAAAAAATCTATTTTTTTTTAATCTATTTGAAGTTTATATTTTACTCAAATTTCCAACGCGACTGAGAACTAAGAAATCAACGCTTTTTCTTGAAAAGGGCGATACTAGCAGTGATATTATTCAAAGAAAATCAACAGTAAATATTTCCAGACTTGGTTTTTATTTCCTATTTAAGAACTATTGTGTTTTTTACATCCTAGATTGCATGATTCAGTGATCGAAACCCAAAACTTCATAAAGTATTTGAAATTATTAAATTAAAATTTGTTTTTGCTATTGAAATTGACAAAATGATAGTATCGCCCCTTTGGCGATTGTTTACTTATTCGGTCCCACCTATCAGCATTGAAGTATCGCCCTTACGTTTTTTTACAATAACTACCGTTCTACACCACCGATTTCGTCCGTGTTTTTTCAATAGCGATCATTGTTACTATTTACAGCTGGTATCAGTTTGATAATCCTAAACAATACGAAAATAACAGTTACGCCTCTAAACTGCTAGCAAAAATAGTATCGCCCTGTTTGTTTGCATGGAGGGCGAAACTTTAAATAAACAAACAAAATACAGTTTCGCCCGTTGTATTTTTTGTTGTAGTTTAAGAAAGCAATATCGTAGAATCCAAATTTTTAGGTTAATTTGTTGCGTTTCAAAGCCCTCATTCGCATGTATGAAAAAAGCCCTATGTTTACATTTGTAAGTATCGCCCTTTTCACAAAAAAGCGTTGAAATGAAATCGCAGCTCCTGATATCACGCTATCTCTGAAGTGCATTCGTGCATAGTTCCAAATTTTACTTCGACATCGACTTTTTCTAAAGGTGACTTCCCAGTAGTATCCTGAATTTGAATTATTATCGCTAATCCTAATGCCAAAGAACAAATAAAAACCTCACGAAAACGAACCGTTTGGGAAAATCATCATCATTACTGGAATTTTCATTTTCACGAAACTTTTCGATAACTTTCCGTCACTTGCGTTAATGCACTGGGTGCACAGTGCTCTGAAAATCTAGCGAAATCGTCTTAGGGCACCAGCGGGTCTGTAAAGAATACTAATAATTAATTTCTATTCCATAATTTTCAGCTCAGCAATTCGAGAGATCGTGCTCACCGCAAGCCATGAAAAATTTTGGAAGAAGTCTATAAAATAACCCCTTGAAAACTACCTAAGAATTGTTGTAGTTCGATGCAATAAAAAAATCTCCAAAAAAGAATTGTACCTATTAATGTGAAACACAGTGAATAATACATACAATAAAGACCCATTTTTATCAGTCTCATGGTGTATTTTAGGCTGACAAAATGGGGACATTGACTAAATCGGGCATTTTTTTCTTTATAATAAACTGAAACTGTTAAAATATTCTTCTCGTCTCTTGATGTAGTCTGATAACTATTTCTGATTATGATGAACTTTTTATTTTCGCATATTTCGCATATCTTCATGATAAGGAAAACATGCTCAAGAAAGGATTTACTCGAATTCAGTCTTGTTCGTCTGCTAGAGCCCATCAAACATATGTTCGTATCTGGCTGATAAAATCGGGGTTTCAATGTGTTATAATAGATATTCAGCATTCGAAGAAGTTTCTTTTGAACGAGTGTAGAACGACTTTGTTTCTACTTACTTGAAATCAGCGGCGTAGCCAGAAATTCGGTTTGGTGAAAATCGATCATACTGTCCAAACGGCATAATTCCGAAACCGTAATTTTTGAAGTTTTAAAATTATGCAGAATTAATTTTTCAGAAAATAGTTACAGAGTTCGTGTCTTTAGCGAATTTGTTGAGACTTTATTGTAGTCATGAATATTAACCTGAGAAAATTCACCATAAATACTTCTTGGACGATATACCGTCAAAATTATTTTATCAAATGATGCGCTGTTTAACGTTTGTAAAACTCGTCGAAGATACTAACCCTCCGAAATTGGCGGTTTCAAAATGAAGCTATCTTGACCTTAAACTACTGTTTTAAACATTTGATCTATACATATAATTGGTCATACAACAAAAATCAAATGCTCATCAAAATCGATCAGAACCTGCTAGAATCGATTGGAAATCGTCATTTTTCATAAATTTCTCTCTACATTCGGAAAGTGTTATCCTCGATATTAATCATATTACGTTTTCGTCTCAACTCGACGCATTCCCAAAATAACAACCTGTTTTAATCTACATAGTGGTGCAATTGTGCTTGTCTCATTTGTCCAGACTACGATTCCATGGCCGGTTATGTTCAATACAATGGTGGAAATGAATATTACATGTTTAGTACGATTTGCACATACATACAATGGATCGACGGCCACGATCTTGAGATACTATGTGATATTGAAACATCGCTTGAAACCAGCGGCGGATCATGGAGAAAGATCCGGGAGGTCCAGGTCCTGCCGAAAATTTTCAACTTGTTAAGAAATTTTAAACTAGTTTTAATTTTAAAGTAGCAACCCCTCACTGCATACTCCCTCTGGGCCGGTATGATTGACGATTTTTGGAGTGATTGCATAACCTTTCTATATTAGAAAGTCAAAAATGTACCAAAGTCCAAAGAAGTCAATTTTTGTCAAACATCTAAATGTTTCATGCATTTTAAAGTCATTTGGCATCAAAAATACAAATTTGATTTTGAAAATTTTTCATTTCAGTTTACATGGGAATTTGCTGTGTGATTGCACTCTTCAACTCGTAACTCCGGAACCGGAAGTCCAATCAATAAAAAAAATTCAATAGCAGCCGATGGGAAGGCTGCACCTTTCATTTGAGACTAACTTTGTGCAAATCGGTCCAGCCATCTCTGAGAAACAGAGGTCACATTTTTTCCACATACACACATACACACACAGACATTTTCCAATCTCGACGAACTCAGTCGATTGGCATATGACACACGGCTCTACGGGTCGGGATTAGATTGACGAATTTTAGAGTGAATGAGAAAGGCAAAAACATTTTCAGCAAATGTTGAAAGTTATGCATTTTTTTGGTGAGCAGTTCTATGTTTCATAGACATTAAATCAATTTTAACTTCGCTTCCTATTAAATAAAGACCCTTATTACAGTACATTTCTACAAAAACGAGCTCAATTTGAAAATAAATCTGAGGATTATGATTGATTACAGAAATCTGGAATTTTCTATTGGAATGTTTTCAGGCAGGAATTTGATATTGATTCTATTAGACAACTGTGAAATCAAGACCAATAGATCAGTTACTTATCAGGACCCCATTCCGACATTTTATCAAAATGATGTTTACAACAACAGGTTATCAATCTACGGATCAGATAATTGTTATTGTGATATTGAATTAAATCAGTCTGCATCAATAAATGTTCAACTTCAATCCAATATTTTTTTTGGGTGTGGTGGGGGGGTGATTGTATGGTGTTAAACCCCAAAGCCTTCTCTTGGCTACGCCGTTGCTTGGAGTTATTTATTTCGCTTTTCATTTTCCGATATGTTTCAGATCGATCCGATGGTTATAAATCAGAAAAATTGCAGTCAGAAGGTTCGCACAAACGAACATTTTTGTACTGATAAGTTATCAAGTTCCTTCCAGACATCTTGGAAGTGTCCGGTGATTATTTCTAGCGGTTGTAGATAGTAAAATGAAATACAAAATTCGTTTTATCGAAATAATGTTTAGCTTATTTCAATGGATTATTACTATATTGAACAATAAATAGGCGACAAAGAGTAATCAACAAACAACAAGCCATAACTGTTAAAGTATTCAAAATAGATATTTAAAGTCTTTAGTAAAGTTATAACTGTTAAAGCCATAACTGTTAAAGTATTCAAAATAGATATTTAAAATCTTTAGTAAAGTTATTCGCAAAAGTAAGAGCTACAAATTTGCTGAAGACATCATTTCGATATAATCACTTCCAAGAAAATTTGTGAAAATATCTCACTCATAGGGGGATTAATCAGCAAAAGCACAATACCAAAAGAAAGGGCATATTAACTCCATTAAATTCTCCGAAGATACTATTGAACTAAAATAAGCCGTTTTGGCGTTAATAATAGATTACATGTTTTTGGTCATATTTCTGGCAATGGGAAATGATAAAAATCGTTCGTCCGCCTTTAATGTTAAATATCTCTTTTGATAATAGTCCGATTTCAACAATCTATAGCTTGTTCGAAAGGTATTCGTCAAAGCTGTCTAAAAACATGTAAATTGGTAATCTATATTGTCAATTTCGGCAGATAATTAAAAAAAACTGCAAAAAACGCCATTTTTACGCATTCAAACATTAATATCTTGGAAACTAAACATCAGAATCAAAAACAAATTAATAGCGTTCATACTGTTTTTAGTTCTTTCATTTAAAATTAGTTTGGATAAGATCGGTTCAGCCATTGCTGAGAAACACGAATGAGAATTTGTCCGTTACACACACACAGACATTGCACAGTGGGAAAAAATGGATCCAAAACGCGACTTTTTTTGAAAAGGCTGGATGTCGTTTGCCAGGATAGGTTTTTCTTATCTAAAAAGGTCTGAAAAATTGATTGCTACTATTTACAAAGACCGCACGGTACGCTATCATGCCCGTTTTGCCCCAATTCCCCTTTTCGTTTGAGTTTATGTTCAAAACTGAATATATAACTCGGAAGAAAGTTGAAAACGACTGACAAAAATTAATATTTCTTATGTAAAAAAGTCCTGAGAATCGATTGAAGATAATTAAAATAATCTCACGAAATGTATACACCCATTTTACCCCAATTCTCCGCAAAACTAAAGTTTGAAGTGATTCCTGGCTTTATATTTCGGTAAAAGACTATATGCGGCTGATTAAAAGTGATGATTCTTATGTGTAAAAATCCAGCTTATCGTTTGAATATAGTTAGACTGGTCGCCCGAAACGTATGTACCCGTTTTACCCCAATTCCTCCCATAACTCAGAAATAATGTTAAACTTGGCGCTACATTTCAGAAAGAGGCTGAATGCGGTTGATCAAAAGTAGTATTTCTTATGCAAAAAATTCTGGGGAATCGATTGAAGATAGTTAGAATGGCCGCACGAAATATGTGTACCCGTTTACCCCAAATCTTCCCATATCTCAAGTGGAAAGTTAAACCTGGCTACTCTCCTCGAAAAGAGACTGAAGGTGGTTGATGAAAATGAGTAATTCTTATGTAGAAAAATCTGGGGAATCGGTTGGAGATAGTTGGAATGGCCGCACGAAACGTTTGTACCCGTTTTACCCCAATTATTCACACAACACAAGTGCGGTGAAACATCTTACTCAATATTTCAGAAACAAGCAGAAAGCGGTTGGTCAAAAGAATTTTTATGCCAAATAATCTAGGAAATCGATTGAAGATAGTTCGAATGACCGGACAAAACACGTGAATCCGTTTTACCCCAAATTCACCCAAAAGCCAAGTGTGAGGATAAACCTGGCTGTACTTCTCGGAAAGAGGTTGAATGCGGCTGATGAAAAGTAGTAATTCTTATGTACAAAATTCCGAAAAATCGATTGTGATAGTGAGGATAACCGCACGAACATCCGTTTTACCCCAATTCTTCCCATTACACAAGCGTGCACTTAAACCTAGCTATGCTTCTCCGAATGAAGCTGAATGCGGCTGATGAAACGTAGAAATTCCTATGTAAAAACTTCCGGGAAATCGACTGAAGATAGTTATAATGACCGTACGAACCGTGTATACCCGTTTTACCCCAATTCTTATCATAATGTATTGTGAAATTATACCTTACTTATCATTAAAGCAAGAGGCTGAAAGCGGCTCACCAAAGTAGTTTTTCTTATGTAAAACAGTTCAAAGAATTGATTGAGAAAACTTGAAATGACCACTTGAAACGTGTTTATCCGTTTCACCCCAATTCTTTCCCTTATACAAGTGTTAACTTATACTTACCCAACATTTCAGAAAGAGGCTATAAGCGGTTGACAAAAAGTATTTTTTATGTTAAATACTTCAGGGAATCAATTGAAGGTAGCTAGAATGTCCGCACGAAACATGTGTACCCATTTTACCCTAAGTTCCTCTCATAACTCAAGTATGAAGTTAAACCTGGCTATACTTCTCCGAAAGAGGCTGAATGCAACTGATGAAAAATAGTGATGTTTATGTACAAAAAATTCACGTTCAGCCTCTTGCTGAAATGATGAGTAAGATATAACTTCACACATACATTACGTAAAAAATTGGGGCAAAACAGGTATACACGTTTCGTGCGGTCATACTAGCTATCTCCAATCGATTGCCCGGAATTTTGACAATAAGAATTACTACTTTTCATCAGCTGCACGCAGCCCCTTTCCGAGAGGTACAGCCAGGACTAACTTCACATTTGAACTATAAGAGAAATTTGGGGTAAAACGGGTACATATATTTTGTCCAGTCAATCGAACTATCTTCAATCGATTCCCTGGACTATATAACATAAAAAAGTTACTTTCTATCAGCCCCTTTCAGCCTGTTTTTGAAATGATGAGTAAGACATGGCTTCACACATACATTATGTGAATAATTGGGGTAAAACAGCATAAGAATAAGAATTACTACTTTTCATCAGCCGCATTCAACCTCTTTCGAAGAGTAGTACAGATAGATTTAACTTCACACTTGATTTGTTGGAAGAATTTGGGGTAAAACAGATACACGTGTTTTGTCCGGTCATTCGAACTATCTTCAATCGATTTCCTGGATTATTTGGCATAAAAAATACTTTTGATTAACCGCTTTCTGCTTTTTTCTGAAATATTGAGTAAGGTGTAGCACCACACTTGTGTTATGTGAATAATTGGGGTAAAACGGATACAAACGTTTCATGCGGTCATTCTAACTATCTCCAACCGATTCCCCAGATTTTTCTACATAAGAATTACTATTTTTCATCAAACACCCTCAGCCTCTTTTCAAGAAGCACATCCAGATTTAACTTTTCACTTGAGATATGGGAAGATTTGGGGTAAAACGGATACATATGTTTCGTGCGGCCATTCTAACTATCTTCAATCGATTCCCCAGAACTTTTTGCATAAGAAACACTACTTTAGATCAACCGTATTCAGCCTCTTTCTGAAATGTAGCGCAAAGTTTAACATTATTTCTGAGTTATGGGAGGAATTGGGGTAAAATGGGTACATACGTTTCGGGCGACCAGTCTAACTATATTCAAACGATAAGCTGGATTTTTACACATAAGAATCATCACTTTTAATCAGCCGCATATAGTCTTTTACCGAAATATAAAGCCAGGAATCACTTAAAACTTTAGTTTTGCGGAGAATTGGGGTAAAATGGGTGTATGATAGCGTACTTTACGGTCATTTTAAATACCTGCAATAGATTCCCCAGACATTTTCACTTAAGAAGTATGCATTTTTAATAACGACACTTAGCCTTCTATCAAGCTATTGAGTAAAGTCGCGTTTTTGATACTTTTTTCCCACTGTGCATTGTCCCAAATCGTCGAGCTGAGTCGATTGGTATATAAGACTCGGCCCTCCGGGCCTCGGAAAAAATCTTGAAAGTTTGAGCGAATTCTATACATTTCTTTTATAAGAAATGTAAAACATTTTTCTACAACTTTTCTGAAGTAAATACCTTGCTATACCATTTAGTTCGAAAAATAATCTTTCAAAAAGAATGTTCGAGATGACTAACTTAGTTACATTTTGCTTTAAAAGAATGCTAATTTAATTTCCAAAAATATGCTCTCAGACATAATTTCTCTAAAATGAGCGGTTTGGGAGTTATTAATTTTTGTGCCGAAAAACCGCCCTTGTGACCCATAGTGCGATGTAAGGAAAACGCGTGAGTGTGTAAAGTGTTCTTTTCTACCCGATTTTTAGTTAATGGCCAGTGATGCAATATTTATTTTCAAGTGCAAACTCCCTATTGAATCTATCACAATCAACAATCAAATTCAAAACCTCCCTCAATAATTCGCTTCAAAATGGAGGAGAGGTTCATGCCCACGCCTCTATTTCAAAGCATACACAAACAATGCAAAGTATGGTCAGGATATTTTTGCACGGAAAACCAAGTCAGTAGCCATAAGGAGAGATATTCATATCGTCAATGGAATTGAAAATCAATGGACAAGCAAATCGTAAAGAAGTCCATGTAAACAGTACAAGCGAACTGTCATTAATGAACATTCAGTTTATTTGTGACGTCACCGTAAAGTATTCAACTATGACTAGAGCATAGTAGGGCATGATTTGAGATCTTCATCAAAATCAAATAATCCTGTCATCTTTTAATAGCTTTGGCGATAACTATAAATAAATAAACCAATAAATCAAGAATTTAAGATATTCTAACAATCACCTTAAGATAGGCTATCTTTTATAACTATTCTAAACGCATACGTTCATAAATTAGTATATGAGGATTATCTCTTAAAGAGCTATGAAGGGATGATTCCCTCTCCCATAAACCCTTTTCGGCGAGACGTTAGCTTATACTTCATGCGAGTGAACCCTTTTATTTCCAGCAAATGATTATGTGACGTTTATTTTGATCCCTTACTCTGTGTTGGGATGTTTTTGGACACTTTTCAAGTATAGTCTTTTTCATTAAGAAAAGGGCCCATGAACTTTTTTTCCGTTTTGTTGTTTGGTGTATATGAACCATTATTTTTGAGGGGAAGTGAAAGGGAACGTAAACAAAACAAGTTATTTTGCTTATGTGCCTTTTCGATAATCTATTATTTCGCGAAGGTGTGTATAAAGCTTTTGTAATGTCCATTTGAAGTAAGTATTAACCGGAATTGTCTACGCTTTGTTTATGTTGTTATTTGAAATGTTCTCGTCGAATTGCAATATTTTGAACCAAGATCGATTTTCAAAAGGGCGTAGACATTTCTACGTGCATAAATTTCATTTTTTTTATTCGATTACTCTATTTAATACAGCAAAACTTTTTTGATAACGAGTTACAGGGAACGAATTTTTCTGTACGAAAAAAAACGGTTTTCAAATGTTTTCCAATGTCGCCTTGATGTTAAAGGAGAAGTTACAGTAAATTATATGGGCCTTTTGAAAAAACAAACAAGGGCATAATAAAATAAAATAAACAAAATTAAAAATATCCCGAGAACTACTACATTTCAGAAATTTTTTGTTATTATCGTTTCGATTTAAATGGCGTTTATGAATTATAAAAAATATGTCTAAGTTGTTGTTAGTAAAACTTTTTTATTCGTAAACTTTTCCATGATCCAAATACATTGAAAAAGTTTCTTTTACGTCTTTGAAACGATAAATATTAGATATTTGACATTTTATGATAGGGCAACACAAATAATTTGATAAATACATCACAGTAGAAATCTATTAGTCATCGTTTTGTAGTAGTTGTAGTTTTTGGTACTAGTTTACAATTGTCATGTGCTAGTCGCATGTCTACCTGTGTATTTGTTCGTCTGAATATTTGTGATAGTTGGGTCAAAGAATGGATGCAGAACTGGCGTATATGATAGAATAGTGGGTAATCCTTCCGGTGTTCTATTTGTGCACTCGATTCTATTCATTCGGGAAGGCTGGATTAGATAAATTAAGAAACAATTAATTTACCGACGCACGTGAATCATCCATTCTCGGTCAGCATAGCATGATGAAAGCCTAACAGAATTCAGTTGTCGTTAATCGTAAATAAACAACATTTGCATGAGTTAAAGTAGTTTGCTTTTATGTTACATGTGTTTTTCTATACTACTTCATTAGTCTGTTCTTTTGTACATTTATTAGTTTGCTTTTCCATTACTCATGTATACCAAAATACTATCGGTCAATTTATGCACTTCTAATGAATCTCTGCATCTTTTTTACTTTACTCGGCATGTTATGATTCCTTTTGGTAGTATACTCTATACTATACTCTATCTATACTAATATAGGTACAACCACACAAACGCTCGTGGTCTTCGCGATAACACAAACGCGACCATGCAATTGCAGTCCTTTACACATACGCTCGTGATTTTACCAATATTAAAACACCCCGGTAGTTACGTAAACGTAGCACCTATAAACTTACAAACGCGGTCTCAAACATTAACCTACCACTCGTGCGATCTTGAAACGGTCACGTCCGGAAGTCAAACCGCGGTCCTAGCAGCCTAGACTAATGCCTCCAGTTGAACCAAAAATGACGCTGATACTCACTAGACACCACGTTACATGGCGACATGACCGGGAATTCTAGTGATATAGCGTAACTTACTCCCTGTCAGAATGTGAATTGTACACCAAAAACTAATCAGAATGAAGATCCGCGTGACCATCCAAGAATGTCGCGTATATAGGAATGGCCACACGGTTACAAAATCCAGTTTTGTACACGCGAAGTCATATGCACGCGAGTCCACGTGACAAACACGTTCACATACGAACGCTTAAGCCCTTCGCGATTAACAACGCACACCTACGCCCGCGATCACGCAAAATTGATAACACCTCGGTAATAAGATGAACGTTTTAGCACTTACGAAGTTTCAAACGCGAACCTACAAACGTCCGACGCGATCACGTCCGGAAACCATTATCCTCTGTCCTAATAACTTAGGTCCATACATTCAGTAGGACCAATCGAAAAATAAAGCTCATATTCACTAGACAACACGTTCCATGGCGACACGTCCGGAAACTTTAGTGATATGGAAGATCTGACTTTCTTTCAACATCTGAGCCGTACACCAAAAATAAAGTATTAAGTTCACGGTCCGCGCGTGATTATCCAAGAACACACGCGAATATGCGAAAGGCACACGATTATAAAATAGAATTTATACACGCAAATTTACATACACGTTAGCAAACGCGACATAAAGGCACACGCGATCTAACACGTTAACAATTGGCCTAAATCAGTGTTTTAGTGGGCGACATTGCCTGTCGCGTCTGCAAATTGTAGTATGTGATTCCGACGGGGAAGTCTTTCGAGAACCTAGCTCTACAGCTCCAGTAGGACAACTCTCGAAAAAAAAACTTTTTTACCGATAAGTTCTTCACCATAAAATCACATTCAAATTGTTTCTTTTCTCTTCAGGTTTTTGTTGACAAAATATAAAAAATAGAAAAAATGGATTTTTGGAATTAAATTTTCAACGCAAGTTTTTGTTTTTGTGATAAATTACACAATATTTTTTTCAGTGAGCTTGGCGGCGGACTCCAGACTAAAATTCTTTATGCTTAGAGATTTGTAGCTTGGAAACCGTGGATTCTGGTGGTCCCTAGAATCTAATAGCAATACGGCGCGTGCTTCAGGTGGTGGATAGAAGCAAAGGGATACTCTGACGACTGGCAGATTGAATTATTTTGCTATCAATTCAACTAGATCCAGACCGATGCAATATCCTATGGGTGATGGTTCATTACATATAATCTAAATTAAATATCATTCAAATTGCACAATGTTTTAAAACTTAAGTCATTTAGCCAATGTATTGGGAGCACACCAACTCAAACTTAAATCCAAAGAAAACATTATTCAATTGCACAATGCATTAAATTTAAAATTTAAGTGAACTATACAAACTATTGGGACCATTTCAATTCAAATGTTCATAATCTGCCTAGTAATCTTGAAGAACCATCATCCACGCGAACCAAACCGTTAAACAAAGTGGCTATTTTTCCTAATATAAGTAACTTTAAATACGTCCCTCCTGTTCTTTTCTTTTATTTCATTGGTCTGTTTTTGTTTTACTTCTATTAATTTGTTTTTTCCACTATTCATGTATATAAAAAATATCAGTCAATTTATACGCTTCTAGGTAGTCTCTTTTCATATTTTTTCTTGTAATTCGGAATATTATTATTACTCATTAACAATACTAACTCTTCTCTTTTTTTATTTTTTTCGGTCTCATGCGCCATATTCTTCTGATGACCTTTTCGAGCTCATACAAACAAGAAGTGCAACATTGCTGCCAACAATGATTCTTCTCTGCCATCAGACGTCGCTAGGTTTTAGAACAATGGAGATGTATTCTCATACTAGATGGAATCAGAGAAGTAGGAACGACCAACAGTATTTTACACATTTCTTATTTTAACATAGGGTGATGAGCCTATTTTCACCATACTAAGCAAGGTGCCTCACTAATTCGGTAATTTCTTGCCTTACAATCAATGGAATGCGTAAAAATTGACATCAACCGCATTGATTCGTTGTTAAGAACCAATATAATAACACAAATGCGTTGAAAACAGTAAAATTCTCGTGTTTGAGCACAATGAAAACTCGAATCGAGTACCCCTATTGTTGCGTTACTATTTGACTCAATGCGTTGAACAAAGATGGCAGACACTGCTCTAACCAACGGCTTCAAATGGGTATGGTGATAATAGAAACATGGCGCAAATAGGCTCATCACCCTATCACATATTATTCGTATTAACATATTATTTACAGGCACCACACATATCTCATAGCCCAAGACTTCCCATACATATCTAAACATACACACACACAAATACACAAATGCTTGACAGGCGACTGGACCAAGTGCATTCACTCGTAGGATCTATCATTTCGATGATCGCCTCGATTCTACGAAACCAGTGCAAAAGTAAGCTGACATAAGCTAGTCTCGTCTGTTGAATGCATGTAACCTGGAAGCTCCAGGCACTACAGGACGAGAAGGACAGACTGGACTGGATGGGGCCTAATTCAGAGTTTTAGGCATTCTTCAATGCACGGTTAGTGACCTTAACAAAAAAGAAACATTCAGCATGTTATTTTTCCTTTTATTACTATATCATAAGTTAGGTTCATACTAATACTCACTAACACAATCAATTGCATCTTCTCCCATATACACTCACAATCTCTCATCCAAAACGCACAAACGCCCTAGCTTTCGCGATAACACAAAACTCGTCACAAACGCGAACTTACATTACAATTTCAACCATCAACACACACCTACGCTCGCAATTTCGTCAACATTAAAACACCTCCTTACTTAAGTGAACTTTTCAGCACCTATAACTTTACAACCACGGTCTCAAGCATTAACCAACCGCTCGCGCGCGATCATGGAATTTTAGAATGACACCTAACCCCAGATAGTGAACTAAGATATTGTTGAAGTCAAAAGGAATGTAAATGTTTCTTGTAAACAACATGAGCATTCATTATAAATAGAGATGCACCGAATATTCGGTCGACCGAATATTCGGGCCGAATACCAGCCGAATGATTTAAGCCGAATATTCGGTATGCCGAATAATCAAATATTCGGCATTCGACTGAAAGCCGAATAGTATTATTCGGCGCATCTCTAATTATAAACCAAATTAACTTAATTAAAGACCAAATTACAGAACATTTGGTCAATTTACTAGAGGTAAACTACAACAATATATTCCAATAGACTTCAATATGTTGCAAGTTATCCATAAGCGCGGTAACGTGTAGCAGGCATGTTTTTTACACATTCTGGAACTAGGAAATGATATTTCGATTTTATAGGTGCCATTTAGTATTCTTCAAAGTCCAATTAGCGCTTGTCATTAGAGTGGCTCGACATCTGACATTTTTCAGCACAGTACTTTTTGAATTCCTTTTGTGGTCCCAAATGCATGTTTTTTTTACAAAGGAGAAGACCTTTACGTCCTAGCCCAGTACACGTGCTATTGGTCGGGTCCAATCTACCGCACGGGGTGCACTGGGGGCGTGTCGGGGTCGAATGGTGACGCTGCCATTAATACCGACTAAACTCCATTGGGCTCCGCCATCGTTCCTCCCAGGAACTACCTCTCGGTATTACTTCTGGGGGGATGGCTGTACTTAATGTACTCATTCACTCTCACTCACGCGTTCATACGTCCTGTATGAGACTTACTTGGGTGCTCTCTCTATCGCACCTTGATTCACTCTCAAACACTCCCACATGAGGCTGACTTTTGTGCTCACCTTTTTCGTTCCTTGCGAGGCTGATTTGTGTGCTCACCTTACTCATTCCTTGCTAGGCTTACTTTTGTGCTCGCCCCACCCATACCATGTGAGGCTGACTTGGGTGCACCTATCACCTGATTCACTCTCGATCGTGCCACTCTATTGTACCTCTGTCACTCCCCCTGGCATCCCATGTGGGACATTTTTCTTAGGCCCCACTTCTGACATACCATGCGAGGCTGACTTGTGTGCTCACCTTGCTAGACTTACTTTTGTGCTAGCCTCTACCATACCATGTGAGGCTGAATTTTGTGCTCACCCTTAACATGTCGTGTGAGTCTGACTTGGATGCTCACCCTTTCACTCCTCTGCCACGCCATGAGGCATCGATAGCTAAGTCCAAACATACTACGCTACGACCCTCCTGTCTTGGCATGAGGCAGTCCACTTATACGCCTATACACTCACTCTTCTGTCTTGCTTCGGGTGGCTGGGTTTACCCCTTACGCGGTTGCCAGTCGCTGCGCCAAACCTGCCTCAGCATGAACAGACCATTCACTCCCTTTTTTGCGCTTGGCCTTTTTCGGTCCAGCTAACCAATCACTAGTTAGCCGTGCCCGTCGTCTGTTGCTCGGTTCGCCAGATTACCTGTAGCCTACATGCAATCTGGATGGTAGCAGCCGAGACTGCGTTCCACTTCTCCACCGATTGACACATCCGCTGAATAAGGGTATCAGGGGTTGTGTCCCAGCTACAGACGTCAAGCATTGCTCTTCTTTCGACGTCGAACCGATGACATACGAACAGTATGTGTTCGGCAGTTTCGTCTACACATGGGCAGTCCGGGCAGGCTGGGACCTCCGCGTGCCCGAACCTGTGGAGGTACTGTCGGAAACAGCCATGGCCTGACAGGAATTGTGTCAGGTGGAAGTGAACTTCCCCATGGGGTCTTCCCACCCAGCTCGATATGCTATGTATCAGCCGGTGGGTCCACCTACCTTTCGAGGAGTTGTCCCACTCACGCTGCCATCTGGCGACCGAGGTCAACCTGGTGCGCTCGCGGGCTCCCCTATTTCCACGTAGCTCGAAGCACTCCTCATCTTCCCGAATGACCAGCCCGACTGGCATCATGCTCACTATCACGCAGGATGCATCGTGTGATACCGTGCGGTAGGCAGATATCACTCTGAGGCACATCACGCGGTAGATGCTCTCCAGTTTCTGTAGGTAACTGGTTACCCTCAGTGCTATTGACCATGAAGGGCCGCCGTATCTGAGGATAGATACGGCAACGTCTGCCAGTAACCTACGTCTACTGGCGCACACCTTTGAGCTGTTGGACATCATTCGCGGCTTCAACATATAGAAATTCGAACTGAAATATCTGAAATCTTGTCGAGTTCAAATGTTAAGATGTATTATTTTAAAACATTTGCACTATGTCCTATGCATAATAATAACGATGAAACGAAACATACTGTATCCCTCTGCATTGAGTTGACATTGACTATATCAATTGAAGTAAAGTTGTAGACTGAATCAACTGATGTCGAGTTGATATGTCAGAGGAATGCATTGATTATATTTCAGTTTAATACGCACTATGATTTGATAGGATGCTCTTTTCGATGTTGTTCGATCACCTGAAGTAAAAATTGCTGTTGAACTGGGGCTCTTGTGGATTGTGTAAATGCTGTAAAATAATTCATCTGAACATTTCAATTCAATAAGATTTCAGTTATTTCAGTTGATATTTCCATATTTAAAAGTCTCTCTCCCTCTCCCCTCACTACGCCCTATTGCGAAACTACCTATGTCCATGAAATTGAGCTAAGGCTTATGATTAATTCATCCAAACATACCAATGTGGTAAATCTAATGTATATGATGTTATTTGGGTATGTTATATGAAATGTCATTGGTACACCCTCAGTGTTGGCAAAAAAAATGATTTTTCGCAATTAATTCGATCTATCGAACTTTGAACAGCTATAACTTGTTGTAGAGACATTCTAGCACCATGCATCCTTCTGCAAAGTTGTTCAGCATATCCTGAACTACACTTCTATCTAATTGCTGGTATACTGCAGGAAGAACTGTAGTCTGTAAAATTGAAAATGCAAAAAAGTAGGTTTTCCCATACTAATTTCCATACAAATTTCAAACGCAATGCGCTACGCCGGGTCAAATCCAATCGACCCCAAATTTTGCACAGTTGTTTGGGACCCCAAATGGAACCAAAAAAGTGCTGGGCTGAAAAAACGATCATTTTGCCCCACCCTAATGTATAGTCGACATGGCTGCCGAAGATCAGCTAGTCGTCTATAATGACTCCGAGAGACTTCAGACTTCGCTGTGAAGTGATCGCGACTTCTCCCACATGGATAACTGCATGTTGTGCCGACTTGCGGTTGTTGACGATAACTACCTCCGTCTTATGATGAGCGAGCCCCAGGCCTCTCGCGCTCATCCATTCCTCCACCGTGCTGATCGCGTGTTCTGCGGTTAGTTCTACCTCAGGAATTGACTCCCCGTAGACCTCCAAGGTTACGACGATCTTGACCCCAGGGGAATTCAGTCTCAGAACCCCGTCATACATGAGGTTCCATAGCTCCGGGCCTAGGATCGAGCCCTGCGGGACTCCGGCGGTAATCGGAACCCTTTTCTGACCGGCATCGGTCTCGTATAGCAGTACGCGATTCTGGAAGTAACTTTCCAGGATCCGGTACAGACCCACCGGTAGGCTAAGCCGGTGTAACGAGAGCGCGATGGCATCCCAGCTTGCGCTGTTGAATGCGTTCTTCACATCAAGTGTCACTAACGCACAGTATCGAATACCTCGCCTTTTCCGTTGGATCGCTATCTCGGCAGTATTTATCACTGAGTTGAGAGCGTCCACTGTGGACTTACCCTTCCGAAAGCCAAACTGGTTGCTTGACAGACCGTCCGTACCTTCCGCGTACGGGGTTAGCCTGTTGAGGATGATCCTCTCAAGCAATTTACCAGTCGTGTCGATCAGACAGATTGGTCTGTACGCCGATGGGTCGCCTGGCGGCTTCCCGGGCTTCAGCAACAGCACCAATTTCTGCCTTTTCCATCTATCGGGGAAACGGCACTCGTCAAGGCATCTCTGCATAGCTAGCCTGAACATGTTCGGGTTCGCTATGATCGCTGCCTTGAGAACGTTGTTTGGAACTCCATCCGGCCCTGGAGCTTTGTTCATTGCTAGGGATTTAGCCACTGCGAGTAGTTCTTCATTCGTCACTGGAGCCACCATTTCGGCCGTGCCCGCACTGTCTCGTAGTGCAGGTGGCCAGGGGCTTGTGGCTCGAGACGGGAAGAGTACTTCGATAATCGTTGCCAACCGGTCCGGAGATCGTTCTGGGGGTGAGGAGCCCCCTTTGGTTTTGGCCATCACAATCCTGTAGGCATCACCCCACGGATTCGCGTTGGCACTCTACCTGACAGGGATCTCCCGCCCTCGGATGTTGCACACCATAGTTGATCCTAAAGCGGATTGCTAAATGATCGCTATGGGTGTAGCCTTCGTCTACCCTCCATTCCATGCCTGGAGCCAGACTCGGGCTGGCAAATGTTACGTCAATCCACGCCTCCACCCCGTTTCTACGGAATGTTCTAGCGGAGCCATTATTAGCTAGCACAGTATCGAGTTTCGCAAGCGCCTCCATTAGCGCTTGACCCCTGCTATTTGTACAGCGGCTGCCCCACTCCACTGCCCAAGCGTTAGTCTCCCGCTATGACTACCGGTTTCCGGCCCACTAGGTCTGACGAGAGCCTGTCGATCATCTGGTTGAACTGTTCTACGGGCCACCTTGGTGGAGCGTAGCAGCTGCAGTAGAACACACCATTGATCTTGGCAATCGCAACACCCTCGGCGGAGGAGTGTATTACCTCTTGACCCGGGAACCGTCCCGTTGTACAGATTGCCACCATCCCAGACCCGTCCGACACCCAATTGCCGTTGCCGGCAGGGATGTTGTACGGGTCTGATAGGAGGGCGACATCTGTCCTCGACTCCGAGACCGACTGCCACAGCAGCTGTTGGGCTGCTGCACAATGGTTAAGATTTAGCTGTGTGACGTTCACGGCTTCTTCTTATTTACCTCACCGAAGGGACACAAAGGTCCGCCCATAGCATGTTTATGGGCTTGCTTCTTAGCGGTGCAGATAAGGCACTTGTGCGCCTTAGTGCAACCCCGCTCCTTATGCCCCTCCTCGCCGCAGCGACGACATAGTTTGCTCCTATCTATGCCCTTGCACTCGTAGGCTGTGTGTCCGGACTCAAGGCACCGATAGCACCTATCCACTGAAGGCGGCCGGGGTATGCCAATTGGGCATACCGACCAGCCGATCTTCAGCTTACCTTTCTCGGTTACCTTTTTGGCATCCGCCTTCAGTAGCCTGAGGTGGGCTACTTGGGTGCCAGAGGGTCCCTCTCTAAATCGCACAGAGGCCCGCTCGATTGTGACGTCGCATTTCTCCTTAACGGCTGCGACGACATCTTCTGCGGTCGTGAACTCGTCCAGATGCTTGCACTGGAGAGTCATTTCCGCCCCTAGCGACCTGACTTGGGCGCCTTCACCAAGGACCTCTTGGGCCAAGGCCTTGTACACCGCACTAGATTGTGCGCCTCGCTTCAGCACCAGAAGCATTTCTCCCATGTTGGTGCGTCTCACGCTACGCACATCTTGCCCAAGGGCCGAAACGCTTTCGTCCGCCTTCATCGACTTTAGGACGTCGGCGTATTTGTCCTTGTCGGTTTTTAACCACAAGGTCTCGCCTCTGTCCTTGGCCTTCTTCGCGGGCCGCGGTACCTCCGGTGTCGGTGCCGGCTTCTTGGTGACCAGCGTCCAGGGGTTTGGGTCCCCCTGCCCCGGTCGCGCCGGGTAGCTGGTACCATCGCTCTGCCCAGCGAGGTCACTCTCGCCCTCGCTTACCTCGGCCAAACGGCGTTTGGCCTTAACGGTTGCACGCCGTGTGGTGTCGGTTTTTGCACCCTCGCCTGGCGACTTCCTAGGGCGCTTCGCGTTCGACGCCGTCTTATGATTGCCCTTGCCCTTGCCTTTTCCCTTCGAGGGGAACTCGGTCGCCGCTTCGAGCGACATGGCTGCTCAATAGAAGGCCACTGTTTGAGTGCCTGTATCGACATTCTCTCTTCCCTCCCTCTTGGAGGCCACTGTCTGGGTTTCTCTGTCGAACTTCTCCCGACATTCCACCCTCTTGGCATAAGCCTGCTGTTTCTATCTTGCGACACGAACAGTTTTCTGGAGACTCTGCTTTAACTCCTTGCTTATGTTTTGCTTTGCGCTAGTGAACTCGATTATTGAATCGAGCTGCTCCACCACTTTGCGCATCGCGGATAGTGGCCCGTCCAGTGCGTTGGTAGGGCTATTTCCTACCACTACTGGGGGGTCACTGGTGCTATCAGCTGCAGCACTCGTCGCTCCACTACTCTCCCCACGGGGGAAGCCCTCGCCAAACCACCTCTAGCAAAGGGGTTTGGCACCTCCATTTGTTTATTATAATTTTTGTTTTTGTTCTCCATTTCAGTACCCACGAGTAGCACGAGAATAAATGTCCGCCACGCCAGAGCTCCGCATTAACGTGGTAAGGGACGCTTACTGTGGGGGTTGCCCAGGTACCCCACAGGCTCCGTTAACGATCGAGCATCTTTTTCACCCCCTCGATCACTCACCCCTCGGCACGGGTCGCTTCACGCCTTGGAATTGGGGTTATGACCTATCTTGCTTTACGTGGTGACCGCGGCCCAGATCATCACAACCATCTTCCTTTACCAGGGCTTTGGACCTGTAGCTCTGGTTCTCAATAGTTCCATGTACGTATATTATTACAGACATGCTACTATTGAAATCCGTCATTCGCTAGCGGAGTTAAAAAATTGGGAGCGGTTGGTTGCTTCCCGAGTTTGCGCATTGCGTTCAAAGTTTGTATGGGATTTTATATGGGGAAATCAATTATTTTTCATTTGTGTTATTAAAAATGGCTATTTCACTCAATATGAAAAACCAGCTTTATAAAACTATATTTCAAACCTTTTAACAACTTTTTCGAAGACGGTAACTAGCTACGAGCTTTCGAAAAATAGTTATAACGATTTTAAAACTTATGGTTCAATCCAAATGCAGAAATTTATTATTTTTCCAACACTGCCAGGGCACCAGTTGTTACCGTTGACACAGGAACAATGTCTCAGACCCACATTTATTGCATTGATATTTTTGTTAGTTTAATTAAATAATTTATAATTTTGTTATCTTTCATTTTTTTTTGTATAGTAATTTTTCGTCATTAAGGCTCATCATATTTATTATTAGTTTTTAAAAAAAAATTTGTATACTAACATAAAAGTATTAATTAAAAATCTAGGATTTAAGAAACGTTATAAACTCATCCACTCCTGAAAACATATCTACTAACATCTCCATCCGGCGAAGAATAGGTAAATTTTGAACGAGCGAAATTAATTGCACCGCAGAACCACTGTTTCCGAATTCGGCGAAGGAGGAAGAGGGAAAGAGAGAGAGAGAGGGAAGGAGAGGTGAGAAGGAGAGGAGAAGTGATTGAAACTGGGAGTCGTTGGAAGCCACTGAAAGAAGACGGACGTCAAAAAAATAAGTCCCTCGAATTTGGGCAGAAAATTAAAAAAAAAACGAGAAGGTGTCGCGGTTAGTGAGACTGGTGAAGACGTTCGGGACGAATGACTGTGGTGACGAGTTAGTGTGTCGGCGGTACGTCTCCGTTTCTTCGAAGCCAGATAGCAGATTCGAAGGAGGTTATCAGCACGACGCAACACCACCAGGAGGACCCGGTTACATTCGTACGTCGCATCTCGGACAGGGAAAAGTCTCCGTTCCTTCGAAACCAGAATCAGCTCCGTAGACAGCGTGGTTCGAAGGAGGTTATCAGGACTATCCAGTCCCACCACGTGTACCCAACCCTTGTACACCAAAAAGGCGCTGGTGGCCGGTGAGACTTACGCTATCGCCGAGTCACACGCTTTCGCTAAGTTCGGGAACGACCGTTTTGGACGTTTGGGTCTATACCTGGACTGATGAGTTCCCCCGGCGTCTGCGAGCACCGTGGATAGAGCAACCGTTACAATTTCCCCGAGCGGCCATCGTCACATCACCTACCGAGTTGGCGGTGTGCTTCATTCAAGCTTAGGATAGCTCTATCCACATCTACGAGTCCACTCCCAGTGTGCAACAACAAAATGTTCCAGCTCCTCACCCTCTCTCCACCACCGAAGCAGCAAGGGCCCCAACAGTTCCTGACGACAGTATACGCCATGTAAGCAAGCTAAGTATATAAGTTAGAATGTATCTCTTTTGCTTTGTATACCTTTCTTTTTCATTGAGCCTTATGTCTGTGCTATCAGGTAAGTCAAGGTTGTGAGTCCTCCCTTGAGCAGTGTGAAAGCCGACCCTGGGTGAAATAAAACCCGATTGAGCTAGTCGTTTGTTACATTTGGCGATCCACGTTAAAAAAAAATATTCTCAGACTACGTGTCTGAGAACATTTTTTCCACCTGCTCCGGGAGACTCACGATAGCGCCTGAAGTGTATCGTGAACTTTGTGATGTTTCCTTTCAAACCGTTCGATGTTCTGTGGTAAAGCAAAGTTTGTGTCATCAATATTTCTAGGAAGTGTTCGATATTGTCACCGTTTGAAACGCACCCATAGACACCAAGCTGAAATCAATAGTCCGTACGAAAGCCAGTTCACTCTAGCCAAAAATATCAAGAAACGTTTGTAGAACATAACCAGGGCGTTGGTGTCAAAATGGCGCACCTTCCATCTTTGACCGTTGAGTTGCGTGAGTGTGATTTGAGTAGACACTTTTATGACATTAGGGTAGACCATCTGAACGAAGACGAATTAGACTTCGAACTTGAGATCAGGGAGGTACCTATCCTTCAGAATGATACGATGTCTAGGAAACGTCGGTCGTTGAGCGAGAGACTGAAGCAAGAAAAAGAAGAAGATACTCAAAATATGAAAATTCTGAAACGTGATCTTAGTGAAGAGATGAGAGTATGTGAGACCAAATTGTGGGATATTGAAGACACCATAAAGCAGTGTCCTAAAGATTTGCCGCCTAGATGCCAGTCATCCTTACTGCATCTAGGAAATCGAATATTGTTACTGAAAAATTATGTAGAAGACGACGCCATACGTGATTTAGATAGAACTCAGGATAAGATTTTGCTGTATTTGAATAGACATTTCTACGGAAAACGATTACCACAGTTCCAAGGGCCTGATATGGGAGGGTTTGGAGATTTGTTCAATTTAACTCCAACGGTACCTCCACCGACCACAGAAACCCCATTACCAGCAGTAACGACAGCTTTGGTTCCCCAGCAGATACCAGATACTCAGCAAAACAACGTTTCTCAAGATGACTTAGATATCCTGGGTTAACTAAGCAGATTAGGGTTACTTAGCTCCGACAGGGTTGATTCTAAAAACATAAGAGATGCCGTCATTTCACTGGAACATGAAATCTACCTACTACGAAGATTTAAAGAGACCCATATTCAAACCAATCAGCTCGGGAATCCTCGTACTCCATACACACCATATGATAAAGAGTTGTTGAGTAACCCTGTTTTGCCACAATCTACCAACACTGGTACGATTCCGAAAGGTTCGACAGCGGTTGCATCAGCACCGTCGATTCTCTTGACGACACCGATAATTGGTGCCGCAACGTCCCTTACCACAGCAAATAATTACCCTCGTATAACCACTACCGTGAGCTCTAATCCTCAAAATCTCTTCACCTAGGTTACAACCCTGCGTCACCCAACTCCCATAATGAATGCACAATTTACACCTCTGGAACGACAGTTCCAGAGACGCTCCCTTACCCTTACCCAGGACCTTGGTACGAGAGAACTCTCAACACAAGGTACCTAGCACAAGTCTCGAACTGGTTAAGTTATCAAACACCTAATGACTACCTTAACAACCTACGTCCTACGACTAGCTTGGCAGGAATTCACCCTCCGCGCGAAATACCGCGCTTTTCGGACCACCAGCAGTATCAAGCAACGGTTCCATCTGATATGCTGTTTGAACCCAGCCAGAGAGGTAATTTCAACCATAAATCCTTGCCAGTATCGAAATGGAAAATCGATAAATACGCTGGTACTGACCAGGGCCTTAACCTGAATGAATCTCTGGTCCTTATTTCACAGTTAGCTTTATCTGAACATACCTCAGAGGCTGAACTGTTCGATTCTGCACTACATCTTTTCGCAGGACCAGCCCTCAACTGGTACATGTCGATGCGGTCTGCAGGTCGGTTGGGAAACTGGGGACGTCTTGTTTATGAGCTTCGTAAGACATTTGTACACCCAGAGTTAGATTCGCTCGTCCGCACCAGGATCTACCAGCGTAGGCAACAGCGCAACGAAACTTTTCAGGACTTCTACTATGACATGGAGAGCATGTTCCGTTCCATGATCTCGCCAATGAGTGACGCAGAAAAGCTGGATGTTCTAAAGAGGAACATGAGAATGGACTATAAAAAAGCCCTTCTCTGGAAGCCTATAGCAAATTTACCGGAATTATTAGAAGCAGGTCATGTCATTGACTCTTCTAATTTCTCCCTATATTCCAAGCTTTTTGGTTCCGAAAAGAGCACAAATGCCATATCGGAAAATAAACACAATCGAGCCGATAATAGAAATTGTAACGATAACAAGCCACCATACAAACCCTCGAACCAAGGAAATGGTTCCAACAAACAGAAAGATGGAAATGTCAATAGAAAGGAATTCCGCCAACAGGATTCCAAGGCGCCCACTGAGCAAACACAAATTAAGTCTAGGCCTGGCATGTCCAGTGCCCTAAGGAAGATCCTTCAAAACCAACCAGAACTTTAGAAAGCCTGATCGAATCCCATCGTCCACCAAGAAATTATGAATGCCTATATTGCCGACAAACTAACCACACTGTAGAACAGTGTAGGAATTTTAAAGGTTTTATGTGCCTTGTGTGTGGGTTTAAGGGATTTGAAACCCAAAATTGTCCGTATTGTCGAAAAAACGGACTGCAGACGATCGAAATTCGCCGACCGTCAGCCCCCTCTGCGTAAATAAGGACTCTGCGGGAAGTCTTTCTTCCGACTTCTGGGAACCGGTCTCAGAAGATTTGTATGCGGTTGATTCTCCCCAGGCTCTAACGATCTCTTTGTCCAAACTAAATGATAACCGGCCCTACGCCGACATAAAAATTTATGGGATCCGCTCAAAGGGACTGTTAGACTCTGGCAGTCAACTTACCCTGATCAACGAGAAAGTTTTTCTCAAATTTAATAACAAACAATTGAAACCACCGTCTCGACCGATTTCGGTTCGTACAGCCAGTGGAACTGAACTCGAAATCCTCGGGCAATTATACATCCCCTTCAATTTCCAGGGGAAGATTTAAATCATACCCACATTGGTAGTCAAATAACTTTCCGTGGATTGTATCCTAGGAATGGACTTTTGGGACAAATACCAAATTTGGCCTACCGTGTTAAACTGCGCACTAACGTACGAACAAGAGTTACCCCGTGTATCACGCGAAGAGAGCGTGTTGACGGAAGGAGAAAAAAAACCTATTTTAATCCACCTAGCGGTGCAATTGTGCCTTTCTCAATCATGAATCACGAGAATGTGTGCGTTGTTTATATTCATTAAAAGCTTTTAAATGCATATATTACATTTTATTATTATACATCACATGACAACTATATACAGGAAAATAAATCATTATTCGAGTTCTAAAATTTTGAAAAAGAAAAAACAGCCACGGTAATATTGAACTAAAAAAAGGTGCAAAATCGGCAAAGTCCCAAAAAGTCGATTTTTATAAAAAAAAATGTTTTCGAGATAACATAAAATCTAGACGTTTCATGCATTTTAAAGATGTTTGGCATCAAAAATACGAATTCGATTTCTGAAATTTCATGAGGTCCCCCCTTTGAAAAAAAAATTTGAGTTCCGGCTTATATGGGAATTTCATATGTGACCGGACGGTTTAGTCTATATTTCCGGAACCATATAAGCGATCCGTACGAAATTTTATAGACATCTATGGGGATATTATAGCTATCATTTGGGACTAAGTTTGTGAAAATCGGCCCAACCATTTCCGGGAAACTGATGTGAGTTCGTAAATTTTGAAAGATGGCCGCTTTTTCGGGCACTTCCGGAACCGTTTATGGTGGTCAATGTAGTCAACGAAAGTTTGGTTGGCCGTCGGTGACCTAGAACAGCAAATTTAAGTTGTTTGAGAGACATTTTAGCGAAATTTTTACCTTTTTTGCTTTCATCGGAGTATCGGTTTGAATAACAATTTGCTATGTGATCGCACGCCACAACCTGTAACTCCGGAACCGGAAGTCGTATCGGGATGAAATTAAATAGCCATTTACGGGGACGCAATACCTTTCATTTGAGGCCAAGTTTAGTCGAATCGGTCTAGCCATCTCCGAGAAACCGATGTGACTGTTATTCTGAATTTAGATACTTCCGCCGGGGCTTCCGGAACCGAGGATGGTGGCCAATGTGGCCAAATAGACTTTGAATGGATGTTAGTGACCTAATACTACAAATCGAAGCAGTTGTGGTCGTATTTTGGAAAAATTTTCACCTTTATACATTCATTGCAGAATTTATTAAAATCGACATTTTCTGCGTGTTCGTACTTATCACCCTGTAAATCCGGAACCGGAAGTCGGATCCATTAGAAATTCAATAGCAGCCTATGGGAACGTTGCACCTTTCATTTGAGACTAAGTTTGTCAAAATCGGTTCAGCCATCTCTGAGAAAAATGAGTGACATTTTTGGTCACACACACACACATACATACATACACACATACATACACACACACAGACATTTGCCGAACTCGACGAACTGAATCGAATGGTATATGTCACTCGGCCCTCCGGGCCTCCGTTAAAAAGTCGGTTTTCAGAGCAATTGCAATACCTTTCTATTGAGAAAGGCAAAAAGGTGCAAAATCGGCAAAGTCCCAAAAAGTCGATTTTTATAAAAAAAAAAATTTTCGAGATAACATAAAATCTCGACGTTTCATGCATTTTAAAGATGTTTGGCATCAAAAATACGAATTCGATTTCTGAAATTTCATGAGGTCCCCCCTTTGAAAAAAAAAATTTGAGTTCCGGCTTATATGGGAATTTCATATGTGACCGGACGGTTTAGTCTATATTTCCGGAACCATATAAGCGATCCGTACGAAATTTTATAGACATCTATGGGGATATTATAGCTATCATTTGGGACTAAGTTTGTGAAAATCGGCCCAACCATTTCCGGGAAACTGATGTGAGTTCGTAAATTTTGAAAGATGGCCGCTTTTCCCGGGCACTTCCGGAACCGTTTATGGTGGTCAATGTAGTCAACGAAAGTTTGGTTGGCCGTCGGTGACCTAGAACAGCAAATTTAAGTTGTTTGAGAGACATTTTAGCGAAATTTTTACCTTTTTTGCTTTCATCGGAGTATCGGTTTGAATCACAATTTGCTATGTGATCGCACGCCACAACCTGTAACTCCGGAACCGGAAGTCGTATCGGGATGAAATTAAATAGCCATTTACGGGGACGCAATACCTTTCATTTGAGGCCAAGTTTAGTCGAATCGGTCTAGCCATCTCCGAGAAACCGATGTGACTGTTATTCTGAATTTAGATACTTCCGCCGGGGCTACCGGAACCGGGGACGGTGGCCAATGTGGCCAAATAGACTTTGAATGGATGTTAGTGACCTAATACTACAAATCGAAGCAGTTGTGGTCGTATTTTGGAAAAATTTTCACCTTTATACATTCATTGCAGAATTTATTAAAATCGACATTTTCTGCGTGTTCGTACTTATCACCCTGTAAATCCGGAACCGGAAGTCGGATCCATTAGAAATTCAATAGCAGCCTATGGAAACGTTGCACCTTTCATTTGAGACTAAGTTTGTCAAAATCGGTTCAGCCATCTCTGAGAAAAATGAGTGACATTTTTGGTCACATACACACACACATACACACACACATACATACATACACACATACATACACACACAGACATTTGCCGAACTCGACGAACTGAATCGAATGGTATATGTCACTCGGCCCTCCGGGCCTCCGTTAAAAAGTCGGTTTTCAGAGCAATTGCAATACCTTTCTATTGAGAAAGGCAAAACGCAATTAAAAGCAGTTAAATGCCTGTTCAAAGTAGCTGATCCGCTCAATTTGTCAATAACCCCGTTGACAGAGCATCGAATCGAAATTACGGAGGCATGGAAAGGTAAAACTCCAGCACGCCAGTATCCATATACTCTATCTCCGAAGGTGCGACAGAAAGTAGGAGAAGAGTTAGACAGGATGCTTAGAGTGGGAATAATCGAACGAGCTCACTCGGACTGGTCGTCAAATGTGGTGCCAGTCATCAAACCCACAGGAAAAATTCGTCTCTGTTTAGACGCCCGTAAAATCAACGAGCGGACCGTCCGCGATGCCTACCCCTTGCCCCATCCTGGCCGCATACTAGGCCAACTTCCCAAAGCTAGATACCTAAGCACCATAGACCTATCCGAGGCCTTCTTGCAGATTCCTCTGGAAAAGGTTCCCGGCGATATACAGCATTCAGTGTCCAGGGCAAAGGAATGTTCCAATTCACCAGGTTACCGTTTGGACTGGTGAATAGTCCAGCAACGCTATCTCGTTTGATGGACCGCGTATTGGGACATGGTGAATTGGAACCGAACGTCTTTGTATATCTTGACGATATCGTCATCGTATCGGAGACGTTCGAGGATCACATTCGGTTGCTACGAGAAGTTGCAAAGCGCCTTGCGGAGGCCAACCTGTCCATCAACCTTGAGAAGTCGAGATTCGGTGTTAGCGAGCTGCCATTCCTAGGGTACCTACTTTCAATAGATGGCCTTCGTGCGAACCCCGACAAAGTGCGAGCGATCGTCGAATACGAAAGACCGATCACCGTTACAAATTTGCGTCGGTTCCTAGGGATGGCCAATTACTATCGCCGCTTCATTAAGGACTTTAGTGGGACCACCTCTCATCTGACCGACTTGCTAAAAACCAAAGCCAAAACTTTGTCCTGGAATGATGATGCGGAATAGGCCTTCAATATGATAAAGGAAAAGTTAATTTCAGCCTCTATTCTTGCGTGCCCAGACTTTTCGAGGGAATTTGTCATTCAGACAGATGCCAGTGACGTCGCAGTTGCTGGTGTACTGACACAAGTAGTAGATGGACAGGAGAAAGTCATTGCATACTTTTCACATAAGTTGACCACTCCCCAACGCAATTATCACGCCTGTGAGAAAGAGGCGTTGGCTGCCCTCTTGGCTATTGAGGCCTTCAGGGGATATGTTGAAGGGTCACACTTTACTTTGGTGACCGACTCTTCGGCGTTAACCCACATTATGACTACTAAATGCAAAACTGCCTCACGGTGCAGTCGGTGGTGCTTGTCCCTTCAACAACATCACATGACCATTTTGCACCGAAGAGGAAAGGATAATATTGTGCCAGACGCATTATCAAGGAGTGTAGCTGGCTTGACAATCGAGCAAACCTCCTCATGGTATGACGACCTGATCGAAAAAGTACAACAGAACCCTGACGATTATGTTGATTTTAAGGTTCAAGATGGACAACTTTATAAGTATGTTTCCAGCCCAGATCAACTTCATGATGATCGCTATGACTGGAAACTGGTTCCGGGTCCAGAGGAACGTCGAGCTATAATGTACCGGTGTCATGATGAAGCTATGCATCTGGGAGTGGACAAAACTTTAGCTCGAATACGACAGCGTTACTACTGGCCTCGTATGACAATTGAAGTTCGTGAGCATATAAATAAATGCACCACCTGTAAGGAGACTAAAGCCCCAAACATAGCAATGGCACCTCCATTGGGAGATCAGAGACTTACCACACACCCCTGGCAAATAATAGCTCTAGACTTCATTGGGCCATTGACCTCTCATCTGACCGACTTGCTAAAAACCAAAGCCAAAACTTTGTCCTGGAATGATGATGCGGAAAAGGCCTTCAATATGATAAAGGAAAAGTTAATTTCAGCCCCTATTCTTGTGTGCCCAGACTTTTCGAGGGAATTTGTCATTCAGACAGATGCCAGTGACGTCGCAGTTGCTGGTGTACTGACACAAGTAGTAGATGGACAGGAGAAAGTCATTGCATACTTTTCACATAAGTTGACCACTCCCCAACGCAATTATCACGCCTGTGAGAAAGAGGCGTTGGCTGCCCTCTTGGCTATTGAGGCCTTCAGGGGATATGTTGAAGGGTCACACTTTACTTTGGTGACCGACTCTTCGGCGTTAACCCACATTATGACTACTAAATGCAAAACTGCCTCACGGTGCAGTCGGTGGTGCTTGTCCCTTCAACATTCATGACCATTTTGCACCGAAGAGGAAAGGATAATATTGTGCCAGACGCATTATCAAGGAGTGTAGCTGGCTTGACAATCGAGCAAACCTCCTCATGGTATGACGACCTGATCGAAAAAGTACAACAGAACCCTGACGATTATGTTGATTTTAAGGTTCAAGATGGACAACTTTATAAGTATGTTTCCAGCCCAGATCAACTTCATGATGATCGCTATGACTGGAAACTGGTTCCGGGTCCAGAGGAACGTCGAGCTATAATGTACCGGTGTCATGATGAAGCTATGCATCTGGGAGTGGACAAAACTTTAGCTCGAATACGACAGCGTTACTACTGGCCTCGTATGACAATTGAAGTTCGTGAGCATATAAATAAATGCACCACCTGTAAGGAGACTAAAGCCCCAAACATAGCAATGGCACCTCCATTGGGAGATCAGAGACTTACCACACACCCCTGGCAAATAATAGCTCTAGACTTCATTGGGCCATTGCCTCGAAGTAAGAAGCTAAATCAATACATTCTTTCCATCGTCGATTTGTTCAGTAAATGGATCATGTTAATCCCGTTCAGAAAAATCAACAGTGTGTCCCTTTGTATGAATCTCCGAGACCAGTGGTTCTTCCGAAATTCAATTCCGGAAGTTGTAATAACAGACAACGCCTCTTGTTTCTTATCCAGAGAGTTCAAAAATCTTCTGGAAAGGTTTGAGGTGCGGCATTGGCTGAATTCTAGATACCACTCGCATCCTGTCGAGCGCGTAAATAGAACAGTCAATGCAGCGATAAGGTCCTATGTCAAAGGCGATCAGAAACTTTGGGACACAAGGCTTTCAGAAATCGAGACGATTTTGAATTCGTCAATTCATACTGCTACAACTCTTACGCCCTATTTTACTACTCATGGGTACGAAATGTTCTGGGCAGGATCAGATCACCGACCCTATTCACATCAGGATCTGACACCCAACGAACGAGTCGCTCAACAGAAAAAGCTATTTGACCAAATACGCGACTTGGTTCAGCAAAAGCTGGAAGTAGCGCACAAAGAAGGGCAAAAACGATACAACCTTCGTCATAGAACCTACAGCAAATCGTTCGACGTCGGGCAGTTAGTTTATAGACGAAACATGAAACTGTCCAGTGCGATAGAAAACTATAACGCAAAATATGGTCCACAATATCTGCCAGCGCACGTAAAAGCGAAGAAAGGTTCCTCGCCATACGAGCTAACAGATTTGGATGGCAAATCTTTGGGAATTTGGCCAGCCGCTCATCTTAAACCAGGATAATCTGGATTCTCGTTTCTGTATATCGTCCAATCCTTTCGTGAACCCCACTACAGAATTTCAGAATTAGGAAGATTACACCAGCGCATTTTATTGGCTTCTTGCTGACTGATTCACAAAATGCTGCTATTCCTGATAGATAATTGGTAAACTCTGTTTATCATAGAAAACCTAAAAAGAGAAAAAAAAAAAAAAAGAAAAAAAAGTAGGTTAGAGTTGCTCGTTGCAACGACTATGTGTAGGAAAAATACTTATCTGTGCGATATTCAGACGTCCTTCTGATCGTAGAGTGTGAGCCTCGAAACTCTGCCGGGTATTTTTCGAAAGCGTGACGGCTTCTGGTAATCCGCGGTGTCCACGAGAAATCTCCGTTGGCCCATATCTTTTTTTTTGCGACTTTCGATTGCACTCGACAGAATCAATTTGACGTTTCCTTTTCGCCCGATAGCCGTGATAGTGTTCGAATAAAAATGGATAACGAGTATTTTGACTCACATCTCTTATTCGCACAATCGCCTGAATTAGGGTGGTTCCAAATGACAGTTTAAATTGAATTTCCAAAAAAAAGGAAATTCCAATAGTGAAGGTTATTTTACTCCCTAATTCGCAGTTTATTATGAGACACTTAATTCTTTCAGTTGAAAAGACATTAAGTAGTTTACAAGATAAATCCAGCTGGTTACGTAAACAAATACTATAGCTGAGGCAGACACGTGCCTCACTAAACCACCCAGAGAAGAAAGGATTTCCTGGTGGTAAAACTAAATTAGATAAAGATAGTTCCATAGAATAGTATGAATGAGTATGCGAGCAAATAGTGTGTGAATGGAAGTGTAGGGTACCCGATTTGTTGAGATAGAGTGTATGCGTGTAGGTTATAATAATAAATAAAGAAAAGTTGGAGTTAGAGTAAGATGTAGTGAATAGTTAGAGTAAATGAGAAGAAAACTTATGTTTCTCATACTCTTAACAAAGCAAAAGACAGATATGGCTTACGGGCGGGGAGCAAAGGGATAGCTTGTCAATTATGGTGTGCGTTTCCAACGGAAGATAATTAGTATAGACGATCCAAACTATTGCCCCACATGAATTGTTCAGTTGGTCAGGATCCTGCATAGTTAGCGGTGTATTTACGAAAAATTGCTGAGTAACCTTTACAAGGGTTCTTGCAATTTTTCCCCTGGCGGAGGGATGATTGTTACCGTTGACACAGAAACAATGTCTCAGACCCACATTTATTGCATTGATATTTTTGTTAGTTTAATTAAATAATTTATAATTTTGTTATCTCATTATTTTTTTGTATAGTAATTTTTCATCATTAAGGCTCATCATATTTATTATTAGTTTTAAGAAAATTTTTGCATACTAACATTAAAGTATTAATTAAAAATCTAGGATTTAAGAAACGTTATAAACTCATCCACCCCTGAAAACATATCTACTAACATCTCCATCCGGCGAAGAATAGGTAAATTTTGAACGGGCGAAATTAATCGCACCGCAGAACCACTGTTTCCGAATTCGGCGAAGGAGGCAGAGGAAAAAAGAGAGGGGGAAGGAGAGGTGAGAAGGAGAGGAGAAGTGATTGAAACTGGGAGTCGTTGGAAGCCACTGAAAGAAGACGGACGTCAAAAAAATAAGTCCCTCGAATTTGGGCAGAAAATTAAAAAAAAACGAGAAGGTGTCGCGGTTAGTGAGACCGGTGAAGACGTTCGACAAAAGAACGGGACGAAGGACTGTGGTGACGAGTTAATGTGTCGGCGGTACGTCTCCGTTTCTTCGAAGCCAGATAGCAGATTCGAAGGAGGTTATCAGGACGACGCAACACCACCACGAGGACCCGGTTACATTCGTACGTCGCATCTCGGACAGGGAAAAGTCTCCGTTCCTTCGAAGCCAGAATCAGCTCCGTAGACAGCGTGGTTCGAAGGAGGTTATCAGGACTATCCAGTCCCACCACGTGTACCCAACCCTTGGACACCAAAAAGGCGCTGGTGGCCGGTGAGACTTACGCCCTCGCCGAGTCACACGCTTTCGCTAAGTGCGGGAACGACCGTTTTGGACGTTTGGGTCTATACCTGGACTGATGAGTTCCCCCGCCGTCTGCGAGCACCGTGGATAGAGCAACCGTTACAATTTCCCCGAGCGGCCATCGTCACATCACCTACCGAGTTGGCGGTGTGCTTCATTCAAGCTTAGGATAGCTCTATCCACATCTACGAATCCACTCTCAGTGTGCAACAACAAAATGTTCCAGCTCCTCACCCTCTCTCCACCACCGAAGCAGCAAGGGCCCCAACAGTTCCTGATGACAGTATACGCCATGTAAGAAAGCTAAATATATAAGTTAAAATGTATCTCTTTTGCTTTGTATACCTTTCTTTTTCATTGAGCCTTATGTCTGTCTTAAATGTCGATCTGTTTCGTTCGTTAAAAGTGCTATCAGGTAAGTCAAGGTTGTGAGTCCTCCCTTGAGCAGTGTGAAAGCCGACCCTGGGTGAAATAAAACCCGATTGAGCTAGTCGTTTGTTACAGTGACATCGACATTTAGAACTTAAATAAATGAGAATATATTCATCACAGAGACTTGGTACCTTCGAATGTTGTCTCATATAAAATAGTACAAAGGGTTATAAGTTTTACATATTTTAAAACCCTATTTCTTAGCCGTTGAGGGTCAGGAATCAGGATTTAAAAAAATCTCGGAATTGTTTCCAACGACGTTTTCGTTTGAGAATCTAGGAACGAAGCCAGGATAGTTACTTCAAACAAACGTTTTTGATGAAATAGAGTTAGACTCACGCAAAACAGTGGTGATGTTTTAAAAACTGAAATATACTTCAGGTTAGAACCCAAGACGATTTCCAGAACTGATTTAGCTTTAGCCTCAAGCAAAAACAACAGAAGTTTTCAGGTGTAAATCCTAAATGTTGTAAATGTTACTTTCCACAGCAACGATTGTACTATAATTCATATTTGGGTCTATCCAATTATTTAGAAAGTTCAGTCGTTCACATTTACGAGGACGTAATGATTCTTTGTCTTATGCAAAACAATCCAAAAAGGGGGACTGGGGAGTACGCAAGCCCCGCTCTTCTTTTCATTTTCTGACTACATCTATGTTATTCAGCAATTCATTCTAAACATTTCATTCAAAGGTGCCAAGTCTCTGTGATGAATATATTCTCATTTACTTAAGTTCTAAATGTCGATGTCCCTGGTGCACTGGCAGTGTTGAAAAAAATAATAAATTTCTGCATTTGGATTGAACCATAAGTTTTAAAATCGTTATAACTATTTTTTTGAAACTCGTACTTAGTTACCGTCTTTTACAAAGTTGTTAACCAAGGTTTGAAATATAGTTATACAAAACTGGTTTTTCATATTGAGTGAAATAGTAAATGCAAAATAATTGATTTCTCCATATAAAATCCCTTGCAAACTTTGAAAGCAATGCGCAAACCCGGGAAGCAACCAACCGCTACCAAATTTTGCACATGCATGTGGAACCACAAAAGGAACTCTAAAAGTGCTGTGCCCGCTAGTTTAAATCATTTTCAACCGCGAGCCACTCTATTGTGCATGTTGAAAATTATTCAAAAGTTTCAGCATGTCGCCTTGGGGACGGAACAATCGAGCGGAAATAAAAACGCGTCCAATCGGATTCAATCATTTACTCGTATTGTACTTTTATTTCTCTATTTTTCGCAATTATATTTATCGTTTTCACTTCACTGCCTTTTTATCGTTTTAGTCGCAATGCAGGTGTGACACCACAGGGCCCCTCTTAGTTACACCAAGAATCGGACACGATGTCCCGAAGGTATAATTTTTGTCTTGCCATCATCGATGGGCTGTTGATTTTCTTCTTCGTTCAGTATGTATGCCGGCTTAATCCTATCAATAGATATTGTTTGTTTCGTACCGTTGATGATGACATTGAAGAATTTTTCTGTTCGATGCACGACTTTGAAGGGACCTTCGTATGGATGTTGAAGCGAGCGCTTGACACTATATATTCGGACAAAAACATAACCGCATGTTGCCAGGTCCTTGGTAACAAATATCTTTTGTTTAGTGTGGTTCGATGCAACGGCTGGTTTAATTTCTTGTATCGTACGACGGAGGAAACGCTCGAAATCCGTACGATCATCATTTCCTTTTGTAGGTGTTTCGAAAAATTCGCCGGGAAGCTTCAATGGTTGGCCGTACACCATCTCGGCGGAAGAACTATGCATTTCGTTTCTATACACTGTTCGTAATCCCAATAGAATAATAGGCAGTTTATCACTCCAGTACAATGGATCGACGCACATGATTGAAGCCTTCATTGTTCGGTGAAACCTCTCAATCATTCCGTTTGCTTATGAGTGGTAAGCTTTTGTACGGATTTTATTAATCCCGAGGAGCACTGTTAATTCACTGAAAAGTTCAGACTCGAATTGTCGTCCCTGATCGGTCGTCACATTTTCCGGAACCCCGAAACGAGAAATCCATCCTGAGCAAAGCACGCGGCCTACTGTCTCTGCTGTTATTAGGGTTGTGGTATCGGAAATACCGGTACCGAAAATCCCGGGAATACCGACCCATTTTTGGTATCGTAATACCGATACTGAACAAAAGCCAGTACCGGTATTTTCGGTGTAATACATTTTTTTATGATAAACTAGCTAATACCCATCGCGCGTTGCTGCGACTTTCAACGAAATAGGAGGAAAACACCATTTGTTCCGAAGCGCCATCTGGCGGACAGATAATCCCCAACTAATAGCACACAAACACGCTCCATAACAAATGCTTACTATGTGCAAATTTTTACAGCAATCGGTTAAGCCGTTTAGGAGACTATAAATCATATACATACAAACATTGACTTTTATATAGATAGATAGATATGTTAACTCTGCTGGGGGATCTGTTTCAAAATATACCGATATATGCAAAATAACGTTCAATTATATTAATTTGCCTTCTAGGTAAATCGTTGAGATAACACCTTTTTGTGGGAATGAGGTGGGGCAATCATAATAATTCTAGATGTTTATTAAGTTTTATTAGCGACATTCTGTTTGGTTTCCATTATTCACTGGGTGGCGCGTAATAAGACTATGGTCTAAGTCATGTCTGCATTTGGTTTGCTCTTAAACCTTTATCTATAAAAGAACGAACAGCGATTTAGTAGCTAACAGTTTTGGACTTGGTGAACTGCTTCAAATGGGGCGATTTGTAATTCTTGGTGATCGGAAAATTCAGCAAAACTCCATAGTTTACTGGAAAGCAAGGTGCCTTGATATGCTTTAGAGAATAGTAGGCAAACGACATAAAGGTCGAAACCAATTTTCAGAAAATCAAGAGAGGAAATGCGATTAACCTGCTCGGATTTACGCTTTGATTTATTGTTGTTAATAGGGTTTCATACATGTACCATCTGTTCAAGTCGACGAAAGTCGCACCACTTAGCAGTTATTGATGTCAAAGTGGCCTAAATGTTGAAATAAATGAAGGTGCCCTATACGAAAAATATTTTCTGTGTAATGAGTCTTGCCATTCCGAAGCAATTAAAAACAATAAACATGTTTTTTGATCAGCACAAATCAATCATCTGAGAATAAGATCATCAGTTTGAGCATTCAATTTCAGTTTGAAGCTTTTTTCGATTTTTTTAAAAATTATTCGAGTACCGGTACTTTACCGGTACTACCGGTACTGAGGGCTTCAGTACCGTAGTACCGGTTCTCGCCAAAAAGGGTCGGTACTGCGAATCCTAATACTATACAGGCATCGATTATAAACATTCATAGTAATAGACTCGCGGATGTAAAAACCGCAAAACTGGCAACTAAAAAAACAAGCGAGTTAAACTGGCATCACCCAAAAATGTGCAAGCTCGAACGTGCTCGACTGTATTCGATCACCTTTTTTTTATTAAAATAATTTTTCAAGTGGTTCAATATGTGAATCAAAAGAGAAGTTATACGTTTGATACTGAGCAACAAGAAATTAAGAAAAGCAAAAAAAATCCAATTTCTTTAAAAAAACACAAATTAGATGAAAAAGAGTATAAGTAAAATGCTTTTTATACAGTTATGTAGAACACAATAAATATCTTTCTAAATAACATTGTAAAATACTAACACGAACATGAAAAGTGAAGCCAACTGTGAATTTCTGCTTATTTGCATTGTATGACGTTATGCTCGTTTGGCTCCGAATTTTGACAGTTTGTTTGGCTCGATAAAAGTACCTTCGCTGGTTTATTACTATGAGTGTCTATAGTATCGATGTGCCTTGAAGTGTTCGTTGTTCGAGACGAAGTAAAGACGGCTCTTGCAAGAGTTTTAGAAGCTCTTCGTCGTTTGCCTGGTCGACAGTCGAGAAGACCAGGAACATCGATAGAATCCACAGAGAGAGAGAGCGTTAGCAACCTCGTTGTTCGTCCCGCGAATGTGCCGAATATCAGACGTAAATTCAATATTCATTCTTCAAAAGGGCTAATGAGATTTTTGTAAACAATCTTCTTTCGCTCATTACCCCGCTACCGAGTTTAATTTCATGAAAAATTCATATGAATCAACATCTTTACCCTTGGTAGAATCAATTTCAAATGTTTTCTGCGTTGATATTATAACAAAATAAGAGAAATTAGCAACACAAAAGTTTGTTTACAAATCTTATTAGCCCTATTCAAAAGTTGATATGGAATTGGGATATGTACTGCAATTAACGTTCTTCGTGCGGTAGGTAATTGCTGCTGTTAGAAGCAAGTGCATGAGTTAAAGGGCGGTGGTCGGTAAATATTGTAAACGTTCGACCCTCGATGAAGTAGCGAAAGTATTTCACAGACTTTTTTATCGCGATTAGCTCTCTCCCAAACGTGGAGTATTTTATTTGTGCTGGAGAGAACTTTGCCGAGAAAAAACCTAACGGCTGCCAAAATCCGTTTGCATATTGTTGTAGTTCTGCCCGGCCGATGTATTTGAAGCATCTACCATCATTCCTAATCGCTTGATCGAATTCGGGTAGTGCAGTAGCGTTGCGTTTGCTATGCTTCTTTTACAGGTCTCGAATGCCGACAAAGCTAGCTCATTCCATTTCAGTTTTCTTGTGTCATTTTTTTTCGATTCCCAGGTATTAAATCTCGAAGCGTAATTTGCTGGTCCGTAGCATGCGGAAGAAAACGCTTGTATCCGTTGATCAACGCTAGAAAACAACGTAACTCCTTGACTGCGTTGGTAGCTTGAAATCTTGCAATGCTGCAACTCGCTCCATCTCTATTTACGATATAGCCCAGAAGCTCGGCTTCTTCCTGTGCAAAACAACTTTTTGCGAGATTGATAACCAGTCCGTTTTTCTGAAGTCTCTCCAGAATTGTTCGCACGTGACTTCGATGTTCACTGGGGACGTCGAGGCAATGCAGATGTCATCCACAAAAACTAAAACAAAATCCAAGTCGCTAAATATGTTGTGCATAAAACGTTGAAATGTTTGCAAAGCGTTGCACAAACCAAATTGCATCCTCGTAAATTCAAATAACCCGAAAGGGGTGATTACCGCCGTTTTCGGTATATCACATTCCTCTACCGATTTGGTGGTATGTGCACTTGTGATCTAGAGTAGTAAAGATCGACTTACCATGTAGGGCGTTCAAAAAGTCGTGAATATGCGGTACCGGATACCGATCAGGAATGGTTACGGCATTAAGTTTCCTATAGTCACACGAACCTCCATTGACGGTTTTTTTAGGGACGCAATGCAAAGGGCTTTCCCAACAGTTACTAGAGCGGCGGCAGATTCCAAGTTCGCACATCAATTCGAACTCCTTCTTAGCGACTTGCAACTTGTCCGGAGCTAATCGTCGACTTTTACATGATTGTGGAGGTCCTTTTGTTTGAATGTTGTGAGTAACATCATAATGCAATCCAGAGTGCACAGTGTTGGGTAGTGTAATTTCTTGGAAATCCGCTAGCATTTCGAGAAAAGGATGATCGATGTTAATTGTCGTCACTCTATGCACAGCAGTAATTGTTAGTCCCCCAAGCGAATGCAGATTAGTCTTCGAGTCGATCAACCGATGATGCTTAAGGTCGACAATAACTCCGAAGGCGGCCAGGAAATCGTCCCCGATGTTGGGCGTAGTAACAGCAGCAATAATAAAATTCCAGGTGAACTTTCGACGAAGTTCTAGATCGATGGTTATAAAAAGGTTGCCATATATTTTGATGGTACTTCCGTTTGCAGCATGAAGTGTCCAGGGTGCAGTCGACTTTTTTCTTTCGATGTAGCAGGACTAATCGAAAGATCTGAGCCGGTGTTGATCAGGAAATGCCTATTTGCTAACCTATCGTGTCTAGTTTTTTCTATTTGAAAAACGATATGGCGAGCAGCATTGCTGAGCATTAACACCGAACTTTCCGTGGTACCAGCAGATGACATCTTGTTGGCGAGAAGATGAACGGCTTCGGTTTCGGCTACCGGCCGGGTTGGTTTTCAACCGGCGAACTTCTGCTGAGAGTGCGGCGATCTGAGCTTCGAGATCTTGAAGACTTCCTGGAGTCGCTGGGTGCGATGCGGCAGCTACCTGATGTGGACCAGAGGAATCACCCATTTTATCCGCAATCTACGCAAGTTTAGCTAGACTACCGTCGCTGATGGATAGCACAGCTTTGAAACTCGGTGGCATTCTTTGTAAAAACAGCATTTTAAGTAGTTCCTCGTTTATATTTAGGCCAGCAGAAAGCTATTGCATTTTAGCAAGGGATGGGTAGGACGCATGTCGCCCAAATCGCAAGAACTCAAAAGTTTTTCCAATTTTTCTTGCGCTGATAGCTCGAAATGGGAGATTAGTCGGTCCTTAATTGCTTTGTATTTATTTTCCTCTGGAGGTTGTGCGACAAGATCGGAAATATTGGCGGAGCACCGATTGGTACACTTTGGCCAGTATGTGGAAAAACTTTGTCTGATCATTCTGAATTCCAGCGAGGGCGAATTGGACCTCGGCTTGGGCGAACCACATCATAGGATCCGATTTCTAAAATTCTGGAAGATTCATCGCAACAGCAGCAGCACCTGCGGCTGGCAGATTTGCGTTACCGTGCTCCATTTTATTTTATGATAACGTTGAGAAAAACTCTTTTTTTGTTGGTTTCCGTTTGAAAAAATATTGAAATTTCCGGTATCACACTGGAATAAAAACAAACGCGTCCAATCGCATTCAATCATTTACTCGCACTGTACTTTTATTTCTCTGATACGCAATTATATTTATCGTTTTCACTTCACTGCCTTTTTATCGTTTTAGTCGCAATGTCGTTCATCATACAGGTGTCACACCACCCGCCTATTTCTGATCACGAGTTTGAAAACTTTAAGCTCTGGTAATCACTAATGGAAAACTTTTCTTAGCCTTTCCGCGAGAGGGTAAATGTAATTCCTGCTTGAGATTATGTTATTGTTTTTAACCCAACGCGATTAAATGGTGATTTATTGGTGATGTTCATCATTCGGTCGGGAGTGCAGAATCCATGCTGCTTCATGATTGTATTGTGTTTCCATTGTCCATTTCCCCAAATATTTTTATTCGTATTCCTTCCTATCAGAAAAGTGATAATATATGGCACAAATAACTCAAAAAATTTATAAATCGAAACAGTAATTACAGAAACCGTAGCAAAATATTACATGGAAGTTTTTTTTCCTAATTCTACCATTGTAGTTGACGTCTTACACAGTGATTGGCAAGAAGATATCCGATTCGTCAATCTTCAACAAGGAGCCAATATCTATGAGTGAGCTGATTCGTTGCTACGTGGTAGTCGCACCTGAAAATACGTTTGGACTTCGGGTTAATACACTAGCCTCCTTCTGCTTGGGGAATCAGCAGGTATCCATATTTCTGAACATGGCATAATAAAATTGCTAATAACAAAATCTTTCAGATCCATAGAATATTTCAGAGCTTAACAGATCTTCCTATAGAAGCACTTGTTGCACAAAACAGCGAAATCAAGTCAAATCAAGTTACTTCAACGACGGTCGGTGATCAGGCAGTTATAATGGAAAAGACATCTATCACATCTACAATCGTTGGAGCAAACTGCGTCGTCAACCCGAAAGTGCGAATTTCAAACAGTATTCTGATGGATAATGTCATTGTTGGTGAAAAGTGAGTATTTTTCCTTTTTTTCTTTTTTATATAACATATATAACATGTTTGCATTTACAGTGTGACAATAGAAAACTGCATTATATGTGAAAAATCAGACATCAAAAGTGGTTCGATTCTGCGGAACTGTCTAATTGGATCAAATTATGTTGTATCAGTTAATTCGAAAAAAGAAAACCAACATTTGTCCCATTCGGAAGGTTTTATGGAGATATAGAATACGAGTTTCAAATGAATAAAACATTTTTATTTTGAACATTGTACATTATTCAGAACTAAAAGAAAGCAAGTAACAACAATATAAAAAGATGGGTGGGTAATGTCAGAGACATAACCGGAGTGAAGTAGAATACACTTTAGACCGGTAAATTCTGCTCTGGAATTATAGTTTATTTGGAGTATTTTTGGAATTATCAAGTGGACAATTTGCAACATTCTTTGAAAATATTGTTGAACTTTTATGAATGAAGGCACGAAAACGAGCGTTTGACCGTCGTCTTACTACCAGCATCAGAGAATTAGCAGATCAGTATTTTTCACTACATGGCCTGTACCAAACAAACCGCTCGTAAGTTCACCGGAGGAAAGGCTCCCCGCAAGCAGTTGGCAACGAAGGCCGTGTAAAAGTGCCCCAGTCACGGTTGGCGTTAAGAAGTCGCCCTGCGAAACACAGCTATCAGAAATCGAGCGGGCCTAAATTGTAACCCAAAATAAACCACAAACCAACAAGTTGTTTTCAGGACTAGCCAATTATAAAGTATTATTATTATAAATGAAATTTTCCATTGCCTTACAACCTCCCTCCCCCTTTCCTCCCGGCTTGAATAACTATCAATCTTGATGATGCTGTGCGGCGGGGGCACTAGTTTTCATTATAGTGGAAAATTTAGGTTTGCGCGTTATTCCCAAAAGTTTTTTAGCTGTGCTGTTTTCAAGGAAGTTGTAGTTGAATTCAAAATAAAATAGTTTATTTCTATTGTCAGAGATGGACCTTCCAACGAAAACTAGTCTGGCTCGCTTGGAATCGAATTGTATGGACCAACCACTGCTTTCACAAAATCTGTTATTTTCAGTAATTGAACATTCTACACAACTAGTCACAACTATTTACAATCAGCGCAAAAATCGAAGGTTTTCATTCAGTACAATAGCAGATTTTCACTTTTAGAAAAACAGGCAACATTTTGGCCGAAAATTTTGAAACGGAGCACCTATATCAAAACGTTAGAATGCGTTCGATTTTTGTAAATTGAATCATTACACTAACCTGTCTACAAATCACACAAATAACTTTTTTATTTTGTGCCATTCTACTTGAAAGCGACGATATTGTTCACAAGTGGCTCACTTACCATCCAACGCTCTTGACAATCCACTTTCTGATGCTTGTAATAACAAAACTTCAATTCGATTTTTTGTCGATAAATTGATAGCCCTGAAAAGGGCCTTTTGTTTGGGCAGTGTTCGGAATTTACTTGGAGCTGGTGTATATGGTAACAGTTTTGGTGCCATCTGAGACGGTGTGCTTGGCCAACTCTTCTGACAGCAGCAAACGGACGGAGGTTTGAATTTTGCGGGAGATGCTGCAAACGAACTGCTGCATGCTGATGCTGCAAACGAACTGAGCGTGAGCAACAGCATGCTGAGTTTTTATACCTGACTACAGCACAACGTAAGCTCGTCCTTTTTTGTGTTGTCCTCAATATGTGTTCTTCGTAGCTCCACCCCTTGGTTGGTCGACCACATATTTTTGATAAAGAACAAAATTGAAATTGTGTTTCCAATACGGAGGTTATCGAACACTCAGGGTAAAAAGAGTAATGCAATACGGCACCTTGGTAAAATGTTTGAGAATTGAAATCTTTTTTGAATGCGCCTAGTAAACACGAAACTGTAAACAAACACACAAATGATAACTTTTTATTTTGTGTCATTCTACATGAAATCGACGATATTGTTCACAAATAACTCACTTGCCATCGAACGCTCTTGGTAAGCCACTTTCGGATGCTTGTAATATCAAAGTTTCAATTCGATTCTTTGTTGATAAATTGATGGCCCTGAAAAGGGCCTTTTGTTTGGGCCGTGTTCGGAATTTACTTGGAGCTGGTGTATTTGATAACATCTTTGGTGCCATCTGAGACGGCTTGGCCAACTCTTCTGACAGCAGCAAACGGACGGCCACTTGAATTTCGCGGGAGGTTATTGTCAATCACTTGTTGTAATGAGTCGGGCGGGAGACCTCGTTTGCAATGCGTTCGAAAATGTCTAATAAATCTGTTTATGATGCTCGACGAGACTCTGGTATCTGGATGGACCTCTTTCAGCACCTTGTAGATGTAGATGTACAGTTTCAGTTACGATACAGCAAACGAACTGCAGCATGCTGATGCTGCAAACGAACTGAGCGTGAGCAACAGCATACTGAGTTTTTATACCTGATTACAGCACAATGTAAGCTCGTCCTTTTTTGTGTTCTCCTCAATATGTATTCCCCTTCGTTGGTTGATACACAAGAAAATTGTGTTGAACGCGTCGGAGTGCCGTTTACTTAATAGCTGTAATGGAATACCTTGCTGCTTAAGTGTTTAAATTGGAAGGAAATGCTGCCCGTGACAATAAAAAGACGAATTATCCCACGTCTTCAGCAGCTGGTGATTCGTAACAACAAACTGCTCTCCGGAGAGACAATTGCTCAGGGCGGTGTGTTGCCAAATATCCAAGCCGTACTGCTTCCAAAGAACAAAATTGAAATTGTGTTTCCAATACGGAGATTATCGAACACTCAAGATAAAGAGAGTAATGTTTATGTTCATTATGTTTATTACCTTCACCAACAGGCCCCTTGGCCCCAATGCACAGTGGGACGAGCCCGGACTTAAGTCCATATATGAAGGTTATGCGATATTCTCACTAGTATTTTTCTCGTATCAGCTGAGCCATCAGAGACATTTTCGCGAGATTTTAGGTGATTTGAATGCAAAATGAATTTTTGACAGCTTTTTGAAGGGCATAACTCAAGTGTTTTTTGCATTATTTGACCATAGGAACTACATACGGTTATTCTCGTTTTTCAAAGAAACGGTTGATTTTATGAATAGCATTACTTCACCAAAATTATCCGTGTGATAAAATCACATCGTTAAATCGCCAAAAATAAGTCACTAGTTGGTTTAGTTAGTGTTTAGATAACTGTTTGTCATGAATTTTTATTGAATTCGAACTTCTAAAGCGATAACAACAACGACGCCCGTGAATACCCGCGATCACACTATGCTCATTCGAAAGCTTTTCTTTTTCTCTTTAAAATGAGCCTATGCTAGTTTTGCGAAAACTTGCGATAAGCAGTAAAAATTTGAAAAAAAACTGTGAACTGAGACGTATGGCTATTACTGATATTTAATTTGAATATTCACTTGATAACTAGAATAATGACACTAATTTATGCAAAACTTTCAAATACAATTTATAGCATGATCTACAAGGGTTTTACTTTTCATTCGTTATCGAGCACTCAGTCGAGATAGAAGTCTTTTGTCATCGGTCCGTACACTCTATAGCGACAAATAGTGTTAATCCGCGTTCAAGGTTATTTGCACACTCTACGCCTAGTTGAGGTTTCAGTATTTTTTCCCTTCTTTTGTGTTTCTGTTTCTGAGTACCGTTAGCCGGTCAGTGAAGTGAAGCAGTGTTCTTCTAGTAAACCGTCTGGATACCGTTACCTGCACAAGCTAAGTATTAGTTTTCGTTTCCCCTTCTTGGTTGTCTTAATAACCTGCACTGGGCAATAGGCCCGTGCAAAAATGACTTCCCCTGACGGCGGTTCATCTCAAGGTGAGATGGACGTCGAAATAAAATCGGCTCCCCGGCTCAAGGTATATTCGAGCTCGGCCACCGGGCCATTTGTGATCTTCTTTCGGACCAAAGAAAAAAATTGTTTAAATCTGTTGCAGATTTCTCGAGTTCTGGCGGATCGGTATTCGGCCGTGACAGAAATATCGAATATTCGCCCTGATAAGCTTCGGGTGGTGGTTAACAGTTCAACTCAGGCAAACGATATTGCTGGCTACGAGCTCTTTACGAGGGAGTACAGGGTGTATATTCCAGCTAGCAGGGTTGAAGTCAGTGGGGTCGTTTCCGATTCGAGTCTGAATTGCGAGGACCTGCTAAAATATGGGACTGGCTGTTTCAAAGACCCCATACTTAAGCCAGTGAAGATACTGGAATGCAAACGTTTGCATTCAGCATCATTCGCAGCTGACGGCAAGAAAATATACGTCAACTCAGACTCTTATCGGGTGACCTTCGCCGGCTCTGCCCTGCCCAGTTATCTCCTCTTTGACAAGGTTCGTCTACCTGTTCGCCTCTTTGTGCCGCAGGTCATGAACTGTACTAATGGCAAACAATTGGGACACACAGCCTCCCATTGTAGCAATAAAGCCCGCTGTGGGAAATGCGGTGGGAATCATGCGGATGATTCCTGTGGTAGAGATGTCGAAAAGTGTCTCTACTGTGGGGGAAACCCACATGATCTCCCTTCATGTCCCGCGTACAAACAGCGCGAGGAAAATCTTAAGCGTTCCCTTCAGGGACGCTCTAAGCGATCTTTTGCAGAAATGCTTAAGATAGCTACGCCACCTGTCTCTACGAACATCTTTACCAACTTATCTACTGACGAAGGCGACTGTGATGAACCCCAGGAGGGAACATCTTCTGCTGTACCTAGAAGTAGTAGAAAAAGGAAGAACATTTCCTCTTCCAAGCTTCGTCGTAAAGGCCAGAAGGTGTCTCTTCATGGTCCCCCTAAAATAACTACTCAAGGAAGTACTGGTGCAAAACCGAAGCAAGTCGCTCCCGGTCTCAGTAACCTGAGCTCAGGAAAGGAGTTCCCAGCACTTCCAGGAACATCAAAAACCCCAAGTGTTCCCATATCTCAGTCAGAGAAAGAAAACAGTGCTGCTTAATAAATTTCTCTGACATTGTGGACCGTATTCTTACAGCGTTAAACATTTCTGACCCCCTTAAAAGTATCTTGATAAGCTTTCTCCCCGCAGTAAAAACATTTTTGATGCAGTTGTTCACTGCGAAATGGCTCCTCCTTTCAGCGATTATATCCTTCGATGGCTAATTCATCGAACGAAGTCAAGGATTTAATCACTGTTCTACAGTGGAATTGCAGAAGCATTATCCCGAAAATCGATTCGTTTAAAATCTTACTAAATAATTTGAAATGCGATGCATTTGCCCTATGCGAGACATGGCTCACTTCAGAAATAACCCTACACTTCCACGATTTTAATATTATTCGCTTGGATCGAGAAGACTCTTACGGAGGAGTACTTTTGGGGATCAAAAAGTGCTATTCTTTCAATCGGATCGACCTTCCCTCGACACCAGGCATTGAAGTTGTCGCTTGCCAAACCAGAATTAAAGGCAAAGACCTTTGCATTGCTTCAACCTACATCCCCCCTAGAACCTCAGTTAGCCACCGACGGCTTTGCGATATTGCGGAACTCCTCTCCGCACCGAGGCTAGTTTTAGGTGACTTCAACTCCCACGGCACGGCATGGGGTTGCCTTCATGACGATAATCGATCTACTCCATGAGCTTTGCGACAACTTCAATATGACTATTTTGAATACGGGTGAAATGACACGGATTCCTGCCCCTCCAGCGCGACCGAGCGCCTTAGATCTGTCCCTCTGCTCGACATCGCTGCGGTTAGATTGCATGTGGAAGGTAGTCTCTGATCCCCACGGCAGCGACCATCTGCCAATCGTAATTAATATTGCTAACGGTTCAGGGCCACCGAATACAATCAATGTTTCGTATGACCTCACACGAAATATTGATTGGAAGAGCTACGCGTCCGCGATATCCGACAAAATCGAGTGCACTCAAGAGCTTCCTCCGGAGGAAGAGTACGGGTTCCTGGCTGGCTTGATTCTCGATACCGCGATTCAAGCTCAGACTAAACGCGTACCAGACGCGAACTCACGCGGGCGTCCTCCCAATCCATGGTGGGACAAAGAGTGCTCAGACGTGTACGCGGAGAAGGCCGCTGCGTATAAGACCTTCCGGGATGACGGGCTGCCAGCTAGCTACCGACAGTACGCGATGGCGGAAACGCGCATGAAGAGTTTGATAAAAGCCAAAAAACGTAGCTACTGGCGCCGGTTCGTCGACGGACTAACGAGAGAAACATCGATGAGCACTCTTTGGAGTACGGCCCGGCGCTTACGAAACCGAAACAGTACTAATGAGAGCGTGGAATATTCAAACCGTTGGATATTCGATTTTGCCAAGAAGGTTTGTCCGGATTCCGCCCCGGCACAGAAGATCTACCGCGCCGCGTCACCTCACGATAACGCGAACGAAGCACCGTTTTCGATGGTGGAGTTCTCACTTGCTCTCTTGTCATGTAACAATAAAGCCCCAGGGCAAGACAGAATCAAATTTAACTTGTTAAAGAATCTGCCAGAATCTGCCATGAGACGCTTGTTGAATTTATTTAATAAGTTTCTTGAGGGTAATATTGTCCCTCATGACTGGAGGCAAGTGAAGGTCATCGCCATTCAAAAAACTGGAAAAGCAGCCTCCGACCACAACTCGTATCGACCGATTACGATGCTGTCCTGTATCCGAAAGTTGTTCGAGAAAATGATCTTGTTTCGCCTCGATAAATGGGTTGAAGCAAATGGCTTACTGTCAGATACACAATTTGGTTTCCGCAAAGGCAAAGGGACGAACGATTGTCTTGCGTTGCTCTCAACAGAAATTCAAATGGCTTATGGTAGCAAAGAGCAGATGGCATCAGTTTTCCTAGATATAAAGGGGGCTTTTGATTCAGTTTCTATCAAAATTCTTTCTGAGAAGCTGCACCAGCATGGTCTTTCACCGACTCTAAACAACTTTTTGCTAAACTTGCTGTCTGAAAAACATATGCATTTTTCGCATGGTGATTTATCGACATCACGAATTAGCTACATGGGTCTTCCCCAGGGCTTGAATGACATTGACGAATGTCTTGTCAATTCCTGCACGCTAAGGCAGCTTGCAGATGACGGTGTGGTCTCTATTACAGGTCCCAAAGCCGTCGATCTGCAAGGACCATTGTAAGATACCTTGGACAATTTGTCTGCTTGGGCCCTCCAGCTAGGTATCGAGTTCTCCACGGAGAAAACTGAGCTAGTCGTATTTTCAAGGAAGCGTGAACCAGCGCAACTACAGCTTCAATTAATGGGTCAAACTATTGCTCAGGTTTCAACTTTCAAATATCTCGGGGTCTGGTTCGACTCTAAAGGAACCTGGGGATGTTACATTAGGTATCTGAAACAGAAGTGCCAGCAAAGGATCAACTTTCTCCGTACAATAACCGGAACATGGTGGGGTGCCCACCCAGGAGACCTGATCAGGCTGTACCAAACAACAATATTGTCGGTGATGGAGTACGGGAGTTTCTGTTTCCGCTCCGCTGCGAACATACATTTCATCAAACTAGAGCGAATCCAATATTGTTGCTTGCGTTTTGCTTTGGGTTGCATGCACTCGACACATACGATGAGTTTAGAAGTGCTGGCGGGCGTCCTTCCGCTGAAAAATCGATTTTGGGACCTCTCATATCGATTGCTCATCCGATGCGATATCTTGAACCCGTTAGTAATTGCAAATTTCGAAAGGCTTGTCGAGCTCAATTCTCAAACCCGATTTATGTCCTTGTACTTCGATTACATGGCACAAAATATCAATCCTTCTTCATACTATCCCAACCGTGTCAATCTCTTTCATGTTTCTGATTCAACTGTATTCTTCGACACATCCATGAAAGACGAGATTCGTGGAATCCCGGATCACATACGTCCGCAAGTGATCCCAAGCATCTTTCATAGTAAATTTCGAGAAGTCGACTGCAACAAGATGTTTTACACCGACGGGTCAAGCCTCGACGGCTCCACTGGCTTCGGTATATTCAATCAAAACCTCACCGCCTCATTCAAACTCAATGATCCTGCTTCAGTTTACGTCGCAGAACTGGCTGCTATTCAGTATACCCTTGGGATCATTGATACTTTGCCCACCGATCATTACTTTATTGTCTCGGATAGGCTCAGCTCAATCGAGGCTCTCCGTTCAATGAAACCTAGAAAGCACATTCCATATTTTCTGGGAAAAATCTGGGAGCGCCTGCGTGCTTTGTCTGTAAGATCGTACAAGATTACCTTAGTTTGGGTTCCCTCGCATTGCTCCATTCCAGGTAATGAAGAAGCGGACTCTTTAGCTAAGGCGGGCGCTTTACAAGGTGACATATATGAAAGACCAATTAGCTTCAGCGAATTTTTCAGTATTACTCATCAGAGAACCCTCGAAAGTTGGCAAACTTCATGGAGCAATGGTGAACTGGGAAGGTGGCTACATTCGATAATCCCTAAGGTATCGACGAAACCTTGGTTCAGGGGGATGGATGTGGGTCGGGATTTCATTCGCGTGATGTCTCGGCTCATGTCCAATCACTACACGCTGGACGCACATCTCCGGCGTATTGGGCTCGTGGATAGCGGTATCTGCGCTTGTGGCAACGGTTATCACGAAATCGAACATGTTGTCTGGGCATGCGCCGAGTACTGTTCTGCCAGATCTCAACTATTCGATTCCCTTCGGGCCCGAGGAAGATCACCCAATGTCCCGGTTCGAGATGTACTAGCAAGCCGCGATATTCTCTACATGTCCCTTATATACACGTTCCTCAAAACCATCATTATCCAAATTTAAATGCCCCTATCTTTTCTCTTATCATTCCCAGAAGTGCCCTCTTCCGCCTACCGTACCCCAACGATGGTTTGATACGACTCCAAGACGAGACAAAACATCTGTCGAATGAACCAACAACACGAGATCTACAGTACAACATCACACGCGCAGCGCGGTGTGTTTTCGATCCGTATCTGAGCCGTACTACGAAATCGTCTGGAGGAACCCCTGCCGGCTCGAGGAAAACCGCCCGGCGTCCCAATATTTGATACATCCGTTCGAATCTGTAATCCTGGCCGTTGATTCCTGATGCCGGAAACTGAAAGTTTATATCCCCCCCCCGTTCAGGCTTGTCCACCCTCTCTCCCATGTCTCTGATACACAGATGTATGACTTCACCCCTTGAATATCTTCCCAAAACTTATGTGTCCCCCTATCTTCTAGTTTTAGTTGATCAATCCGTTCGAATCTGTAATCCTGGCCGTTAATTCCTGATGCCGGAAACTGAAAGTTTATATCTCTACCCCCCCTTAGCCTTGTCCACCCTCCCTTCCATGTCTCTGATACACAGATGTATGACTTCATCCCCTTTTCCCCTTGAATATCTTCCCTAAACTTATGTGCCCCCCTATCTTCTAGTTTTAGTTGATCAATAGTTAATCTCGTTAAGAAATGCACAACAGTACCACTACTTTAAAATAGCCCTAATTAATTCCCCCTAATCTTGAACCACTCTCTCTAGTTATTTCTAGTTAATAAGCTTGTAAAATGTTCCGCTTAGTTAATAATTAATTTCTCCTACAATCTCCCTTCTAAAAATCATAAAGTGAATTACTATAAAAAGAACACACAAAATGACCCGTCCCCCAAATCTTACGAATATTATATTGTACCCTCTTTTATATGTATAAGTTAGGTGTAAAGTTTTTTTTTAGTTCCACTATATAAAACAAAACAATATTGAAATGTGCACCCCCCAAATGTGCACTCTCCCTTCTAAAAATCATGAAGTGAATTACTATAAAAAGAACACACAAAATGACCCGTCCCCCAAATCTTACGAATATTATATTGTACCCTCTTTTATATGTATAAGTTAGGTGTAAAGTTTTTTTTAGTTCCACTATATAAAACAAAACAATATTGAAATGTGCACTCCCCAAGTTTTAAGAAATTCAAAATGTAAAACAATGAAAAAATGGCACCTTTAAGCTAACGCATACGTGCCTTATCAAATAAACAAATTGAAAAAAAAGGGTTTTACTAGTGATCAAGAGTAAGTAGCCGAGTGGGAAGTATGGTTTTTAAGTGGTAAAGGAATTAAGAATGTTTAAAATTCAGTAAATATTTTCAACCATCTGAAATGTGTCATAAAATGTTTCATGAACTATTTTTGCTAACTTACGCAATAACTGTCAAATTAAGTGAACACAGTTGAGTTCTGGTCATTTGGTGAGACTATTTTATCCGCGTTTGCATAGCACTGGTATAGCTTAAGGGTATGCGATATTATCCAAATAAAATAAAACCATTTTTAAATGAACCATATACGCGATAAAAGGATTTTGGATTTATTTTTATTTAAGGTATGAAATAAGCAATCTAATTAACTTAAAACACACCTGCGAAAACAAAATCGTTAAACATCTGGTTGATTAGTGAATGTAAATCAATATTCCACTAAGACGCTCAAAATGTTTGTTTTGAAAATGAAAGAAAATGTAATTTTCATACCAAGTAACCCACTAATGAATTAAACGTTCCTAAATAAGTCGATCACATCTTCTTTGATCCTTAAAAATAATATAGTCATTTCTGAAGCCCCATAATGAGATGTCAATCAATTCGTTTGAATACGGAAAATAAATTCCAAAATTACAATTGAAAGAAATCATTATAAAAGACAAAATATTTACTTTTGAGTAACTCTAATAAATAGTAAAGTTAATTTCTATTTTTATAACCAACATAGGGATTCAGCGCACAAAAATGTCTTTAATTTTTTTTAACCTTCACAACAATTTTATTTTTGGCCACCCTAATGTATAATAAAATTTGTTTTACAAATGTTAATATCAAAAACGATTTAGCATACGAAAATTAATGTACACAAATTTTAAGAATGACTTAGAAAAAAAAATTTTTGAGACACCCTAATGAATAGTAAATGTTAATTTTTGAAATGTTTTAATATCGAAAGCGTACCAAAATTACATAAAATCGTCCTATATGAACCGATACGGAAAAGTTTGGACTTTAGTCCACCTTTTGTTCTAATTCGTGCCACTGTGCAATGGTGGTTGCTTAAACTAATTACATTTTAAAATTGACAACATTTTCGCTTTTATCGCATTCCGCGTCCAGTTGAAGTCAAAGGCCGTCGCAATACGGCACCTTGGTAAAATGTTTGAGAATTGAAACCTTTTTTGAATCCGCCTAGTAAAAATGTTTTCCACTTCACTCCAGTACTTCACTGAAATAATTTAGGGTTTAACCCAAATTGCTCTCCAGGGAGAAACAGAAAATGCAAACTTATTCTTTGAAATGATTTTGGTGGCCCTGAAAAGGGCCTTTTTTATAATGATACAAGTGAGTTCTACCTTTTCAACTTCCATATCCATACAAAGTGCGTCCCTGCCGCTTCAGAGTATAGACGACATTCATTGAGGTTTTGCGCTTGGCGTGTTCAGTGTAGGTCACGGCATCTCGGATGACATTTTCCTGCACACCATCAGCATTCGTAGATTAAATCGGAAATGCATTTTACACCACCACGACGAGCCAGACGCCAAATTTGGTGATTCCCTGGATTTTATCACGAAGAACCTTGCGATGACGCTTGGTAGGGAACGCAAACATGATACCGCTCATTGTACCGTCCGGACGAGCATGTTACTCGTGTGGTAAGCGAGCACCCACTGATACAAAACAAGCTCGCGTGACCTGTATATATAACATTCCCGTATGTAATGAAACGCTTACATGCTGCTTTTTGACGGCTCTGCGTGAGATGTGCTTGCAAATTGCGCATTTTCATCGCTGTTTTCGAAGGATTTTCTAAAAAGCCTTGTTTTGGTTTATTTATAGTAGTCGCACTAATTCCGAAATTTAATACGAAATACGTGCACGAATTTCCGATCAGATAGTGCAAAAATATTGCGATTTCGATTAGTAGAACGGAAGATATTCGCATTTCGAACCTGGGAAAATTTCTCAACTTAAATTTTTGAAACGGGACCCCATATTGAAACGTTAGAAGTATTCTACTTCAAAAGCTATCCAACAGGATAGCACGGCTAACAGTGCTAACGTCGAGTAAGATTTGCTTACTCTCACATCTAATTTGTTCTCAGGTACGTTGGCCTTCTCGCTTATAGACTTATCCAGCTGGGTTGGTAATACCAACTCAGGTGGAAAAATCTATAAGCGAGAAGGCCAACGTACCTGAGAACAAATTAGATGTGAGAGTAAGCAAATCTTACTCGACGTTAGCACTGTTAGCCCAAAGAGAATAGGGAAAGAGACGAAGAGTGAAAATCAGTCAAAACGGCAACACTCCCTTTATGATGATTTTAACACTAGAATTTTGGCAACCGCTTCCACAGGCAGCACTTTAAATGACTCCTATTATATTTTGAAAACAAACCGTACGTCGATCGTTGGTTTTGTTTATCAAAAGATGTGCATTCCGAAACAAAGAGATGAAATAATTCTAAAGCTTGTTTTTACTCATACATATACTCTAGAATGTACCTTACAATCACGATTGAACTAAGTTCTGACGAAAACTCAAATTTCTTTTTTGATAGATGTACAATACTTATCTCCTCTAACTCAGGCATGAGTAATGTTTATTTACATTGCACGATTGGTCTGCTCAATAAGGTATTTTTGGCTTCACACTATTCGTCTCTTTCCCTATTCTCTTTGTGTTAGCCGTGCTATCCTGTGGGATAGCTAGTTTTCTATCGTTACCCAATGTCGTATATACAGGTCTGGCGAAGATGGCACTTTGGTATTCGTAAGATGAATCTTACATGAGTGGTGTGAGTGATCACAGTATAAATCGACTTGCTTTCGTCATACCGGTCGTTAAGCTCCCATTGAATCGTGTGACCGCTATGACGTCGACCCGTTGTGCTTCTGGATTGTTTACATATTTTTGGTTGCCAACACTAGCAAACCGTGTGTTCTGCCACACCTATATATACCTCATTGATCGTTACCAACTTGGTATTGTGCTGCTTTGACGTTTAAATTGGGAGGAACAAACAAACTACACGGCGAATTGGGAGGGAAACAAACCGTTTCTGGGCCTGAGGGGAGGGTGGTAGCATAAAAATACGAGATTTCAGTGTGTGTATTTTAAACGTTAGTTATCGCAATGTTTCCATTGGGCAAGTTTGCACAATTTATCCAGTCCTTTTCGTCTTGGGCTATCTCTGCTCGCATACTGAATTTTGTGATGGCTACGACTCTAACCTAGAAAGAATAAAAGTACCATATTCAATTACATACATTTAAAAGTACCATATTCAAATACATCGGTTTGCATGGTTTTATTTTTATTGCCATTTATTGGCGAAGGTATTTATTTTAATAAAAATATTGTTTGGCATTCGAAAAAACATTTGAATATATTCTCTATTCGATACATGCATTTCTATATTGAATTAATGTCGGATTCGTCCCCATCTCCGTTCGAAGGATTTTTGGAATGGGGCCGTTTATATACCACGTGGACAAAAAAATCATTTTTGACCCCATTCTTTCCCGCCGTGGACAAGCGTGGACAATTCCTGTACCCCTACCTCCTTCCTGACGATGTCCACGTGGATTTCAAAAATTTTATTTTGGGTGGTTTCATAAATAGAAATGGATTTTTAATTTTTTCTAAGTGTTGAATTTAGCGGCATAATAACATAGAATCTCTTTGGGGAACTTCCATCGAAATGTCTCATTTCTGAACGACATTGTAATCTATTGGACTTGCGTTTTAAAGAGTCATCATAATAGCACAGAGTTGATATAGATAGATTGACAGATTATTGAGTTGGCTGGTGTTTTTAACCCTTCGGAAGTCGCGCAAATGGCTGGTGCGCTAAGACGATTTCGCTAGATTTTCAGAGCTGCGTGCACTCAGTGCACAGTTTATGTTTGGTTATTGGCTTTCTCAGTCTAGTATATATGTATCAAACGACTTAATTTTTTCATAGGCTAATAAATTTTGGAATTTAGAAAAAGAAGTGTGTGGAAAAATAATATAGAAATAAACATACTGTGCTGTGGAGTTTCTATCGGCACAAGATTTTTCACGGGTACACTTTTGGTTCTTACTTCACGATCCCTTTGAAAAAACTACAGTGAGATGATGAGCGCAAAGTGTGAAAAGGGGATCTTCAGAATAGGTAAGCTTTAGTTGAACTGTGAGTTAGTGATGTGAGTCTGAATTTGGGGAGCTTTGGAGTTTTTGATGGTGTGTAGAATGCCTGCGTAAGTAGCACTGAGACCATCTACATCTGTTCGGCGATTTACCGTGTTGGATGTGTTAATCATATGACACATCTCCTGCACTGGTAATGTTGATGAGCGATAGGTTCTGTCGATAATTTTGGTTGCGGTCAAGTCAAAATCGTGTTGGTATTGGGTGCTGTGAAGAATGAGAGCTGTTTTTTCTCCAAGTTCGATCATATCGACATCTGTGTTGGTTTTTCCTGCTTCGATCAATTTATTATATTTTGTGATATTGGTCCGGTGTCCGCTAAGTCTTGTTTTTAGTTGATTTTTCGACATACCAATATATGTCATCTCACACACACACCACACCACGCTGTAAATAACATTGCAACATAGTGAGGGATCAACGGGATCTTTAATGTTGTTTAGCAACATTGAAGTTGTTTTGATTGTTTTTGGGGCAATTTTGACGTTAGGATAGTTTGTTTTTAGGCTTCGAACGAGTGTGTTGGTCAGCATCTGGATGTATGGTAGGGACCGGTATGTTGTTTCGTCTGCATGTTTTGTATCCAGTGAGCTCTCGGATGGTGATTGTGGGATGGTTTTATGGCTGGTTTGACTACATCGGTGAATTTGGCTAAGCAATCTGTTTATAAGTGATGTTGGATAGTCGTTCTGGCGGAGATACTGCAAAATGACATATTTACGTTCGGCAAACGATTGGTTGGTAGTGAGGGATGTCACTCGTCTTATGAAGTTGGAGGCGACCATCTCATCGTAAACATCGAGAACATTTTACGGACTTCTCCCAACAAATTCATCCAAGACAAGAACAGATGTCTATTTTAACTAGGTTTCGGAAGCGAATAGAGCAGTACTTTCTGGTCGAACGTTGTAAGCCCAATGAGGCAGATATATTTGTCGCAACGCCTGATATAGGTATAAAGGAATAGACTCGTTGACGTTTCTAATTAGGCCCACAGAATGGGTTAAGCCAACAGTTCGAAACTGTTAAGCCATAACAGTACTTACTCCTTAAGTTTGAGAACGCTACTATCAATAATACTAAATTGAATGACGATTATGTATAACTTCATTCTGATACTCATAACGTGGACATGAATTCGATCGCTATATAAAAGATAACGTTTTCAATATTCAAAAAAAAATCATTCTTAATAAAACTGCAATTCTTCACTTAAAAATAGATAAAGTTATCCTCGTTCCTTCTTCGCTTTAATCTAATTGATAGCCTTAAAGGCGTTTGATGGACCAACTTCGATGGCGAAGGATTCGCATGCTGCTGAGAAACTCTCTCTCGTTTGAATCGATAGGTTGTTCGTCCCCAACTGGTGTCTCACAACCACCAAAAAGGGGTGAATCGGCTAGAAATCCATAGAACGCCTCGTCTTCCTCTCCGCTTTGATTTGCAGTACCGCCCACCTCCTGCCATTCTACTAACTCAACTTCCTCGCGCCGTTTCTTAGACGAACGTGCTGGCGGAACCTGGTCGAAGTAAACTCTGGCCTAACTCTGTTTCCCTCCGCCAAACGAAGTTGTGTTTTGTGGGCCGACATTATTCGACCACCAAGTGAGACCTGAAACATGTTAGTGGATAATCTTTTAATAAATTTAGCATTTAACCATCGTCTTATATCAGTAGGGTTATTGTTTTTATAGTAGATAGGATCTCCTGCCTTCAGATTGTTAAAATGTTCAAGCATCTTATCTTTAACAAGAGCATTAGTGCGAGCTTCATCATGCAATGGTTTAGTCAAGTGTTTTTTATAATCTTTTTTAGGATTTATAGGATCTAAGATAGTCTTTGGTTTGAAAGATAGGATTCGTTCTGAAGGAAATTGACCCGATTCCTCCAGGCAAGTGCTTCTATAATTGAATAAAAAATAATTGATTCGTTCCTCCATATCCAATTTTACGCTCCGCTTGATCGTTGCTTTGAGGATTATACGGTGGGTTTTTTAGTACTGTTATGCCTTGATTCTCCAGAAAGTGAATAAAAAAGAACGAATTGAATGGGGGGCCCCCATCAGTAACGACCACATCAGAAAGACCAAACCTAGCAAAAACTGCCATGAATTTCTTTAGCACTTTTTTACAATCTGTACCATACTGCATATGCTCCAACTCTAACCACTTGGAATTGCTATCAATAATTACCAAAAACACCTTTTGTTGAAAATGAAAAAAATCAGCGTGTATCCGGCTGAAAGGTCGATTAGTTGGTATCCATGAAACTTTGCTTGTTATTTTTGGGATAATAGCCATCTGGTTGCATATTTTAAAACTTTTGACAAAGTTTTCAATGTCCTGATTCATACCAAACCAATACACACTCCTGCGGGCTAATTGTTTAATTTTAGTAATACCATTATGGTTTTTATGCAACAGATTCAAAATATCATTTTGCAAAACTGCGGGAATAATTACCCTGTCCTGAAATAAAATACAACCATCCACTTCTTCCAAGTCCTGATAATGTGCGTAAACGTCTCTAAAATTCCTACTCATTCTTTTTGGCCACCCTTCACTCAAATAAAGCTTGATCCTTTTCAAAAAATCATCCTTGTCCGTTTCCTTAGCGACTTTTCTGTAATCTATTGGATAATCTTGGGTAATGTTTAAGCTTTTGATGTAATCATTTTTCATTTTCCATTCGTAGCCAGAAATTCGGTTTGGTGGGGGTTTGGTGAAAATCGATCACAGTGGAAAGTTTATTTCACGAATCGGCTCATTTCTGTGGTATGGGAAAAGATGGACACGGATTGCATTCGAAACTTTGATACTTCCTACGAACAGAGGTGGTTTAAACTTGCATTCACCACCCATCAAAGCCAAGGCTTTGCTAACAAACCGCATGATGCAAATGGCTTCGGACTTACCTTTTCTCTGGAGCTTTCTTGAGCACAACGCGAATCCACCCAATCTGTCAAGCGTTCCCCGAAAATACGAGCACATTCGTACAGTAGTGAAAGAATCCGCATTTCTAACCGAAGAAATCGCAAGAGCACCTTGTTCCAGCGTAATATATTCCTACTTCATAAAACAACTAAAGGAGTCTAAAATAGTGAGAGAATCCCCTACGCGACTGGAAAATCATCTACAAAAACATCCATTCCAAATTACTGAATTCGAGTCAACGATCTACGTGGTTCTCAGTTATACATCGCAAGCTAATCACCAACGAGCTACTACATAAAATGAACAGAAGAACCGACTCCGACTGCAGTAATTGTTCTGATCAAACCGATACCATCGAGCACCATCTACTTCAATGTAGTGTGAACAAAGCTATTTGGATATACCAACGGAACACCTTCCTAGCGATGGATCGAAGGCTGAGCCAACTACAGCCAGAGGATTGGATCTACCCGGTTCTAAAACACCAATCAAAACGTACACGTCAACGCATATTGAAGAACTTCAGCCAGATGTTATGCTACATGACAAGTGTACCACGAGATGAGCGTACTGTAGACGGATACAATTTTTATTTAAATTGTAACTAAAAAAGAAATTATAACCAACTGGACAATAAAATTTTTACAAAAAAAAACTTACGCGATAACTGTCAAATTAAGTGAACACAGTTGAGTTCTGGTCATTTGGTGAGACTATTTTATCCGCGTTTGCATAGCACTGGTATAGCTTAAGGGTATGCGATATTATCCAAATAAAATAAAACCATTTTTAAATGAACCATATACGCGATAAAAGGATTTTGGATTTATTTTTATTTAAGGTATGAAATAAGCAATCTAACTTAAAACACACCTGCGAAAACAAAATCGTTAAACATCTGGTTGATTAGTGAATGTAAATCAATATTCCACTAAGACGCTCAAAATGTTTGTTTTGAAAATGAAAGAAAATGTAGTTTTCATACCAAGTAACCCACTAATGAATTAAACGTTCCTAAATAAGTCGATCACATCTTCTTTGATCCTTAAAAATAATATAGTCATTTCTGAAGCCCCGTAATGAGATGTCAATCAATTCGTTTGAATACGGAAAATAAATTCCAAAATTGCAATTGAAAGAAATCATTATAAAAGACAAAATATTTACTTTTGAGCAACTCTAATAAGTAGTAAAGTTAATTTCTATTTTTATAACCAACATAGGGATTCAGCGCACAAAAATGTCTTTAATTTTTTTTTTTAACCTTCACAACAATTTTATTTTTGAGCCACCCTAATGTATAATAAAATTTGTTTTACAAATGTTAATATCAAAAACGATTTAGCTTACGAAAATTAATGTACACAAATTTTAAGAACGATTTAGAAAAAAAAATAATTTTTTGAGACACCCTGATGAATAGTAAATGTTCATTTTTGAAATGTTTTAATATCGAAAACGAGTTCAGCGTACCAAAATTACATAAAATCGTCCTATATGAACCGATACGGAAAAGTTTGGACTTTAGTCCACCTTTTGTTCTAAGTCGTGCCACTGTGCACACTCTTGTCCAGCACACCCATAACCAATTTATCGCGGATGGCTGTCTCCTTAAAGGCCCCAAATGCACAACTCTCAGCTTGTAATTTAATCTTGAGAATAAAATCCTCTGTCTTTTCATTATCTGCTTGCCTAATGTTATAAAACTTGTAGCGTTGGAACATGTCTGTGTCCACTTTGTCAAATCTCTGTTTTAAGGATTCTAATATGGTATCGTAATTTAAAGTTTCAAGATCTACCTCCGGGTGTAAAAGCATCAGCTCACTAAAAGTCTCCTGCCCACACAGAGCAAGAAAATATTCTTTCTTTTCCTCAACCGGTATCTTATTACATTTGAATATCCATTCCATCTGTTTGATATAGTGTCCAAATGGAATGGTCCCCGGGATATAACATTCTATGGACTCGATCTGAGGCATGGCTCTAGATGAGGAAAAATGGATTACAAAATTCAAACAGCGAAACAAAAATAATAGTTGTTACAAAAGCAAATATTATGCGAATTTAGATTTTGAATCGAAAAAAAATAGAATAAATCGCGTACCTGGCAACACTGAAGGTCTCGTAGTCAGGGTCTCACTTTATCAGCAGCAGCAAATGGCAAATTGCGGGGTACAGCAGCAACGACAATAGCAATTCCAATACAAGGCACTTGTCTCCAGAATGCTACTTCCCCTGTCTCACAAGCAAAATTCACTGCGACAAAACCTGCCGTGGCCTGCCTGGTGAGACGAGAAAAAAGTAAGATTAACACTCCGGTTGAAACAAAAACTCAACCCACAGTTCGCTTTCTTATCAAAAGATATTTTTATAACCGCTTTTATTCAAAACATCCGACAGAAAGACGCCCGTGTACGAACAATAGGCTTATGTAAACGACAGGAAAACACAATGGCCAGCCAAACCAACGCAACTAAATCGCATATATCAGAAATTACCTTTTAATTCGTCATTTATTCTTCAGGAATACACCTTTTACACCCAATCCGTGGATCCGAGACACGCGTTTTTTATTTAAAGGAAAAAAAACTCCGAGGAAGAAAAACATATCCCTGTCGTCGCCACTATTTTAACTAGGTTTCGGAAGCGAATAGAGCGGTACTTTCTGGTCGAACGTTGTAAGCCAAATGAGGCAGATATATATTTGTCGCAACGCCTGATATAGGTATAAAGGAATGGACTCGTTGACGTTTCTAATTAGGCCCACAGAATGGGTTAAGCCAACAGTTCGAAACTGTTAAGCCATAGCAATGTCTAGTAGTAAATCATATTCAAAATTATCTTTCACGATCACTACAAAACCAACAGAAAGATTCCGTCACAGTTTTCTGTCAGAAAGCTGTCAAAGTCACAAAACAATGCTTAACCGACATCCCAGATATATGCATCCTAGAGTCTGATAAAGGAAAAAGAACGGTGATAATGGAAACGAAAGATTACGAAACGAAGATGCTGTCACTTCTTGATGATTCAACTTATAAAGTGTTACCTAGAGATACAACAGCTTGCATTCAACGCCAAAACAACTCACTTGTCGATCGCCTTCTCAATCTCAAACTCACAGGACAAAACTACAGCCAATTATCTGGAAACATTCACATCCATCTGCCCACGGCTTTATGGACAACCCAAGGCCCACAAACCAGGTTTACCGCTCCGCCCGGTAGTACCAAACATAACAGCACCGACATACAATCTCTCTAAATACATTGCCAACATTCTTCAAAGAGCAATACGCAGTGAATACAACATCAAAGATAGTTTCCAATTCGCCGAACAAATCAACCAAGTTACACTCCCCATGGACTACGTACTTGTATCCTTCGACGTCGTGTCCCTCTTCACCAACATACCCAAAGATCTAATCCTTCACGATATTATAATGGAGTGGGAAAATATTCGCACAGAAACCAACATCAACCTGGATCTCTTATTCAGCTTTTTGCTGGTGGTTGCGTTTTCAAATGCGCACTCTATTTTGACAAGTTGTCTGTACAGTGTCAACTTTCACAACTCGTCAGCAGTGTCAATTTTGACAAACGGTCTCATCAGCCTTGAGTTTCACGGCTATCATGTATCCTGCTTATTTATTTTCTTAATAAACGTTAAACGTCAAATTTAAAATTTGACGCCTTTTTCGATGATTTTAATTGCTTCGTGAATTTATTTATAAGCATATTCTCAGCTGTTTGAAAGTGTCGAGAGAATTATGCGATTTGAGCCTCATCACATGAAATGACTAATAATAGCACATGAAACTTGCTTTTAAACTACCCGTAAAGGCATCTTCTAACGATACAGTACCTAAACTTTGACCTAAACGATGTTTGTTCGCACCTGATTTTGGATACAAATTTGTAGCAAAATTTAGCACCAAGAATTGACAATTGGTAGCTACAGCTGCAGCTGCGTTTACCGAAGAAATCAGTTGCAATCCACCTATCTTATTAGTTACGACTAGATTGAGTATCGCTGATTGGTTTTCCTCCGCATGATAATCGCCCAATTACATTATAAGACTGATTAATTGCCATATTGGTTGACCGATTTTTGTTTGCCGATTGCGAGTAACGAATAGTTTTGAATAGCAAATGTTCTGTATCCACATTTCGAGTTGAGTGCCGCTGTTGAATGGGACTACAGTTGACTGTGCGAATCCGTACCGAAATCAGTTTAGTTTTTCAACTGAAAAACAATATTTTTATTTGACGTTCAATTTTAGTTGAGAGCAGAAGTGAACGCCTACCACGATCAAAAAATTGAATCTGAAGGACGGTTTGTCAAATTTGGCAAGACTGATGATTTGTCAAAATTGACATTGGACGGACGACTTGTCAAAGTGGGGTGCGCATTTGGGGACGCAGCCACCAACAAAAAGCTGAATTGGAACTAGTAGAATTTTGCCTCAACAACGGTTATTTCTGCTATCGAGGAAAATTCTATAAATAAACCTTCGGCACCGTCATGGGCAGCTCTCTTTCGCCCATCCTAGCAGGCATCATCTTGGAAAATTTGCTAAAAGCAGTCATCCGCGAGCTTCCTTTCGAAATTCCTGTCCTACGAAAATACGTTGATGATCTGCTATTAGTCCTTCCGAAGGACAAGTTGAAATTTTCAATGGCTACAACCCACACATTCAGGTTGTAAAAGAGGAAGAGCAAAGAAATCAGCTCCCTTTCCTAGACACAACAGTGATTCGCAATTCTGATCAATCGCTAAACACACAATGGTATTCAAAATCCATCGCATCTGGCCGATTATTAAACTATTTTTCATTCCACCCGACACACATGAAAATCAACGTCGCCTCCAACTTCATCCTTCACGGCATCCAACACCAACACGATTTTGACCTGACCGCAACCAAAATTATCGACAAAACCTATCGCTCATCAACATTACCAGTGCTCGAGATGTGTCATATGGTTAACACACCCAACACGGTAAATCACCGAACAGATGTAGATGGTCTCAGTGCCACTTACGCAAGCATTCTACACACCATCAAAAACTCTAAAGCTCCCCAAATTCAGACTCACACCACTAACTCACAGTTCAACTAAAGCTTACCTATTCTGAAGATCCCCTTTTCACACTTTGCGCTCATCATGTCATTGTAGTTTTTTCAAAGGGATCGTTAAGTAAGAACCAAAAGTGTACCCGTGAAAAATATTTTGCCGATAGAAACTCCACAGCACAGTATGGGGGGAAGGGGAGGAGTTGCTTCTCTAATCTTCCGGTCATCACATCACATGCTTTGGTATTCTTAGTATGTATAACAAACATGAAGATGTGACACAAGGCGCAAAGAACGCACTAAAATCATGTCAATCTTATTTTTCATTGGATTGTCTGCTCTAAATATATCACCAGGGGACCATTCATAAATGAAATCGAATATTGACAATAGGGGAAGAGCGTCACGTAACGAGAATAAAAATTAAAAATGAATTTTAGACGTATCAACGGATCAGGGATAAAAACGAACAACATTGTTTATGAATGGCCCCAAACAAAGAATATTCCATAACGAATATCACATAACATCTGCGACAGAGCATTGGGATCAAGCCCAAGTTCCCCCTGGGTCGTGCAAAACTGAGAAGCAACATCAATTTAGGCAGAGATAGCAGACGTCCATTTATTTTAATTTTTTGTCTTTTCATTTATTTCTCTTGCTACAATATGTGCGGCTCGAGCGTGATGGCCAAGGAAACGGAATGCCAGTGGCCCAAACAGACCAGGAACAGGAAGGAGGACTACGAACAAGGGAACAAACAACAGATGAGAAATCGTTTACTTATTATAACTACGATACTAATCACAATTATTTTGCTTTTCTTGTTTCGTTTCAGCAAACCAAAATCTATACGGACTAGCACATACGAACAGTTAGGCTTTGTAGGTTCTCATCTTGACAGAGTCTAGATGGGCGGGTGAACGTCTGGCTGGGGGTGGGCTGAGAAATGACAATGACACTGTACGAGATGGCGCTGGGCCTGTGGCCTTCGACTGGCATGGTCCATTCTCATTGATTCGGAAGTCTTCTTGGCTGGTTGGTAGATATGTGCTCCTACTTGCAAGTTGATCAATTCGCTTGGGTGGGGTACATGTGGATCCTACTAGTTGTCGACTCTTTTGATCGTACGTATGAGGCTAGTTCAGGAAAGGAGTGCAGGACTGGCACCTAAGAGATAGTTAATTATTCAGGACTTGTTCTTATGATTATTAAATTCGACCAAGCACATCGGCTCTCAGAAATGATCGATTCGAGCAGCCTTTATGTGGATAAATATTGCTTACGCCTTTATTGGCTGAGATTCTTGTTGCGAAATCCTAAAATACCTTCACTGGTATAGCTACTCAGGATAATAATAATAGAAAAATTAAGGGTTTGCCGGTCCATAACGTAATGAATATGTATATTGACTAGAACAGGGATAATCGAGTTATGTTATAAGATAGAGAAGAAACAGCACAGTTGTAGGAAAAGGATTCGCGAGTAAGGACAAGTACTGCTAGTATGTTCACCGTTTCAATTAATAGTCGATTGATCCGCTTCGGACCTAGGAGACAAAAAGGAGACTAGGAAGAGACAGAAGCGGATTCAATGTGAAATTTGCCAATATGACGTTGACCCCAAGGCGATGGTAGGATGATTTTCCATAGGATGACAGACTAGATGACACGACGCTACACGCTCTAAACTTGCGCCAAAAAGTTTGTATGTATTTATGAATGTAAGCCCGTATGTATGCCTGTATGCATGGATGTGTATAGGACCAATGTACAATCCTGAGCAACATGGAAGGACACTTCTGAGCCGCCAAAACGCTCATGGGGAGCCGGGTGCGCGGTCATAGGTGTTTTTTTTACAATTGAGACCTTTACGTCCTAGCCCAGTACACGTGCTATTGGTAGGGTCCAAGCTACCGCACGGGGTGCACTGGGGGCGTGTCGGGCTCGATGGTGACGCTGCCATTAATACCGACTAAACTCCATTGGGCTCCGCCATCGTTCCTCCCAGGAACTACCTCTCGGTATTACTTCTAGGGGGATGGCTGTACTTAATGTACTCATTCACTCTCACTCGCTTACTTGGGTGCTCTCTCTATCGCACCTTGATTCACTCTCAAACACTCCCACATGAGGCTGACTTTTGTGCTCACCTTTTTCGTTCCTTGCGAGGCTGACTTGTGTGCTCACCTTACTCACTCCTTGCTAGGCTTACTTTTGTGCTCGCCTCACCCATACCATGTGAGGCTGACTTGGGTGCTCACCCTATCACCTGATTCACTCTCGATCATGCCATTCTATTGTACCTCTGTCCTCTCCCTGGCATCCAATGTGGGACATTTTTCTTAGGCCCCACTTCTGACATACCATGCGAGGCTGACTTGTGTGCTCACCTTTTTCATTCCTTGCTAGGCTTACTTTTGTGCTAGCCTCTACCATACCACGTGAGGCTGACTTTTGTGCTCACCCTTAACATGCCGTGTGAGACTGACTTGGATGCTCACCCTTTCACTCCTCTGCCACGCCATGAGGCATCGATAGCTAAGTCCCAACATACTACGCTACGACCCTCCCGTCTTGGCATGAGGCAGTCCACTTATACGCCTATACGTTCACTCTTCTGTATTGCTTCGGGGTGGCTTGGTTTACCCCTTACGCGGTTGCCAGTCGCTGCGCCAAACCTGCCTCAGCATGAACAGACCATTCACTCCCTTTTTTTGCGCTTGGCCTTTTTCGCTACAACTAACCAATCACTAGTTAGCCGTGCGCGTCGTCTGTTGCTCGGTTCGCCAGATTACCTGTAGCCTACAGGCAATCTGGGTGGTAGCAGCCGAGACTGCGTTCCACTTCTCCACCGATTGACACATCCGCTGAATAAGGGTATTAAGGGTTGTGTCCCAGCCACAGACGTCAAGCATTGCTCTTCTTTCGACGTCGAACCGATGACATACGAACAGTATGTGTTCGGCAGTTTCGTCTACACCTGGGCAGTCCGGGCAGGCTGGGACCTCCGCGTGCCCGAACCTGTGGAGGTACTGTCGGAAACAGCCATGGCCTGACAGGAATTGTGTCAGGTGGAAGTGAACTTCCCCATGGGGTCTTCCCACCCACCTTGATATGCTATGTATCAGCCGGTGGGTCCACCTACATTTCGAGGAGTTGTCCCACTCGCGCTGCCATCTGGCGACCGAGGTCCTCCTGGTGCGCTCGCGGGCTCCTCTATTTCCACGTAGCTCGAAACACTCCTCATCTTCCCGAATGACCAGCCCGACTGGCATCATGCTCGCTATCACGCAGGATGCATCGTGTGATACCGTGCGGTAGCCAGATATCACTCTTGGACACATCACGCGGTAGGTGCTCTCCAGTTTCTGTAGGTAACTGGTTACCCTCAGTGCTCTTGACCATGACGGGCCGCCGTACCTGAGGATAGATACGGCAACGCCTGCCAGTAACCTACGTCTACTGGTGCACACCTTTGAGCTGTTGGACATCATCCTCGGTAGAGCCGCAACAGCAGTCGACGCTCTCTAGAAGGTCAGCTTGTCATCTATAATGACTCCGAGAGACTTCAGACTTCGCTGTGAAGTGATCGCGACTTCTCCCACATGGATAACTGCATGCTGTGCCGACTTCCGGTTGTTGACGATAACTACCTCCGTCTTATGATGAGCGAGCTCCAGGCCTCTCGCGCTCATCCATTCCTCCACCGTGTTGATCGCGTGTTCTGCGGTTAGTTCTACCTCAGGGATTGACTCTCCGTAGACCTCCAAGGTTACGTCGTCGGCAAAGCCGACGATCTTGACCCCAGGAGGGAACTTCAGTCTCAGAACCCCGTCATACATGAGGTTCCATAGCACCGGGCCTAGGATCGAGCCCTGCGGGACTCCGGCGGTAATCGGAGACCTTTTCTGACCGGCATCGGTCTCGTATAGCAGTACGCGGTTCTGGAAGTAACTTTCCAGGATCCGGTACAGACCCACCGGTAGGCTAAGCCGGTGTAACGAGAGCGCGATGGCATCCCAGCTTGCGCTGTTGAATGCGTTCTTCACGTCAAGTGTTACTAACGCACAGTATCGAATACCTCGCCTTTTCCGTTGGATCGCTATCTCGGCAGTATTTATCACTGAGTTGAGAGCGTCCACTGTGGACTTACCCTTCCGAAAGCCAAACTGGTTGCTTGACAGACCGTCCGTACCTTCCGCGTACGGGGTTAGCCTGTTGAGGATGATCCTCTCAAGCAATTTACCAGTCGTGTCGATCAGACAGATTGGTCTGTACGCCGATGGGTCGCCTGGCGGCTTCCCGGGCTTTGGCAACAGCACCAATTTCTGCCTTTTACATCTATCGGGGAAACGCCACTCGTCAAGGCATCTCTGCATAGCTAGCCTGAACATGTTCGGGTTCGCTATGATCGCTGCCTTGAGAACGTTGTTTGGAACTCCATCCGGCCCTGGAGCTTTGTTCATTGCTAGGGATTTAGCCACTGCGAGTAGTTCTTAATTCGTCACTGGAGCCACCATTTCGGCCGTGCCCGCACTGTCTCGATAATCGTTGCCAACCGGTCCGGAGACAGTTCTGAGGGTGAAGAGCCCCCTTTGGTCTTGGCCATCACAATCCTGTAGGCGTCACCCCACGGATTCGCGTTGGCACTCTCACACAGGTTGTCGAAACACGCTCTCTTGTTGCTTTTAATGGCCTTGTTAAGGGCCAATTTCGCAGCTCGAAACACTTCACGGCGGTTCTCTCTTGCATCCTCGGTGCGAGCTCTTTGCATCCTACGTCTAGCTCTGAGGCAGGCTGATCGTAGAACTGCAATCTCGGCAGTCCACCAGTATACCGGGCATCTGCCGTTTCTTGGCAGGGTTTTTCTCGGCATAGTGGCGTCGCACGCGCGTGATAGAACAGCTACCAGCGCATCCCCGCTTATACTGTCGGTGTTGGCCTCCAGTCCCAGGGCCGCGGTGAATGCTTCGTTGTCGAAGTGATTGGACTTCCACCCGCGTACCTGACAGGGATCTCCCGCCCTCGGATGCTGCACACCATCGTTGATCCTAAAGCGGATTGCTAAATGATCGCTATGGGTGCAGCCTTCGTCTGCCCTCCATTCCATGCCTGGAACCAGACTCGGGCTGGCAAATGTTACGGCAATCCACGCCTCCACCCCGTTTCTACGGAATGTACTAGCGGAGCCATTATTAGCTAGCACAGTATCGAGTTTCGCAAGCGCCTCCATTAGCGCTTGACCCCTGCTATTTGTACAGCGGCTGCCCCACTCCACTGCCCAAGCGTTAGTCTCCCGCTATGACTACCGGTTTCCGGCCCAATAGGTCTGACGAGAGCCTGTCGATCATCTAGTTGAACTGTTCTATGGGCCACCTTGGTGGAGCGTAGCAGCTGCAGTAGAACACACCATTGATCTTGGCAATCGCAACACCCTCGGCGGAGGAGTGTATTACCTCTTGACCCGGGAACCGTCCCGTTGTACAGATTGCCACCATTCCAGAACCGTCCGACACCCAATTTCCGTTGCTGGCAGGGATGTTGTACGGGTCTGATAGGAGGGCGACATCTGTCCTCGACTCCGAGACCGACTGCCACAGCAGCTGTTGGGCTGCTGCACAATGGTTAAGATTTAGCTGTGTGACGTTCACGGCTTCTTCTTATTTACCTCACCGAAGGGACACAAAGGTCCGCCCATAGCATGTTTATGGGCTTGCTTCTTAGCGGTGTAGATAAGGCACTTGTGCGCCTTAGTGCAACCCCGCTCCTTATGCCCCTCCTCGCCGCAGCGACATAGTTTGCTCCTGTCTATGCCCTTGCACTCATAGGATTTGTGGCCGGACTCAAGGCATCGATAGCACCTATCCACTGAAGGCGGCTAGGGTATGCCAATTGGGCATACCGACCAGCCGATCTTCAGCTTACCTTTCTCGGTTACCCTTTTGGCATCCGCCTTCAGTAGCCTGAGGTAGGATACTTGGGTGCCAGAGGGTCCCTCTCTAAAACGCACAGAGGCCCGCTCGATTGTCACGTCGCATTGCTCCTTAACGGCTGCGACGACATCTTCTGCGGTCGTGAACTCGTCCAGATGCTTGCACTGGAGAGTCATTTCCGCCCCTAGCGACCTGACCTGGGCGCCTTCACCAAGGACCTCTTAGGCCAAGGCCTTGTACACCGCACTAGATTGTGCGCCTCGCTTCAGCACCAGGAGCATTTCTCCTGTGTTGGTACGTCTCACGCTACGCACATCTTGCCCAAGGGCCGAAAGGTTTTCGGCCACTTTCATCGACTTTAGGACGTCGGCGTATTTGTCCTTGTCGGTTTTTAACCACAAGGCCTCACCTCTGTTCTTGTCCTTCTTCGCGGGCCGCGGTACCTCTAGTGTCGGTGCCGGCTTCTTCTTGGTGACCAGAGTCCAGGGGTTTACGCCCCCCTGCCCCGGTCGCGCCGGGTTGTTGGTACCATCGCTCTGCCCAGCGAGGTCACTCTCGCCCTCGCTTACCTCGACCAAACGGCGTCTGGCCTTAACGGTTGCACGCCGTATGGTGTCGGTTTTTGCACCATCGCCTGACGACTTCCTAGGGCGCTTCGCGTTCGACGCCGTCTTACGATTGCCCTGGCCTTTGCTTTTTCCCTCGAAGGGAACTCGGTCGCCGCTTCGAGCGACATGGCTGCTCCATAGAAGGTGAAGACCACTGTCTGAGTGCCTGTATCGACCTTCTCTCTTCCCTCCCTCTTGGAGGCCACTGTCTGGGTTTCTCTGTCGGACTTCTCCCGACATTTCACCCTCTTGGCATAAGCCAGCTGTTCCTGTCTTGCGACACGAACAGCTTTCCGGAGCACCAGGAGGCTCTGCTTCAACTCCTTGCTTATGTTTTGCTTTGCGCTAGTGAACTCGATTATTGAATCGAGCTGCTCCACCACTTTACGCATCGCGGATAGTGACCCGTCCAGTGCGTTGGTAGGGCTATTTCCTACCACTACTGGGGGGTCACTGGTGCTATCAGATGCAGCACTCGTCGCTCCAAAAAAAATATTTTTTTTGAATCGATTTGAAGTTTATACTCTCAATAGCGTTTACTCAAATTTCCAACGCGACTGAGAACTAAGGAATTAAATCGCAGCTCCTGACATCACGCTACCTCTGAAGTGCATGCGTGCATAGTTCAAACTTTACTTCGACATCGACTTTTTCTAAAAGTGTCATCCCAGTAGTATCCTTGATTTGAATTATAATTCCTCTCGAAACCGAACCGTTTGGGAAAATCATCATCATTACTGGAATTTTCATTTTCGCGAAACTTTTCGATAACCTTCAGTCACTTGCGTTAATGCACTGTTAAATCATGTAAAGAATACTAACAATTAACTTCTATTCCATAATTTTCACATCAGCGATTCGAGAGATCTTGCTCACCGCAAGCCGTAAAATATAAACTGCGTTGTGAAGCGACGGTCACTATTTATTAAAAAATCACGGTTAAATAAAAATTAAAACTCTTAAAAAATTTCAAATAGTTTATAATTTTTACAATTTTTACAAACTTATTAGGGAAAGATGTTTAATAAGCTTTCGTAATATTGTGTAGGAAAAAGCTGAAAATTTCAGTATTTTCTCTATCTCCAACATATAAACCTTTAAGTATAGGGGAGACTGAGGAGACTTGATCCCCTTTTTTATTTTTCAATCCTACTCCGTGGAATGATACAAAAACTATGTATTTTTTGTAGTTTTATATTGTTTCTAGGGTTGACTGATAATCATAAAAAAATTACATGGAAATATTATACTGGACATGAGCTATGAGCATTTTTGGAAAACGACAAAAAACTGGAAAATTCTTTGATTAGTGGAGACTCGATCCCTAATTTGGGGACACTTGATTATTTTTTGAAAACGTGTTTAAAAGAGCATGTAGGGTAATAAGCCTATTTTTATCCTTTTTCTATTATCATCCTACCCATCTGAAGTCTTTGGTTAGAGCAGCGTCTGCCATCTTTGCTCAACGCATTGGCTCAAACGGTGTTGCGATAATTGGGGTACTCGATTAGAGTTTTTGCTGCGCTCAAACAGAAGATTTTCACCATTCTCAAGACAATTTTGTTATTATATTGGCTCTTAATAAGAGGCGAATGACCTTAAGGCTAAAACCTCTATAATCGAAATAAAAAATGGCTCCTAATAAAAAAGCAAAGAAGCTGAAATAATAAAATTAATAATGAAATAATGTGGTACCCTCCCTAATAGGACAAAAATCGGTACCTAACCCCATTCAATGTTATAAATGTATTGTGGTATTGATTACATTGTTGTGATTACATACTACTATTTTTGTTACTACATATTACGCATCTCTCACAAGATTTTTTTTACGAAATCCCCAAATCTCTGTGCAATGTCGTTATTATGGTTGAGAAACGTCAAATGTGGGATGCATGGTTGCTACGTATACTGTAGTAAACAATTTCAGTTAAATTTCTGTACGATGAAGCGTTCATTTTTGACAGTATTTTTTTGTTATTTTATGGCAACAATGACTTCAATTGTTTTGGTGTGAATTTGGCTATTTTCAGTGGTGTGTATGAAGCATGGCGAAGGGGATCAAATCTCCACAAATTTGAAGGGATCAAGTGAACCCATAGCATCTATTTCAGCAAACTTTAGTACAAGTATAGTTGAACAAAAAAATCAGCTCAATCATAACGTATTCATATAATTGACATTCTCCTGTAATTCTGTATGTAAAAATATAGTATGTAGTGGGTGACTTTATCAATTGTATAAAAGTTTGAAAAATTATAAAATAAATCTTCTTCAGTTCTTCCGATATTTTTTTTCTTTGAATCGGTAAAAAATCGATAACACATGTCCAATTTATTTTTTTGTATTAAAGAAACTTATGTTTAGATAAAACTGCGCAACTTTCTAGTATATTTGATTAATGTATTCTGATCCGCCTTCGAGTTACAATGATGGGATCAAGTCTCCCCGGGGATCAAGTCTCCTCAGTCTCCCCTACCAATTATTTGGTAAACGAATTGGAATAGGTTCGTAAAATTTTGGAAGAAGCCGATAAAATAACTCCTTGGAAACTACCTAAAAATTGTTGTAGTTCGATGCAATAAAATAAAATGCCCAAAAATGGAATGTACCTATTAATCTGGGCACAGTGATTAATACATACAGTAAAGACCCGTTCTTATCAGTCTCATGGTGTATTTTAGGATGACAAAGTCGGTACATTGACTAAATCGAGCAATTTTCTTTTTCTTTATAATAAACTAAAATATTTTTCCCGTACCTTGATGTAGCCTGATAACTATTTCTGATTATTTAATATAAATTTCTCTTAAAGAGGTTTTCTAGCGTAACATTTTTGAACTTTTTATTATTGCATAGTTGCATCGTCATGATAAGGAAAACATGCTCAAGAAAGGATTTACTCGAATTCAGTCTTGTTCGTCTGCTAGAGCCCATCAAACATATGTTCATACGTGGCTGATAAAATCGGGTATTCAATGTATTATAATAGATATTCAGTATTCGAAGAATGTTTCCTGTGAACGGGTGTAGAACGATTTTGGTTTTACTTATTTGAAATCAGCGTCACTCTTTTTGAACATTTATTTGACCTATTCATATCATTGGTCATACAAAAAAAATCAAATGCTCATCAAAATCGATCAGGATCGCCATTTTTCATAAATTTCTGTGTATATTCGGAAATTTTTATCCTCGTTAATAATCATATTACGTTTTAGTCTCAACTCGGCGCATTCCCAAAATAAAAAGTATTTTTAGAAAATGTTGAAAGTTATGCAATTTTTTGGTGAGCAGTTCTATGTTTCATAGACATTAAATCAATTCCAACTTCGCTTTCTATTAAAAAAACCCTTATTACAGTACATCTCTTCAAAAGCGAGCTCAATATGAAAGGATATCTGAGGATTATGATTGATTTCAGAACTCTAAAATTTTCTATTGGAATGTTTTCAGGCAGGTATTTGATATTGATGTTATTAGACAACTGTGAAATCATAACCAATAGATCAGTTACATATCAGGATCCTATTCCGACAATTTATCAAAAGTCCTCATGATGTTTACAACAATAGGTTATTAATATATGGATCAGATAATTCGTATTGTAATATTGAATTAAATCAGTCAGCATCAATAAATTTTTAACTTCGATCCAATATTTTTTTTTTGATGGGGGGACCCTGATGTTTACCCCCAAAGCCTCCTCTTGGCTTCGATGGTTATAAGTTAGAAAATTTGCAGTCAAAAGGTTCACACTAATGAAAATTTTTGCACTGATAAGTGATCAAGTTCCATCCAGACAGCTTGGAATTGTTCGGTGGTTATTTCTAGCGGCTGTAGATAGAAAAATGTAATATTCTTTTTATCGAAATAATATTTGGCTTATTTAAATGGATTATTACTATATTGAGCAATACCCCTGTTCAAAAAAAATGCGGACGAACATGGTCAGGCGATTTAAAACGTTTGACGTTTGACTCAACTCGCCTGTGCTAATTGCCCCTCGGAACAAATGCAATTTGCGAATGCAATTTCCATACTTAGACAAAATTTCTGACGGCTGAAATGGACTTGGTTGTTTTTCGCGTTTTTCAAACATGGCAGTTCATGTTTGGTTTAAGCTTAAAATTGTTTTTTGAACAATTGGTGTGTTTTCACTTGTACTTTGTTTGTCTAGTGCACTTCATTTAGCCAACGAATGTGGGAAATTGTGGAATCGTGTGTATGTATAGTAGAACAAGATCTCTGACCTAAAGTCTTAATGAACGTCAGATTGTGATAAGTTTTGAAGTGCAAGACCAATTTCACCAGTGATTCTTCCTATAATTTGATGGTGATTACCTAGTATACTGGTAAGTGATAATGTATTTAGTAGATAATGAATCCGAAAAGCATTATTGTTAATTTTCATATTAGGCAATTAAGGGCGATTAAATGGCGCGTTCCGTGGGTGATTTGGGGGCGATTTAAATGCGGGTTGGGCGCAAAACAATGACGGCGGCAAATCGCCCAAATGTTGCATTTGAAATAGCCCCCTAATTTCCAGTAATTTGCTGGCAAATTGAAGGGCAATTAGCGCATCCGAGTTGGCAAATAGCTCCCCGTTAGCCAGTCACTTGCCCTTTTTGACTGGGACATACCCGACAAAGGGTAATCCACAAACAACAAGCCATAACTGTTAAAGTATTCAAAATAGATATTTGATGTCTTCAGTAAAGTTATTCGCAAAAGTAAGAGCTACAAATTTGCAGAAGGCATTATTTCAATACAATCACTTCCAAGAAAATTTATGAATATATCTCAATCGTAGGGGGATTAATCAGCAAAAGTACAATACCAAAAGAAAGGGCATATTGCCTCCATTAAATTTTTCGAAGACACTATTGACCTAAAATTAGCCGTTTTGGCGTTATTAATAGATTACATGTTTTTGGTCATATTTCTGGCAATAGGAAATGATAAAAATCTTTCGTCCGTATTTAATGTTAAATAACTCTTTTGATAATAGTCCGATTTACACAATCTATAGCATGTTCGAAAGGAATTCGTTTAAGGTATCTAAAAATATATAGTGTGTTAATATATATTGTCAATTTCGGCAGATAATTGAAAAACTGCGAAAAACGCCATTTTTACACATTCAAACATCATGTTCATATCATGGAAACTAAACATCAGAATCAAAAACAAATTAACAGCGTTCTGTCTGGCTAATTGGTCTTTCATTTAAAATTGGTTTGGATTAGATCGGTTCAGCCATTGCTGAGAAACACGAATGAGAGCTTGTCCGTTACATACACACACAGACATTGTCCCAAATCGTCGAGCTGAGTCGATTGGTATATAAGACTCGGCCCTCGGAAAAAGCTTGAAAGTTTGAGCGAATTCTATACATTTCATTTATAATAATTGTAAAAAATAAGAATGGTCACAAATAGACCATTCTCGTCAAAAAATTTTATATGCAGAACAGCTTCCGTTTTCATCGCTGGATCGATTCTGAATACTGTCACGTTAATTTGGTGTCTCTAACTATTGAAAAAATCAAAAATTCTTCGAACTGCCCATTTTACTCTGTATTCCCCTGTCCTATTTTACCTCGATTCTCCATACTTTTACACTGATAAAATCAAGTACCCATTAATGCGTAGAAAACTACTCATTTTCAATAAAAGTGGAATAACCCATTAAATGGGTAAAGCGTTTGTACCCATAAATGAGTACAGACCTTGTACGTCAACCTGGGTATGTTTCACCCATTATTTTTCGCAGAACTGTTACAACAAAATGCGTAAAAAATACCCATTCATGAAATTCGCGCCAGAATGAAAAATACTGTCAATAGAATTATTTCTGAATTTAAACAAAAACTCAAAATAACATTCATTTCACATTATTGTTTCCTTATAAAAGTATAGGAATCTAGATAGAAATCCTATTCTAAAACTACTTAACAAAATAAAAGCGCCAACTGGATATATTTTTGATGGCTGGATCTTTTGGCTGCACTAAAAATGCCGAACTGGCGCATATTTTCAACATCCTCAGTAGTCTAAACAAACGTTGTTTTCGGAGTATTGCCGAAATGTTCCGTCTACGCCACGGACTCCGATGCAGGGCGATAATTTGCAGGTTCCACTACGATCCTTTCAGGATTCAGTTTAAGTAGGAGGGACTGGTATAGATATACACAGAAAAAAATATTTTGTAATTTTAAGTTTATTTTCATGCACATATTTGGAGCATGAATATAAATGTAAAATTAAGTTCCACCACAAATACACACGACTTGTCGTGCTTTCTTCAACGAATTTTATTATAATTTTACACGTGGATTGAAAATTACAGTTACTTTAAACGGAAAACCAATACACTTCAATGTATTTTTACTCGAATACTGCTGTAAATTGAATGAAATGTAATATTACACGAATGAAAGTGTAAAATTGTATGCTTTTTGATGCTCCAATTGATTTTAACGTAGTTTTCAATCAAATTTTTATTCAATTTTGTATGTTTACATTCGTATTGATTTACATGTCGTTTAAATTTCATTATTTTTTGGTGTGTACCAGTACACGCACATGGACCTCGTGGATGGGCCCTTTGTGCTCAAACAAACCTCCTGGAACAATCATCATTATCCCGATGTAGCATGTAGCTGTTTATCACCAACAGGATTTTAAACGATAATTGTGCACAAAGCGAAAGGTAGAAATCACTTGTGTCATCATAGAGATTTCTGGTTAAAAAGTCCCACTTATGAACGATTTGGTTAGGTTATGTGCACAAGGCTTTACTTCTGTGTAATTTCACTGAATAGAGCATAAAAGTGAGAACAGCCACCAAGGGCAATCCATATAGGTACTTAGCATAGAGTTGTGATATAATATTTTGGAGAAATGACAAATACAAAACTACATTCATATTTATTTCAATTCAATTCCAATTTATATTTAAAATGTTAAATTCACCAATGTTAGATATCCGAATCTGATTCAGGGTAAATTTTGACGAAAATTTGGCTTAGATCATAGAAAATTCGGTTACCTTGTTTCTTTAGAGCAACGATTGAGTTTTTATCTACTCCCAGGATAATGGTATATTTTCCAAATTCCGGTGGATGGATTCTGTTCACCTTCCAATACCTAGTAGACAAGTTTTCATTTAGGCGAGCAATTGTTTTCAGTACTGTATCAGCCCCGTTTTTTCCCAAACGCGGAGCCATGGGTGCGGAAAAAATCACACGACGAAGCGGTGGTATGAGTGTGCGGTAAGACTGTGAATTCAGGTAACACCTTCTTTTTAGCAATAGAAGCCAACGAGTCTTTCAGCCAGTTTAAGCTGAATTCATCGCGTGAGTTGAACCATCAAACTGCCTGATTATGACCAGAGCCATTGAACGCGGGCTGCAAGTCATCCGGAGCTACGTTTAGCTGGAGATGCACTAACTCATCACTCAATTTATTAAAAAAACATTTAAAATGAGACTTTTTAGAGCTATCGTGATTTTTTAATGATTTTTTAAAGTTTGAAAAATGCAAGAATGTTGAATATTTTTTCACCTTTGCAAGAATGGTGAGACTCAAAAAGTGTGTTTGGGCAGCACTGGTTTGTATATTTTTTCTTGAGTTCTTGGTAAAGGCTAGTTTACAGTTCGGGAAATGGATCGCGGGATTTCACATGGGATTTGCGTCGGGATTTGATCAGGGAAAATTTCCCGCCGAGATCTCTCCAAACTGTCAAACCAAAAACTCTGCTGCTTCTTAAAAATACAAACAGTATCAAACTTGCAGCGAATTGTAAACTTTATAAAAATACTATTTTCCCCGTCGGAAACAATTTGTGTTGAATTGTTCCCGGACGGATTTCTGTGTGGAGAGTTTTAAAATCCCGTGATGTTTCCCGCGGTTGGGTTTACACTTCATGAAAACTGTCATTTTTGTGTAGACTTATTTCCCGTCACGGGATTTGAAATCCCGAGCTCCATTTAAAATACACAGGGACCCAAATCCCGTGACACGTTTTCCGAACTGTAAACTAGCCTTAACGCGGCAAATGAAGTGGTGAGTCGCGGTACAAAATTCATTGGCAAGGTAAACAAAATAAAGTGAACCTTTCGCTGTAGAGCATTGCATGAAAATGTTTAACCTCATCTATTTGACAGTTCAGAGAGCTTGTTTACATGGTATTGAAATTTTTTGTTGATTCGGTCATAGTATGAGAAACTTGGTTCGGTTCGATGCTAAATACTAACACCTTGTAAACTAGCTCGCTCAGTTGTAGTCGTCATCATGCAATGTTCCGTTAAATTTAGCATTTCGACTTTTGTTGTACATGATTCGTTGAAGTGAGCCATTTCTAGCCAAACATTTGAAAAAGGCCTACTCCAAAATGCAAGTTGATAGTTGATGCAAAAATGGAAATTAAAAGTATTTTTTTTTTAATTTGATGCGAATTTGTTATACATTCCTAGCGTGATCTGCCCCTAGTTATGTGCTCATATTAAACCCACATTTTGTGTGCGAACCCGAACAGCGTATTTCGCACAAAAACACATGCACATGTTCGCCTGTACAACCTCACCATTTCTCATTCTCACTCTTCAAAACTAGCGTTGACTCTTTTTGCCTTGTGCGAATTTTTCTCGTGTGCGCACCCGGTGTATGTACACGGATGCTTGAATTAGAGTTTTTACACCGTTTGCTTGGGTTCGATGTTCGAGGCGAACCTGTACATCGAGACGAAGCATGTTTAAGGTTGAACACGTGCACGAAATTTTGTACATAGTTACAAACCTGTCGATGTTCATGGGAGATCTGATTCCAAGAGCAGATGTTCATGATAACTCTTGATAAAATTGTCTGAAACAGAAAATTCAGCCATCCGTGTGTGCGGAACGAAAAAATAAATAAGTAGTTCAATCACAATAGGATCGGTGCGACACCGACAGCTTGGTGTCGATTGAATGCATACGTCACGGCTTGATGCTAGCAGAAAGGGAGAAGAATGATCGCATGGTCGTTCTAGGCGAGGATTTGTGAAGAATTTTTTGCCGGCGTCGGCGGTAAAACATGATGATGAGTTATGTTCTACCATAGATCATGCGGTAGACTTGGGTGAAACGCCCAACTCCTACTCTGCAGAAGGCAAAAAATTCTTCACATTTCCTTTCGATCATGCCCATATGAGCCTGCCTAGTTCTAGTTTTCCGTTCTAAGTTTATAACTGATTCGCTCTAGAATACCTATCCGTCTTTCAATTTCATTGCTTTCGTTTCTCTTAGTCTCAAATTTGCCGAAAATAGCCAACAAAATCGATACAGTAGAACCTTGCGGCAATTGGGTCATTAAATGAGAAAAAAAAGTCGTTTTTTATTACTTACATCGATAAAGCTGATTTTCGTGATTGCAACAATATTTTTTTCCAACTCAGGAAACGTGAAAATAATATTAAAATTTAAAATAAAGGAATATGTTGACAGTCTGGATTTGACACTATAGGAAGGGTTTGACATATCGAATTTCACGACAAATGATGCCCTGTCAGAAAAAAATAAGGCATGTTTTCTCGGTTTTTCCACAGGGTTATTTTTATTTGACATAAACACCATACATTGCATACAGTTTTTTTTTATTTTGGGTGTTGTCCTGATAGGCCAGATGTAAACAACCGCTGTTTTCCTATGTATGGTTGCCAAGTTTACATTAGATTTATTTTAAAAAACAAAAAAATCGTTTTTACGTATTACAACGAAATTTTTTTTGAAATCATGTTATATTATGTATATTGGACCTAAAATTTATCGAATGGAACGGAAAACTATATATAGCTTAATGACCCAATTAAAACATAGTAACATATAAACTAGTTGGTAAAAAAGTAGATAAAAATTCGATTTCTGCTAGCTGAGCTGTGTCATTAATTGCTATCAGTCATCCGTGTGTGCGGAACGAAAAAATAAATAAGTAGTTCAATCACAATAGGATCGGTGCGACACCGATAGCTTGGTGTCGATTGAATGCATACGTCACGGCTTGATGCTAGCAGAAAGGGAGAAGAATGATCGCATGGTCGTTCTAGGCGAGGATTTGTGAAGAATTTTTTGCCGGCGTCGGCGGTAAAACATGATGATGAGTTATGTTCTACCATAGACCATGCGGTAGACTTGGGTGAAACGCCCAACTCCTACTCTGCAGAAGGCAAAAAATTCTTCACATTTCCTTTCGATCATACCCATATGAGCCTGCCTAGTTCTAGTTTTCCGTTCTAAGTTTATAACTGATTCGCTCTAGAATACCTATCCGTCTTTCAATTTCATTGCTTTCGTTTCTCTTAGTCTCAACTTTGCCGAAAATAGCCAACAAAATCGATACAGTAGAACCTTGCGGTAATTAAAACATAGTAACAAAGCTTAGACTTGTAGTTCTTCGATGAACCAACAAAGAAAATATAAAACAGTTTTTATTTCGGAAAATGGCATCAAAAAACTGAAAAAGCTTATGTTAAATTCGATTAATTTTGTTCAAAATAATGTGGAGATTTTTTTTAATTCAGTTTTCCGTGGCTGATCGACTGGCTTCACATATTATGCACTCTCATTAAAATATGAAGTCAATCAGCTGAATAGTTTTTGAGTTATCGCGTCTGCCAATTTGAAAAATGCGGTTTCTTGAAAAATCTCTATTAAAGTCTGGTCATCAAATTAGATTTAACCTGAGACGAGACATGCAAATAGCAAAAAATCGAACGTCGAATACAGCCTGGGGGTACTGTCAAATGCAGCCAGTCTATTTAAACTATGTGAAGCAGAAAGAGAGGTTATGTGAGACGAACTATAGAATGAACAGAAAAAAGAAAACATCTATCGGCAAGTCATGTCTCAGGATTTAACTTATTTATTCTAACTTTTGGTGTAATATCAGGCCTTTAAAGAATTAGCTTGCTTTTGGTGTCCAAATAGAAACAATATGCGCAATCATACGAAATAAAACTGTATCAAATTTTTAAATATTCCAGTTGTGATTCGCTGGTTGGACATTTTTTAACTGGACCGCTTTTTAGTTGGACCTCCGCTAGTTGGACCATTGTCCAACTAAAAACATCTGAATGTCAAAATCTTATATCAAATTAACAATCAATCTGACAATTATTAGAGATGTGAATAGATGCATTTAAACTGCCAACATCTCCTTTGGAGAGCTTTTGACATCACGACTGTATAATGAATTTGATCAAAACTTTTTCTCAATGTTTACGTTTGGCAGTTAGACCCTCTTCAAATTTAGGGGTAGAATTTAGTTCAGTTGTTGAGATCAATCTCATTTGGTTTGCTTTTTTGCTGAATCACAACGTTAGTCACAAAACATTTTGATCATCACCGAGTCAACCGATGGTCCAGCCTGCGACGCACTCGGCTGTTGCTACGTCAATGGCAGCCACCATCCAGGGACTTGGATTAAAGTCTAAAATATCAGGTACGCCAGGTGGTGTTGCTGCAATCGGTTTGCTGTCGGACATTCCCCTAACCAGAATATTCAGCGATTCCGATTCGAAGGAGGCAGCCACAGAAGCACAGACTGCTTTGGTTCAGCAATACGCTCCGGCAGGACGATGCTCGTGGAAGATCACGCAGTTCCGGTCCTGTGCACAAGAACAGCCCGATTTGACCCTGTGCGAAGGTTTCAACGAGTCGCTCAGGCATTAGTAGCAGAGTCCTTGCACCTACAGCTTGTCGAGTGAGCAATTCCGACGAAACCACTGCCGTTCGCACCAAGTTGGATCACAATAATAAGTGTGACGTCGAGAAGAAGATTTCCCGAGAGCTACAAGCAATGCTACAAGATTAAATAGCAGGGTGTTTTTAACGTGACCATAGTATACGTAGCGGATTTAAACAGATTTATCCCGAAGAATATGATAGCAAAATTACCCAAAAAGTAAGAGCTGACAGCCGAAGTGAAGAGACACACATCCTCTACAGAGGCAAGCAATAACGGAACGCAGCGTAATTCATCACAATTAATTGCTCTCGTTAGATTAAACCCCAGGAAGTACAATTTTCATTGCATAATTTAGTCAACCGAAATAGAAGTCCTCAGTCGAGAAAGAGAGAGAGAGAGACTGATAGGGTAGCAGCAGCTAGGAATTAACTTTCGAAAGTAGCGGTTTCGCGTACCCTGGCACTAAGTAGAGTGTGCTAAGTTATTACAAATATCGGTTCACAATGGTAGACTATTACAAAAATTACAAAAAGGCGCACAAAAAACTAGCGCTACGATGGCACCCAGATAAAAATCCATAAGAATCATATCGACGGTTTAAGGAGATCTCCGAAGCATATAAAGTGCTATCAGATGAGAAAAATCGTCGCATCTATGACCAGTACGACAAGGAGGGTCTGATGACCAACAGTTCCGAGCGGCACCACCATAACACACGGCACCGGCGACACATTTATATCCACAATATACTAATGACTTATCCTTCCGAAAAAGCAAATAAAAATCTACTCTATCTAAGCAACAAACGTTTTGACTATGCAGTTTATCCACCGACAAACTGACATGACACTGTATTTTCAAATTTGGCAAGATATTATTAGAGAGTCGACGCAAAATTTTGTAACTCGTACTGTCAAACGGACGTTCGTTTGACAGTAAGAGCACCGACAAACTGACATGACACTGTATTTTCAAATTTGGCAAGATATTATTAGAGAGTCGACGCAAAATTTTGTAACTCGTACTGTCAAACGGACGTTCGTTTGACAGTAAGAGTTTCAAAATTTTCAGTCAACTCTCTAATAATCATCGAAGCTACTCTATGTAACTAGAGTTCCTCCAGTAGAAGTTTGGACAAGAGAAAATAGACAACCATAGTTTCAAGGCACTTGGCTCAAAGAAGTTTGGCTATACTTGAAATAGTTAAAGGAAACTATAACCTTAGAAATATATGTTCTAGTTTTGTTGAATATTTGATAAACAGCTGAATCAATTTTGTAAACATATATATATAAACAATATTTGACAAAATATGAGGTAAATCAGGGCAAATGACATACACTGCATTTTCGGCGAAAGATCTACGGTCCGATCGTAAATCGTTTCATTCTCGGAAATGGAATAGTTTATTAAGCAATGTGATGATAAATCCCGAAGTTGTTGTAACGGCATTTAATTAGCATGACACTGGAAGTTGAAGTATATTTTTCAATATTATGAGCCATAGTACTCAAGGGAGAGCAAGGATGTGAGGGAAGAAAGTTTAGTAAGCGTGGAATAGGGTCATTTGAGCAAGCTTAGAGTTTCCCGGCTACTTAACCTTTTGCATGCTACCGCAGGAGTTAGGATCTTTTGGCATTAGAATACAAATCACCTGAGTCTGTGGCATGCCCGGACGAGCGTAAAGTAACTTGTTACTTCATGCTGTCGGAACCGACTTGAAGTTGATTCAATTTTTTCGATTCACTTTTCATGGAGTCTCCAGAGAACAAAGCCAGTCAATACCGCAATATTGCCCGTGCTTTTCCAAAGGAGACACGACGATTATTTTTCGTCGCAGCAAGATTCGCAGCGCTATTCGGCGCACGATTCATCGCAATGTATTTCTTATGGAAGGACACTAATAAAAGGTGGTGCAATTTTGTGTAAAAAACATACAAAAACCTGAAACTTTAGAAGCACAGTTTTAGTCAGTTTTATTGAGAAATTCAGTTAAAGTAAATAATTAGCATACATTAAACTTGGGTAATGCATATTTTTTGACGTTTTCAGCATTTATTATCAAATGCGCCAATTCAATGCGTCGCCTCAAAATGATTAAACGACTCGTTTCCAATGAAACGTGCAATACTTTCTACTTAAAACGTTAATATACGATGCTCCGCTCATTTGAATTCGAAAAACTTCTGCTCGTTTGAATATGTCTTGTCCAGACTTTTACTAGAGGACATTAGTGTTCTTTTACGAAAGACACGTTAAGTAATGATGTGTAACTCATTATACAGATGGAGTTACTGTTCCGAGTTTAAATTATTTGCCAAAAATTTTCACTGAAATCGTTCTAGTTGTCATGTCAGTTTGTCGGTGGTTTATCATTCGCTGCCTAATTATTCTCTGCCAATTTGAACAAGACAACAATAGACCTTTCTCGTCAAAAAATTTTATATGATAGGATGGTTCCTTTTTTATCCCCAATTCGTTACTGCCTATTGCCGCGATGATTTGGTACCTCTAACTATTGAAAAAATCAAAAATAGTGCAAGCTGCTCATTTAATCCCATATTCTGAATACCTATCTTGCCTTGTTTCCCCGTATTTTTACACCATTTGGATGAATTTCCCGAGGGGCGACTCACTCTAGTATTTTCGATTCAGGCTAACGTATTGAGAGACGTATTTGTGTATTTTTCACGAAATGACATGTATTTTGTGTATTGATGAGTATTCGTTATTTTTTTCATAATTCTTACGTATTAGCGCATTAAAAACGTATTTGTGTATTGTTCACGAAATGCAATGTATTATGCGTATTGGTGAATTATTTCATAATTATTACGGATTAGTGTACTAAAACGTACGATTGTATGCACGCATTGTATTTTTGTTGAATAATCAATTGAAACCGAATGTTTCTGAATTTTGACGTTTGAATGTTATTGTAGAATGCAAGTAGAATAATTTCATAAACGCAAATAATAAAATTACTACAAATGGAATTACTAGTGATTTTTCAAGATTAACGAACAATTAAGCATTATGCCAAATTTTATTATTTAGAGAATTAGAATTTCTAATTAGGCTTACCCAATCGTAATTTTTGAGCAACGCGGTATTATATTTAATCACTGCAGTATTATCTAAATTTATTTCAAAAATTGAGATGCATCTCAGTAAAATTGAGATGCTCCTAAGTAAAATCAGCCGAAATTCCTACTGGTTGTACTAGACTCGGATGCGTCACTAGAGCCTGAATTCTGGCAGAATCCAGCCGGAATTCCAACTGGACTTAGAGTTATGGCTGAACTCATTCCTGCAAGTTGATCGGAAGCGACTCGTAATTCGGATTCTTGTGTTTTGTATTATTTTTTATTATTTTAATTATAGAGGTTTTAACCTTAGGGTCATTCGCCTCTTTTCTGGTTAAAGTAATTTCTTGTGGAAAAATCTCTAACCCTATGTGCGGGGTTGGGAATCGAACCTAGGTGAGCTGCATACAATCTTGTGTTTTGCATTCTCAATTCATCGAGCGTTGGTTTCGATTCTATTCCCCCAACAAGTGTTGATTTATAATGCAACCTGTATATCTAAACAAAATGATCCATCGCAATGTAAACTTCGAACTTGCAAGATTTTAGAGCTTCACTATTTAGGGTAAACATTAAACATTGTTTATGTCGATAAAATGAGCGAATTCTTGATCAAAAATTTCATGCTGATGCTGGTAGGAAGTTTCGGATTTATTTATGTTCACGTCCCCTGGGAGTATTTTCAAATGTACGGGATGTTTTTTTCCATTAAAGATTATGGGATTGTTCCTCTGAATCAAACTAACAAGAATTCTGATTGATTTCTGCCTACTTGTCATTCTAATGATTCACCGATTCTGAGTCTGTTTGCTGGGAGTCCCAATTCCGAGAAAAGTAAACAATCTAGCGTGAAAAAAACATACGCTATGTCATAATAAGAAATATACTGAATTAGTTTCATTTGGCATGAAATTAATGTAATATTTGTATGGCTTGTATCAACAGTGTATTACTTGATGAATTGGATTGTTATCGACGCATTGAAAAATATTTCCGGTAATAACGTATTTTTGTGTATTAGCGTATTTTCGACGTATTATCGACGTATTGAAAAATTCTTCCAGAAGTAACGTATTTTAGTGCATTAGTGTGTTTTCGGCGTATTAAGTGATTAAGGTGTATTGAAGCATTTCTCGTGTATTTTTTCAATTGGGTATTTTTAATTCACTTTGAATGGGGAGTGAATTGCCCCTCGGAATTTCCTGTGGGGAATACTAAACGGATGCCAGATCTGCATATATATATTAGTAAATCTGCAGATTTTGCATTTTCACTGCAGATCTTTTGCAGATTACAAATATTTAGCAAAACAAAGCCTATGCCAGCCAATTTATACACCAGCCTTCAACATTTTTGATCATTTAAATTACATACATACTACATTTCTACGTCGCATTTATTGAAGATTTTTGTAGCAATCTGCAGACTTTTATATTTTTACTGCAGGCTATTGTTTAAATAGACCTGGCATCACTGATGCTGAAATGATTCATTCATATACCTGTCAAAAATATAGAGCATTGTAGGAAAATGTATAACCTCACTTTTCTGACAGTTCGGTATGCTTGTTTACCCAAGACTTGTTTAGACGGACTTTTAAAATTTCTAGAGAAAATTTAGAATAGGACGTAAGTAACAATGAGAGATTCCCTTTGGGGTCTTTCTCTTCTGTTCATTACTCGGCCATTCCAACTACAACTACTGAAACTCTACTCTTTGCATAATATTCTAGTAAAAACCGTCGGCTTTCGATATGTACTGGAAAATTAGTGCAAAGTGTTGTAATGACGTCGTGATAAACGAAAGAGAAAGTAAACAAAGAGAGGCGCTCAATGTTACTTGCGTCCTATTGAAAATTTTCTCTAGATTTACATTACTTGAATACTTTCGATGCTCTTTGAAAGAATATCAACTCAAGAGGGATGAGGATTGGAACAATGGTAACCTGGTTCATACATTGACCAATCGGCGCTGGATGTAAAACCCGGTGGCATATGCTGAATCGCAAGATCAAGCATTGGGTTATAAAACGATTGCTTTCTGGATGATGGATAAGGATTTGTACACATTTGTTTGTTTGCTCGTGGGTTAATTCCTAACAAGATGATCCGATTGATTATACATTTTTAGGTGGTGAAGTTTACCTGAACTTTATAGCTAACGAATTCGGTCGATGATAAGTTGTTGAAATGATTTTGATCGTTCAATGCCCATATCGAAGAATGTTTCCATTGGTCAGAATGCCTACCAGCGTATGATAAAGCATAACATTTAATTTACAAATAAAAGTGTTCTTTTTCATATTTACGACTGTACCTAACTATAAAATATTTGAATATAAAAATATAATTAGAGAAAACTCAAAATTTCATGTATTTTTATTTCACACCTATTTTGACCAGCAGGGTACCCCTGGGGTTAACCCCCCCCCCTTCCCAAAATTCACGTGAAATGTAAAATAGTATATGAAATGATCTTATGTTTACTAGACAACGTAAGTCAATGAACTACTAATAAAACAATGATTTTTACCATAAAAATTTGATAATTTGTAAGTGGATTAAAACAGATTTTAAAGTTTTGTTCGAACCAGAAATGGTCGTATTTCATGGCCTACTACTTAGCGATGGAATTATCCCAACCCAAATATTGAGCCACCTTATTTTTGACAGTAAAATGGAAGAGTTTTCGCACTTTGTATTGTATTGTTTATTGGGGCTTTTACCTCGATGGGCCATTCGCCCTGTTTTCGAACTTTCTGTGAAGTAGCATTGCAATGTAACCCTTGGTCCTCAATTCAAGTTTATCTTAATGCTTTTGTAACACCTACTAACTGTAGTTTTTAAAAAGGAACGTGTATATATTATGAAATATCCATGAACCTTTTTATTTAATCCCAGTACGTTATCTTACTGCTAAAACTAAAACGGGAATAATATTTACCCCACAACACTCTGCAACCTGATTAAATGCCATGTTTCCCCATTACCAGCCGTCCCGCAAGAAACAGTTTACTTCGGAGGAAATTAAAACTTCCACATATTTCCAGCAAAATAGAATCTTAGTTTTGGAATGAATTTTTCATTATACCCCTCTGCCACGGTGGTGGTTGGATTGGAAGTCCCTCCCCCTCTCTCTCTCTCTCTCTCTCTCTCTCTCTCTCTTTCTCAGCACCAACCGGACCGGCCATCCGTCCTCCAATTGCCATTTTCGCTGCCACACACAAGTCTTCCGAGTTCTCGTCGTGCAATGCAAGCATGTGTTTCGAGTTCGTGCAACAAAGGGAAGTGGAAAATTCACCTGGCTTATTTTATTTGCACATGGAAAACTTTGTCTGGCCCTGGAACACACGGTAGCTAGCGGTAGAGTGGAAAATGCGGAATAAGGCGAGCGAAAAGGCAAAAGTTTTATTCCTTTTATGTCTGTTTTTTCCCTTTCTGGCTTCCAGTTTCCACGTGCTTCCACCATTGGCAGAAAATCTTCCACTGACTGCTGTGGCGGTTCCTTCATTCAAAAACTTTTTCCTTCGTTATTTCAGGACGAATATTTTCTTAAAGTTTTCAGGTTGATAGTTTTCCTTCGTTTTATTTTCTTTATTTTTTTCCGTCTTATGTCGTGAAAACTGATAGATAAAAGCAACACACGTCGCATTTCCGATGCAAATTGAGTTAGCGGAAGTGACGGCTGGTGGGTGGTCCAGGACAGCTGCACGAATGGAACCTGCTGCAGTAGCCGGAAGTTACCGGCTAGTTCAGGAAGAAAATTAATCCAGGACACGCGATGGCCTTTTCTTTATACTTCTGCCAGTGTATGTTTCAGAAACGAACGTCTTCTCATGCGTAATGTGCTACATACTATGGGATAGTGGAACTGTTTGATGTGTTTAACGTGATCCTCTTTGCTAGGCAAAACGACCAAGTTCGTGACTTTGGAGCATGGCAGGAAAATTGTTATCGTAAACGACTTCCACTATACTAGTATAAACGAACGGTTCGTTGATCCGGGAGCATTCCACTCGTTTCCCAACACTTTAATCATCAAACCTGAATAGAGCTTCTGAATCGGTCTGAATCAGAATGAGAGCAGTTACGGTAATATACCGAAGCTTTCATTGATATGATCTGTTATGTACATTATTACAGCAATATCTAGTGATACAAAAAACTGACTTTGCACCGATAGATAAGTCGCTGAGAATCAGATTAACAACAGTTCATCTCTGGCTTAGTTGTGCTTTGGTTCCGTGATGGTGAATTAAAAGGTGGTTTGCATAAAATTTTATGATATAATTCATTAAAGTTAGAGCTGCCATCGTCGTCGGCTCAATAATCATTACTACTATCATAATCTTAGACTAGATGAGTTCTTCAAAGGGCAGATATGTGTCTTCGGAATTCTGCCTTCGTGACTTCCCGGTAAGGTGAATTGCTAATGAAAATCTCATAAATCTTCCGATCCAAGGCGATGAGTTGGTGGGATTGGTGGAAACACAATCTCATTAAAATTCATCATAGCACCTTTTTCCTGCACTCAACGACAACCCGATGCAAATGGATACGTACGAACGTTCATAATCATTCCCAACGAGTACAGGCTATAAAAAATGAAAATTGTTTTAAAATTTCACTCAAACCATCCACTCAAATGTTTAATTTCTTTACTCTGGAGGTCGTTCCGCGGTTCGTCCTTTCCACGGGTGGAGAAGGGGGGGGGGGGGGGGGGTGATTTGTTTGTAGGACTACACAGCTGTTGAGTTCTCTCTCTGGTTCGCTCGAAAAAAAATTGCGTGTACATGTTTATTCCAAAAGGAAACGTGCCACCAGTCGGAAGCTGCTCCAGTGATTTATTATCGTTTAGTTGAATCTGTGCTACACGACCCCGGCGTACACCGTCGGTTACTTCTTCGACGCAGGGGGGGCATTCCGCCGACATATTCATACATTTTCTGCTGACTTGCCCATGGCCACACTGCCTCCACCATCGCCGAACCGTTTACCGGACATGGTCGTGATGACATAATTAGAATCGGAGACGTGATTTATATGAGCCCGAAATGCTTCCAGTGTAGGGTACCCGCTCCGTTGACACCGATTGGTGCCCTGGCTGTGATTGGAGTGGCTACCTTCTCAGCGGCGGTCGACTGGCGACCAGGATTTCGGGTTAGATGAACTGCTAATTTATTTCGGTCACGACCTTCAGGAATGTTACTTCAGCTTGAAGCGGTGCGTTATGGGGGCAGATGGGAGGAAGTTCGAATCAATGCTCGGAATGATCAATGAGGTACGATGATGAACTTTGATTTGTTGAAAGGAATCGGAAAGTAGTTAGGTCTTGCCATTCTCTGATTAATTGATTTCACTGGAATGGTCAAGGAAATGGGTTGATGGTCGAGAATCACAAATTTTAATTATTTCTCTGAAAATTGGACAAAGGGTTAAAAGAAGCGATTGATACATAAGCAATTTAACATTTCTTAATCCTCCGGCAGTCGTGTCGTTGTCTACATTTAGGTGACCGCCGGGTGCTCTAAGATGATTTCGAATAAATTTCAGAATGTTGAGCACTCAGTAGGGGAGACTGAGGAGACTTGATCCCCTTTTTTATTTTTCAATCCTACTCCGTGGAATGATACAAAAACTATGTATTTTTTGTAGTTTTATATTGTTTCTAGGGTTGACTGATAATCATAAAAAAATTACATGGAAATATTATACTGGACATGAGCTATGAGCATTTTTGGAAAACGACAAAAAACTGGAAAATTCTTTGATTAGTGGAGACTCGATCCCTAATTTGGGGACACTTGATTATTTTTTGAAAACGTGTTTAAAAGAGCATGTAGGGTAATAAGCCTATTTTTATCCTTTTTCTATTATCATCCTACCCATCTGAAGTCTTTGGTTAGAGCAGCGTCTGCCATCTTTGCTCAACGCATTGGCTCAAACGGTGTTGCGATAATTGGGGTACTCGATTAGAGTTTTTGCTGCGCTCAAACAGAAGATTTTCACCATATTCAAGACAATTTTGTTATTATAATCTTAATAAGAGGCGAATGACCTTAAGGCTAAAACCTCTATAATCGAAATAAAAAATGGCTCCTAATAAAAAAGCAAAGAAGCTGAAATAATAAAATTAATAATGAAATAATGTGGTACCCTCCCTAATAGGACAAAAATCGGTACCTAACCCCATTCAATGTTATAAATGTATTGTGGTATTGATTACATTGTTGTGATTACATATTACTATTTTTGTTACTACATATTACGCATCTCTCACAAGATTTTTTTTACGAAATCCCCAAATCTCTGTGCAATGTCGTTATTATGGTTGAGAAACGTCAAATGTGGGATGCATGGTTGCTACGTATACTGTAGTAAACAATTTCAGTTAAGTTTCTGTACGATGAAGCGTTCATTTTTGACAGTATTTTTTTGTTATTTTATGGCAACAATGACTTCAATTGTTTTGGTGTGAATTTGGCTATTTTCAGTGGTATGTATGAAGCATGGCGAAGGGGATCAAATCTCCACAAATTTGAAGGGATCAAGTGAACCCATAGCATCTATTTCAGCAAACTTTATTACAAGTATAGTTGAACAAAAAAATCAGCTCAATAATAACGTATTCATATAATTGACATTCTCCTGTAATTCTGTATGCAAAAATATAGTATGTAGTGGGTGACTTTATCAATTGTATAAAAGTTTGAAAAATTATAAAATAAATCTTCTTCAGTTCTTCCGATATTTTTTTTCTTTGAATCGGTAAAAATTCGATAACACATGTCCAATTTATTTTTTTGTATTAAAGAAACTTATGTTTAGATAAAACTGCGCAACTTTCTAGTATATTTGATTAATGTATTCTGATCCGCCTTCGAGTTACAATGATGGGATCAAGTCTCCCCGGGGATCAAGTCTCCCCTACACTGTACCACTTCCAGAGGGTCAAATGAAAAATGGATAAAATTCGCTCAAAATTTTAAAGTTATTTCTGAAGCCCGGAAGGCCGACGTTTACATACCAATCAACTCAGCTCGACGAATTGGGACAATGCTATCTGACGTGACGCGTGAATCAATTTTAATTTCGCGTGAAAAAAGTAAGTAAGGAAAAATGTCTGTGTATATTGTATTATAAAGGGCGAACACGAAATAGATCTTTCTCGTCAAAAAATTTTATATGATAGGATGCTTCCTTTTTTATCCCCAATTCGTTACTACCTATTGCCACGATGATTTGGTACCTCTAACTATTGAAAAAATCAAAAATAGTGCAGGCTGCTCATTTAACCCCATATTCTGAATACCTATCTTGCCTTGTTTCCCCGTATTTTTACACCATTTGGATGAATTTCATGTGGGGAATATTAAAAGGATGCCAGATCTGCATATATATTAGTAAATCTGCTGATTTTGCATTTTTACTGCAGATCTTTTGCAGATTACAAATATTTAGCAGAAAAAAGCCTATGCCAGCCAATTTATACGCCAGCCTTCAACATTTTTGATCATTTAAATTATATACATACTACATTTCTACGTCGCATTTATTGAACATTTTTGTAGCAATCTGCAGACTTTTATATTTTTACTGCAGGCTATTGTTTAAATAGACCTGGCATCACTGATGCTGAAATGATTCATTCATATACCTGTCAAAAATATAGAGCATTGTATGAAAATGTATAACCTCACTTTTCTGACAGTTTCGGTGTGCTTGTTTACCTAAGACTTGTTTACACGGACTTTTAAAATTTACATTACTTGAATACTTTCGATGCTCTTTGAAAGAATATCAACTCAAGAGGGATGAGGATTGGAACAATGGTAACCTGGTTCATACATTGACCAATCGGCGCTGGATGTAAAACCCGGTGGCATATGCTGAATCGCAAGATCAAGCATTGGGCTATAAAACGATTGCTTTCTGGATGATGGATCCTTATCACATTTGTACACATTTGTTTGTTTGCTCGTGGGTTAATTCCTAACAAGATGATCCGATTGATTATTCATTTTTAGGTGGTGAAGTTTACCTGAACTTTATAGGTAACGAATTCGGTCGAGGATAAGTTGTTGAAATGATTTTGATCGTTCAATGCCCATATCGAAGAACGCTTCCATTGGTCAGAATGCCTACCAGCGTATGATAGCTGCAAACATGAGGACAACAAGGTTATCGCTTTCGAATGGAACAATTATTTATTATTCGTGTTCAAGTTCCATTACAGCAAAAGTATGGTCGATTATCGCATTGTCGTTGATTTAGCCGGCAAATGCAAAATAGCGCCCGGCACTGACGATAAGGAGTAAGAAGGATTTGATTGGAGTGATAATAATGCAGAGCATTAAACATTCTGATAGAATATCAGGGAGGAGAAATTATATGTAAATTTATATTATATCCCGAGTTGCCATCATTTTGGCACCGCAATAAAGCTATCTGCTGTCTTGTTCAAATTGGCACGAAATAACTAGGCAGCGAATGATAAATTTCATAGTCAATTTATTTACTTTTTCGGAAGGATAAGTAATTAGTATGTTGTGAATATATGTGTCGCCGGTGCCGTGTGTACCACCATAACCGGACGGAACCGTTGGTCAGCAGACCGTCCTTGTCGTACTGGTCATAGATGCGACGTTTTTTCTCATCTGATAGCACTTGACATGCTTCGGAGATCTGTCTTAACGCTCTCTACTTAGCGCAGGATACGCGAAACCACTGCTAGCTTTCGAAAAAAAATTCCTAGCTGCTGCTACCCTATCAGTCTCTCTCTCGGCTGAGGACTACAATTTCGGTCGATTAAATTATGCTACGAAAATTGTACATCCTGGAATTTCATCTAACGAGGTCAATTCATTGTGAGGAATTTCGCTGCGTTCCAATATTGCTTGCCTCTGTAGGTGATGATGTGTGTGGATTGACTTCGGCAGCCAGCTCTTATGTTTTGGATAATTTTGCTATCTTATTCTGCTGAATAAATCATCTGCCTAAAGCCTCTACGTTATACTACGGCCACTTTAAAAACGCTCTGCTATTTAATCTTGTAGCTCTTGGCAAGTTAGTCCTGGCACTCTTCTCGATTATTCCTGGCACTATACCGCTGACGTCGCACTTATAACGGTGATCAAACTTGGCGAGAGTGGCTGTGGTTTCGTCGGAATTGTTCGCTCGACAAGCAGTAAGTGCAAGGACTCTGCTACTTATGCCTGAGCCCCTCATTGAAACCTTCGTCCTGCCGGAGTGTTAGCTTCGTCCGATACCGGAGCGTATTGCTGAACCGAAGCAGTCTGCAACTGGCGCAGCTTCCTTCGAATCGGAATCGCTGAATATTCCCGTTAGCCGAATGTCCAACGTGGCCGAAGGCAAACCGATTGCAGCAACACCACCAGCCGTAGCTGACCTTTTAGCCTTTAATCCAAGTCCCTGCCATTGGCATAGCGACAGACGAGTGCGGCGCAGGCTGGACATCGGTTGACTCGGTGTCGGACGAGGCGAAACAGCTGCAACAGGAGCGGACCTAGTATGGGGTGTAAAGGTCATCAATTGCCATAGGTCACCAAAACGCTCTGCGACTAATATTGTGAACAAAACAAAACAAATGAAATTGATCACAACAACGATAAAATAATCTAAATTTTACCCAAACATTTGAAACTTTTGAAAAGGGTCTAACTGCCAAACGTAAACCTTGAGAAAAAGGCAAAAGAAGTTTTGGTCGAATTCATTATAATTCTATTGCGCACTTCCCACCAACCTGGACTCCGCACTTTCGAAGTGCGAGTGATCAAACTGCTACTGAAAACTGCGAGCTGTCAAATCACATGTATTTCCAGTGATAGAGATGGTATTTTCATGGACAGACCAGTCGAGCTAACCAGTCTATGAGAAGAATTCAATAGAAGAATAGTAAGTGCGCAGTGTGGTTAGAATCCAGTTTTTACTGCCACAAGCAATATTTAAAAATTTAATACTGTTTTATTTAGTTTGATTGCGCATATTGTTTACATCAGACACTCCCCTCAATTCATTGAGTACGTATTTCACTGCCTTTATAATCCTTTTGGAATCAGTTACAATAATCCTTTATAATCATTTTATAATAAGCGTATTGCTAGTTAGGACTTTTATATCAGCCGGGCCCTTCTATAATTTGTTATAAAATCATTAACAAAATTCTTCATAATCCATTTTTGCGTTATGTTTATGCACATGGCCAGATAGATAGTTTTTAACTGGGACGTGACGTGTGGATACGAAAAAACCTAATGTCAATTGCAGCCTGGAGGAGCTGTCAAATGCAGTCAAAGAGAACCGTCAAATGCAGTCAGGGGGAACTGTCAAATGTAGCCAGTCCATTTAAAATATGTGAGGAAGAAAGAGTGGCTATGCAAGACAAGATATCAAATGAACAGAAAAAAGAAAAAGAAAACATATATCCACAGGTTTTGTCCCAGGATTTTAATAGAGAACATGAAAATTCGATTTGTTTGCATTTGGCAGTGGGCCTTTTTCAAATGTTTGGCTAGAAATTCCTTACTTCTACAATGAATCATGTACAAGAAAAGTAAAAATGTTAAATTTAACGAAACAATGTATGATGCCGACATCAAATAAAAAATTACAGCTGAGCGACCTTGTTTGGAAAGTGTTAACATTTGGCAGCGAACCAAACCAAGTTTCTCATACTATGATCGAATCAACAAAAATCCCAAGACCATGTAAACAATCTCTCTGAACTGTCAAAAAAGTGAGGTTAAACATTATCATGCAATGTTCTCCACCGAGAGGTTCACTTTAGTTTGTTTACATAACCAATGAACTTTGTACCGCGACTCACCACTTCATTTGCCGCGTTGCCAGGAACTCAAGCAAAAATATTCAAAACAGTGTTGCCCAAACACACATTTTGAGTCCCACCATTCTTGCAAAGGTGGAAAAAATACTCAACATTCTTGCATTTTTCAAATTTAAAAAAATCATTAAAAAATCACGATAGCTCCAAATAGTCTTATTTCAACGGCAATATTCTTAAAAATGTGTAGTCTTTTGAATAAAAATAAGAAAAAAGGGGGTTAGGTCGGACGAGAAAGGTCTATTATTGCGGCACCGTAAATGTCATGCCAATTTTCTTATAATGTTTAAAATCAAACCAAAATTTTAAACAAAATCAACAGAAAAGTCAATCGATAGAGCCTTGAGTGTAAAATTGAACGTATTTTCGCTTGATGCCCTCCATCAAAGTCTTTACAGTGTGATCCGGTACCAGTTTCTCAGTTTTTTTTTCCATTTTCTTAACATGTCCTTCTCGTTTTTGACTGTCTTCTTGCTCTTCCGAAGTTCCCGCTTCATCATTGCCCAGTACTGCTCCACCGGGCGCAGCTCCGGACAGTTTGGCGGATTCATGTCCTTTGGAACAAAATGGACAGAATTGGCCTCATACCACTCCAGGACACTTTTAGAATAGTGGCATGATGCCAAATCTGGCCAAAATAGCGGAGCTTCGTCGTGCTGCTGCAAGAACGGCAAAAGGCGCTTCTCGAGGCACTCAGATTTGTAGATCTCGCCAGTTACTGTGCCCTTTGTCACGAAAGGCTCACTCCTCAGTCCGCAAGAGCAGATGGCCTGCCAAATGTGATATTTGGAGGCGAACTTCGACATTTTCTTCTTCTTAAATTTGTCGTCCACATAGAACTTGCTCTTGCCGGTGAAAAACTCCAACCCCGGAATTTGCTTAAAATCGGCTTTTATGTACGTTTCGTCGTCCATCACACAGCAACTATATTTTCAAAAAAACTGGAACCTCTCTTAAAAAAAAACTGGATACCCGAAAAACCAAATTTATCCTTGCAAACAAGGATGCAAAGTTTTATAAAAAAATGGATCTATCTTTAATAAAACTGGATTCTCAAACATGAAGCTAAACAATATCCATTCAGCTAATAGAAAAGATAAGAAAACAATTATCATAAATATATTTTATTAAAAATTCGATTACGTATAGCAGAGTACATAGCAGCGAATTTCTAGTTAAGGATTGTATAAAAGTGATCGCTACTATTTAAATAAAACTTTTAGATAATTTCACATGGCAAGTTTTAAGTAATTTAAAATGTTAAACGAAAAAATTGGTACCTTCAAGCTAACGCACTGTGTCGTATGTAAGAATCAGACTAAAAAACAATATTTATTTTATTTAACGATATCTGCTAATCTTGCACTCCATAGCATATCAATTTGTAATGTGTATTGAAATATGACAGGGTGCAGCAAAATATGGTTACTGAAAAACAATTAAGTTGTTTCCCAGAGAGGATGTACTCTTCACAATTTTAATTATTTTATTATTTATTATTATTTTATATAGTAAACTACTTTTGTATTGCAAATAGTGAGGAAATAATTTTAGCACATACCTCTGGGAAAAAAACTGGAAAAAAACCGGACAATATTTTAAAAAACTGAACGATCTACACATTTGTCTGTTTGACTGGATCGAGTAAAAAAAACTGGAAGAATCCAGTTTAAACTGGAAGGTTGGCATCGCTGGTTGCAAGCATGAGGACAACACGGTTATCGCTTTCGAATGGAACAATTCTCGACAAACATATGATTACGGCCTAAAAGCCAACTGTCAAAATCCACTTTGAATGGAAATTGCAGACAAACCGTTACTGGTCGAACACAGTTCACAACAGTTTATGAAAGAGAAAACTTTTCTCTTTCGTTTACTACCAACATCTGTGATTGGCGTGTAACTGTTTGTCCGGAATTTCCATTCAAAGTGGATTGTGACAGTTGGCTTTTAGGCCGTAATCATATGTTTGTCGAGAATTATTTATTATTCGTGTTCAAGTTCCATTACAGCAAAAGTTTCGTCGATTATCGCATTGTCGTTGAGTTAGCCGGCAAATGCAAAATAGCGCTTGGCACTGACGATAAGGAGTAAGAAGGATTTGATTGGAGTAATAATAATGCAGAGCATTATACATTCTGGTAGAATATCAGGGAGGAGAAATTATATGTAAATTTATATTATACCCCGAGTTGCAATCATTTTGGCACCGCAATAAAGCTATCTGCAATGCAACTGCTGTCTTGTTCAAATTGGCACGAAATAACTAGGCAGCGAATGATAAATTTCATAGTCAATTTATTTACTTTTTCGGAAGGATAAGTAATTAGTATGTTGTGAATATGTGTCGCCGGTGCCGTGTGTTATGATGGTACCGGACGGAACCGTTGGTCAGCAGACCGTCCTTGTCGTACTGGTCATAGATGCGACGTTTTTTCTCATCTGATAGCACTTTTTTTTTTTTTATCTTAAATACGTTTATTTAGGCCCAAATGCTTTAGCTTAACGAGGCCGATAATTCATTTTTTTTTAATTACATGTCACATGTTAGTGGGGGAAAGGAAAGCCGTATTTAGGGGCGGCTTGCTCCCCTCTTATGTAAGTAAAGGAAAAAGGTAGGAAGTGGGATACATATTGTGTAATTGACATCGTCGTTTGCCGATTGATCATTGTGGCGGATATGCACACTTTGTTGTAGTGTTGTAGTTTCCAGCCTGTAATCGCAGGGGCGAGGGGAGGGTCGATATTTCGGATAATTATTGGCACTCTGATGCTGTCATGATGTTCTCTATATCATCTGCATGTGAGGTATGTCATGATGTTCTGGGTAGACGGTTATCAAGAAGGGTATGCACCGAAGACTCGTGAAGCAATGCCATATTGTAGATACAGGGATAGGTTGGTAAGATTCTACTGTGAATGAGAGAGGGGAAAATGTATTAAACTTGGACATCAATGGTTTTCAAAAAGATATAGATGAGAAAAATATAGGGGTGGTCACGGCTTGCCAGGACGTCCCGGACTGGCACATAGGGTGATCTACCTCGGGCCCGAAGGGAATCTATTAGTTGGGACCTGGCAACACAGTACTCTGCGCACAGCCAAACAACATGCTCGATGTCGTGGTAGCCGTTCTCACAAACACAATGATTACTTTCAGCAAGCCCTATACGACGGAGATGCGCGTCAAACGAGTAATGGTTGGACATGATCCTTGACATCGTACGAATAAAGTCCCGGTTCACATCCAACCCCTTAAACCAAGCATTCGTTGATACCTTCGGGATAATGGAATGTAGCCACCGTCCCAGATGCCCATTGCTCCATGAGGTTTGCCAACTATCGAGCGTCCTCTGACGAGAGATACTAAAAAATTCGTTGAAGCAAATTGGTCTTTCGTAAGTGTCGCCTTCTAATGCGCCCACCTTGGCTAAAGAGTCCGCCTTCTCATTGCCCGCAATAGAACAATGTGACGGGACCCAAACCAAGGTAATCTGGTAAGATTTTTCAGATAAAGCACTCAGATATTCCCGTATTTTCCCCAGGAAATACGGTGAGTGCTTTCCAGGCTTCGCCGCACGGATGGCCTCAATGGAGCTGAGACTATCCGAAACGATGAAGTAATGGTCTGAGGGCAGGGTGTCAATGATCCCGAGAGTATACTGAATGGCAGCTAATTCTGCGACGTAAATTGAAGCAGGATCATTGAGTTTGAATGAGGCAGCAAGATTTTCGTTGAAGATACCGAAGCCTGTGGACCCGTTGAGAATTGATCCGTCAGTGTAGAACATTTTGGCGCAGTCGACTTGATGGTATTTGTTATAGAAAATATTTGGGACCACTTGTGGGCGAATATGATCCGGAATTCCACAAATCTCTTCCTTCATGGATGTATCGAAAAATACAGTGTGATCAGAAGTATCTAAGAGATGAGCACGGTTGACGTTATACGTAGATGAATTGATGTTCTGTGCCATGTAATCGAAGTACAAGGACATGAATCGGGTCTGAGAATTAAGCTCGACAAGCCTTTCGCAATTTGCAATCACCAATGGGTTCAGAATATCGCATCGAATGAGTAATCGATATGAGAGGTCCCAAAATCGATTTTTCAGAGGAAGAACGCCCGCCAGCACTTCAAGACTCATCGTATGGGTCGAGTGCATGCAACCCAAGGCAATACGCAAGCAACGATACTGAATTCGCTCCAGTTTGATGAAATGTATGTTCGCAGCGGAGCGAAAGCAGAAACATCCGTACTCCAACACTGATAATATCGTTGTTTGGTACAGCCTGATTAGGTCTCCTGGATGGGCACCCCACCATGTTCCAGTTATTGTACGGAAAAAGTTGATCCTTTGTTGGCACTTCTGTTTCAGATACCTAATGTGACATCCCCAGGTACCTTTAGAGTCGAACCATACCCCGAGATATTTAAATGTTGAAGCCTGAGCAATAGTTTGATCCATTAATTGAAGCTGTAGTTGCGCTGGTTCACGCTTTCTAGAAAATACGACTAGCTCAGTTTTCTCCGTGGAGAACTCGATACCCAGCTGGAGAGCCCAAGCAGACAAATTGTCCAAGGTATCTTGCAGTGGTCCTTGCAAGTCGACGGCTTTAGGACCTGTAATAGAGACCACACCGTCATCTGCAAGCTGCCTTAGCGTGCAGGAATTGACAAGACATTCGTCAATGTCATTCACGTAAAAATTGTAGAGGAGAGGGCTTAGACATGAGCCCTGGGGAAGGCCCATGTAGCTAAATCGTGATGTCGATAAATCGCCATGCGAGAAATGCATTTGTTTTTCAGACAACAGGTTTAGCAAAAAGTTATTTAAAATTGGCGAAAGACCATGCTGGTGCAACTTCTCATAAAGAATGTTGATCGAAACTGAATCGAAAGCCCCCTTAATATCCAAGAATACTGATGCCATCTGCTCTTTGTTAGCATATGCCATTTGAATTTCTGTTGAGAGCAACGCAAGGCAATCGTTCGTCCCTTTGCCTTTGCGGAAGCCAAATTGTGTATCTGACAGTAAGCCATTTGTTTCGACCCAATTATCGAGGCGAAACAAGATCATTTTTTCGAATAACTTCCGGATACAGGACAGCATTGCAATCGGACGATACGAATTGTGGTCGGAGGCTGGTTTTCCTGGTTTTTGGATGGCGATGACCCTCACCTGTCTCCAGTCATGTGGGACAATGTTACCCTCAAGAAACCTATTAAATAAATTCAACAAGCGTCTTTTGGCAGAGTCTGGCAGATTCTTCAACAAGTTGAATTTGATTCTATCTGGCCCCGGGGCTTTATTGTTACATGATAAGAGAGCAAGTGAGAACTCCACCATCGTAAACGGTGTTTCGTTCGCGGTATTGTAAGGCGACGCGGCGCGGTAGATTTTCTGTGCCGGGGCGGAATCCGGACAAACTTTCTTGGCGAAATCGAATATCCAACGGTTTGAATATTCCACGCTCTCGTTAGTGCTGTTTCGGTTTCGCATACGTCGGGCCGTGCCCCAAAGAGTGCTCATCGATGTTTCTCTTGTCAACCCGTCGACAAACCGGCGCCAGTAACTGCGTTTCTTAGCTTTCATTAAATTTTTCATTCGCTTTTCTAATATCGCGTACACTCGATAACTAGCAACTAACCCGTCGTTCCGGAAGGTTTTATACGCGGCAGCTTTCTCCGCGTACACGTTTGAGCACTCTTTGTCCCACCACGGGTTGGGAGAACGTTTTTGGGTGTTCACGTCGGGTACTCGTTTCGTCTGAGTTTGAATCGCGCTATCGAGAATCGAGTTGGACAAAAACTTATATTCTTCCTCCGGGGGAAGTACCTGTGTTGAATCGATAGTTTTGGATATCGCAGCAGCGTAGCTCTTCCAATCAATGTTTCGTGTGAGGTCATAGGGAACATTGATTGGTGCCGATGGTCTTGAACCAGTGGTGATTGCAATTACAATTGGTAAGTGGTCACTACCGTGGGGATCAGATATTACCTTCCACTTGCAATCTAACCGTAGTGATGTCGAGCATAAAGATATGTCCAGTGCACTTGCTTGCGCAGGTGGTCTAGGGATCCGTGTCATTTCCCCTGTGTTCAGAATTGTCATATTGAAGTTGTCACAAAGGTCTTGAATTGTCGAAGATCGATTATCGTCGTATAGACAGCCCCACCCCGTACCGTGAGAGTTAAAGTCTCCAAGAAGCAGGAGGGGCGAGGGAAGGTGTTCAATCACGTTGGAGAATCTTCGATATCCCATCATGGCCCTAGGAGGAATGTAAATAGAAGCAATGCAAAGATCTTTGCCTTTGATTGTTGTTTGACAAGCGACAACTTCAATGCCTGGCGTCGAAGGGAGGTTGATTCGATTGAAGGAGTAGCACTTTTTGATCCCTAAAAGTACCCCCCCCATATGAGTCTTCTCGATCCAAGCGGATAATGTTAAAATCGTGGAAGTTGAGGTTTATATTAGAAGTTAGCCATGTTTCACATAGGGAAAATGCATCACAATGATTGTAATTTAGCAAGTGTTTTAATGAATCGATTTTGGGGATAATACTTCTGCAGTTCCACTGTAAAACAGTGATCAGATCCCTGATTCCGTCTAATAAGTTAGCCATCGAAGGATACGATCGCTGTAAGGAGGGGCCATTGTTCAGTCAACTGTTTTAAAAATGTTCTTACTGTTGGTAGAATAGCAACCAGCAAGCTTTTCATAGGATCGGTAATGTTGAAAGCTGTGAATATCCAGTCCACAATGTCAGAAAATTTAAGGAATCCCGTTTTAGGGTGAGTTTCTGACTGTAAAATTGGAGCACTTGGGATTTTTGGTGCCCCGGGGAGTGCTGGGAACTCCTGGTTGTATCTCAATTTCCCAAAACCAGGAGGTATTATCTTCGGATTTGTACCAGCACTTCCAGTTGATGAATTATTTTTATTTTGTACCCTTGTTTGGGACAACCTAGGACCCTTACGAGGAAGTTCAGGTGAGTTTTGATTAGGTCTTTTCCTAGAGTTTCCAAGCGGAGCCAAAGAATGCCCCTCGCAAGGGTCGTTAGAGGCGTTATCGTCAGTTGGCAAGAGAGCGAATGGGTTTTCGGAGATAAGTGGAACAGCTCTTTTAAGCATTTCTGCGTAAGAGCGTCTGGAGCGATCTTTGGCGGATCGCTTCAGTTTATCCGCGCGAAGTTTGTACGTTGGGCATGTCAAAAGTGCATGCGGATTCTCCCCACAGTAAACACACTTCTCAGCGGGCCTACTGCAAGTATCATCTGCATGGCGTTCCCCACATTTACCGCACCGTTGCTTGTTGCTACAGTAGGTGGCCGTGTGACCTAGCTGCTTGCAATTGGAACAATTCATGACCCGCGGTAAAAACAGGCGTACAGGTAGACGAGCTCCTCCCACTTCAACGTAGCTCGGAAGTGCAGATCCGGCGAAGGTTACGCGAAACGAGTCTGATGGATAGTAATTACCATCTTCGATGGACTTTGAGTGCAATTGCTTGCACTCCAAAATCTTAACTGATTGAAGGTTAGGGTCCTTAAAGCGGCCAGCCCCATCATTCATCAGATCATCGACAGTTAGACCCGCATCACTTACCACACCGTCGATCTCCACATCACGAGAAGGGATGTAGACGCGATACTCCAGCGTAAAGAGGCTATTGCTAACGATATCATTGGCCTGTTTCAAGTCAGTAACGACTACGCGCAGTTTATCTGACTGAACCTTTTTAATCTCGGTTACGGCCGAGTAACGTTTTGTCAGCTCCCGTGCAACAGTTATGCTGTTTAACGGTTTATTTTTGGGCCGAAAGTATACCACCCAAGGACCAGCGGATCCATCCTGGTAAACCTTGACTCGGGGGGGGCTGTGAGACATTGGGGGGAAGTGGATCGACCATAACATTATCTGTCTCAGTATCAGATATATGTTCTTCTTCCCCATAATATTCGTCTTCGGAGGGTGATCCTTCTGTTTGTTCCATTTTGTTGCGGGAGCAACACGCTCGACCGCACTGTTTAACTTAAATCAAAATAAAAAATCAAAAGCAATAAAAAGAAAAAAAATCGATAAGAAAAGTAAAAAACAAAGCACTTCACCAGTTGGTTCCTGACGAGCTGGTAGGTGAATTGATCCTTCGTTTGTTTTATCCGTCACCCGCGTGACCTTCACACAATAGAGCTGATATAGCTCGTCTAAACAAAGCCGTCTTTCAGGCAAGAAAACTGTTTAGTAACTTCACTGCACCGATATCGCAGGTAATAATTATCACTCGCGGGACTGTTTATTACTAATGCTTTACTGCAGCCTCTGCCACAGCAAGCACCTTCGTACTACCGAAAAAACTAAACCACACCGGAGAGAACAAAAAGCACTTGTTTCCCGGTACAAAGTTGGGTTACGAATGTCTGATAGCACTTGACATGCTTCGGAGATCTGTCTTAACGCTCTGCTATGAAAATTGTACTTCCTGGAATTTCATCTAACGAGATCAATTCATTGTGAGGAATTTCGCTGCGTTCCAATATTGCTTGCCTCTGTAGGTGTGCGTGGATTCACTTCGGCAGCCAGCTCTTATGTTTTGGGTAATTTTGCTATCTTATTCTGCTGAATAAATCATCTGCCTGAAGCCTCTACGTTATACCAAATACAAATATGTTAATACGGAATGCTCTGACGATTTTTCGAGGACACGTTTTACGCTACCCTGTACCCCAAAAACGTACACTGTCAAAGTTACAGTGTACTTTGTTGAAATAATACTAAAACTAGCTGCACTGATGAAATTTTTGACATTTCTAGAGAAAATAGGACGTAAGTAACAATGAGAGATTCTCCTTGGGGTCTTTCTCTTCTGTTCATTACTCGGCCATTTCAATATTTACTACTCTACTCTTTGCATAATATTCTAGTAAAAACTGTCGGCTTTCGATATGTACTGGAAAATTAGTGCAAAGTGTTGTAGTGACGTCGTAATAAACGAAAGAGAAAGTAAACAAAGAGAGGCTCTCAATGTTACTTACGTCCTATTGAAAATTTTCTCTAGATTTCTGTTTTTTAGTTTTTTCATGAAGATACATCAGCGATTTAGATTCTAAACTTTTTTTCAATATTACCAATGAAATTAGATGAATAGTTCTCGGCTCGATCTTCGAGTCGGTTAAGGTATTCGCGGAGTGAAAAACTAATCCAGCGTCGATTTATCGATAATCGGCATAGATTGATTATTCACCAGTGATTATAGAACCAAATTTGCCTGGAAGCCAACACAAGCAGAATCTACCTCGACTGAACATTCGGTACTCGAAATATTTTCAATTTCGACGAAATATTATAGAGACGTTGTCTCGAATGGATGCGACAGCTCTACCGAGAAAATCACAATATGAACTGCAATTCGGAACATTTACTCCAAGCATCCATTTCAAGGGAACCTGCCGCAAATCCGCTTACCCGATCTGGAACAAGCTGCGTTGACTCAAAATACTATTTTCGATCAAAACTTTATGGCAGGTTTATCACTGGAGTGGACATTGGTGGTATGGATGAGCCTTGTGATACGTCTGTGAATCTTCTGCTATCTGAACGATGCACTATTTGTGACAAATCTGCGAAAAACTTGATTTTTCAGCATTGAGGCGTAAACAAGAGCAGAATTCTTAAATACGTTGGTCTAACCAGTTGAAAATTTTAGTGGAAGGCAATCCAATATAAGTGATAGGAACGCCCATCAAGGAGGTAAATAGTAAGATTCATCGATTTCGTGATGATAGATATTTTTGTTTGTATTTGCAGACACAAATCTCCAAATAACATGGGAAACCTGCCAAGCGAGCCATGTTATGTTCATGCTACTTGCAGGTTGCACAGTCAAGGTTAAACCTCAGCACCTCAATCAATCAGATATAAAACTAAATTAATAAAATACTATACTATACTGACATGTAAACAACCTCAATGCTTGTAAATGAAATGCTAGAAAAATAATCAAAAGCGGCTTTTGGAATTCATCGAAAACCTGCTAAAAAGGGATGAAGTTGGAGTTCTGAGTAGCGACATTTACTCGAAGCTCTTCCTATAGGAAGAACAATGTTTCGCCCAAAGGTCTTAACTTAAAAATGTCATTAACTATAATACGCATCTGTAGATACAAAGCTTCTAGAGAATGCAAGCACTACTCTACCACGTATTATCTAGTCGAAACATTTAACTCGCTCCAACACATTGTAGCGCAATATTTTGGCAACCACGGCAACGAAACTCAAATTATTGGGCAATGACACAACATATATTACATTATAATTTATTTTACAGATAAGCGCGATATTTCCCAATGTACCTGATCATGTTTGGGACGAAATACGGCCGGAACTCGTTCGTGTGTTAGTTTTGATTTGATGAATGCATTTTCAAATGATCATTCTCATCAGACATATTGTGCCCATAATTTCTAAATCGACACGACTGATGAAAATGCTCATAATAATTTTATAATAAACGTATTGCTAGTTAGGACTTTTATATCAGCCGGCCCTTTTATAATCTATCTATCTATCTATCTATCTATCTATCTATCTATATATATATATATATATATATATATATATATATATATATATATATATATATATATATATATATATATATATATATATATATATATATATATATATATATATATATATATATATATATATATATATATATATATATATATATATATATATATATATATATATATATATATATATATATATATATATATATATATATATATATATATATATATATATATATATATATATATATATATATATATATATATATATATATATATATATATATATATATATATATATATATATATATATATATATATAAAAGTCAAAGTTTGTATGTATATGATTTATAGACTCCCAAACGGCCTAACCGATTTCCGTAAAAATTTGCACACAGTAGGTATTTGGTATGGGGCGTGTTTGTGTGCTATTAGTTGGAGATTATCTGCCCGCCAGATGGCGCTTTGGAACAAATTGTGTTTTCCTCCTATTTCACAGAGCGTCGCAGCAACGCGCGATGGGTATTAGCTAGTTTGTTATAAAATCAAAATTCTTCATATTCCATTGTTGCGTTATGTTTATGTACATGGCCAGATAGATAGTTTTTAACTGGGACGTGACGTGTGGATACGAAAAAACCTAATGTCAATTGCATCAAGGGGGAGCTGTCAAATGCAGCCAAAGGGAACCGTCAAATGCAGTCAGGGGGAACTGTCAAATGTAGCCACTCCATTTTAAATATGTGAGGAAGAAAGAGTGGCTATGCAAGACAAGAGATCAAATGAACAGAAAAAAAGAAAAAGCAAACATCTATCCACAGGTTTTGTCCCAGGATTTTATTAGAGAACATGAAAATTAGATTTGTTTGCATTTGGCAGTAGGTCTTTTTCAAATGTTTGGCTAGAAATTCCTTCTTCAATGAATCATGTACAAGAAAAGTAAAAATGTTAAATTTAACGGAACAATGTACGATGCCGACATCAAATAAAAAATTACAGCAGAGCGACCTTGTTTGGAAAGTGTTAACATTTGGCAGCGAACCAAACCAAGTTTCTCATACTATGATCGAATCAACAAAAATTCCAAGACCATGTAAACAATCTCTCTGAACTGTCAAAAAAGTGAGGTTAAACATTATCATGCAATGTTCTCCACCGAAAGGTTCACTTTAGTTTGTTTACATAACCAATGAACTTTGTACCGCGACTCACCACTTCATTTGCCGCGTTGCCAGGAGCTCAAGCAAAAATATACAAAACAGTGTTGCCCAAACACACATTTTGAGTCGCACCATTCTTGCAAAGGTGAAAAAAATACTCAACATTCTTGCATTTTTCAAATTTAAAAAAATCATTAAAAAATCACGATAGCTCTAAATAGTCTCATTTCAACGGCAATATTCTTAAAAATGTGTAGTCTTTTGAATAAAAATAAGAAAAAAAAGGGTTATCTCGGACGAGAAAGGTCTATTGCAGATAGCTTTATTGCGGTGCCAAAATGATGTCAACTCGGGATGGAATATAACAAATAATTTCTCCTCGCCAATATTCTTCCGGAATGTTCAATCCTCTACATTCTTATCAATCCTTCAAACTCCTTATCGTCAGTACTGAGCACTGTTTTGCACTGTTCGGCTACATCAACGACAATGCGATAATCGGTGAAACTTTTGCTTTAATGTAACTTGAACACGAATAATAATGTGTTGAACTTGTTACCTATAAAGTTCAGGTAAACTTCATCTAAAAAATGAGTTATCAATCGGGTCATCTTGTTAGGACTTATCCCATGATCGAACAAATAACTGTGTACAAATCCTTATCCATCATCCAGAAAGCAATCGGTTTATAAACCAAAGCTTGATCTTGTGATTCAGCATATGCCGGCATATGCCAACGGGGTTTCCATCCAGCGTCGATTGGTCAGTGTATGAACCAGGTTCCCAATGCTCCAATCCTTATCCTTCTTGAGTTGATTTTATTCAAAGAGCATAGAAAGTTATTCACTCAAGTGGAATCAAAAATTTTGCAAGTCCATATAAACAAACTCTCTGAACTGTCAGAAAAGTTAGGTTATACACTTTCGTGCAGTGTTCTATGTTTTTGACAGGTATATGAATGAATTATTTTAGCATCAGTGATGCCAGGTCTATTTAAACAATATCTTGCAGTAAAAATATAAAAGTCTGCAGATTTCCGCTAAAATCTTCAATAAATTTGACATAAAAATGTAGTGTGTTGATATTTTCAATGATCAGAAACGTTGAAGGATGGGTAAAATTAGCTGGCACAGGCTTTGTTCTGCTAAATATTCGAAATCTGCAAAAGATCTGCATCGAAACTGCAAAATCCGCAGATTTACTAATATATATATGCAGATCTGGCATCGTTTTAGTATTCCCCACAGGAAATTCATCCAAATGGTGTAAAATACGGTGAAACACGGCAAGATAGGTATTCAGAATATGGGGTTAAATGAGCAGCTCGCACAATTTTTGATTTTTTCAATAGTTAGAGGTACCAAATCATCGCGGCAATAGGCAGTAACGCATCGGGGATAAGAAAGGAAGCATCCTAGCATATAAAATTTTTTGACGAGAAAGGTCTATTGTTGGCGGGAGAGCTAGCTGGACGCTTAGAGTTTTCGGTGGCGTTGGATTTGCCATTCAATTGAGCAGTGTCATTTTCCATCACTGAGGCAGGAGAGCGTAGTAAACTGTCTTAGTCCGACAAACAAAGTTGTGACCTTCCTCACACTGCTACCTATCGCTTCTCGATGCACGAATATTACTGATAACCATCTGACTGATTTTGGATGATCCATCCAACACATACACAATTTTCGCGTATAACAGTTTCTTGGGAATATTATCTAAATCACGGTGGGATTTTGAACTGCGCTATGAGAAAATTTTTCTGAAACATGTTTCAAACATGCATTTTTGTTTGTACACATTTGTTATCATACCTGGTTTTAACAATGTGCAACAACAATTTACATTTAATGAATATTAGATGATTTTCTAATAGGAGGTAACAATATTTTTGTTCCGGCAGTGTGTCGCCATTCTAAGCGATTCACTGTGATCGTCGTTCATACAGCCACAGTCAATACAGATCGAGTAGAATTTATGACGATCAACAGCCTCACCCCAACCATCAAAGTAGACATCATATATCGTATCATGTATAACAGGTTAGACTTACCATTTTGGATATTTAACTGTGTATCAGAAATACTCAAAAAAATAATACAAAAAGGGGATATGCTTGTTGAGATTGAAAATGAACGATGCTATGTCAGTATCATTTCAAAAGCCACATCATACCGCCAAAGGTCCAATCAAATGCGAATTTGAGAATTTACGGACATTTGACCATACAAGGAGTACCATGGATATCACACTGAAGGAATGAGTCACATACACTAGCACAATTATTTGCACACCATAAAATATATACAGATAAAAAACACTATTATAATGGCAAGCCATCTTAAGGATCCTAGATCGTAAAATAATTTTTAGCTAAATTTCTTTGGAAATAAAGCAAATTTGCACAAATCTTTATATTCTTCACATGTGGCTTAACTTAATTAACAGATTTTTCAACTCTATGTTAGATCACTAATTCGAACTCTTCGTTTAAAAACAACTTTTTGGCGACAATTGCGTATCCTCAACTTGTGTAGCTTATCTGCTGTTATTTTTCGTTTCGTTTTTGTTATTTTCAATATCCTCAGTAGTCTAAACAAAAGTTATTTTCGGAGTATTGCCGAAATGTTCCGTTTACGCCACGGACTCCGATGCAGGGCGATAATTTGGAGGTTCCACTACGATCCTTAGTTTGCAGGTTAACTCGCTTGAAATAATGCTTAAGGATTTTTAACCCATTATCAAGATCAATATACCCATTGACATTATCTCATCGAGTAGTTGTGAAATGGATAAAAAGTACTCATTGTTAGAAACAAAAAAATACCCATTTTTGACAGCTCGAATAACTTCCGAAAATGGGCAATTTGAATACATAAAATGGCTAAAGTTTTTTACCGTGTACACCATTTGGATGAATTTCGAGTGGGGAATATGAAATAAAGTTACGGCGGGTAGCTTATAACAAAGTTCCAGTAGCCTACCGCTCGCCGGCATCTATTTAATCTGGCTATTAGGTTCTTTACTGGCACAGTTAACCTCACTTTTCTTGACAGTTCGCTTGTACTGTTTACACGGACTTAGAAAAATTTGTGGACGACTAGATTCGCTCGAAGAAAATCGTAAAGAACTTTTCTAAGTCCATGTAAACAGTACAAGCGAACTGTCAAAAATGAACACTCAGTTCATTAGTGACGTCAGCGTAAAGTATTCAATTCGCCGTTTTGTTTACTAAGTATGAACTCCAAGAGTTCATTCCAATTTGTCAAAAACATTGTTTTGACGTAGATGAACCCCAAAACAGTGTTGCAGAATATACCGATTCATCGATATCTAAACCGAATTTTAATTTCAATTCAGCTTTTTGTTGGTGGCTGCGTTCCCAAATGCGCTCCCCACTATGACAAGTCGACCGTCCAGTGTCAATTTTGAGAAATCGACAGGAGTGTCCATTTTGACAAGCCTTCAGTGTCACAAACTTTAACCTACCCTGCTCATGTTCTCAACTGTTAAACGTCAAATTTAAAATTTGTTAGTTTGTTTTCAATAATCTTTTCCGTTGATATCAATCGCTTCGCGCATCTTTTTGTAGGCTGGTTAATAGATTTATAACATATTCTCAGTTGTTTGGATGCTACTATGAGTGTCGAGAGAATTAAGGGATTCAAGCTTCTGCTCCTACATGAATTCATCACGTACGATATGACCAACGAAACTCGGTGCAAAATCACCCGGAAAAGCACTCCATCTTTTTTAATACAGTAAATTTGCAAACCTTGTTTAGAGATGGGCGATTTTCGATCAAAATTAACCATTTATCACAACCACCCTTATTCGAAGTAAGCCCGAACGAATCTTGCATTCGTCGTAAAAAAGAATAAAGCCAAACTAGAAAAGCGATAAAAACAATCTCATAGAAAATTGACGATTGCAGCTGTAATGACGAAATCGGTTGCAATTCAACCGGCTTATTTGTTTCAACTAAATCGAGTGTCGCTGATAATTGTTTTTCTCAGTATATCAATCGGCGAATTGAATTAGAGATGATCCACAAAACAAACACCTCAATTCACTCGATTGTGCCGACTCGAAAGGAAATCGGTTTTTTTATTTTCACGGAAAAATATACAAAATTTTAATTTGACGTTTAACGTTTTAGTTGAGAACAGAAATGAACGCCTACCGTGATGTGAACATTGAAACTCAAGCGACGGCTTGTCAAAATTGACAAGACTGATGATTTGTCAAAATTGACATTGGACGGACGACTTGTCAAAGTGGGGTGCGCATTTGGGAACGCAGCCACCAACAAAAAGCTGAATACCAATAAAGTTACTAAAATACCGATTTATTTTTTCTTACCAAAAAATAACGATTTTCATATAATACGATCAATTAATATTACGTATGGGCCTTTTTAGAAAATGTCTTCACATTTCCACATCAAATCATCCGGAAATTGATTCAGCAATCTGCCAGGTTACTATCAAAATTTCAAATGAAACTCAACAACCGATTCTGAAATCGATTGAGCTCGGTAGGTTTGATTACATAACATTAGAATGATCTATTATTTAAAACCAATAATTTGCAGATAACTTTTGGTTAGCATACATCTTCACACCGATAAATACCTATTTTTTATTTAGAACTATACCGATATTGGATTTGTTCCAGTACCAGTAGAAAGTGGAAGTACTCCGGAGCAAACAGAGAGAAAATCGTTCTTCTCTTTTTTCTTCTTCCGTTAGCAAGCTAGAGTAAAAAGCAAGTATTTTTTGCTTCTGTTTGCTCCGGAGCAACTTCTGTGTACTATAGAACAAACTTATTATACAAAACCATCTGACAACGCTGCTCTAAAGTGAAAAGTGCTCTTCAAACATCGATGACATCTTTTTTGTTTTTTTCCTGTTTTCTCTACCTATCTGTTATGTATTTCATCCTGCCAAGGAATCCAAAAACATCAGCTGTCTCCCGTTTCCCGAGAGTTCGCCGACCAGTTTTGCTTTCAAACTGAAGAAAAAACTACAGTGTAACTTCACCAGGCACAATCATCAGAATGAGATGCAGGAAAATATTTTCATTTTACCGTTCAGTATGAGAAACATTTTACAAATGATAATCGTGTATGCCCAAAAGGTATTTGTGCGGAACTGCGAATCCGGTTTTTGTGGAATAATTCAACCAAGGGCTATGATGTAGCAGCGGTGGAGAGTAAGCCCAATCACGGCTTCATCCCACCCCGGCAGCAGATGAGCGCTGGCGAATGTTCTCAGCCACCTGGAGGAGGAGGTTCAGCGCGGAAGAAATGTTACCAGACATCGCTGATCTGGTGTCTGGACTTTTTTGATAATTTCATAGAGATTGGGTGTGCAGATGGGCGGTTGGAGTTCTGGGAGGGAACGACTGGTAACTTTAAGGTAAATTGTATGGAGTCACTTGTTTTTTTATTACAACTATTGACGGACGTTTCATTGCAGGGTATATATGAAGCCGAAAACATCCTCAACAATAGGCTAACTAACATAAAGCTCGCCGGTGACAAAGTGATAGTCGCACGGTTGAGTGGACGAATCGATTCTCTGAGACTAGAAACGTACACGCAAGGTTGTCAGATCGATTGGGGTTTACGTCTGCATATGGGCGAAGTAAGTCTTATGTTACAAGCAATTTTTTAAACTCACGTAAGGCGCAGAACAGACAGATTTTATTTGTTATTTTAAAATACTGTATATTCAAAGTCATTTAATTTTCAGTCTGCAATAAGTATGTCATCAAGTGCCTTAATTCTTATTTTTTTTAGCCCACGTACGCACCGGTTCGGCAGGAAGCATTAGTTTATTTCAGCAATCCGTCCACAGCGTTGCCAGCTCAACATAACGCATCCGAGGAGGAGCTTCGATGTATTCTGGAGTTTCACCAGCAGTGTTACCGGTGACATGTTTGGAAGTGGCGGGTGGTACAGTTATGACTGGCAGCCAGGGCCACATTGTTAAAGTCTTCCGACTCGATAGCCACCTATTGCAGTTCACCCTAAACGGCCATTGCGGTCCTATCACATGTATTTTTATAGACCAGTGGCAGGCCGAGATGGGCGCATCTGGTCGCCAGGATTGTGTGCTATGTGTGTCGGGCTTGAACTAGAACAGCTCCTACAAGACAATGGTTACGAGAGTGTTCAGCAGGCAGTTGGTAAGGGAGTGGATAATTTTTATAGTGTCGATTGTTGATAATAGGGCAATGGCGCCGCAATTAAATATAATTACTAAATACATTTTGATAATAAACAAGACTTCTATTTACATTGCTTTCAATCAGATAATTTATGTTAGAACTTGCTTTTCCTCTTTTATTTTCCCATTACCGCCTCCAGTGACCGCGTGGATGGTTTCGGTCGCGGTAGAATCCTTCATTTTTCCTTTTCACCTGCTACCATTCCTTGACCTTTCGTGCAGCTTCTTGTGTCCCATCAAATGACTACGTTCAACGAATCTTTTTCCACACTATTCACAGCCATGGGGTCGTTCGCCAACATGCCTCCAAGACCCAGCATAATCGCGCTGGGTCAAATGTGCTCTTCGAAGAAACTCCTGTCCGCAGAGGTCACATTTGTACGGGCGTTCGTTTGTATTGATTTGCATGTGCCGAGTCATGTGAGAATATTTTTTAAACCCGCCACCAGACTTCACATCTGAATTCTCGATCATTGCTGTGGATAAGTTTGTGCTGCGTAAGTTCTTTAGATTCAAGAAACTTTCTACCACAGATGTCGCAACTAAATATTTGATCCGCAAGATTCATATCGATGTGAACACGCTGGTGACGTTTCAAACTGCTGCTTTCTACGTAGCCTTTGCCACAGATATCACACTTATACAGACGCTCGTCAGTATGCATGCGCATGTGGCGAGTGAGTTCAGCACTAGTTATGAATTCTTTGCCACAAACATCGCACTTGTGCGATCTCCCACCTGCATGGATAAGTCTGTGTCGCGTGAGACTACTGTTTTCGGTAAACTTCCTACTGCAGATATCGCAAATGCAAGCCTAATCTTTATGGGTAAGCCGGTGCTGATCCAATTGCTCAGAAGTGAAAAATTCTCTGACACATATCCGACAACGGTGCCGTCGTTCGCCGGTGTGTATCCGTTTGTGCCGGCTTAGATTTATACCCTTGGTGTATGCTTTACAGCAAATATCGCAGGAGTACCGTCGCGTGCCGGCATGTACGCGCTTGTGAACTGCCAGCTGTCTCTTCTTGGGGAATGATTGGTCACACATTCCTCACTCATAGGTTTTATCGATGGTTATTTGCAGTACGGTTGCATGTGTCAAATTGTGACCTGGACTTGTTGACTGTGTTGTCTGTCTAGAATGAAAATAGGGAAAAGTGCATTCGATATTAATATTTTTTTAAAAGCATTCTTATATATTAAAATCTCCGAAAAACGGGTTATGATCTCAAAAAATCTAACTTATTTTCGAAGCATATGAATTTAATAAAGCGGAATAAGCATATCACCTTCACTTATCTCCACCTTACCGTCCTATCACATGTATTTTCATAGACCTGTGGCAGACCGAGATGGGCGTATCTAGTTGCCATTGCCAGGATGGTGTGCTATGTGTGTGGGACATATTTAGGTTCACTAGTCGTATGGGACGACAATACTGGAGATGTAGCTCGGGAAGTCAGGCTTGACTGTTTCAATTCACAACTAAGTCCGAAGATTATGCTACCTGCCAGTGGTTCGGTAATTTGTGACTACGGAAATCAAATGTGAATCGTTCGTAATATCCATGATCAAATGATGGGTTAGGCTTTGGATTCGGTTATATTCCATCGTCATTGAAGCTAGATCATAGAATCATGTTAATTTGACAGACTGCAAGTGTTATTAGTAGCACAAAAAGCTAGCAGCCCAGCTAGTATTGTTCTTTCTGCTTGCAACCAACCTGGTTATATTGATGTCAATGCTAAATTCGCTGTTACAGCTGTATGATCGCTATACTGTCCCATTTGTTATGGGATTCGCTATTAACATGGGACAGTTATGCTTAGAGCACCAGATTCTAAAAGCGATCAATTTTGGCCAATCACTGGAGACAAAATCACGCGTAACAATTAATAATAAATTAAATTATTGCTGAGTAATTTTTATTGCACATGAATAAAATATATCTATTTTCTCGTTACCTATGGCTAAATAACCATTAGAAAGGTTATGAGTTTATGTTGTCGCATTTTATAATCATTTATACTACTTTCAAGCGATCGATTTTCAAGATACGACTCGCACTTTAACCACCCCTTCACCGCGCCATCAAAATATAAATAAGTCATACTCCTAATGAACTAATATTTATTAAAACATTTACTAAATAAAAACATAGACCTGATAGTTCGTTGGCCAAAAAACACCGAAGCACAGTGAGTTGGTGTTAAAACTCTATCTTTGATCCTAGTGCTGCAGGATTTTGCCAACATTTATATTATTTTCACTCAAAAAAAGTATCACGTGTACACTATGTATATGGACTTCTAAATTTGGTAATTGTTACGAATCACACTCGGCCTGGCCTTGGGTACAAGATAATAACTGCTTGATCTCCCACGAGCATGGTCCTGCCGGAGTGTTTGCCTCGCCCGACACCGGGGCAGCCTGTCCTCTTGTGAATCGGAACCGCTGAACATTCCGATCAGGGTATGTCCAACGGTATTACGGACGGAGCCGATCGCTACACTACCAGCAGTAGCTGCGATTTGAGCAATTAATCCAGATGCCTGGTGGGGAGCTACCATTGGTGCAGCGACAGCCGAGTGTGATGCAGGCTGGACCATCGGTTAACTCGATTCCGGCGAGGTGGAGCGGCTGCAATTGGTGCGGACCTATGAAGCGATGTATATAATTTCAAGGACATTTGCAACGCAATTACCAGAGATCATCAAAATGTTTCGTGGCTAACGTTGTAATTCAGCAAAAAAACAAAAGTTAAATTGATCGCAACAAATAAAATCGCTTTCTTCAACGAATCGTGGACAAGAAAAATTCAAATGCCAAATTTAACAGAACGTCAATGACGTCAAATAAAAATGAAAGCCTAGTGAGCTTGTTAACACAAGATATTCGCATTTAAAAGCGAACCAAATCAAGTTTCTCATAGGTCGAATACAAAAAATTCCAAGTCTATGTAAACAAGCTCTGCGAACTGTCAAAAAAGTGAGGTTTAACATTTTCATCCAATGTTCATACAGCGAGAGGTTCATTTTAATTTGTTTACATTGCTAATGAATTTTGTACTGCGATTCACCGCGTTGCGAAGAACTTAAGTGAAAATATTCAAAGCAGTGCTGCCCAAACGCACATTTTAAGTCCCACCGTTCTTGCTCAGGTGAAAAAAAAATATTCAACATTCTTGCATATTTCAAATTTTAAAAAATCATTAAAAATCATAATAGCTCCTAAAAATCTCATTTTTACGGAAATGTTCTTATTAATCTGTAATCTTTCGATTAAAAATAAGAAAAACAGGTGTTAGGTCGGACGAGAAAGGTCTATTCTTGCGTTTGAACGACGCAAAAAGTCGAGTAAAAAGTACGCTTATAGTGCTCTAACTAATGTGTTCAAATGGATGGGATGAATAGAGGATATAAGATGAATTAGAGAGCAGTAACCCTATATGATCCCTTACACAATATAATAATAAATTGAAAATAATCGAATCGCAAGCTTTTTAACTTATTAGGTTGTCCAAAGTCGTATCTGATAGATACATATTACTAATTAAATAATCATTAAATCAGTACAGCGTTTAGTATTTTCCGGCAGCTTCTCTAAAGCCTTTTCAAAAAATATATGGTGGGGGTAAAAAGAATTTTTTCAACAGAAGGCATTTTTATTGACGTCAGATATCTATTGCTGGCAACTAGTCGCTAAACCCGTATCAAAATATAATTTTGAAAGATATTCGCCCTCTAGGGATTTTAATATGGCATCATTCGACTTTCTGCTTAAGGCTAGTTTACAGTTCGGAAAACGTGTCACGGGATTTGGGTCCCTGTGTATTTTAAATGGAGCTCGGGATTTCAAATCCCGTGACGGGAAATAAGTCTACACAAAAATGACAGTTTTCATGAAGTGTAAACCCAACCGCGGGAAACATCACGGGATTTTAAAACTCTCCACACAGAAATCCGTCCGGGAACAATTCAACACAAATTGTTTCCGACGGGGAAAATAGTATTTTTATAAAGTTTACAATTCGCTGCAAGTTTGATACTGTTTGTATTTTTAAGAAGCAGCAGAGTTTTTGGTTTGACAGTTTGGAGAGATCTCGGCGGGAAATTTTCCCTGATCAAATCCCGACGCAAATCCCGTGTGAAATCCCGCGATCCATTTCCCGAACTGTAAACTAGCCTTTAAACTCTTTAATCGCCTATAAACACCTGGTTGGCTCGATCGGTAGTTGCCGAAAAAGATGGTTTTATTCCAGCCCACTGTCAAGGACGACGTCTCTGTACAGCCAGCATCACTGCTATGAGAATCAAAACATTAATTTTGAACCGAATGAATAAAAGTTGTTATTTGTTACTAAATGTTGTTTTTCTGAATAATATGGTGTTAAATCATCCTACAAGATGCAAAACGTCGTGTGGAATGCTTGAATATCGTGTATAGTGCCGAACATATTTCTTTGTTTGGGGCTTTATAGCTATAACGCCCCATATATGTAGGTCGCTGTCAAACTCCATATGATGGTATAGGGTTGCCAGGGGGCTGTTTTATTCCCATCCAGAATTTAAGCTGGTTTGAGGTTTCTGTCAGAATGTCGGATCCAATAAAACAAACAATCACGGCTCATTATCAGTTGTTTCATTTAAAACTGGTTGTGGCTAATTTAACTAGGATTAAATAGTACTTACAGGGTTCCGTTGGGATGATTTTTGATGTTTCGATGCATTTATTTTTCAATTTTACCCTTATAACCCGTTATAACGCCTCGTACACAATTTTTGGATGTTATAACCTTGAATTTCATGTGCGTCATGATATCCAAAGAAATATTGTGGTTGCAGTTGAACACTGGAAAATCCAAGCAGCCACAATCGTATTTTCTCTGTTTTGAACAATGGAATCACGTCGGAAGTAGTGCGAATTTTTCATATAATGATGCGCTAGAATGCACACTATTCCCGATATCGTGAATCAGCATTGAACAAGAGAAAAAATTGTCGCTGGGTACATTTTCCAATTTTTAACTGTAACAATAATATTTTAACTGTACAAAAGACAAATAGATTATTAAATACACAAATGGTAAAAACTTCAACATAATACAGAAGAAATAAAGTCAGTAACTGGTAGGTCACGCTAGCCGTTAAACGATAAGCTTGCGCATTCTCCCTCTTAAGCTATTTTACCTTTGCACTTCTAACCATAAATCTTTCCATGTATTACCTCTACAAAGGATAGAGAACCGATTGAACGATTCAATGATTGTATATGATGATTGAATCAAGATGAGACTAATCGAGTGGCTCGCAAAACAAAACAATAATATTCCAATCTGATTCACTCACAACTAAACATCATTTTTAGAAAATATTGAGAGAATGAGGGGCTCTCCGACTTAGAATGAACGGGAGTCATTTGAGTGCCGCACAGCTGCTTTCGCGAAAGAGCTTTGTGACAAGCTCAGTGTATACTTCCTGGCGTTCACTTCGTGAGACAAACACAGCAATAGGAAGCATGAGATGTATCAGAAGATGAATGCAGTGGAGTGAATTTCGAATGTATTTTTCCCATACCTAGTTGGCATTATTTTAACATATAGGCAATTTGTGATCAAGATCCCGCCACACCGCATTCGTAGCCAGAGACGCTTCTAACCCCACCATCCAGCTTCAAAGAACCCGGTAGTTCGATCCACGTGCCGGAAGAGCAGCGAGGCTGCTAGGCATGGAAGCCATCAACGAGCCGTCAGCTATACAACGACGGGAGGAAAACCAACTGAAGCATCGTCATCTTCGGTTCAGAATCGTCAACCGACCGTGAGCATCGCTTTCGTTTCGCAGAGTATCGTCAGCATTCTGCTGAGCATCGTCAACGTTCCGGCCAGCATCAGTTCCGGTCCCCGGAAACCACCAACCACCACGCCTCACGTAAATCAATGTTGTAAATACGTTTCATATTTTATACTACATGCGCATGTTAGGGAACAGTACACAACACACGCAAAGACCCTAGGGCCACGAAATGTGAAAAGGGAATACGCACACAAAAACCACTCATGAATGAGCATAGTACCGATTAGCTGCACAGGGTAGAGCACTAAATTAAAACGACTAACCGAGCAGAAAATTAGCCGAGACCGCAAAGGCGGTGATCAGAGTTAGCTAGGTTGATAGAATATGGGTTCGAATCCGGATGTGGAAAGTTTTTGAATTCTTTTTTGTTGGAATAAACTTGAAGTGAGATGAAGTCGATTTTAATATCCTAGCAAAGGTGTATTTTTTAGTGATTCTGGTGAAGGTTTTACTCACGCTGTTCGGGTCGATAGTTTTTCCTTTTTTGCGGGTTGGGTTGATCCTTATGTTTCAGCCTCCTCTCCCACCTCTGAAGCGAACAGCGCGAAGGATACACATAGAATTGTGCCCGTGATAATTTAGCGGAATGCTCTTCTTGCCGACCGATGTTGTCTTGAAGTTCTAGGTATGAAGTTTCTGGCGACTTTTTTGAATGTATTGGTGGCCTTCTGAAGTTGTTTGGGGAAAGTCGGATTGTTTTCGAACTGTTTCAGAGACAACCAAAACCCGCCCTTGGATAGGGTCTCTAGCTGGGCAAGCCATCAAGGTGAATGATCTCCTAAGGGAGTGGCGCGAAAATCATTCACTAGTTAAATGAAGGTTCCGGTCCCAACTCCCCCAGATTACATTAGTTTATTCAAAACATCATTGTTGACCATCGTGATAATCTCGTTCAATGCTTCGACGTCGTCATCAAGCCGTTTTCTGAGCTTAGCCTTCCTGGCTATTTCTAGCTCTTCCGAGGCACCTACTACTGGTTCGTAGAAGTCCTCTCCAGCGGGTGTTCGTAGCAGCGTGTGCTGGAGTTTCATCTTTATAAGATGATGTTCCATTCACCATTTCCAGGCTGGGAACCGCAACTCCGAACCGTCGAATATCGATTCGCGGTTAACGCTACCGAAGTATGCCGTTGTCGGAACGGTGCGCTCAAGAGTTCCCCTCTCATAGCCACCACCTCTTCTGTCCTCGAGAGTAACCCTCTCGGCAGATCCACCAGCTTGCTGCTGGGTTGCCATCCTTTACTTGCTCCCGAAACGCTGGTGCTCGCTGGATGCCGTTTCTTCCCGAAACGCTGATCCTTGCCGGATGTCGCTGCTGTTCGAAACGATAGTTCTCGTTTCTACCCGAAACGTGTATCCTCCAAAACAACTATTTTACAATAGTCCAGGTGGCTAGTTCCAGTTAACTGTTGATAATACCGTAAGAAAACACAAAGTATTTCTGTAGGTAGGTTTGAGATAACTTTATTTGGTTCATGTTCATCAAGTTATATAATACTAACATAGTTCGATTGATATTTCACGCACTGTTTATCACAGTCCCTTACTGACTGTCGTACCCTCTCATACCATCTGTCTATAGTAAACAACACAGCCATATGCGGCGTCCATATGCAAAAGCTCAAGTTGCCCACTTGAAGCTTTTGCCACATGACGTTCTGTCAGATGCTGTCTCAGAGCTTTTTATAGCACGTTCCGTATGACAGTTCTTACTATCAAGTGCCGTTCTGTATGAATGGCAAATTGTTTATATACAGAGAATATTTCGTACGACGGCGCCGATGGTTGGGTGGTAAGCGTGACCGCCACCCACCCCAGTTGGTCTGGGTTCAATCCCAGTCGAGGTCGTTGAGATTTTTCAGAGGTGAGAAAAATTTGAGGGTCACGCCTTCCTTCGGAAGGGAAGTAAAGCCGTTGGTCCCCGGTCCATGAGTTGATGGGTCGATATCCAATCCAGATAGTGGGAGTGTCACCTCTCTGGCGTCGGTGTTTGGCCTCGTAGCGGAAATAGGCCGACGGAAAATAAACAGAATTGGAAGAAGAAGAAGAAGAATATTTCGTACGTATATCACTGCATATTCAACATTGTTGATGTTGCCGCATGTGAATAGCTAAAGCAAAATCCATAGTGAATATTTGATGTGACACGGTCCTGTTGCATATTCTGTGGTGTGATTAGTCTTTCAAATTGTTGGAACACGAACTCTACTGACCATTATCGTAAGTCAGTCCCATGTTCTATGGGATTCCTTATCTACATGGGACTGACTTACGTTTATAGGCAGTATAGCCGATCCTTAAAATTTCAAGCATCCAAACCTGATAGTTTCCACGAACCCGACCATCTCTACTGCACGCTTCCTAGCGCAAAACAAATGAGAACTACAAATTAATATATAACTCCCAAATAATTATAATTATTATCGTGATTCCAAGAGAAATGTCATGCTCACAAGCATTCAAAAAATTATCACTCGTAAGCCTAAATTTAAATTAATCTCTTCGTCATTATTTACCACACGACTTAGTGAGCATTTCGGTCCTTCTAAATCGTCAAAATTTTGAGATACATTGATGTTATTGTTGTGCAATTGTGTTGTCTCAATATATTTCAGGCAGCAATATGCATTAAACGCATACCTGCCATAGATTCGTAGCACTTATTAGTGTGTGCAGTGCTTTAGTCATGCTCGAGACCCTATCTCCGGCTTCCCACAAGCGTATAGAACTGCTCCTCCTATGTTGCTCAGGATACAATACTCCTACATACATCCATACACCATGTAGCAGGTGATTCTCGCAGGGAAGGATAAAATATCACGGCTTGTCCCAATGGCATTGGAATGTTTTTTTTTTTTTAGCCCTTCAATCCTTTGAAACATTGTTCGTTATCGCGTTTGTCATGACATCATCTTAACTAAATGAATTTCGCTCTATTTGTCTTCTGATTGCGTGCTCGGCATTAAATCAGTGGTGGACTGTGTTTTTTGAAATCGCATGCATTGTAACTAAGCAGTACAACTTCTCTTCCATTGTGTGCTACAAAAGGGGGAAGTTACGAACTGTTTTCAAATCTAGTTATTTACTCACAATTGCCAGCAAACAGGTGATGTAGCGGTAGTCTTTTCCAAATCCAAACTATCTCTTGCCGTAGTGTCCACGTCGCACAGTGGCGTAATTATATCAAATCCATGGCCAAAATTATTTCACATGTTTTTAATTTTTTTTATACGATAACAAGCGATGAAAAATGGTTTTTCATGATTTTAGACAATTTATGACCAAAATATGAAAATATTAAACCTCCTTGCAGTGTGATGCAAAGCGGAAAATAAACGAATTCCACGAGCATTACTATTTTTCAATGAACACGTGTTTTTAGAGTAATCTATCAGTTTGAGGAAACTTCGCATTGAGATTAAGTCTGTTTCAACTGTTTTCATAAATTAAAACATTTTGTGTCATGTTCATATGTTTATTTTGCTTTTCTGGTTTTCTTATAGTAGAAAAAATATTCAAGTTTTTGTAAATTCGGTAATAGAAATCTACCCAAGTGATTATCGTATTCTATCTGGATTATTCACGTTAACACTTGCAATCCGGAGACAAGCTACTGGATTGAGATTGAGATTGCATAATTTGTTTGATGCTTCGCTTACGTTTCCAAGGCAACTTGTGTACGTTACGTTTCATATAGCAAGGTTAGTGGAAGTTATATTTCACACTCTTTTAAATGACTATCGTGGTCATAATAGCTCAATTTGATTAATGGATGCAATCTAACAAAAAATAATATGGGGGACTCAAATCATTCTTGACATATAAGCTTGAGCTTGTGCGACCACCCCTGGCCGCTACTCCGTTAGCGATCTGGACCAGCTGAAGTTGCACAGGGAATAAGTAGATAATTATATTTGGGAGTAGCGAAACATCATTCAATGTGCAACTCCTGGTAATCCTAAATTGTTACGTAGATCGCGGGAGGAAAGTGAAGGAATGGTTAGTCCGATACTTGCTTTTGCTAGAGACCGCACTACAGCTCGCTCCACAAGTATCACGGGAGGAGGATATTTGTTAGTAAGTAGAGACGTTGGATCTAACTTCTTCTTTACCGACGCCAGAGAGGTGACTTCACTTCTGGACTAGATATCGATCCATCAATTCATGGACCGGGGACCAACCTTCCCTTCCGAAGGAAGACGTCACCACAGATTTTTTCACCTCAGAAAAATCTCAATGACCTTGGCTGAAATTGAACCCAGGCCAACTGGAATGAGTGGCGGTCACGCTTACCACTCAACCACCGGCGCCGTCTCAAATTATTCTTTTCATATAAATAGCCTTTTTAATTGTATTCTCTTAAATTTGAGCACAAAACACGACATTTTCAAACAGCTGTAAAAACCGAATGGGATTAATTGGGAATGTTTTCTTCGTGGTACAGTGAGAGGACACTACAAATAATCTTCTCCTTTTAGCAGATTTACCCGACATTGCCCGACAAGGTACCTACTTTTTTTACTAACGAATATGTGTAAAATTGAAAAAAAAAAGTGAGCACTTTTATAAAACCTACCCAAAAATGACAAAGAAAAGCTAAAATTGACCCCAATTGATTGTAGTTGCTGGAGTTTGCTACGAAAAGTACGATTTTGATTTATATATTGACTTTGGGTTATTAGTTTTTGAGCAATCTGAAAAAAAATTATTTCAGTGGTAAAAATCTACCAAACAGGGAACCCCAATTCCATAGTGTCATGCGACCCGTGCTATGGGTAAAATTGTTGAGGGGGTTTAAAACATTCTCAATGGCGAACGGAGCCGGGGAAGAGTCGGGCGAACTCCCCAGTATGCTGCATTACGCAGCGGAACGTTCACTCTACACACCGATTTTTTTTCACCGATGATCCACTTAATTTTGCCGAATTTTTGTTGGCTGGGGGTTTGCTGAGACTCTCGGCTGATGGTAGTTCGGTGAAGTTTTGTTGAGTTTCGATTATCAAATTTCGTTGTGTACAGATGAACCTGCCCAGAGGCCGTGTGGTATCCGGCCTAGAATTGAGTCACTGGAGTCCTCCTCCCATGTCGTAGGACGCGACTGAAAGTAGGAGACCCTAAGTCAAGGTGTAGTTCCGTGCCGAGGACTTAATGACTGGATGGTCTAAAATATGCCAGTCGCGCACGGAGCATTTTGGGTTTTGCCCTTACTGTGTTATGCGAATCTCTGACACAGTGGACCATAAATCGTGGGCATCAAATGATCATGTCCCATTTAAACCTGATATGGCTCGCTAAATGCGTTAACATCCCAACTCGCTTGGTGTCCTCTAGTTGTTGTGCAATTTGTGTTGGAGATGAAATGTACAGTTCTCTAATCAACAATGGTTAGAATAGCACAAGTCAATCTCCAACATAAACGTACAGCAACTATGAATTTATCTCGACTCATGCAGGAAGGTAAAGCTTCCATAGCATTGGTTCAAGAACCGTATTTCCATAAAGGAAACTTCTATTTTGGAAAGTTACTTAACACTACCTTCATTGCTTACAACAAGACAGGCATGACTAACCCACGTGAAATGCCTCGTGCTTGCATTCTTGCAAATAAGGCTATTGACGCGTGTCTCATATCGGAGCTCACAACTCGCGATATCTGTGTTGTCACAGTTACATTGACTGTCGGAAACGTAGACAAAAAATATATATATTGTTCAGCATACCTACCGCATAACGAATCATCTCCTTCTGATGATTTCAAAAGCGTTGTATCATCTTGTAGCAGAAATGGGCTTCCGCTCATTATCGGTAGTGATGCGAATGCTCATCACATCATTTGGGGCAGCCCAGACATCAATCTGAGAGGCTCTGAACTGATGGAGTACATAAGTAGTACAAATCTCCATATTCTGAATGTGGGAAACCGACCAACTTTTGCGAGGTCTGTGAGGGAGGAGGTGTTAGACATAACACTTTGCTCTGATAGAATTTTGCATGAACTGGGAAATTGGCAGGTTCCAAATGAAACTGAACCGTCTCTATCCGATCATAAATATATATTTTTCGATCATTTTGATGTCAACTTCAATGTGGAGACATATCGTAATCCTAAATCTACAAACTGGGACCTCTTTTTGGAAAACTTGGCGACTAAACTTTATGGATATTTTCCAACAATTAGTCAACTAGACGACTTAGATGACGTCGTGGATACGACAAACTCATTCATATTAGCATCCTACGAAGAAGCTTGTCCACTTCGTACTGTTAAATCGACTAGGGGAACCCCTTGGTGGAGGGCTGAGCTTGAAAGAATGAAGAAAGTTATGAGAAGAGCTTGGAACTGGCGTCAGCGTGATGACTCCAGGGCTTTCAGGTCAGCTCGTAGTGCATATAAGAAATGTCTTAGATCTGCAGAACGAGCTGGCTGGCAAAGCCTATGCACTAATGTCTCTAGTCTGAACGAGGCTAGCAGATTAAATAAAATTCTCTCCAAATCGAATGATTTTCAGATGAACTCCTTAAAAACCAGAGATGGTGTTTATGTGACGGACGAAAAAGATGTTCTTAATTGTCTCTTCAACACACACTTTCCAGGTTGTATCGATCCGGAGTTGAACAATGTTCACAGATCTCATTCTGGTGATTCGGACTCGTGGGCGTTAGCACGCACATTGGTTTCCACTGAATCGGTCAAGTGGGCAGTTGACAGCTTTGCTCCATACAAATCACCCGGAAAAGATGGAATACTTCCCGTGCTACTGCAAAAGGGATTTGATATTCTTAAACATGTCTTGAAAACGATTTTGCTTTCCAGTATTGCTACCGGGTGTATCCCGAAAGCATGGCGAGAAATAACTGTTAGATTTATTCCCAAAGGGGGGCACTCAAGCTATGAAGAAGCCAAGAATTTTAGGCCTATCAGCTTAAGTTCTTTTCTTCTGAAAGCTTTGGAACGGATAATCGATCATCACATCAGGAACGTTAGTTTAGTTGAATATACACTGCACAAAATGCAACATACATATCAGTGTTGGAAATCGACGATCACTCTGCTTCACGATGTTGTTTACAACATTGAGAAAGCCTTCTCGCTCAAGCAATCTAGCTTGGGTGTATTCCTAGATATTGAGGGTACTTTTGACAATGTGTCCTTCCAGTCTATACTGGAAGCGACGCGCGGTCATGGGATACCTGCATGTATCTCAGGTTGGATAAACGCAATGCTTAGTAACCGCATACTTTGCTCGTCACTGCGACAGGTTGAGATACGGAAGTTGAGTATTTGCGGTTGTCCTCAGGGCGGCGTTCTTTCACCTTTGTTATGGAACTTAGTAGCTGACGGCTTGTTGAAGAAACTCAATGAGCTTGGATTTCCAACCTACGGGTTTGCTGACGATTACCAAATACTAATTACTGGATTTTGCATCGGAACAATCTTTGACTTAATGCAACAGGCATTAAGAGCTGTCGAACAGTGGTGTCGACAAGTTAAACTATCAGTTAACCCAAGCAAAACTTCAATGGTTCTTTTCGCGAAGAAGCGAATAACAACCGGGGTTCGTCCCTTGCAGTTCTTTGATTCTGAGCTACTGTGTGCAGATCAAGTCAAATACGTTGGAGTCATATTGGATTCCAAACTGAATTGGTTTGCTCACATTGAGTTCATAGTCAAGAAAGCGTGCATGGCCTTCGGGCAGTGCAGACGAACTTTTGGAAAGACCTGGGGTCTCAAACCTAAATACATCTATTGGATTTACACGACAATTGTACGTCCAATACTGTCATACGGATGCCAGAGGGGAGAGGTGGTGACAGTCCAGTCAAAGCTAAACCATCTGCAAAGAATGGCGCTCATGGCGTTGACTGGTGCTTTCACCACGACTCCGACTACTGCTCTTGAGACACTTCTAAATATCAAACCATTACACATACACTTAAAACAAGAAGCACTATCATGTGCATACAGACTGCAGGTTACTGGGCTTTGGAACAGTAATCATGTTGATCTTGCTACCAGTCATACACGATTGTGGTCACAAATGGTTACATGGGGTGAAGATATTCTTGCTCCCAGCGATATTACACTGTAAGTAGGGGTTTGCCCACTACTCGGGTTCTTGTTTGCCCGGCGTACCCTTCTTTTCAGGGCGGCCTAGGTGCCTCTACAGAATTTCGGATTTTCGTCACAACAAAAAAAAGGTAAACAAAACAAATAAATTTAATTTTACCGTGTTTATTTCCTCCAACTCTCTCCACTGCTGCTGCTGCTAATCTGCTACTGCTGGGCGGAAAGGCGGGTGGTCTCGTCCGACCGGCCGGGACAGCAACGGCCAAGTTCTCTCGATTTGAGTTGACTGCTCCTGCAGCGGTCCTTGACAATTAGCTAGGGAGGTGAGCTTAGCTCCTTTGTTGGAACCTCCCTAGCGACGATGGCGAATTATCGCCGGATCTACTCGCTCCCTGCGAGAGATCCCAGAAGTCACCGCAGTGTACTTCCCAGGGAGCACCTTTGGCCACCCTGCTTCGCTCTCCTTGACGTTTAGCTGTGAAGGAGAGCTAGGCTCGTTCGGCTGATCCTTCACAGCGAGAGCGGAAAGGCGTCTTCTGGGTCCTTTATGGTTAGCCGGGGAAGCGAGTGGCTCCTTAACGCTTAGCTTCCCTAATCGGCGACCCGACACCAGACCAGAGTTCTCGAACCACGAGCCGGTACTTTTGCGGGAATTTACTTCCGCACACACGCGTTATTTGGCGGGTTGGACTTTCCAAAAACAAACCGGTCACTACCGAAAACAAACCGAACTGCAACGTGGTCCGAAACTAACTAACCTTTTCACGATGACCGCCTTTTCCACTCACCCAAAACAAACACCAAAACCAGCACCAAAAAACAGTACCGCCGCATAGCTGTCATCGCTATGTGCAGCATATCCAGCACACTTATTGCAGCAAGAGGAGAGCGGTGGCCTACCTAAGCCCTATGTTATTTATACAGAAACGTAAAACAAAAATTATCTAACCTATCTGTACGAATAAAACCGTTCACAAACGCGAAAATGAACAAAAATTTACAACTAAATGTGAACGGTACCGAACAGCGGTGAGCATAATTTTACGTAAACAATACACTCTACGGAGTGTATACGCAAAAAAAGGGTATATTTCCACCCAGTGCAAAATTGTTACCCTGGCGGGTTACAATCTCGCCCACACCGGGTGGAAAAAAATTGGAAACAATTTTTTTCTAACCTAACACCTAACACCGATACAATAATAATAACGAAATGAATCAATAAATAAACAAAGAAAAACTAACTACACCTAATCATTTCTTCCGTAATTTATAAATTTTCATCTCAAAAACTAATCGACCGGATGTCCTAACCGGTGAACTGTTTGTCTGTGTTGGGTCTGATAATACTGACAGCATACGCGAAGCGAGAGGTTGTCAGCCATTGTCACTATTCGGTTATGGGTTGAACCCTAAATCCAATCCAAAAACAAGATCGGAAACAATCGATGTTCCAAAAATTCTGCAAGTGACATTGACAATTTTCAATGTTTCAACTTGCAGGGGAACGGTTGTCGGCATTATATTGTTCTTTTCATCGACTGTCCAAAAATGTCTTTCGTGTCCTAACGGTACCAGTACTACAAGCTTGTGCTGGGGTTTCAATCCAAATACATTCATACAATTATCCCATTCATTCATTCTCAATCACTGGCCTACTCGATCATTCACATTCCGATAAGCACTTCGAACTGACCCCAAAACAATTTCATCTTATCATTCACACATGCATTCATTCCTTCAATATGATTCTGCACTCATACATTCACACATACCATACCGCTTAACACGTCATCGTTTTTCCCACTCACAGACATTCCGGACAAAAAATTTTGTACATTCGTCCCTTTTCGCCTCAAAACGCTTCGTACATTGGAAAAGAAACGTTTGAGAGGGACCAAAGAATGTCTTTCGCATAATTTTAAAATATCAAAATGATTCCCGCTGGAATCAAACGAACCATCCCAGGTTTAACCACAAACCCAAAATTATGCGAAATAAAACTTTATTATTTGATTCGAAATGGAAGACGCGGTATCGTTTTACCCCATTCGCTCTTCCACTCACACTACTCTGATCCAAATCGGGCTACACCTGCATGATGCAGAGCATTGATGCGAACATCGGGGAAAATGTCAAAATCGATAATGGTGTCATCCATCGACAGGATGAATGAACCAAAATCAAAACAAGTTCGGTATTGCGAAATCGCCGTGGACGATGTGTTGTTTTCGCGTTTCTAACCCGTTCGTTCGTGTCGCGGGATTCCTGCCGGTTGGGAACTAGTGGCGCGAAATTAACGGTCCCTGCCGAAGAAGGGATTGGTGATTTTTTTTAATGTTCTGGTGCCCCAAACAAGGGGAAATTATATATAATTTTGTGCACCCGTAGGTGCGAGTGTTCCCCATGAAGAGGGGTTTTTGGAAAAAAAATTTATGTTGCCGAACACGGCTGAAAGTTTTTTTTTGATGCGTTCGGGACCCTAAAAACTCGCACGGTGTAAAATTTATATGTTTTAAAGTGTGGGAATTCCACTTCGCCGCTGCCGTGCCAGGTCCCGGGGCATACGTTTACTGTAGTTGTTTGATTACCTCACTGCGCGAGTGGAGCGCAAAAGAATTGTTTTGTTTGCTGAACACTGCAGAAAGTGTCAGGTTAATGCAACCGTTGACCGAATGACGGTACGGTGTAGTGTACTTGTTTTTGTTTTAAGTAGAGGATTCTACCCACCGTAACCGTCACCGGTGCCAGTTCATATATGTTTGTCGGATGTTTGTTTACCACACTGCGTGAATGTGGCTCTGAAAAATTGCAGGAAGGTGTTGAAGAACCTTCTCGCGGTAGAGTTGGTCTTCCACAATAAAGATAGAGAAGACGGAGAAATGCTTATTGTTTTTTATTCGGACCAAAGTCCGTGTTGTTGCCGTCGGGGACTGACGGCTGCTTTTGGAAAACTCCCAAGTGAGTAATCCATATAAAAGTATACCGTCAGTCCACAGACGGCACAAAAAAGTTTTTTTATGTTGGTTTAAGGAGATTTGCTGGCCAAACTCCAAGGTTTTTACCTGTTAAATCCTCCAGCTCATAGGAGGATACACCCTTTTTTGAGACAATTTTAGCCGGTAAGTATTGTGATCCAAGTTTAGCATTGTACGACTCGAGTGCATTCGACAACTTCATGTTTCGACGGTACACCATTTGTCCAGTTTCAAAAGGTTTGGAGAACTTTCGATGACGCAAGTTGTACTGATGTCGAATGCCCTCGCTTGCCTTTGCCAAATTTTTGACCACAATCTCCCGGATTTTGTCTATCTGTTGGTGTCTTGTTTCTAGGTCACCCTCACCGGAAATCCTGCTGAAGTCATCGGCAGATGCCATTTCACACCCGTGTATAATGAAATGAGGACTAAACCCAGTGGAGGAATGAACGGTAGTATTTAGGATGCGCTCCACATCGGTGATATGGACATCCCAATTGCACTGCTCGGTTCGAGCATATGCTCGGATTGCGGTGTTTATCGAGCGATTTGTTCGCTCCACTGGGTTAGCCTGCGAATGATAACGGGAATTCAGCCAATGTTTGACGTTGGTTTCTTTTATGAATTGACTGAACTCCTTCGAGGTGAAAGTGGAGGCATTGTCGCTTAGCAGAATTTCCGGGCTACCATGGCGATTGAACCACTGTTCGCGTAGTATCGTACAGAGTGATGTACTAGCGATTTTGCGAACGGGGGTTAACATGACGTACTTGCTGAAGACGTCGAGGACGACAAGCAAGTGTTGATTGCCATGTTTGCTTTTTGGAAGAGGACCAATATAGTCCACAGAAACCATTCGCCATGGTGCATTAGTCGCACGTGACTGACCCATTTCGGGCTGGACTGGGACGAAAGGAGCTTTGATTTCCTTGCACGTCCCGCATTCTCGAATAAACTTTCGTACTTCAGATCCCATACGAGGCCAGTAATATCGTAACTGCACTTCGTGGATCGTTTTATCGTATCCCACGTGAAGCAAATTTTCGTGGGTACGTTGAATCAAATCTTGACGGAACTCGGGTGCTGGGACGAGTTTCCAACTGAACCGCGAGTCGCACGGAACAACTTTCGAGTTGACATACTTGTAAAGTTGATCATTTTCTACTTTGAAGTCGGCATAGTCGTCAGGATTTTGGATAACTTTTGACTTCATGGAACAGTACCAGTCGGAGTTGGACAAAGCTGAAACGGCTGCTACGGCCCGGGATAACGCATCTGGAACGACATTGTCCTTGCCTTTCCGGTGCTCAATAGACATGTCGTAGAGTTGCAATTCTAAACTCCAACGACTCAAACGTGAACTGGTTTTCCATTTAGTCTTCAGTATCCATGTAACCGCTGACGAATCAGTGACCAGTCGAAAATGATAACCTTCCAAGTAACCTCGAAAGTGTTCAACCGCCATTATCACCGCCAGACCTTCCTTTTCAGTTGCATGATAGTTCCTTTGGGGAGTGGTCAGTTTGTGCGAAAAGTATGCAACTACTTTCTCACCCTCGGGATACTCCTGCACCAGAACAGCAGCGACTGCTACGTCACTAGCATCTGTCTGAAGGATGAACTCTTTGGAAAAGTCCGGTGGGACTAAAACTGGAGGAGTGACTAGAAGTTCCATAATTTTAAGGAACGCGAGTTCTGCCTCGGAGTTCCAAACTAAGCTCTTGGTTTTCGCTTTGAGCAGATCGGTCAAGGGAGCAGTGACCTCACTGAACCGATCAATGAAGCGGCGGTAATAACCGCACATACCGAGGAAACGACGAAGTTTCGTCACGGTAACCGGTCTCTCGTAGTCGAGAATCGGTTGAATTTTGTCAGGATTGACCTTGAGTCCGTCCCGATTCAACAAATAACCAAGAAACTTTAGTTCGGGGACTCCAAAACGGGATTTTTCCAAATTGATGGTTAGGTTGGCTCTTGCTAGACAATCGGCCACTGCTTTGAGCAACTGTATGTGATGTTCGAACGTTTCGCTTACGACTATGATGTCATCTAGGTAGACGAAAACGTAAGGTTCCCATTTACCGCGTCCTAGAACCTGGTCCATCAGTCGCGCCAGAGTAGCGGGGCTGTTAACGAGACCAAATGGTAGACGAGTAAATTGGAACATACCCCTGCCGGGAACACTGAAAGCGGTATATTTGCGACTATACTTGGCCAGGGGTACCTGAAGAAAGGCCTCCTTCAAGTCTATAGTAGACAGGTACTTCGCCTTGGGTAAGCCGCCCAATATTCGCCCAGGGTGGGGCAGAGGGTATGCATCTCGTACAGTACGCTCATTGAGAGGCCTAGCGTCTAGACAAAGGCGAATTGAGTCGTCTGGTTTCGTGACCGCCACAATATTAAGCGACCAATCCGAATCAGACTCCTCGATAATTCCCATAGACCGCCATCGGTCAACTTCTTCCCAGACCTTAGACAGTTTCTTTGGGCTCATGTGATAAGGATATCGGCAAACGGGTGCCGCACCTTGGAATTCATCTTTGATGACAATCCTGTGCTCTGTGAATGAGGTTGGGTTTAGCTTTCCGGGCTCTACTGCCTGGAAACACTTCTTTACTTCTTCTACGCGCGCTAACTGTTCCGAAGTGAGTATCGACTCACGCGGTACTTCATCTTCTTCGTCGTCTTCCGATTTCTGACCTGAGTTCAACAGAGCACAGTTTTGTATCTCAGGAGAAATCCCAAAGGCGCGCCAAAAGTCCATACCTAGAATGGAGTTGACGGTCAGATGCTCTACTACAAGAGTGCATAGGACCTTTGTCAAATTTTGAAAAGTATACGGGAGATACGCTTGTCCAATGATTGGTAAGGATTGACCATTTGCAGAACGTAGTTCGAATGGTCGTTCCAACCTTTTCAAGGGACTTTTCGAAAACTTTCGGTATAGCCTTTTAGTTATAATTGTGGCGTTACTACCACTGTCGAGCAAGGCTTTGAAGGATTTGCCGTACACAGCGACTATTGCAAATGGACGGTTATCGAACGGATCGTCAAGGACGATGGTTTCGACAGACAACGAATTATCATAGTCCTCATCACGAGCCGGTCGAAAACTGTCGTAAATCTGGGGATGGATTGTTAGTTGTTCTTTGGAGCGCTGCTTTACTGCCAACTGCGACTTCAGTTGGTTCTGATCCCGTTTTTTAGGCAGTAAGGGCAACGAGAAACATCAAATCCTTTAAAACCACACACGATGCAGAAGACCCGATTTGGTTTCCGGCATTCCTCAAATTCATGTCCTTTGTCTCCACAATTGTAGCAGACGCCGAGCACGGGAGGACGATGCTTTTCCACCAAATACTCCAGACACATTATAGGTTTCTGCGGTGGTTCGATCGGTTTTTGATTGTTTCCTTCGAGATTCTTGCCGTCCTGATTCCCTTGCTGTTTCTTTTTCTGGTTGTCAGGAGGCTTGCTTGAATCAAGACCTGCCGGTTTGGCATTCTTGTTCCAAAACGTTTTGGATTTTGCGTTGCCGTTATTCTGTCCACCTCCCTTCTGGTTTTGCTGATTTTGTTTGTTTTGAGGTGGATTATCAGAATAAGCAGCAACTTCCCGAGAAGAACCGAAAACTTTCTGATAAATCGGCGTCTTGGAGGCGTCGATCGATTTACCAAGACTCATCAATTCTGAGAGCGTGTTCACTGGCCTGAGGATAAGCATTTGTTTATAGTCGGCTTTCAGGTTCCGCTTGAGCACGTCGAGTTTTTCGCTCGGTGCCATTGGAACCGTCATAGCACGAAATATTTTCTCCATTTCCAGGAAATATTCCTGGAAAGATTCGTTACGCATCTGCCGGCGCTGGAAAGCCTTCATCTTGAGCGTAGCATCAAGTTCAGGATGTACAAAATTTACCTTGAGCTCGCAAACAAGACGGTTCCAGTTAAACAACCGGTTTTGCGCACGCCTGATACCAGGTCAAAGCATTGCCAGTGAACAAATGCATCGCAGAATTGAAAAGTTCATCTTCGCACATTTGTTCACACGCAGCGTAATTTGCTACGGTGTCCAAAAACTCATTAAGTCCAGTTCCTTCATCAGTTCCAGCATACTTCCGAATCTTCCAATCAGCGACGCGTTGCGGGTTTCGCGAGTAATTCCTGGGGGCCACCATCGATCCGTTTCCCGCATGGGTGGATATCGAAAAGTTCGGATATGATGGTCCCGCCAGCTGTTCGGTCAATTCAGGAACGTAAGGCTGGTTCTGAGTTTAGTACGGGGCTGTGAATCCAGTATTCTGTTTCGGTTTCTCGATAGGAAGTGATGGACATAGATTTTGTTGACCCGAGAATCCTCGCTTCAACACAAATTGATCGGGACTGGGCGCCAGTGTTGGGCGAGGAATCTCTGGTACATCAAATGAATCGGGTACGTCCATCAAACGCAAATCTTCCAGATCGGTCTGCAGATCCTTCTCGGAAGCACTTTCCTTCTGATGTACTAGTGCCCGAAGTTCATTCACGGATTTACGAAGTGAGACAACTTCTTGAACCGTCTTTCTCAAAACTGACGAAATTGTTGTCAGTGAAGCAATCCCGCCCATTAGCGTTTCGGTAGCTTTTGAAAAAGCATCAGACCCCTGAGACGCTAGGGCTTAATTATCGTCGGATTGCTGTCGCAATTGTCGAATCTCGTCCCTCATCTCGCACAAGACACGCAACAGATCGTCTCCTACGAGCTGTTTGGAAAGAGATCCATCGTTATCGGAAGGATTGGATCCCTGTGGAATTGCGGGTACGTCTGTACTCAGCAAATCTCCTAAAACTTCTCCATCCTCCCCTTCTTGGTTATCGGGAGGAAGTGCTGCCTGTTCGTCATTAAAATGACTGGCATAAACTGCTAGAACTTCCTCCAGCAACCCCGAAATTTCCTGGTTGACCTCCCCTGCCGCATAATTTCGGATAACTTGGAGCCTAGACCCCAAATGAAGCAACCGTGTTCGGTAAATCTCCTTGTTTGGGCACCGGTACTGGAGATCTTCCTTGATTGTTAGTAATTTACCAAGGCAGATCTCCTTTTCTTCACCCACATCACCCCGGAAATTACGAACTAATTCCCTCCGAGACGACCGCTCATGTGACAAAATTCCCCGAAGACGCCGCTGCCGCTGGACACCCGAAAGATCCGAATCAGGAGAGATAAAAATGATTCGAGATAGCAACTCAAAATCCAGCTCATCGAAATGTAAATTATCGACGCGCATGAACACACACGCTTGGTTGAATTTCTCCAACGCCATCATAACTTGAGCTATATTGGAAGAAATCACCAAGACACAAAGCATGTAAGTACTGACACGGTATTATTTCTGATTTTTCGCCCATTAACGATTCCCTTAAAATTTCAGGAAATCAGGCTGCTCCAAAAATGTCTCAAACCGGATTGAGAATACAAGGCGATTGGCCACCGCAACCGAATAAATAACAACAACCTTCAAACTACTCGTCCGGCAGACCAAACACAAACGCAATCCACAAATTCGGACAAAAATAAAAAGGAAAAAACAAAAAATCGAAAAAATACGCCAACAAATGTAAATAAATAAATAATACGACCGCGGAACAATATTGCGGAAGAAACCTCACCGACTGTTCTACGAAAATCCTAGATTTAGTAGAAGCACCCCACACTCCGGAAGAAAAAAATATTTTCCAAAATAGGAAAATATTTTTTTCAGTGTGTTTTGCGCTGTGCGCCAAATGTAAGTAGGGGTTTGCCCACTACTCGGGTTCTTGTTTGCCCGGCGTACCCTTCTTTTCAGGGCGGCCTAGGTGCCTCTACAGAATTTCGGATTTTCGTCACAACAAAAAAAAGGTAAACAAAACAAATAAATTTAATTTTACCGTGTTTATTTCCTCCAACTCTCTCCACTGCTGCTGCTGCTAATCTGTTACTGCTGGGCGGAAAGGCGGGTGGTCTCGTCCGACCGGCCGGGACAGCAACGGCCAAGTTCTCCCGATTTGAGTTGACTGCTCCTGCAGCGGTCCTTGACAATTAGCTAGGGAGGTGAGCTTAGCTCCTTTGTTGGAACCTCCCTAGCGACGATGGCGAATTATCGCCGGATCTACTCGCTCCCCGCGAGAGATCCCAGAAGTCACCGCAGTGTACTTCCCAGGGAGCACCTTTGGCCACCCTGCTTCGCTCTCCTTGACGTTTAGCTGTGAAGGAGAGCTAGGCTCGTTCGGCTGATCCTTCACAGCGAGAGCGGAAAGGCGTCTTCTGGGTCCTTTATGGTTAGCCGGGGAAGCGAGTGGCTCCTTAACGCTTAGCTTCCCTAATCGGCGACCCGACACCAGACCAGAGTTCTCGAACCACGAGCCGGTACTTTTGCGGGAATTTACTTCCGCACACACGCGTTATTTGGCGGGTTGGACTTTCCAAAAACAAACCGGTCACTACCGAAAACAAACCGAACTGCAACGTGGTCCGAAACTAACTAACCTTTTCACGATGGCCGCCTTTTCCACTCACCCAAAACAAACACCAAAACCAGCACCAAAAAACAGTACCGCCGCATAGCTGTCATCGCTATGTGCAGCATATCCAGCACACTTATTGCAGCAAGAGGAGAGCGGTGGCCTACCTAAGCCCTATGTTATTTATACAGAAACGTAAAACAAAAATTATCTAACCTATCTGTACGAATAAAACCGTTCACAAACGCGAAAATGAACAAAAATTTGCAACTAAATGTGAACGGTACCGAACAGTGGTGAGCATAATTTTACGTAAACAATACACTCTACGGAGTGTATACGCAAAAAAAGGGTATATTTCCACCCAGTGCAAAATTGTTACCCTGGCGGGTTACAACACTCACTTATAGTTTTCCTTACAGGACATTCCATGTGAAGATTCCCTCTCGAGAGGAGTGGTTGTCTGGCTTTATGGAAAGACAACAACAAACGCAAGTGGTTTGTTACACTGACGGTTCTCTGATGGAGGGACGTGCTGGTGCTGGTATCTACTGTCGTGAAATGAGATTGGAACAATCTCACTCATTAGGTAGATACTGTACTGTATTCCAAGCAGAAATCTTTGCGATTATGTGCGGGGTGCAATCGGCCCTTCAACTGAGTTTGTCCGGCAGAGTTATAACCTTCTGCTCCGATAGTCAGGCTGCAATCAAGGCCCTTAGCTCAGACAAATCCCGGTCCAAGCTAGTGATCGCGTGCCGAACCCAAATCGAAGAACTAAGCATTGTCAACACTATCTACCTTGTCTGGGTGCCCGGACATTGCGGTATTACTGGAAATGAATGGGCTGGCGAATTGACCAGGGCAGGTTCAGCGATTGACTTCGTTGGTCCTGAGCCCGCGCTGCCAATTTCGACAAGTTGGATAAGGGAAAAAATACGGTCCTGGGCTTCGTCCGAGCACCGCAATTATTGGAGAAATCTACAAACGTGTCGCCAAACAAAGGCGTTTCTAGAACAACCATGCCCAGTGGTTTCGAAAAATCTCTTACATTTTTCGAAGCTCCACTGCGGCATGCTGACCAGGGCTTTAACCGGCCACTGCAAACTCAATTATCACATGGCAACTATTCAGCGCGCTGAGTCTTTTTCATGTGATCTTTGTTAATCCGACTACGGAACCTCATATCATCTGATATGCAACTGTCCAGCGGTAGCGCAATTGCGATTTCGAGTCTTCAGCCGTCCTTATATAGACGAAACCATGTTTGGTCGACTGAAACTCAGAGACATACTAAAGTTTCTTATCCAATGTGGTAAAGAGCTTTAGGCTTATTCGCAGGCAAGTTGAACTACTTGTGAGTTTAACTTACCTGTTGTTTATTTTTGTTTTGTGCTGTTATTTTTCCCACCCTTCCAATTCTACTTCCCCACACCTCCTTGTCCTTTCCTTACGCTCAGGAAATGATGAAAACACACGGCAAGGCACAAATCCCCGACTATGTACGGGGAACGTGCCATTTGAGCCAATATATTCTGATTCCTGATTCCTGATTCACTCCACAAGTATCACGGGAGGAGGATATTTGTTAGTAAGTAGAGACGTTGGATACAACTTCTTCTTTACCGACGCCAGAGAGGTGACTTCACTTCTGGACTAGATATCGATCCATCAATTCATGGACCGGGGACCAACCTTCCCTTCCGAAGGAAGACGTCACCACAGATTTTTTCACCTCAGAAAAATCTCAATGACCTTGGCTGAAATTGAACCCAGGCCAACTGGAATGAGTGGCGGTCACGCTTACCACTCAACCACCGGCGCCGTCTCAAATTATTTTTTTCATATAAATAGCCTTTTTAATTGTATTCTCTTAAATTTGAGCACAAAACACGACATTTTCAAACAGCTGTAAAAAACCGAATGGGATTAATTGGGAATGTTTTCTTCGTGGTACAGTGAGAGGACACTACAAATAATCTTCTCCTTTTAGCAGATTTACCCGACATTGCCCGACAAGGTACTTTTTTTACTAACGAATATGTGTAAAATTGAAAAAAGTGAGCACTTTTATAAAACCTACCCAAAAATGACAAAGAAAAGCTAAAATTGACCCCAATTGATTGTAGTTGCTGGATTTTGCTAGGAAAAGTACGATGTTGATTTATATATTGACTTTGGGTTATTAGTTTTTGAGCAATCTAAAAAAAAATTAGGGATAATGGCTTTCAAGCTACTAAAATGTGTAAAAAAATCACTGATTTCAAATTATTGCATACCAAAATTTAAATCGAAATCGCTTTTCTTTTTAAGCTAAACGCTAGAGTATGTTTCGAAGAAAAATTTAAGCTGAAAATATGGTCAAATAAACAAAAACTATATTTTTTCTATTTTTGCCAGGATTTGAAGTTAGTTACGCCTCTGTGCGTCGTAAAATAAATTAGGCAGAACCACCATCGATCCAGCATTGATCCATGACTGGCCATTACGGGCCTGGAAATCGAGAAAGTTCGCATATGGACCTAGAAAGGATAATACTGGTAGTGACCAGCTTCCTAGTTAAACCATACGGAATTGTGATTTTATATGGATAGATGATTCCGATAGAATCGGTTGTTACATTTGAGCCAGTAACTAGAGGAATCATTCGAAATTACGAATGCTTTGACTGGAAATAGGGTTCCCACCTCTCGGGGTTTGACCCGGAGACTCCGGTTTTCTGGAGCGATCTCCGGGCCTCCAGGTTTTACATCAATTTTTCCGGGTTTGGTGGGAAGAACCATAGTAACAATTTTTTTTGGAAAAAATTAATTCTTTATAGAATATTTAAAAAGTTAACTATTACTCTGGTTCAGAATTATTTTTCCCGACTAACCCTTCGTTTCAAGGTGGCGAAGATAAGTTCACCAAATATTGCTGATTTGTTTCACAAAGCAATGAAAATGAAAAACAAATAAAATTTACTACAAATTAAGGAAAGTAATATTTCGCTATATGCTACAATTGAAATATTGCATTCTACTAAGTCGCTTAAAATGGTGTAAAAAAGTTATTTTGCTGCAAATTTTACCTAATCAATTCACTGTTAGTGGTGCTTGTCACCAACTGCACGAAGGTGTGGCAGATTTCTTCTAATCTAACTGACTAGGTCAACATCAAACGAGTTCTTCCGGTGTTGTTGTTACTCCTGCAACGACCTTTCTGTGTTGGGTAGGGGGGTCTCGATCCACTCAAAATTCACCACCCCCCAGATCATGAAAATCTCCGGGTCAAAGCCTCTCCAGAGGTGGCAACCCTAACCGGAAAGCTGATCTTAACTCGTCTTAATTTTGCACAATCACCTACCTTGTCAACGATATTATTTTATTCCTTACAAACATAAACCTAAAATAATAAAGGATTATTTATATTATACATAGAAATGAAAAAGAAGTTTATTCATTTTACTTACAAAAACATTGAAATTTTGAAGAAAAAATTTATGAATTGAAAAAAAACTAATGACGTTCAATTCACAATCGAAGTACGTCGTTTTCGTGTTCATATGACGCTTTTTTAAGTTTAATTTGACGCCGGGATTATGTAATATTCAGCACATTTGTCAAACCGGTTTATGTGCATGTTTTTAGTTGTAATATTACACGGATGCAAATTTAAAATTCAGCGCTTTTGCAATGAATATTTGAATACGTCATTTTTGCAGTATATTATGAGACAAGTTAAAATATTAAATATAAACGCATAATTTAACGTCGTTTATTGAAGTACGTCACTTTTTTCTTGAACATCGGTATGAATTACGACATCAGTTATTACGATTTTATTTGCTGTGTAGTTGATACAAACACTGAAGAAGATTACAAGTAGTAATCGAAATACCGGTATCTGTTAAAAAGTGAAATGCAAGTGCTAATACTATAAAAACATAGTGGAATTAAATGGAAGAAAACCATTGAAATATTATTCAAAAACTACTTAACCGATTTCTTTCAAACTTTGCATACACAGTGTTGAGTTCAACCATGGTGGGCAAACCCACTGGGTCTGGCGGAAGGCACAATTCTGTCATCGCACTAGAGACAGCTCAGTGACGGTCTACCTAATGTGTCATTTTATATAGGAAGAGGCAAAAGTGCAAATCACGTTCTTTCGAGCTCAGTCAATGTGCGGTAAAATATTATTCTAAATTAAAACTTATATACTAAAATATCACAGAAGTAAATCACAGATATAGGAAAATTATCACAGTTCGATTAGTTTATCACAGAAATATATTAATTTGTTTTTCATGTGAGTATACAGATTAAATTCTACAATATGTTACAAGTTAACCTAAAATAAAATGGAATTATAGGAACAGTAAGTGGAATCGGTACTAAAAGCGGCCGATTCAAATACCTGAACTTGTTACATTATCAAGGTAAAATATGAATTATTAAGACTAAATCTAAACATATATTGAGGCCATAAACATATATTGATCTGTGCAGATTAGCTACCTTTCACACTGCTGCGATTTATGTTGCTAGGGCTAGCACGAGGTGATTAAAGAAAAACCAAACAATGTAATACAAGAATTATATTTATAAACACGCACTAATAAATTAAACATTTACAGTTTCAAGCTGCTACAATCAAAAGCTGCTGTGAGAAAGGTTTTGTCTGGAAATCCGAACAAACTTGAAAATTGTTTGATCGCGGATCTAACCTCAAAATGGCCGAAAGCACAGCTCCAGCGGAAGGAAACAACCAGAACTGTTCGTTCTGCGAGGATGTTGACGGGGTGGACGACATGGTCCAATGCGACGTTTGTGACCTGTGGGCTCATTACCGGTGTGCCGGTGTGACGGAAGCGGTCAAAAATGAAAGCTGGAGTTGCTCGAAGTGTAGCATTCAACTACAGGTACCAAAACCTGGTAGGAAGGCACCCGTGAAGAAGGGGCCGCCTAGAAAAACAGGTACAAAGAGCGACGCCGGGTCCGATATCAGCAAAGGAAGCGCACAAGGGTCTAATGTTGAATCTTCGCTCCAACAATTGTATCTAGAGCAGGAAGCTAAAGAGAAGGAATTGGAGGAGCAAAAATTATTTTATGAGAGGCGCTTAGAGATAGAGCGTTCCTTTCTGCAGCGAAAGCGGGCGCAACAACAAGATATGTTGCTTAAGGAGAGGCAACTATTGGAGAAACGTCTGTCCGACGAACGGGAATTTTTAGAACGGCAGCAGGCACTCCGGACCCAATTCCGGCACATGAAACTAGAGCTATCCCGTCAATTCGAGGGTACGGATGATGAAGTGGACGAGGAAAGTCCGGAAGGTGCGGCTGATAAAGTCCAGCAGTGGATGAAATCCAACCGGCAGGATCCTCGAGGTGCGTATCCGAAGCAGCAAGAGAGAGTTACTACATCTTCATCGGGCGACAGAGAGGCCATCGAAGATGAGGATAAGGCGGAAAAGCTAAAGCGAGACAGTCTAGTCGGAAATGTCATCGGTGCACGTTCGGTTGCCACAAAAGGCAACACAATACAAAGCAAAACAGGATCGAGCAGCGTAAACAATCGATTATTAGAACAGGTTATTCTCCAACGCCCATTGAAAGGATCTGTATCTTTTGCACATGAGCAGAATCCTCACGTGGAGACGGATTGCGAGGGAGAGGAAATAGATCCGTTGTACGATGCAGACTGGACGGAGGAGGAAGAAGCAACCATTCGTAATATATTAAACCGTCGAAGGCAAATCAGGTCGGGGTTGTTACAGAGTAATCCGTCACCAACCCGTGGTCCAACTCAAGCGCAGTTAGCTGCACGACAAGCTGCTTCGAGGCATTTGCCAATCTTCAAAGGTGAGCCAGAGGTGTGGCCGCTTTTTATAAGCTGCTTTGAATACACGACAGCAGCTTGCGGTTACACAAATACTGATAACCTGAAGAGACTTCAGGATAGTCTACAGGGTTTTGCGAAAGAAGCCGTCCAAAGCCGCCTTTTATTACCCGAGTCCGTGCCAGAGGTCGTAGAGGACCTGCGCAAATTATTCGGAAATTCTGAAAAGCTACTCAAAACTCTGGTAGCGAAAGTTCGGAACGCTCAAGCCCCTAGACTGGACAAGTTAGAGACATTTCTTTATTTCGGGATCACCGTCAAGCAATTATGCGACCACCTCGAAGCAGCCGGATTGCGAGATCACTTGAGTAACCCTATGCTTGTACAGGAGTTGGTTAGCAAGTTGCCTCCTTCGTACAAACTTGACTGGGTACGATTCAAGCGAGGCAGGTGTGGAACTCCGCTCAGAATATTCACGGACTTTACAAACGAAATCGTTTCCGAAGTTTCGGAAGTAGCTGAGTTTACCGGAACTGAACAACATACGTTAAGAGAGCCAATGAGAAGCAGTAAACCAAAAAGAAATGAATATCTGCACGCTCATACAACGCATGGCGGACAGTCTGGAGGGATGCTGCTCCCGGCACAGCAAAAAAGCAAGAAGTCGTGTGTCGTATGCAAAAGAACTGACCACAAGTTGCGATTTTGTGACGACTTCGTTAAGTTGGGCCTGCGAGATCGGGCTAAGGTTGTGGAGAAACACAAACTCTGCCCAGTTTGTCTTAACGACCATGGCAACGCACGGTGCACGTTCAACGTCAAATGTAATGTAAACAACTGTAGAGGTGGTCATCACCCGCTACTTCATCGTGCCGAAGAAGTCATTCAGGTCGCACGCGTTGAATTGAATACTCACGAATGTCAAGCTTCTATTCTATTCCGGATGATTCCAATAACCCTTTACTACGGGGAAAACTCGGTAGATTCCATCGCCTTTCTAGACGAAGGCGCATCCACAACTTTGGTGGAAAGCACTATAACTGATAGACTCAACGCAGAAGGAATACCGGAACCACTAGTCGTAGTGTGGACGGCCAACATGGAACGTCATGAAGATCAGTCCAGGAGAGTAAATCTATCGATCTCGTCAAGGGGAAGCGACATTAGGCATCAGCTAGCAGAGGCGCGTACCGTTACAGATCTGGTATTACCGCAGCAAAGTATCAACTTTAAGGAAATGGCGAAACGTTTCAAGCATTTGCGCGGTTTGCCAGTGATCGACTACAATAAAGATACGCCGAGGGTGCTAATCGGATTGGACAATCTGCATTTGTTTGCGCCGTTAGAATCTAGAGTTGGAGGCCCTGGTGAACCGATCGCAGTGCGCTCAACCCTTGGATGGACAGTGTATGGAGTAACCCGACAAAAAATATCGCCCCGCGTTTTCGTCAGCCACCATTCAATCCAACCTGTGAGTAACGAGGAACTACACGAGATGCTAGGTACACAATACCGCTTGGAGGAGTCCTATACGCCTGTCGTTCCCCTACTGGAATCCAACGAGGACCAGCGAGCACGGGAGGTTTTGGAGAAAACTACAATCAGAGTAGGGGATCGCTTCGAAACCGGCCTGATCTGGAAAGAGGATTATACAACATTTCCCGACAGCTACCCGATGGCAATGAAACGATTGCAGGCGCTAGAACGTCGACTTGCCAAAAATCCGGAGCTACAACGGAATGTATTCCAGCAGATCGTGGAGTATCAGCAGAAGGGGTACTGCCATAAAGCATCGAAAATAGAGCTTGGTAATGCAGATGCGAATAGGGTATGGTACTTACCATTAAATGTAGTTCTTAATCCTAAGAAACCGGGCAAAATCCGCCTAGTTTGGGACGCAGCGGCGACTGTCGACGGAGTATCTTTGAACTCCCGCTTGCTTAAAGGCCCCGATCTATTAACCTCACTCCCTTCTGTAATTTGCAAATTCCGGGAAAGGGCGATCGCATTTGGTGGTGACGTACGCGAAATGTACCACCAACTGCGTATACGTGAAGCAGACAAATCGGCACAAAGATTCCTCTTCCGATTCGACCCCGAGAAGTCCCCCGATGTGTACGTGATGGACGTAGCTACCTTCGGGTCCACTAGCTCTCCATGCTCGGCACAATTCATTAAAAATCGCAATGCCGAGGAATATGCAACACAGTTTCCAGATGCGGCAAGAGCGATTATTGATCGACATTATGTCGACGACTATTACGATAGTCTCGACACCGAAGATGAAGCGGTGCGACGAGCTAAGGAAGTCCGTTACATTCACTCGAAAGCCGGCTTTGACATCCGGAATTGGGCATCAAATTCAACAGATGTTCTGAGCAAGCTCGGAGAATCCAATGTCGATAAGCTGGTACATTTTAGTCAAGATAAAACCACCGATCAAGAACGAGTTTTGGGGTTAATTTGGGATACAGTACAGGATGTTATAACGCCGACGAATGTGGGTCAGGCAATTCGGGACTCCTACAAACGTTCTCAACAACTGGCAGATAACATGTGGCGGCGCTGGATAAAAGAATATATTCCGAGTATCAACCAAAGAAACAAATGGTTTGGAGAATCCAAGGCTTTGCAGAAGGGAGATCTAGTCTACGTTGTGGAAGGTGAACGTCGCAAGGTATGGATACGCGGGATCGTCGAAGAATTAATCGTGTCTAGCGATGGGAGAGTACGGCAGGCAATGGTAAGGACCAACGGCGGGCTATTTAGACGTGCAACCGCCAACCTAGCGGTATTGGAGATAAATGAGGGTAACGCTGATCCGGTGGCTGGTTCCGAACCAGGATTACAGGTCGGGGAATTGTTGAGTTCAACCATGGTGGGCAAACCCACTGGGTCTGGCGGAAGGCACAATTCTGTCATCGCACTAGAGACAGCTCAGTGACGGTCTACCTAATGTGTCATTTTATATAGGAAGAGGCAAAAGTGCAAATCACGTTCTTTCGAGCTCAGTCAATGTGCGGTAAAATATTATTCTAAATTAAAACTTATATACTAAAATATCACAGAAGTAAATCACAGATATAGGAAAATTATCACAGTTCGATTAGTTTATCACAGAAATATATTAATTTGTTTTTCATGTGAGTATACAGATTAAATTCTACAATATGTTACAAGTTAACCTAAAATAAAATGAAATTATAGGAACAGTAAGTGGAATCGGTACTAAAAGCAGCCGATTCAAATACCTGAACTTGTTACATTATCAAGGTAAAATATGAATTATTAAGACTAAATCTAAACATATATTGATGCCATAAACATATATTGATCTGTGCAGATTAGCTACCATTCACACTGCTGCGATTTATGTTGCTAGGACTAGCACGAGGTGATTAAAGAAAAACCAAAAAATGTAATACAAAAATTATATTATATTTATAAACACACACTAATAAATTAAACATTTACAGTTTCAAGCTGCTACAATCAAAAGCTGCTGTGAGAAAGGTTTTGTCTGGAAATCCAAACACACAGTCTATGTAAAAAATGCCTAATCCCCACGTTGAGTTCTTGAGATAATTTTTCAATTAAGGAGGTTTTAATTCATGAAAAGGCAGAATTTTTCGTGAATGGCAGAATGATTAAAAAAAAACCTTTAATTGAAAATATATCACGAAAACTCGACGTAGGGGTTAGGTATTTTGAAGTAGAATACTTCTAACGTTTCAATATGGGGTCCCGTTTCAAAAATTTCAGTTGAGAAATTTTCCCAGGTTTGAAATGCGAATATCTTCCGTTCTACTGGACGAAATCGCAATATTTTTGCACTATCTGATCGGAAATTTGTGCACGTATTTCGTATTAAATTTCGGAATTACTGCGAATACTATAAATAAACCAAAACAAGGATTTTCAGAAAATCCTTCGGAAACAGCGAAGAAAATGCGCAATTTACCAGCATATCCCACGCAGAGCCGTCAAAAAGGAGCATGTAAGCGTTTCATTACATACGGGAATGTTATATATACAGGTCACGCGAGCTTAAGCTACAATGAGCGGTATCATGTTTGCGTACCAAGCGTCATCGCAAGGTTCTTCGTGATAAAATCCAGGGAATCACCAAATCTGCCATTCGGCGTCTGGCTCGTCGTGGTGGTGTAAAATACATCTCCGGTTTAATTTACGAATGCTGATGATGTGCAGGAAAATGTCATCCGAGATGCCGTGACCTACACTGAACACGCCAAGCGCAAAACCTCAATGAATGTCGTCTATACTCTGAAGCGGCAGGGACGCACTTTGTATGGGTTTGGAAGTTGAAAAGGTAGAACTCACTTGTATCATTATAAAAAGGCCCTTTTCAGGGCCACCAAAATCATTTCAAAGAATAAGTTTGCATTTTCTGTTTCATGGACTGTTTCTCCCTGGAGAGCAATCTGGGTTAAACCCTAAATTATGATTTATTTCAGTACGCAAATTGCAAATATGGTCAGAAATAAACTGGAGTGAAATGGAAAACATTGTTCCTAGGCGCATTCAAAAAAGGTTTCAATTCTCAAACATTTTACCAAGGTGCCGTATTACATTACTCTCTTTACCTTGAGTGTTCGATAATCTCCGTATTGGAAACACAATTTCAATTTTGTTCTTTATCAAAAATATGTGATCGACCAACGAAGGGGTGGAGCTACGAAGAACACATATTGAGGACAACACAAAAAAGGACGAGCTTACATTGTACTGTAGTCAGGTATAAAAAACTCAGCATGCTGTTGCTCACGCTCAGTTCGTTTCCAGCATCAGCATGCAGCAGTTCGTTTGCAGTATCTCCCGCAAAATTCAAACCGCCGTCCGTTTGCTGCTGTCAGAAGAGTTGGCCAAGCACGCCGTCTTCGATGGCACCAAAATTGTTACCATATACACCAGCTCCAAGTAAATTTCGAACACTGCCCAAACAAAAGGCCCTTTTCAGGGCCATAAATTTATCGACAAAGAATGAAATTGAAGTTTTGTTATTACAAGCATCAGAAAGTGGCTTGCCAAGAGCGTTGGATGGTAAGTGAGCCACTTGTGAACAATACCGTCGCTTTCACGTAGAATGACACAAAATCAAAAGTTATTTGTGATTTATAGACAGTTTAGTGTAATGATTCAATTTACAAAAATTGAACGTTTTCTAACGTTTCGATATAGGTGCTCCGTTTTCGGCCAGAATGCTGCCTGTTTTTTCAAACGTGAAAATTTGCTGTTGTATTGAATGAAAACCTTCGATTTTTGCGCTGATTGGAAATAGTTGTGACTAATGAATTGATTCGAGCAATGTACGGAGGAAGCGAATAAGTTGTGTGGTCGCGATTTACCGAGGTATACATTCGTTTTTTTTATCGTTGAGCGCAGCGCCGTGATAGTGAGAACAATTATTGTTCGTTGCCGCATCAGTGTAACACGGAGTACAGTCGAAAGTGTCGTTAATTTGGCTACAAATTCCATATTATTGTGCGGTTCTAAAACTGTTTTCGGATACTGCCACCATAGCTAAGTTCATCTGCTCGACTTTTGCTTCCCGCCATTCGAATGAACACAACTAGCTCAACTACTCGTTCGATGTCCGCAAAAATGGATAAGGGGAAAACAGCGACGCAAGCATTGTCCTGTGTGTTGAATATAAACAAAAACCTCAAACGATCGAGGGATGATTTAAACCAGATAGATGATCGGATGGAGACTCTCGAGGATCTGCTGGGGCATATGAAAAAAAAAATGATCGACGATGGAAATGCTCGGATTGAAAATAAAATTGAAACTATCAATAACACCGTGTTGGAAGAAATTGCCACTCTACGAAACGACGTTCAACAAGTGTGGGAAGATTGTGCTCGTGATATTACCCAGCTGACGGAACGCTTAGTGAAAACGAACAAAGACGTCATTTGCAATAAAGATACCATTGCCCGACTTGAAAGATCAAACGACCTGCTGCTGACTGGTGTACCATATCATTCATCGGAGAAAACTACTGTCCTCGTCGTAAAAATTGCCACAGCTCTCGGTTACTGTGACTCGGATGTTCCCGTCGTCTTTTCGAAGCGATTGGCCCGGGTCCCCATTGCCGTTGGTTCTTCACCTCCGATTCTAATTCAGTTTGCACTCAAAGCGGCAAGAGACGATTTTTTTTACCCGTTATCTACAAAATAGAAACATTAATCTGAAGCAACTCGGATTTGATGTCGACAAACGTGTGTATTTAAATGAAAATTTAACTGAATCAGCTCGTGTGCTAAAGGGAATCGCTTTAAAATTGAAAAAAGACGGCCGCCTTCAAGCTGTCTTAACACGTCATGGAATAATTCACGTGAAACATGACGTCAATATGGAAGCCCTACCAATCTACAGCCAGGACCAGTTGAAGATGTTTCGAGTGAAAACAAAATAACCCTTCCTTGTAATAATCCTCTCCTACCCCGATTATCCATGTATCCCATCTTTAGCTTCCCTTGTATTCATCCGCTCCTGGAAGTAATTGAAAGTAATCAACGATTGCATAACGATTGGCAAAGGCCAAAACGATCTTCATGTGTGTGTTGGCAAAGGCCGAATCTGCTGTTGCTGCTGTTGTTTGCTACTGCTTGCTGTGTCGGCAAAGGCGCTGTGTGATGCAAACTCGAAAACTTTGTTGTGATGATTATTGAATTCAATGAACCTCCAGGTACATGACCACAATAGAATTAGAAATAATAATGAATGTAAATGAAATGTATTTATTAGTTTTAGTTTCGTATTCCTTTCTCTTCGCTGATTTAGTTCATTCGCGATTGTTTTCGTTATCGATGTTGGCTGATAATTCAGGTAGCATTGCTCGCACAAATAGTGGTTTTTCAAATATTCCACGTGCCGTTATGAGTGCAGCTCTGGGTAGTGATCAGATTAATTTGTGTCATTTAAACATCCAAAGCTTATGTGCACGAGATATGAGCAAGTTTTTAAACATTGTTTTGTCGATAGTAAGGTTGATTTAATATGCGTGACAGAAACTTGCATCAACGGATCAATCTCTGATAATGCTGTTGGTGTTGCGGGTTATGATTTGCTTAGACACGATAGAACTTACAGTCGGGGCGGAGGTATCTGTGTCTACTTTAGGCCGAATGTTAAATGTAAGATTTTATCGAAATCCAAATCGGATGTGAGTATCGAGGATATCAATCGCACTGAATTTGTATTCATAGAAGTCCAATTGTCTCACGAGAAGTTTTTGCTGGGTGTATTTTAGTGCCCTCCGAGGGTGGATTGTTCAGATGTGCTGGAAAAGCAACTTTATGAATACTCGCTATTGTGCTCTAACGTTCTACTAATCGGCGATTCTAACATGGATTTGAGCTAGAGAACCGCGAAAACAATACGCTTTCGTAATGTGATCGAGAATTTTGGTTTTAATTGTGTCAATCATGAACCTACTCATTTTCATGCAGGGGGATGCTCTCTTATTGATTTATTATTGGCCAATAATGATAGTTTTGTCGTTAATTTTAATCAAGTTGCTGTCCCGGGGTTTTCAAAACATGATTTGATTTTTTCTACAGTAAACATCTCGCGTACTGACTCGGAACAACAAACTTACTACAGAGATTACAGTCGTATCGATTACGATACATTGCAGATGGCATTAGATGAAATTGACTGGTCCTTGCTTTATAATATAAGTGATTCTGATTTGGCAGTCGATTTCCTAAACCTGCGTCTGATTGAGCTTTACAATACATTCGTTCCAGTTCGTGTATCAAAGCCTTTACACAATAAATTTTATTTCAACGATGAAATACGTAGAGCTATGCTATCCAGAGATGTTGCATATAATCAATGGATTAACAGCAGAAGTGAAACGAATCATGCACAATATAAACGTTTGCGAAACCGGGTAAATCATTTAATTTCTAAGGCCAAATCAGGTTATGTGTCTGGAGTATTGAATTCGTGTGATTCTAGTAAGCGTTTGTGGAAGAAATTAAAAGAACTTAAAATCTCCAAATCCCAAGATAAGCAAGTACTGACTTCGAATACTGGCGATGAAATAAATGCATATTTCAGCGGGAATTGCATGTCTGATCCGGAGTTACCGTCAATACCTCCAGCCAACACACATGGTTTAAAATTTGTTTCTTGTAATGAGTTGGATGTTGCAAGGGCAATACAATCAATTAAATCGAATGCTGTTGGGTTGGACGGTATTCCTCTACAATTCGTGAAACTTATTTTACCCTTTGTCCTAGCTCCTATTACCTATGTTATCAACACAATTATTTTGACCTCCAAATTCCCACGTGCTTGGAAAGCCTCAAAAATGATTCCCATTCCAAAAAAGTCAGGAACAATGATTTAAATAATTGGCGACCGATAAGTATATTATGTTCCTTGCCAAAAGTTTTTGAAAAAATAGTCAAGCAGCAAATACAAGACCATATCCATGCTTTCAATTTATTAACGCCCCACCAACCAGATTTCAGAGCCGGTCATAGTACAACTACAGCGTTGCTGAAAATAAATGATGATATCCACCGTTACGTGGACAGAAAAGGTGTTGCTTTCTTGCTTCTTCTCGACTTTTCAAAAGCGTTCGATAGAGTATCACATACAAAACTGATGAAAAAATTATCTAATCAGTTTAGCTTTTCAAGAGATGCAGTACACTTGATACAATCAAGTCATCGCACTCAAAAGGTTGAAATACATAATTCACTTTCAAGGCCCATTGAAATTGTATCTGGTATACCACAGGGGTCAGTTCTGGGTCCGCTACTATTCTCTATGTACATCAATGATTTGCCATCTGTATTTCAATACTGTTCGATTCACATTTTTGCGGATGACGTCAAACTATATCTGTGCTCTCACGATACAACTATAATGGAAATGGCCAGGTTAATAAATTCTGATCTCGATAATATTAATCGTTGGTCAGCACGTAATTTACTCTCAATCAATACTACTAAATCAAAAATAATGCTTATTACGAGACGTCAGCAACGCCCGCAATTACCGGATATCGTTTTCAATAACGAAGTTCTTGTCTACGTCGAAAAGGTTTCAAATTTGGGCATTGTTTTCCAACAAAACCTAGAATGGGATGATCATATTAATGGGCAGTGTGCAAAAATCTATGCTGGTTTATGCCATCTTAGACTTACAGCAAGTATGGTACCTATTGCGGTCAAAATAAAGCTTTTCAAATCCCTTCTACTCCCGCATATAACCAATGGCATTGAGTTAACAGCGAATGCTTCTGCCGCCGCTTTGAATAGATTAAAAATTGCGCTCAATGGATGCATTCGTTGGGTATTCAATATACCGAGGTTTTCAAGTGTTTCTCATCTCCATGGCCAATTGCTCGGATACCCTTTCCATGTTTTTCTCAAGGTACGATACTGTCTTACACTACACAAAATAGTTCACCAAGGCCCTGATTATCTATCAGCTAAACTAAATCCGGTTGGTAGTACACGGACCAGGAACTTTATCTTACCACGGCTTAACACAACGCATTATAGAGACTCATTCTTTGTGCGAGCAGTCAATATGTGGAATCAGCTTCTAATTGACATTAAAAATATTGAATCTCGTGAGCGGTTTCATCGGGAGTGTTTGGATTGGTTAAGAGAAAGGAATTAGTTTTTAATTAGCTTTTAATTTAAATTTAATTTGAAATAAGATAAATGAAATTGAATTAGTAATAATTAGTATGTGGTCAAATGAATTCCGATTGTAGAACCAAAGAAGGAGAAGTCCTTACTCTACAAGTATTTCCTTAAATAAATAAATAAACAAATAAATAAATAAATAAATAAATAAATGAATAAATAAATAAATAAATAATTCTGTAGAATGTACAATTACTGAAAATAACGGATTTTGTGAAAGCAGTGGTTGGTCCGTGCAATTCGATTCCAAGCGAGCCAGACCAGTTTTCGTTGGAAGGTCCACCTCTGACAATAGAAGTAAACTTGTTGGTTTGTGGTTTATTTTGGGTCACAATTTAGGCCTGCTCGATTGCTGATAGCTGTGAATTTCTCGCAGGGCGACAATTCCGGTTCAGTAGTGATGAGGCTTCCTAGCGCTAACCGTGACTGGGGCACTTTTACACGGCCTTCGTTGCTTACTGCTTGCGGGAGGCTTTCCTCCAGTGGACTTACGAGCGGTATGTTTGGTACGGGCCATTTATCAACAAAAAATCGAATTGAAATTTTGTTATTACAAGCATCCGAAAGTAGCTTGCCAAGAGCGTTCGATGGCAAGTGAGCTACTTGTGAACAATATCGTAGTTTTCACGTAGAATGACACAAAATAAAAAGTATTGTTCCGTATTGGAAACACAATTTCAATTTTGTTCTTTATCAAAAATATGTGGTCGACCAACGAAGGGGTGGAGCTACGAAGAACACATATTGAGGACAACACAAAAAAGGACGAGCTTACATTGTGCTGTAGTCAGGTATAAAAACTCAGCATGCTGTTGTTCACGATCAGCTCGTTTGCAGCATCAGCATGCAGCAGTTCGTTTGCAGCATCTCCCGCAAAATTCAAACCGCCGTCCGTTTGCTGCTGTCAGAAGAGTTGGCCAAGCACGCCGTCTCAGATGGCACCAAAACTGTTACCATATACACCAGCTCCAAGTAAATTCCGAACACTGTCCAAACAAAAGGCGCTTTTCAAGGCCATCAATTTATCGACAAAGAATCGAATTGAAGTTTTGTTATTACAAGCATCAGAAAGTGGCTTGCCAAGAGCGTTGGATGGTAAGTGAGCCACTTGTGAACAATATCGTCGCTTTCAAGTAGAATGGCACAAAATAAAAAAGTTATTTGTGTGATTTGTAGACAGGTTAGTGTAATGATTCAATTTACAAAAATCGAACGTATTCTAACGTTTCGATATAGGTGCTCCGTTTCAAAATTTTCGGCCAAAATGTTGCCTGTTTTTCTAAAAGGGAAAATATGCTATTGTACTGAATGAAAACCTTCGATTTTTGCGCTGATTGGAAATAGTTGTGACTAGTTGTGTAGAATGTTCAATTACTGAAAATAACAGATTTTGTGAAAGCAGTGGTTGGTCCATACAATTCGATTCCAAGCGAGCCAGACTAGTTTTCGTTGGAAGGTCCATCTCTGACAATAGAAATAAACTATTTTATTTTGAATTCAATTACAACTTCCTTGAAAACAGCACAGCTAAAAAACTTTTGGGAAAAACGCGCAAACCTAAATTTTCCACTATAATAAAAACTATTGCCCCCGCCGCACAGCATCATCAAGATTGATAGTTATTCAAGCCGGGAGGAAAGGGGGAGGGAGGTTGTAAGGCAATGGAAAATTTCATTTATAATAATAATACTTTATAATTGGCTGGTCCTGAAAACAACTTGTTGGTTTGTGGTTTATTTTGGGTCACAATTTAGGCCCGCTCGATTTCTGATAGCTGTGAATTTTTCGCAGGGCGACAGTTTCTGTTCGGTAGCGATGAGGCTTCTTAACGCCAACCGTGACTGGGGCACTTTTACACGGCCTTCGTTGCCAACCAGCCCCCGTTAAGGACGACGTCTCTGTACAGCCAGCATCACTGCCATGAAAGGCAAAACATTGATTTTGAACCGAATGATTAGAAGCTGTACTTAGTTACAAAATGTCGATTTTCTGAATGATATGATATTAAATCATCCCACAAGATGCAAAACGTCGTGTGGAATGCTTGAATATCGAGCATAGTGCCGAACATAATTCTTTGTTTGGAGCTTTATAGCTATAACGCCCCATATATGTCGGTCGCTGTCAAACTCCATATGATGGTATAGAGTTGCCGGGGGGCTGTTTCCAACTGCTTGCGGGGAGCCTTTCCTCCGGTGGACTTACGAGCGGTTTGTTTGGCGCAGGCCATGGAGCGAAAAATGCTGATCTGCTACTTCTCTGATGCTGATAGTAGGACGACGGTCAAACGCTCGTTTGCGTGCCTTCATTCATAAAAGTTCAACAATATTTTCAATGAATGTTGCAAATTGTCAACTTGATAATTCCAAAAATACTCCAAATAAACAATGAATGTGCTAAAGTCGACAAAATCGCATATCGGTTATGCCTCTGATATTACCCACCCATCTTTTTTACATAGAATGTGTATGCAAAGTTGGAAAGAAATCGGGGAGTTTTCAAATGGCAGGTAACACCGCAAATCATGTTTTTGCCTTTATCAATAAAAGGGTATTGCAATTGCTCTAAAAACCGACTTTTTAACGGAGGCCGAGTGACATATACCATTCGATTCAGTTCGTCGTGTGTATGTGCGTTAGAGTGGCTCGACGTATGACATTTTTCAGCACAGCACTTTTTGAGTTCCTTTTGTGGTCCCAAATGCATGTGCAAAATTTGGGAGCGGTCAGTTGCTTCCCGGGTTTGCGCATTGCGTTCAAAGTTTGTATGGGATTTTATATGAGGAAATCAATTATTTTTCATTTACGTTATTAAAAATCGCTATTTCACTCAATATGAAAAACCAGCTTTATAAAACTATATTTCAAATCTTGGTTAACAACTTTGTCGAAGAGGGTAACTAGCTACAAGTTTTCAAAAAACAGTTATAATGATTTTAAAACTTATGGTTCAATCCAAATGCAGAAATTTATTATTTTTCCAACACTGCCAGTGTACCACCGACATCGACATTTAGACTTAAATAAATGAGAATATATTCATCGCAGAGACTTGGTACCTTCGAATGAAATGTACGCAAGCCCCCCCCCCCTCTTTTTTTAATTTTCTGACAACATCTATGTTATTCAGCAATTCATTCTGAACATTTCAATCAAAGATACCAAATCTCTGCGATGAAATATATTCTCATTTACTTAAGTTCTAAATGTCGATGTTTACTTAAGGTTTGAGGACAGTATGTTTGCGGGTGGTGTTTTTCGACTTCAAATCCGGTTTTCTCTGGAATTGTAACGAATATCGAAAAACCCAGCTGACAAAAGTTTTGAAAATAGGGTTGCCACCCCTCCGGGTTTGACCTGGAGACTCCGGTTTTCGGGAGCGATCTCCGGGTCTCCGGGTTTTACATCAATTTCTCCGGGTTTGGTGGGAAGAAGCATAGGTTCAATTTTTTGGAATTAATTGATTCTTTACAAAATATTTAAAAAGTCTAAATTAACTATTACTCTGTTTCAGATTTATTTTTCCCGACTAACCCTTCGTTTCAAGGTGGCGAAGAGTTCACCAAATATTGCTAATTTCTTTCACAAAGCAATGAAAATGAAAAACAAATAAAATTTACTACAAATTAACCTTCCGGAAGTCGCGCTAGTGCACTGAGTGCACGCTGCTCTGAAAATCTAGCGAAATCGTCTTAGGGAACCAGCGGCTCTAAGTAAGCCATATGCGCGACATCCGGAGGGTTAAGGAAAGTAATATTTCGCTATGTGCTACAATTGAAATGTTGCATTCCACTAAGTCGCTCAAAATGGCGTAAAAAAGCTATTTTACTGCAATTTTACCAAATCATTTCACTCTTAGTGGTGCTTATCACCAGCTGCACTAAGGTCTGGCAGATTTGTTCTAATCCAACTGACTAGGTCAACATCAAACGAGTTTTTGCGGTGTTGTTGCTACTCCAGCAGCGATCCTTAACTGGGTTAGGGAGTTGAGTTTTGACCCTTTGTTGCGAAATTAAGATTTGTTGGTAACGAATAACCGACACCACATAGTGTGATGTCGCAGCTCCGCTTCCTTTGCTCTCCTTCTCCTGTTAGTTGTGGAGGAGAGCAATGCTCGTTCGACCTCCACAGTGAGAGTAGGTGGTGCTTTTGTATTCTTGGATCTTAGTCGGGGAAGTGAAATACTATACCTCATTAAACCGATAAAACCGTTCTCAAGCGTGAAAAATTTACAGTTTTGCTTTAACGTGGTAATAAAAAGCGATTAAAGTGCTCTAAAATGCCTAGTAATCGCTTTGATTCCAATTTTTGTCTCGTTCCTCTCAAAATCCACCACCCCCCCCAGATCAGTGAAAATCTCCGGGTCAAAGCCTCTCCAGAGGTGGCAACCCTATTTGAAAATTAGTTGTGGACAATCTGTGAAATTTTCAGAAAGATTGGTTGATTTTCCTGCCCAGCTAACATTTTTTCCTGGCGGAAAAACGACAAAAAATAGCAGCTCTCGAATCGGCCGGCCCAACTTTATCCACAGTTTTTCACCACTTCAAAACATAGTATCGCTAATCGCACCTGACAATCTCTAGATAATTATGTTTCGATGCGATTAGTACAATAAAATATTACTTTAGTGGCCTGAATTCGAAGTCTAACATTTTTTCGTGAAAAGTAATCATTTTCACCGCATCCGCCATAGCATTGCAAAATTTTCCATCCAGGGAGAGTTTGTGCTCTCCTTTCGGTGAGCGGCGCGAGAAAGAAGGAGAGAGAAATGAAAATGGCGAGAGCATGGGACGGGTGCCAAACATTCTATGATTTCCAGCTATTGCGGCACATTTTACATTTTTTGATGCACTATCATCAAAATTATGCTATTCACTTTTGAGTTGAATTGATATGCGAGAAACTAATTTGACTTTAGATTGAGACGCAATGCTTGCTGATACTTTACGGAATTGTCTTTCATATATTTTGGAATCGACTGTAAATGTTCTATGGTAAAAAAATAAGCGTTCTAGAGTTAGGTTTGACATTTTTTTTCAAATTTTTCATCAACATGTCAAATATAATGTAAATTTATTGTTTTCAACAGAGCAAAAATCCCAACTACCAAATGTTTACCCAACGGGTCATTCAGATATAGAAAATAAATATCTACTTTAATATTTTCACGTTTTCATACGAAAACTTTTCAGGTGTGCAGTTTGCCATACTCCTAATAGGGCTTTCGGCGGCTCTGCATGCAGTTACAACAAATAATACCAGATTCGAGGATTAACAAATATACGCATAATTATAGAAGATAAAATAAGTGTTTACGAAATTACGTCTGTTAGCAACCCTATTATACACAAATTGCCTATGTGAACCTTTTTAATCTGTGGGATCATATTGGATAGTTTCGGGTGCCCCGGAACCGATTCTGAGAGGCTGTGTATAGAACATACATCCAAAAAGTGGATCTCATACTTATCCCAATATCAACAACATGCATGTACATTAGCAGTGGATATTTTCGGGACTAGCCAGGAATCCGGTTCTTTGATTTTTTGGCAAAAAATTTATTTGAAGCACATCGTTACCGATGATTCCGGGATCGAATTTTTCGGGCCAACATTTTTAGTGAATATTTGTCACGCAGCACATGAAATAACACCGCGTCTTTTATCTTTGAACAATGCAGCTCATCCGGATATATGTGAATAGGTTGCTATCGGTTTCGGTGTTTGTATAATTCAGTTCTTCGGATAAATGTATTTTTATTTTCCTGTTCTATCCGGATTTACGATCGGATCCGCTGCTTTCGGAATCTGCTCATTCAGACACAAAGATATTTGGTGAACATTTCGACCATTTTCCCCATCACACCAAATTTACGAGATGATCCGCGGAACTTGATTCCAGAGTAACCAGAACCAGTCCAATAGCTCCTAAATGCATCCGAGTGACTTCAAAATGTTATTGCGTTCTTCGCGAATCAACGATGTAGTCAATTGTGATGCAATATCGGAAAATTCACCAAAAATTGATCCGAAAAAGTGGATTCCAGAATCACCAAGACGAGCTGTAAGACATATATTATATTCAGATGATTTTTTTGATTACAAGCAATCCGTATGCATTTTAGATCAAATCAATTACGTGTAAGTTACTGTCCGTTGTATATCAAAGACAATTATTGTATCCGGATCAAAAAATTGATTGAGCAAGTGCGTTCTTCAAAAAACGTACCGGAACTATATATAAAGGGCCAACGCACGACAGATCAGTTTTGTTAGTTCGCTATTACGTTCTATAACATAAGGTGGTAAGCTTAGTTTGGCATTATTAGAAAGAGTGCCGCACTATTTCGTTGATTACTCGGCCTACAATCAAAAGATTTCGAATAAATAGGTAGCAATCACTTTGCTTCGTTCCCCACAATCAGCAGATTACCAAAGGCTGCCTGATAATTGTGAATTACTCGTGTTTGAGCGAAATGAAAACTCGAATCGAGTGCCTCGATTGTCATTTGAGCTAATACATTTAACAAAGATGGCAAACGCTGCTCTAACCAAGAACTTCAAATGAGTAGAATGAGAATACGCTCAATACCCAAATACATTTGTTCATTATTGGTTTTAGTTCCACATGTCTTTGTGTTCATTATTAAATCAATCAGTAATACAACAGCAGTAAATAACATGAAACACTGTTTACAGTTTTACTGCGCCGCGAACTGTACAGAGTTAGCTTCTGCATTTCAAATATAATTGCATTGTTCACAGAGTAGAAAACATATGGTATACCACAAGCCAGGAATATTGACTAAAAATTTTGACCCAAAGGAAATGATTCAGAGCTCATTGGGACTCATTCCTGATGACATGGTATGTAGTCTTATCATACAGGTATATTTGCCTAAATTTTTATTCAAACAACCAAATTCCTGAATGTGTTCCTAGATAACTCGCATGCTCCCGATATTCAATTTGCATCCTCATTTTATATTCTCTATGAATATCTGATATGCTGCTAGGTATTCTATGCACTTTCGGATATATGTACTCTACAAGGTCTCCTTGAACTGGTTTCAGGGTACTCGAAACTAGTCAATACAATTTGAATGAATGCAAATGGTTCACATATTAGCGACTGAAAATGAAAGTCGCTCGGATAGAACTTGCTTCGTGAAACAAGCTTCAAATATATTAGAATATGAAAATCGGATAAAAACTTCAAGCATAAAAATCGAAATGGGGCTTTCTTCTGTATGAGTCTGATAAAGAAACCTTCAGTAAAAAAAATCGCAATAATTTGTTTATCCGTTTCTTATACTGGAAGTCATTTCCGAGTTTTACGGCTGAGATCTTTTTAACCGAATCTTATGCTGAAGGAGTCCGATTTATACGCTTGAAGTTTATTTCCAAATTTTTACATTCGAATATTTGCTGTCCTTGCGACTTTTATTTTCGACCGCTCATATACAATTTGATTATGATCAGGTTCGAATAATGCCAAAATCATGCGACATGATGAAATAATTCTGAAAGTGACCAAAATATTCCTCAGACCAATCCGACGAGATTACCGTGTACATTAGAAAATAGTTATCTGATTGAGTCGACATATATGGCTTATGAGAGTCGAAAATATTCCAGATCATTTGGTTTGTTGAAAATGATTGAAAATTCAGGAAACTAGGGTCATCTAAACACCCAAATGTATGAGTGAAAAATATCTTGAAAATGCAAAGGCAAAAGATATTAAACATTTTATATTTTGATTTGTCACTTACCATTTCCCAATAGCTAACAATGAGACCTTCCATACACAATCCTACTTTACTGGTGTTTTAGGTGCAAAACTAAACCGATTTGAGCATTGGGGTGTGAAAACAAGTCTACGAAATTCAAGGAATTCTATTGATTGAGCTATTTCTCAAAAAGTAAGTTGTAACTTCACTTTAAAGATGAAGAGTAATTTTTTCGCAAAGTTGTGCTATTTGCCCCTTGCAAAGGACAGCCTTCTCATACAGTTCATATTCATATAATAACGACTTTATTTTTGAACGACACAGTAGAAGGAAATTAGAGTTTTTTACATGATTAAGCTTATAGTGGTCATCGCTGAAAAATTGCCAACTGCTTTATTTATAATATAGATGTGTAGAAACAAAATATCGTACAATAGTAAAAAAATAATGACTCGGCACCAACCACCCGCTACCAATCCTCACAAGCCCTCTATCTTTGTGTGCGTGGTAAATGTTGTATGACATGAGCTGCAACCAATCTGAAATATTTTGATGTCAAATCTATTTTTATGTGCGCTGTCATTGAGTACGTTTTTAATTTTTATTTGCTTCCAAAAGTCTAAAACAGAGTTACTTACGAAGCAAATTTAATCTTACACCATACTTGACAAAGAAAATATTTGTCAGCAATAATAGATAGGAAAGAACGAAAAGATCATTGTAACTTACTTAGCCACTTCTTCAGGTGTTGGTAAAACATATTCAAAGAAAAGAATCTTCACACTTTCTGAAACGATGGCCCTCAATTTCGTCTAAATTTAATTCACAGAATACATTTTTTTGAATAAACATTTTCTGAATTTATTCGTGTTGTTTATATAATTTATTTCAAATTTTTTATTCGTTTTTCTATGATTTTTTTTTCATTCAGTATTTTATTTAATTCATTTTTAGTAGTATTTTAATTCATTTTGTTCATTTTATTTCATTTCGTTAATTTAATTTCATTTTGTTCAGTTTATTCATTTTAGGCATTTTTTTTTTATTTTATTCATTTAACTCAGTTTTTCCATTGTTTTCATGTTATGCATTTTTTCAGCTCTCATAAATTTTGATCATTTTATTCATATTTTTAATTTAAATAATTGTATTCAACCATTCATTTCTATTTCATTTAAATTTATTGATTTATATCAATTTAATTTATTTTGATCTTTTATATGTTATTGTAATATTTATTTCATTTAATTATTTTTTCCTTTTATTCATTTTTTTTCAAAACATTTCCTTTCCTGACATTTTTTTTCAAAACATTCCATGTAATAAATTTTGTTCATGTTTATATTTTGATAATTTTCATTCGAATTGTATTTTTTTTTTTCATTTTATTAGCTTTGTTTATCTCATTTCATTCATTTTATTACCTTTTTTTGTCGATTTGATATACAAATTGACTTTGATGCATAATGTATTCGTCATGATTAAACTGACCAACTTTGTCGAACAAATCCAACACCATTCGAATCATCTACCTGAGTGTGGTGTAGGATTACGCTTCGTTGCTGAAAGCTATCCGGATTTTTTCGTCAGAGTTGGTCAGCTTAGTCATGATTCACCATTCATATATATAAGATATTTCACAAACCAATGAAATAGGTATTAATTTTCATGATGTAATTGTGCATTTTCAAGTGAGCAACTTCATAAAACGCACAATATTATTCATATTATTACATTTTTGCTTCGTGAACTGGTTCTCAACTTAATGAAGGTGAGCCCGCGGCAAGTTAATGTTTTCGACTCCCAATTTTTATCTTTTTAATTTAAGTAAATTGAGCAAAATACAACACATTGCATAAAAGGACAGACTGTACTATATACCTTAGAATTTTATCAAAGCATTTTATGAATTGTTGAGTTTTTTGGGTATAAACATGTGACGCAAAAATCCCGGCTCCGAGGTAAGTTGGCAGTACTGCTGGAGCCTTGCAAAAAATGTGCATCAATTAACCCTTGCTTTCATATTACAGGCTCAATATTGGATCTGATATTCGTGCTCGTGAAATAAAGCACAAAACCGTGATAACGTCGATTGATGTTTCCACCTTCCTGATTCAGTGCATGTTTGTGTATTCTTCTTATATTGGCATGTAAACTATTTCACGAAACTCAGAATATTATTCATAAATCTCTTAATTTCTCGTAAACTGCCATATGTCTTGTTATTGTTTCAGGTTTTGTTTAATTATTAGAATCAATTAAAAACATTTTAAATCCACCTAGTGGTGCAATTGTGTCTTTCGACTCTAGATTTTCTTAGTTGATTATGTTCATTATAAATTTTTAAATGCAAATACTGCATTTTTGTTATGCATGACAACATATACAAGAATACAAATCAATGATCGACTTCTAAAATTGTGTAAAAGAAGAATGGCCAAATCAAAAACTCGAACAATCAGAACCAGTGATCGGAGGTTTGAGACTTAGTTTGGCCGTGATCTGCTGGTGAAAGAAGTGTGGAGAGCGCAACGATTTGGAAGGATTTCAAATGATCTACACGGCTAAAATTGTTTACGAAAATATTTCAAGATAAAAAAGTGCAGAACCAGCAAAGTTGCAAAATTTAAATTTTTGTCAAAACATTTTTTCGACGAGATAACATCAATTCACGTTGTTTTATGCATTTCGAAGACACTTGCTATAATAAATACAAACTCGATTTCTGAAATTTTATGTGGCCACTACTTGCTTTTTTTTAGGTCCGGCTTACATGGGAATTTTACATGCGATAAGACGATGCGGTCTATTTTTCCGAAACCATGTAAACGATCCGCACGAAATTTTATAGCACTGTATAGGGATAATGTCCTTTTCATCAAAGACTAAGTTTGTGAAAATCGACACGACTATCTCCTAGAAATGCAATTTCAAGTAATGTTGCACCCATTTTAATATGTATTACATCATGCGGACATCATGGTGTTACCAGTTTATATGGAAATTTGATGTGTGATCGCATTCTTCAACCCGTAACTCCGGAACTGAAACTATGGACCAAAAATTTATGTCCACCTTATGGGAGCGTTATACCGTTTATTTCAAACTAACTTTGTGCAAATCGGTTCAGCCATGTGAAACTTATGTGAGTTTAAATGATACATACACATATACACGCAAACACACATATACACACCGACATTTTTCCGATCTCAACGAACTGAATCGAATCATTCGTAACCCAACTTTGTACCGGGAAACAAGTGCTTTTTGTTCTCTCCGGTGTGGTTTAGTTTTTTCGGTAGTACGAAGGTGCTTGCTGTGGCAGAGGCTGCAGTAAAGCATTAGTAATAAACAGTCCCGCGAGTGATAATTATTACCTGCGATATCGGTGCAGTGAAGTTACTAAACAGTTTTCTTGCCTGAAAGACGGCTTTGTTTAGACGAGCTATATCAGCTCTATTGTGTGAAGGTCACGCGGGTGACGGATAAAACAAACGAAGGATCAATTCACCTACCAGCTCGTCAGGAACCAACTGGTGAAGTGTTTTGTTTTTTACTTTTCTTATCGATTTTTTTTCTTCTTTTTATTGCTTTTGATTTTTTATTTTGATTTAAGTTAAACAGTGCGGTCGAGCGTGTTGCTCCCGCAACAAAATGGAACAAACAGAAGGATCACCCTCCGAAGACGAATATTATGGGGAAGAAGAACATATATCTGATACTGAGACAGATAATGTTATGGTCGATCCACTTCCCCCCAATGTCTCACAGCCCCCCCGAGTCAAGGTTTACCAGGATGGATCCGCTGGTCCTTGGGTGGTATACTTTCGGCCCAAAAATAAACCGTTAAACAGCATAACTGTTGCACGGGAGCTGACAAAACGTTACTCGGCCGTAACCGAGATTAAAAAGGTTCAGTCAGATAAACTGCGCGTAGTCGTTACTGACTTGAAACAGGCCAATGATATCGTTAGCAATAGCCTCTTTACGCTGGAGTATCGCGTCTACATCCCTTCTCGTGATGTGGAGATCGACGGTGTGGTAAGTGATGCGGGTCTAACTGTCGATGATCTGATGAATGATGGGGCTGGCCGCTTTAAGGACCCTAACCTTCAATCAGTTAAGATTTTGGAGTGCAAGCAATTGCACTCAAAGTCCATCGAAGATGGTAATTACTATCCATCAGACTCGTTTCGCGTAACCTTCGCCGGATCTGCACTTCCGAGCTACGTTGAAGTGGGAGGAGCTCGTCTACCTGTACGCCTGTTTGTACCGCGGGTCATGAATTGTTCCAATTGCAAGCAGCTAGGTCACACGGCCACCTACTGTAGCAACAAGCAACGGTGCGGTAAATGTGGGGAACGCCATGCGGATGATACTTGCAGTAGCCCCGCTGAGAAGTGTGTTTACTGTGGGGAGAATCCGCATGCACTTTTGACATGCCCAACGTACAAACTTCGCGCGGATAAACTGAAGCGATCCGCCAAAGATCGCTCCAGACGCTCTTACGCAGAAATGCTTAAAAGAGCTGTTCCACTAATCTCCGAAAACCCATTTGCTCTCTTGCCAACTGACGATAACGCCTCTAACGACCCTTGCGAGGGGCATTCTTTGGCTCCGCTTGGAAACTCTAGGAAAAGACCTAATCAAAACTCACCTGAACTTCCTCGTAAGGGTCCTAGGTTGTCCCAAACAAGGGTACAAAATAAAAATAATTCATCAACTGGAAGTGCTGGTACAAATCCGAAGATAATACCTCCTGGTTTTGGGAAATTGAGATACAACCAGGAGTTCCCAGCACTCCCCGGGGCACCAAAAATCCCAAGTGCTCCAATTTTACAGTCAGAAACTCACCCTAAAACGGGATTCCTTAAATTTTCTGACATTGTGGACTGGATATTCACAGCTTTCAACATTACCGATCCTATGAAAAGCTTGCTGGTTGCTATTCTACCAACAGTAAGAACATTTTTAAAACAGTTGACTGAACAATGGCCCCTCCTTACAGCGATCGTATCCTTCGATGGCTAACTTATTAGACGGAATCAGGGATCTGATCACTGTTTTACAGTGGAACTGCAGAAGTATTATCCCCAAAATCGATTCATTAAAACACTTGCTAAATTACAATCATTGTGATGCATTTTCCCTATGTGAAACATGGCTAACTTCTAATATAAACCTCAACTTCCACGATTTTAACATTATCCGCTTGGATCGAGAAGACTCATATGGGGGGGTACTTTTAGGGATCAAAAAGTGCTACTCCTTCAATCGAATCAACCTCCCTTCGACGCCAGGCATTGAAGTTGTCGCTTGTCAAACAACAATCAAAGGCAAAGATCTTTGCATTGCTTCTATTTACATTCCTCCTAGGGCCATGATGGGATATCGAAGATTCTCCAACGTGATTGAACACCTTCCCTCGCCCCTCCTGCTTCTTGGAGACTTTAACTCTCACGGTACGGGGTGGGGCTGTCTATACGACGATAATCGATCTTCGACAATTCAAGACCTTTGTGACAACTTCAATATGACAATTCTGAACACAGGGGAAATGACACGGATCCCTAGACCACCTGCGCAAGCAAGTGCACTGGACATATCTTTATGCTCGACATCACTACGGTTAGATTGCAAGTGGAAGGTAATATCTGATCCCCACGGTAGTGACCACTTACCAATTGTAATTGCAATCACCACTGGTTCAAGACCATCGGCACCAATCAATGTTCCCTATGACCTCACACGAAACATTGATTGGAAGAGCTACGCTGCTGCGATATCCAAAACTATCGATTCAACACAGGTACTTCCCCCGGAGGAAGAATATAAGTTTTTGTCCAACTCGATTCTCGATAGCGCGATTCAAACTCAGACGAAACGAGTACCCGACGTGAACACCCAAAAACGTTCTCCCAACCCGTGGTGGGACAAAGAGTGCTCAAACGTGTACGCGGAGAAAGCTGCCGCGTATAAAACCTTCCGGAACGACGGGTTAGTTGCTAGTTATCGAGTGTACGCGATATTAGAAAAGCGAATGAAAAATTTAATGAAAGCTAAGAAACGCAGTTACTGGCGCCGGTTTGTCGACGGGTTAACAAGAGAAACATCGATGAGCACTCTTTGGGGCACGGCCCGACGTATGCGAAACCGAAACAGTACTAACGAGAGCGTGGAATATTCAAACCGTTGGATATTCGATTTCGCCAAGAAAGTTTGTCCGGATTCCGCCCCGGCACAGAAAATCTACCGCGCCGCGTCGCCTTACAATACCGCGAACGAAACACCGTTTACGATGGTGGAGTTCTCACTTGCTCTCTTATCATGTAACAATAAAGCCCCGGGGCCAGATAGAATCAAATTCAACTTGTTGAAGAATCTGCCAGACTCTGCCAAAAGACGCTTGTTGATTTTATTTAATAGGTTTCTTGAGGGTAACATTGTCCCACATGACTGGAGACAGGTGAGGGTCATCGCCATCCAAAAACCAGAAAAACCAGCCTCCGACCACAATTCGTATCGTCCGATTGCAATGCTGCCCTGTATCCGGAAGTTATTCGAAAAAATGATCTTGTTTCGCCTCGATAATTGGGTCGAAACAAATGGCTTACTGTCAGATACACAATTTGGCTTCCGCAAAGGCAAAGGGACGAACGATTGCCTTGCGTTGCTCTCAACAGAAATTCAAATGGCATATGCTAACAAAGAGCAGATGGCATCAGTATTCTTGGATATTAAGGGGGCTTTCGATTCAGTTTCGATCAACATTCTTTATGAGAAGTTGCACCAGCATGGTCTTTCGCCAATTTTAAATAACTTTTTGCTAAACCTGTTGTCTGAAAAACAAATGCATTTCTCGCATGGCGATTTATCGACATCACGATTTAGCTACATGGGCCTTCCCCAGGGCTCATGTCTAAGCCCTCTCCTCTACAATTTTTACGTGAATGACATTGACGAATGTCTTGTCAATTCCTGCACGCTAAGGCAGCTTGCAGATGACGGTGTGGTCTCTATTACAGGTCCTAAAGCCGTCGACTTGCAAGGACCACTGCAAGATACCTTGGACAATTTGTCTGCTTGGGCTCTCCAGCTGGGTATCGAGTTCTCCACGGAGAAAACTGAGCTAGTTGTATTTTCTAGAAAGCGTGAACCAGCGCAACTACAGCTTCAATTAATGGATCAAACTATTGCTCAGGCTTCAACATTCAAATATCTCGGGGTATGGTTCGACTCTAAAGGTACCTGGGGATGTCACATTAGGTATCTGAAACAGAAGTGCCAACAAAGGATCAACTTTTTCCGTACAATAACTGGAACATGGTGGGGTGCCCATCCAGGAGACCTAATCAGGCTGTACCAAACAACGATATTATCAGTGTTGGAGTACGGATGTTTCTGCTTTCGCTCCGCTGCGAACATACATTTCATCAAACTGGAGCGAATCCAGTATCGTTGCTTGCGTATTGCCTTGGGTTGCATGCACTCGACCCATACGATTAGTCTCGAAGTGCTGGCGGGCGTTCTTCCTCTGAAAAATCGATTTTGGGACCTCTCATATCGATTACTCATTCGATGCGATATTCTGAACCCATTGGTGATTGCAAATTGCGAAAGGCTTGTCGAGCTTAATTCTCAGACCCGATTCATGTCCTTGTACTTCGATTACATGGCACAGAACATCAATTCATCTACGTATAACGTCAACCGTGCTCATCTCTTAGATACTTCTGATCACACTGTATTTTTCGATACATCCATGAAGGAAGAGATTTGTGGAATTCCGGATCATATTCGCCCACAAGTGGTCCCAAATATTTTCTATAACAAATACCATCAAGTCGACTGCGCCAAAATGTTCTACACTGACGGATCAATTCTCAACGGGTCCACAGGCTTCGGTATCTTCAACGAAAATCTTGCTGCCTCATTCAAACTCAATGATCCTGCTTCAATTTACGTCGCAGAATTAGCTGCCATTCAGTATACTCTCGGGATCATTGACACCCTGCCCTCAGACCATTACTTCATCGTTTCGGATAGTCTCAGCTCCATTGAGGCCATCCGTGCGGCGAAGCCTGGAAAGCACTCACCGTATTTCCTGGGGAAAATACGGGAATATCTGAGTGCTTTATCTGAAAAATCTTACCAGATTACCTTGGTTTGGGTCCCGTCACATTGTTCTATTGCGGGCAATGAGAAGGCGGACTCTTTAGCCAAGGTGGGCGCATTAGAAGGCGACACTTACGAAAGACCAATTTGCTTCAACGAATTTTTCAGTATCTCTCGTCAGAGGACGCTCGATAGTTGGCAAACCTCATGGAGCAATGGGCATCTGGGACGGTGGCTACATTCCATTATCCCGAAGGTATCAACGAATGCTTGGTTTAAGGGGTTGGATGTGAACCGGGACTTTATTCGTACGATGTCAAGGATCATGTCCAACCATTACTCGTTTGACGCGCATCTCCGTCGTATAGGGCTTGCTGAAAGTAATCATTGTGTTTGTGAGAACGGCTACCACGACATCGAGCATGTTGTTTGGCTGTGCGCAGAGTACTGTGTTGCCAGGTCCCAACTAATAGATTCCCTTCGGGCCCGAGGTAGATCACCCTATGTGCCAGTCCGGGACGTCCTGGCAAGCCGTGACCACCCCTATATTTTTCTTATCTATATCTTTTTGAAAACCATTGATGTCCAAGTTTAATACATTTTCCCCTCTCTCATTCACAGTAGAATCTCACCAACCTATCCCTGTATCTACAATATGGCATTGCTTCACGAGTCTTCGGTGCATACCCTTCTTGATAACCGTCTACCCAGAACATCATGACATACCTCACATGCAGATGATATAGAGAACATCATGACAGTATCAGAGTGCCAATAATTATCCGAAATATCGACCCTCCCCTTGCCCCTGCGATTACAGGCTGGAAACTACAACACTACAACAAAGTGTGCATATCCGCCACAATGATCAATCAGCAAACGACGATGTCAATTACACAATATGTATCCCACTTCCTACCTTTTTCCTTTACTTACATAAGAGGGGAGCAAGCCGCCCCTAAATACGGCTTTCCTTTCCCCCACTAACATGTGACATGTAATTAAAAAAAATGAATTATCGGCCTCGTTAAGCTAAAGCATTTGGGCCTAAATAAATGTATTTAAGATAAAAAAAAACTGAATCGAATAGTATACGACACTCTGCCCTCCGGGCCTCGGTTAAAAAGTCGATTTTCAGATCTATTGCTATACCTTTCTATTGAGGAAGGTAAAAAGGTTCAGAGAATTTTATGTGTGAGCGAACTCTTTAACTCGTAACTCTAGAGCCATAACTCCGATCTAAATAAAATTCATTAGAATGGTGATGTTGCACCTTTCATGTGACCATAACTTTGTTAAACCTGCCCCGACCATTTCTGAGAAGTGTAAGTGACATTATTTGATACACACACATACATAAACACAGACATTTTCCGACTCGACGAACTGAATTAGAATGGTATGTGATACTAGGTGCTGTGGGCCTCGGTTAAAAAGTAGGTTTTCTGTATGATTGCATAACCTTACTTTATACGAGAAAGGTAAACCGCAACAATTCCATCTCATCCCAATAAAACTCTAAATAGATGTTGGTTATTAATTTATGTTATATTTGATAATACAAAAATTAATTTCACACAATTTCTAATGGGCTCTGAAACATTTTGAATACCCAGATCTGGCAAGAGGTAAGACACTGTTCGTATCATAGGTAGACATTCCCAGTTATGCAATTTGCTAAAACCACCAAATCTTCTAATTCCTAGTAAACTTTTTTTTTCAAACTATTACAAGATCTCGACAGTTCAAACATTTTTAAGACATTTAAGATAACAAAAACTTAAATTCGATTTTCGAACTGTCACTTACTCCCCCATTGGGCATTTTCAGTCTCAGTGTTTGCCTTTTTCTTATAGAAAAGTTATACAATCACTATTAACATCGTCAAGTTAATCCTGGTATAACGGTATACCCGAGCAAAGTCGAACATCAAAATTACAACAAGTAGAAATCATATTTTGATAATAGCATCAAATTGAAATCTTATTTTGCTATCAGTTTTAGATTTTTAAAATATCACATCAAATTTTGATCTCGTTTTGCTATCCTAGTTTCTTAGAAGAATTTTCTATGTTTATATTACTTTTGTGAAACATCAAAGTGAATACATTACTGCATATACGACCTTCCGGGAAGACGGGTTACCCGCTAGCTATCAGCAGTACGCGTCGCTAGAAAGGCGAATGAAGAGTTTAATGAAAGCCAAAAAACGCAGTTATTGGCGCCGATTCGTCGACGGGTTAACGAGAGACACAGCGATAAGCACTCTTTGGAGTACGGCTCGACGCATGCGTAACCGAAACAGTACCAACGAGAACGTGGAATATTCAAACCGTTGGATATTCGCTTTCGCCAAGAAGATCTGTCCGGACTCTGTTCCGGTACAGAAAACGTACCGCGCCGCGTCTCCTCACGATACTGCGAACGAAACACTGTTTTCGATAGTGGAATTCTCACTTGCTCTCTTGTCATGCAACAATAACGCCCCAGGGTTAGACAAAATCAAATTCAACTTACTGAAGAATCAGCCTGACACTGCAAAAAGGCACTTGCTGAACTTATTTAACAAGTTTCTTGAGGGTAACATTGTCCCTCATGACTGGAGGCAAGTGAAGATCATCGCCATCCAAAAACCAAGAAAACCAGCCTCCGAGCACAACTCGTATCGACCGGTTGCAATGCTGTCCTGAATTAGGAAGTTGTTCGAGAAAATGATCTTGTTTCGCCTCGACAATTGGGTTGAAGCAAATGGCTTACTGTCAGATACACAATTTGGCTTTCGCAAAGGCAAAGCGACGAACGATTGTCTTGCGTTGCTTTCTACAGAAATCCAAAAGGCCTATGCTAACAAAGACAACTGCTAACAGTTTCTATCAATATTTTGTCAGAGAAGCTGCACCAGCATGGTCTTTCACCAATTTTAAATAACTTTTTGCTAAACCTGTTGTCTGAAAAGCACATGAACCTTTCGCGTGGCGATTTAACAACATTGCGATTTAGCTACATGGGTCTTCCCCAGGGCTCATGTCTAAGTCCCCTACTCTACATTTTTTACGTGAATGACATTGACGATTGTCTTGCCAATTCATGCACGCTAAGGCAACTTGCAGATGACGGAGTGGTCTCTGTTACAGGTCCCAAAGCTGCCGACTTGCAAAGACCATTACAAGATACCTTGGACAATTTGTCTGCTTGGGCTCTTCAACTGGGTATCGAGTTCTCCACGGAGAAAACTGAGTTGGTTGTTTTTTCTAGAAAGCGCGAGCCGACGCAACTCCAGCTTCTATTAATGGGTGAAACGATCAATCAGGTCTTCACTTTTAAATATCTCGGGGTCTGGTTCGACTCTAAAGGTACCTGGGGATGTCACATTAGGTATCTGAAACAGAAATGCCAACAAAGGATCAATTTTCTCCGAACAATAACTGGAACATGGTGGGGTGCTCACCCAGGAGACCTGATCAGGTTGTACCAAACAACGATATTGTCGGTGATGGAGTACGGGTGTTTCTGTTTCCGCTCCGCTGCGAACATACACTTCATCAAACTGAAGAGAATCCAGTATCGTTGCTTGCGCATTGCCTTGGGTTGCATGCACTCGACCCATACGATGAGTCTCGAAGTGCTGGCGGGCGTTCTTCCGCTAAAAAAATCGATTCGGAACTCTCATATCGATTGCTCATCCGATGCGACATTCTGAACCCGTTGGTGATTCAAAATTTTGAGAGGCTCGTCGAGCTTAATTCTCAAACCCGATTTATGTCCCTGTACTTCGACTATATGGCACAGAGCATTAATCCTTCTTCGTATATTCCAAACCGTGTTCGTTTCCTAGATACTTCTGATTCTACTGTATTCTTCGACACATCCATGAAGGAAGAGATTCGTAGAATCCCGGACTATATACGCCCGCAAGTGATCCTCAATATATTTTATAATAAATTCCGAGAAGTCGACTGTGACAAAATGTTCTACACTGACGGATCAAATATCGATGGGTCCACTGGCTTCGGTATCTTCAACAATACTATCACCGCTTCATTCAAGCTCAATGATCCCGCTTCAGTTTACGTCGCAGAGTTAGCTGCAATTCAGTACACCCTTGGGATCATCGACACTCTGCCCACAGATCACTACTTCATCGTTTCGGACAGCCTCAGCTCTATCGAGGCTCTTCGTGCGGTGATTCCCGTATTTTCTGGGGAAGATACAGGAGTCCTTGTGTACGTTATCTGAAAAATCTTATCAGATTACCTTTGTTTGGGTTCCCTCTCATTGTTCTATCCCGGGCAATGAAAAGACCGACTCATTAGCAAAGGTGGGCGCATTAAATGGTGACATATAGGAAAGACCAATCTGCTTCAACGAATTTTTTAGTATTTGTCGTCAGAGGACGCTCAACAGTTGGCAAACCTCGTGGAGCAATGGGGAACTTGGACGATGGCTACATTCGATTATCCCAAAGGTATCAACGAAGCCTTGGTTCAGGGGGATGGATGTGGGTCGGAATTTTATCCGTGTAATGTCCCGACTTATGTCCAATCACTACACCTTGGATGCGCATTTGCGGCGTGTTGGGCTTGCGGAAAGTAGTCTGTGCACTTGTGACGAGGGCTATTACGACATCGAGCACGTTGTCTGGGTATGCGCCGGGTATTTAGACGCCAGGTCTCAGTTAAAGGATTCCCTTCGGGCCCGAGGTACCACCCAATGTACCAGTCCGAGATATGCTGGCAACTCGTGATTTCCCCTATATGTCCCTTATTTATACTTTCATAAAAACGATAAATATCCCAATTTGGCCCCTGTTTTTTATTTCTAATCTTTAGAAGTTACCTCCTGCCTTGTGGAACCGATAAGCTCCAGAGTGCCACTATGTTACCGCCGTCGCCCTTACTACTACGCCTGCATAGAAGGAAACTGAAGCGAGAGCGACTCGAGGTCCGATGACTTTTGAAGGATTCCCCGCGTACCCCCCCCCCCCCTCCTGTTTGAGCGAAAGTTGCAAGTTTTGCTCTTCTTGAATACATATTTTGTTATCAAAAAAATTTCAACATCTCAATGAGCTTTCAATTTACTCTCACTGATAGCAGAATTAGTTTTCTGTTTGATGTCATAGGATAATTTTGCTGCTCTCCATTTTGATCTTTTAACCGTTAAAACGACCAAAACGACAACAACCTGAGTAATCATTTGCCGAACATCACAACATCAAGTTTAGTTTTCAATTTGTTTTTTTTTTCATACGTTTATTTGACACGGCATTTGCAAAAGCTTTTTACGCCAGTTTCTTTTTTTACATAGCACGTTACAAAAATCCTTAAGACTAATTTTAACTATACTAGTACTTTGTCTAAAACTAACACTGAAATCACTTTATTGTTTGCTTTTTTCCTTACATTGTTGTATTTCATAATGATCTAGTATTTTCGGGTGCATTTATTTACTTTTTTTTCTGTTTTTGTCTAAATTTAAAAACTAAATATTCTAGGATACTTTAATTGGTGAATGATTAGCCTTGGATGAGAGTATGAGGAGATGAATTTAATTAAATTTTGACAGACGCTGTTTTTAGAAAATGATAGATAAGTTCCATGTATAGAGGATCGCGATACGCCAGGATGTCTCTAACAGGAACATGGATTGGTCTTCCTCGGACTTGTAAAGAATCTACTAATTGTGATCTGGCTTCACGATATTCAGTGCAGGACCAAACAACATGCTCAATGTCGTGGTAACCTTCTCCACAAGCACAATGATTACCCTCAGCGAGCCCAATACGACGGAGATGCGCATCTAAAGTATAATGATTGGACATGAGCCTAGACATCACACGGATGAAGTCCCGACTTACATCCAATCTTTTGAACCATGCCCTCGTTGATACTTTAGGGATAATTGAGTGTAGCCATCGTCCCATATCTCCATTGTCCCAAGATTTTTGCCAACTAGCAAGTGTCCTCTGTCGAGAAGCGCTATAAAATTCATTGTAAGCGATGGGTCTTTCATATATTTCACCATCTAGTGCACCAATCTTGGCTAAATTATCAGCTTTCTCATTGCCCGCAATAGAGCAATGGGCAGGGAGCCACACTAGGGTAAATTTATAACATTTTCTTGTCAGGTTACTCAGAGATTCTCGTATCTTCCCCAAAAAGAATGGATCGTGATTATCAATCCTCTTTGAGCGTAGAGCTGCAATTGTGCTGAGACTATCAGTGAGGATAAAGTAATGGTTCGGGGGTAAAGTATTAATTATTTGAAAACTATAGTGAACTGCTGCTAGTTCCGCTATATAAACAGAGGCGGGTTCTGCAAGTTTGAGAGAAATTGAAAAATTATTGTTGAAAATACCGAAACCAGTGGCCTCACTGATTCGTGACCCATCAGTGTAAAACATTTTAAGGCAGTCTATGTGTTGATATTTACTTGTGAATATTTTAGGGATCTCCCGCGAGCGTAGATGATCCGGAATTCCACGAATCTCTGCTTGCATGGACGTGTCGAAGAATAAAGTGGATTCAGGAATATCTAGTATATTGACGTATGTGTGAACATACCTAGCAGGCGTTATTTCTTGTGACATGTGATTGAAATACACTGTCATGAATCTGGTTTGGGGTTGAAGCTCGACAAGTCTTTCAAAATTTTCAATTACCAGTGGGTTCATAACCTCACATCGAATAAGTAAACGAGAAGAGAGATCCCAGAACCGGTCTTTTAAAGGAAGAACTCCCGCTAGTACTTCAAGACTCATTGTATGGGTCGACTGCATGCAACCTAAGGCAATTCGTAAACAGCGATACTGTATCCGTTCCAGTTTAATAATGTGAGTGTTCGCAGCTGAACGGAAACAGATGCACCCATATTCCATTACTGAAAGTATTGTTGTTTGATACAATCTTATCATGTCACTTGGATGAGAACCCCACCATGATCCAGTTATTGTTCGCAGAAAATTTATCCTTTGTTGGCATTTCGTTATTAGATACCTAATGTGGCCTCCCCATGTGCCTTTAGAATCGAACCAAATTCCAAGGTATTTAAAAGTCAGGACTTGGGCTATCGTTCTACCAACCAACTGAAGCTGAAGCTGAGCTGGATCACGCTTCCTTGAGAAAACGACCAACTCTGTTTTCTCCGTAGAGAAATCGATGCCCAGCTTTAAAGCCCAAATTGATAACTTATCCAAGCTATCTTGCAATGGTTGTTGTAAATTTATAGCTTTTAGTCCTGTGGCAGAAACCACCCCATCATCTGCAAGTTGTCTTAAAGTGCATGGGCTGACAATACAATTATCAATGTCATTCACGTAAAAATTATAGAGAAGGGGGCTTAGACAAGAGCCTTGTGGGAGGCCCATGTAACTTATTCTGAGTGTCGCCAAATCGCCATATGAAAAATGCATGTGCTTTTCTGACAATAAATTGTATAAATAATTATTTAATATCGGTGAAAGACCACATTGATGTAGCTTCTCCGAGAGAACATCAATGGAGACTGAGTCGAATGCTCCTTTTATGTCTAAGAACACAGACGCCATTTGTTCTTTTTTTGCGTAAGCGAGTTGGATTTCTGACGAAAGTAGCGCCAGACAATCATTCGTTCCCTTTCCCCTCCGAAAACCAAACTGGGTATCTGATAGCAAGCCGTTCGCCTCAACCCAATTGTCGAGACGTCGTAGGATAATTTTTTCCAACAATTTCCTGATACAGGATAGCATTGCAATCGGTCGATACGAGTTATGATCGGAGGCTGGCTTTCCCGGTTTTGGAATAGCGATAAATCTCACTTGTCTCCAGTCGTGCGGCACAATGTTCTGCTCAAGAAGCTTATTGAATAAATTCAACAAGCGTCTTTTTGCTAGGTCAGGCAGATTCTTCACCAAGTTGAATTTAATTCTGTCTAGTCCCGGAGCATTATTGTTGCATGAGAGGAGTGCAATTGAGAATTCCATCATTGTCAAAGGCGAATCTATGAAATCGTTACTTGTGGGAGCATCGCGAGTGATTTTCTGCGCAGGAGCAGAGTCGGGACAAATTTTCTTGGCGAAATTAAATATCCAACGATTCGAAAAATCTTCGCTTTCATTAGTCACGTTTCGATTCCTCATTCTTCTGGCTGTGTTCCAAAGAGTACTCATTGATGTTTCTCTTGACAAGCCACCAACGAAGCGTCTCCAATAACTAGACTTTTTGGCACGACGTATACTGTCAAATTTGTTTTGCAAAATGAAATAATTTTCAAAGTTCTCACGTATACCCCCTTTCTGTTTCATAATTTCTTTGTAGGCAACTTGTTTAGCTTCATATGCATCAGAGCACTCTTTGTCCCACCAAGGATTAGGCGGGCGTCTATTTATTGTCATTCCAGGATTGCATTTCGTTTGGGCTTGTTCTGCTGCTTCAATAATTAAACCCGCTAAGAATTCATATTCTTCGGTAGGGGGTAGCTCTTCTGTAGAAGCAAGAGAAGTGGAAATTAATGTTTCGTATGTTTTCCAATCAATATTTCGTGTTAAGTCATAAGGAACATTGATTGAATTCGTAAGGCCTAATTCACTGTTAATTGAAACAACGATTGGCAAATGATCGCTACCGTGAGGATCAGGTACAACCTTCCACGTGCAATCTAACCGAAGTGATGTCGAGCACAGAGACAGATCTAATGCACTTGGACGTGCAGGAGGTCTGGGGATGCGTGTTGTTTCGCCAGTATTTAAAACTGTCATATTAAATTCGTCACACACATTGTATATCAAAGAGGATCGATTATCATTGTAGAGGGAACCCCACAATACTCCGTGCGAGTTGAAGTCTCCCAGTATCAGACGCGGAGCAGCCATGGATTCCACTACCTCAAAAATTTGATGTTGTCCAATTTGAACTTTGGGAGGTATATATATAGAAGCGATAGACATGTCTTTGCCTTTAATGTTCGTTTGGACAGCTACAGCCTCAATGCCCGCAAACAAGGGGATGTTAATTCTATAGAAAGAATAGCACTTTTTAATTCCTAGAAGCACTCCTCCATACGGGGTGTCTCGGTCTAGTCGAATAATGTTGAAATCATTTAAGTTGAAATTAATGTTTGAGGTAAGCCATGTTTCACATAGAGCAAAAGCATCGCATTTCAAATTATGCAGTAAAATTTTTAAGGAATCAATTTTAGGTATGATACTTCTGCAATTCCACTGTAAAACAGTGATGGAATCTTTCATTGGAGGAGGTGAATTACCCATTGAAAGATACAATCGCTGCAAGGATGGGCCATTGAGCAATCAGCTGCTCTAAAAATGTTCTAATTGTTGGGAGGAAAGCTGAAAGTATACTCTTTAGTGGTTCAGAAATATTGAATGCTTTAAAAATCCAATCAATAATTTCAGAAAATTTCAATAATCCTACCCCCGGCTGAGGCTCAGAGGAAGTCGAAATTTTATTATTTCCAGTAATGGTGTTCTGTTTGGATTGTACGTTCCCAAAACCGGGCGGAATTGATTTCGGTTTTGAATCGGAATTTTTCGGTTTTGGGCGCAGTTTATCTATTGGTGGAGAAATTTTAAGGCCCTTTCTTGGCAGCTTGGGAAAAGAAGACTGTTTTCTTTTTCTGGAATTTCCGGGTAAAACAAATGATGTACCTTCGCACGCTCCGTCAGAGTCAGACTGTTCCGAAAATAGAGATGTGTAAGTGTTTTCTAAGAAAATGGGTTTAGGGGTAGCATTTTTCAACATTTCTGCATAGGAGCGCTTAGACCTCTCCTTCAAGGATCGTTTAATTTTATCCTCACGCAATTTATAAATGGGGCATGCAGGGAGCTCATGTGAGTTTTCTCCGCACATTAAACATTTTTCTGAATTTTCATTGCATGTATCCTCTTGATGAAAACCCCCACATTTGCCACACCGTGCCTTATTGGAACAATAAGTGGCTGTGTGGCCAAGCTGTTTGCAATTAAGGCAATTCATTACACGAGGAATAAAAAGGCGAACAGGGAGACGAATCTTATCGATAATGACATAGTTGGGCAGCGCAGACCCAGCGAAAGTCACTCGAAATGAGTCAGACAGTCGATAAACTTTTTTATCTCCTTCGTGTGATACTGAATGCAATTGCTTGCATTCAAGTATTTTTACGTCTTTAAGTATGGTGTCTTTGAAACGACCAACCCCATGCTTAATTATGTCATCAACAGTCAAACTCGATTCTGTGATGACCCCATCAATTTCAATTTCCTTTGAAGGAATATACGCTCTATACTCACGCGTAAAAAGCTCGCAAGAAGCAATTGCATTGGCTTGTTTGAGACTACCAACGACAATGCGTATTTTATCTTTATTGACTTTGACGATCTCTTTTACATCCGAGAATCGCGAAGTCAAATCTTTAGAAATTTGAATAATATTTAGCGCCTTTACTTTACGCCTAATAAATACAATCCATGGTCCCGTTGACGACTCTGGGTAAATTTTAATTCTAGTCGGATTTACATTTTCAGCATAAGGCTTAGGGGGAGGGTCTGTTACTCGTTCTCCCATCTCTTCATCCATTTTACCTAGCAAGAAAAACTATCACAAAAAGGAATGAAAAATATACCTGTAGAACACACCTCATGTGTTACGTTGTAAACTCGGTGCCCGTTGTTTGACAATGTGACACTTGCTGTCCTTCTTCGTCGCGTTGCTTCTTCAGTAGAGAAATAGGCCTACCTGCAACACTTCAAAACTCTCTCCGGTTAAGCTGCTCGTCGGTATCACCACCACAAGCGCGCTCTCTCCGTTTCCACCACGGCGGTAGACAAATGTGTCTACCTGTGGCTTGCTGCGAAAATCCCACTGTCGATACGGCACTTTTCGGTGCCACTTGTTTTCCTTATTCGTCGTACCACTTCTGCGGTAGACGAATAGAGCAAATGGGTCTACCTGTGACGCTTCCCCTCTCGTCGATTAGAATTGCCCGACGACACCAATACAATATATTTTTTCTGTGTGTACAGGCACGATCACTGTCGATTTCTGCCACCGCGGTAGGCAAATTCGTCTACCCGCGGTTTGCTGTCAAAACACCGAGGATGCCGTTGACCTCGCCTCCGACGTATCAACTGTCGACTCACACTTAACAAACTGGTCTCTCTCTCTCTCTCTCTCTCTCTCTCTCTCTCTCTCTCTCTCTCTCTCCCACAAAAACGCATACAGCGTCTCGCACTCCGTCACTCTCTCGAGAACAAAACCTTCCACCTGGAGGCACAACCGTCTCGGCCGGTTGCAAAAACTGTTATGATTTTTTCAATTTGTTGTCAGACTCTGCTCGGGTAACGCTCCCATAAGCTATTGAATTTTTTGTTGATCGGACTTCCGGTTTCGGAGATACGGATTGAAGAGCGCGATCGCGCAGCGAATTCCCATGTAAACTGGTACACCAAGATATCGAAATGATGCAAAACTTTGTCTTCAAAATGCAAGAAACGCCGAGATTTTATGTAATCTCGAAAAAAAGACTTCTACGAAGATTGACTTTTTTGAACTTTTGCCTTTCTCATATAGAAAGATTATGCAATCACTTTGAACATCGTCAACCTAATCCCGGCAATTTTTTTACTAAGATAGGTTTTCTGTATTTTAACAGCGGCGTAGCAAGGAGTATGCGGTGTGGGGTTGACCCCTTTCCCCACATTACAAACCCCCCTTCCCCAAACCCCCCTCCACCTATCAAGTCCCCCCCCTGAAACCCCTCAACACATCCATCTCAAACGACCACCTCATCCACCTTCTGCAGACCCACCCCTCTGTCATCCCAATCACCTTCACCCAGTAGGCATAACAGGATAAGCTGGGAAGTGGTTGAGTTGTGGGTTATTCATCCCTTTCACACACGCAACCGCATGATAAAATAAGTTAGCCGAAAGACAACATTGAGCTAATTCCAATAAAGCTAATAAAATATTATATTTCAAGCAGGGCGGATCCAGAATAAAATTTCCTAGTGGGTCTGAAATTTCGATTTTGAAATGAACATATTACGTAATATGCAATAACAGCGTTTAATAAAAACCAGTTATAAAATTGGTTTGAAATGATTTTGAGTTTGGAACTACTTTAAAATTGAAACTAATTTAAATTTTCTTAACAAGTTGAAAATTTTCGGCGGGGTTCCGGACTCCCAGGACCCTTGTTCTGGATCCGCCACGACACATAGCATCTCAAATTCATAGCTATCGATCCATTGTATGAATGTACAAATCATACAGATTATATAATATACATTTCCAATATTATATTGAGCATAACCAGCCAGGAATCGTAGTTCGGACAAATGAGATAGGGACAATTGCACCACTAGGTGGATTAAACCAGGTGTTTATTTTCTATTTTCGGAACCGAAAGCCCAATTCGAATGAAATTTAGTAGCAGTCTATAAGTTGTACCTTTTATTTCAAAATAACTTTTTGAACTATGCTATATTTCCCCCTAAGGAGAAAAAATTGAGTAAACACCAAAATTTCTCCCTTGGGCGAAAATTTTTTGGTGAAACCAGTCTTTGTACGTGAAGGGCACAAATCCTAACTTAATAAAGTCATGAAGGCGTTTCGAGTTCGTCTCATCAGAAACCGACACTAACTTATTCTCGGAATAGATTAGCGCCTGCATGAACTTCTTCTCGGACGGGACATGACGTTTGAACAATCGTTCGATTGAAACACAAAGCGTGTTTTAGTTGTAGGGATTTTGCGTCAAGCCGGCGCTAATCTATTCCGACAATAAGTTAATGTCGGTTTCTGATGAGACAAAGTCGAAATGCCCTCAAGACTTTGTTAATTTTGTGAAATCAATCATTTGAGAATATGTTTGTGAAAATCGATTCAGCATTCTCCTAATGTGTGTTTAAGCCTGGAATAAGGTTACTCCCGACGGGGCTTCCGGAATCGTCAAAGGTGATCTATGTGTCCAAAGAGGCTTTATTTGATCATTGGAAACCCAAATTCCAAGTTTTTGCTCCATTTTTTTTAAATTTTGGGTCATCTAGATATTATAGTGATACCAGTTTGTATGGGAATTTATCGCGAGACCGCACTATTCAACTCGTAACTTCGGAACCGGAAGTCGGATCAAAATGAAATTCAATAGTAGTCGATGGGAACAACCTTTCATTTCAGACTAAGTTTGTTCAAATTTGTTCAGCAATCGCTTAAAAATTACGTGACAGCAATTAAACTGCAACAAATTTTTTTTATTATTAATATTCTATCATACACAGAATTCAATTGGGTCGTCTCCAACCACTTCTTTGTTTACTATGATTTGAAAAGCCCGCCAATCTATGGACATTATCATGTAGAAGTGTTGGTCCAAGCCGGCTATCTCGGAGCATGTGGTGGTGGTGATGAACGACGAGACATATCTGACCTTAGACGGTAACGACTAGCAGGGGATATTTCACGTCCACTAAGGAGGTTAGCAGCAAGGTCAACATGACTGTGGTACCGAACATCACTAACCCTTCCAATAATCCCCACCTGCGGCTAATCGAGAATTTCTAGGCTAACCTCAAATGCCGGATCTATTTCAACAATTTTTTAGCCAAAAACCAAGAGACAGTGGAATGAAAAAGAGAAAAAGGAGCTGAAGAATATATCAATATCGTTCCTTTCTACACTTGTAGTCAAGGTTCTGGTTGTCTATCGTAAATCCACTTATCAGTGCATACAAGCATTTTTGTAAAATGATTAATAAATGTAAGATTTAAGTAAAATTTGTTTCATGGATTTATGTTTCTAAGATTTTTCAGCTGTTTTCGTACACTGTCTATTTTTTATTTCGATGTGGACGTAAATTGCAATTATATGGTTTTTAGTGCTTGGTCCGGCATTTTCTTTTCGCTGAAATTTGAATTCTAGTCGAATTCCAATTCTACAGTAATCTAGGCTGTTAAAGAAATCCGAAGGTTACAAATTTGTTAGGCTACTGCTGAGATACAGCGGATTAAATATATCGCATACCTACTGTTTCGAAGAATGATATTCTCTGTTCTGACGAAATTTTACATGAGTTAGCAAACTGGTTCGATCCCAACGAGCTCTTCTTTGATCATTTGAATATTTCCTTAGATATCATCACATACCGGAAACCCAAATCGACAAAATGGAACCTCAACAACATTGACAAATCAAAGCTCAAACATCTCTAAACACTGCTATTGAATTTCATTAGAATAGGAGTTCTGGTTCCGGAGTTACGGGTTGAAGCGCTCACACAGCAAATTACCATATCAACTGGTACCACCATGCTACCAAATGATGTAAAACTTATTAAAAAGGTGCACCATTACTTGAATTTGTATGCCACTAATGTCTAACCAAAGTCGCTTTGAGCACACTGGTCACCTACGACGGTTCTTGATTCCATATAAGCAGGGACTGAATATGTTCAAAGGGGGAGTAAAAAATGCATGAAACATCGAGATTTTATGATATCCCGAAAAAAATTGACGAAAGTTGTCTTTTTTGGACTTAGTTGATTTGGCACGTTTTTGCCTTTCTCATATAAAAAGGTTATTCAATTACTCTGAAAATCGAGAACCTGATCCAGGCCCGGAAGGCCGAGTGTCATATTCCATTTGACTCAAATCATCGAGATCGAAAAATATGTGTGTATGTGTTTGCGTTCATTTTTAGTGAGCAGAAAAACTGTTCAAAATCACCCTGACCAGGGGAAAAAGGTACACAGATAGAATATATTAGTAATTCACTACGAATTAGCCGTAAACAAATTTTTTTCATAAAATGAAGTTGTTTAGGTGACTAATTTGTAAAAAGATTCATGAGGTACATGATTTCACTGACTTTTACTGATGTTACATTCAGTTTTTCAATTACTTTTTTTATGCAGAATAAATAGAAATGATTTCTGCTCGAAAAGCAATTTACCACCATCTTCTTTCTTTAACACAATTCTTCTTTCCAATGAATTTAAAACTGCGCCAATCGGCCGTTTCACCATTCCTCCCCTGTCGATGGGAGATGCTACACACAACCGTACATTATAACGTATTCTGTCCTGTTGCATTCGCTATTATAACTTTCATTTGAGACTTGGTTTGTGAAAATCGGTTCAGTTTTCACCGAAGAACCGATGTGACTAAAATTTTGGAATATGTCCTGAACCTGGGACTTCCGGAATGGTCGATAGTGGACAATGTCCTTTTTAATTTTAAACCTCTAAGGTATAACGATTGTACCGGTTTATATGGGAATTTCCTATATGACTGCTGCATTGCTGCAACTCCGGAACCAAAAGTCACAAGTCAAAAAAAATCAATAGCAGTCAATGGGAGTATTGTATCTTTCCGTTGAAATCACGTTTGTTATAATCGATCAACAATTCGCTGAGAAATAGGTGTGAAATTAATTTAGGAACTCAGGAAGTTCTCCGGGGGCATCAAGAACCGTCATAGGTGGTCACTGTGATCCTGCGTCCAATGTAATAAGCAAGCAACAGAAACAAAGTGCGATGTTGTAATTGTTGTAGAGCCGTATCGTGTTCCTCCTGATAACGGTAATTGGGTGAAGGATAGTACAGGGATGATGGCAATTCAAGTGATGGGCGGTTTCCCTGACCAAGAGGTCGTGGATAGCGCACAAACGAAGGCTTTGTGGTCGCCAGAATCGACGACGTTTTCGTATGTAGCTGTTATGTTCCCCACGGTAGATACCAGAGCAGTACAATCGGATGCTGGACGCACTAACCGACTCGTTAGTCGGACGTACGCCGGTTGTTATAGGAGAAGATTTTAACGCTTGAGCCGTGGAGTGGGGTAACAGGCTAGCCAACGGAAGAGGTTACATCAGTTAGAAGTCATGGCGAAGCTGGATGTAAGACTCTCCAACGAAGGTTCCGTTAGCACATTCCATAAAGATGGCAGGGAATCCATCATCGACGTAACATTCAACAGTCCTTCTCTGGCGGATAACATGAATTGGCGAGCTAGTGAGCAGTACACACAGTGCGACCACCATGTGATCTACTACACGATTGGTCGGAGGAATTGCATTGTAACGCGGAGAGTGAGAACTGGCGAACGGAAGTGGAAAATAAAGGACTTCAATAAGGACCTTTTTGTGGAAGCACTTCGTGCTGACAGCCTCGCTTCAATTTTGAATGCGGATGAGCTGTTGGAAACATTAGAGGGGACGGTTGACGACGATCTGAGGCAGTCAGAGAAGAGTGTAAGGTGAAATTCCTGGTGGCTAGCGCTGCTTTTAAATGCAAGATAGAGGTCCACCTGCTACAAGGAGCTGTGCAGAGAAGTAGACGCTAACTGTTGGGCAACGCTTACCGTGCCATGATGGCCAAGATCAAGGGTCCAACAACGCCAGCTGAAATGCGCGCTGACAAATTCAAAATTATTGTCGAGGGTCTTTTCCCGAAGCACGACCCAACCGCATAGCCGCCTACACCGTGCGTCGATGCAGACGGTGCAAATGCTGGAGACAATTGAATTTCCAACTACGAGCTCCTTATAGTGGCGAAAGGGCTGAAAACGAGGAAAGATCCCGATTCGGACGGTATCGCCAACGTGGCATTAAAGCCCACGATTCTGGAGTTTCCGGACATTTTCAGGATAGTTCTACAGAAATGCCTGTACGAAGGTTACTTAACGGACAGATGGAAGACCAGAAGCTAGTGTTGCTGCCAATACCGGGAAAACCACCAGGAGATCCAGCATCGTATCGGCCATATGCCTGCCGGATACTCTTGGTAAACTTCTGGAAAGGGTCATCCTCAATAGGTTGACGAGCTACGCTGAAAGTGAGAACGGACTATCGCCTAGGCAGTTCGGATTCCGGAAAGGGACTTCGACAGTGGACGCCATCCGCACAATCATCGCGAGCGTGGAGAAAGCATTGTAGCAAAAGAGAACGGGTAATCGCTACCGCGCCGTGGCTACAAACGACTTGAAGAACGCGTTTAACAGCTGGTGCTATCGACGTAGCGCTACACAGAATGTGGGTCCCGGCCTATTTGTGCAAGGTTCCGAAAAGTTTCTTTCAAAAACGGGTACTGGTCTACGAGACGAACATGGGGTAGAGGTCGATTAGAGTCACGGCGAAAGTACCTCAGTGCTCCATACTAGGCCCAACGCTCTGGAATATAATGTACAATGGATTGTTAACACTGGAACTACCCAGGGGAGTCGTCGGCATTGCAGATGACGTTTTTCTAACGCTAACCGGCGAGACCCTCGAGGAGGGGGAGACGATTAGTTAAATAAGAACAGCCATGTCGACTATATATGCGATAAGGCTGAGAGGACAACTAACGTGTTGACAAGGATCATGCCGAACATCTGAGGAGTAAGATGCAGCACGAGACGTCTCCTGGCGAGTGTCCCATCCTCAATACTGAGGTATGCGTACCGACCTGGGCTGCTGCGCTGAACTAAAAGCGAAACGGGACGAAGTTGACAAGCTTAATGGCTGTTCGTGTCGCGAGTGCATACAAAACGATATAACCGGAGGCGGTATGCGTAATTGCCGGGATGATTCCCATCTGCACCACTCTGGCTGATGACGTGGAATACAACCAGCGGAGGAATACACGAAATGCAAGGAGAGTGGTCAGAGCGGACTCGTTGGCGCGGTGGCAGCAAGAGTGGTACAACGCGGAGTTTTTGTCCAGACACGGATGCTTCCGGAAATACCTGTATCGGTTTGGACATGCTTCGTCACTCTTTTGCCCAGAGTGTGTGAACCTGTAAGAGAAACTGGAACACGTGATCCCTGGTTTCAAAGAAGTTCGAAGGGGTATGTCTGGTGTGACAATGGATAATATCGTCGAAGAGATGTGCTACACCCAAAACGAATCGTTGAGAGCGGAATTGATTCTGTTTTTTTCGCTCTCGAACTGTGAGCGAAAAGCTCCCAAACGATGCATTAGTGTTCAACCAACCTCATACTTGTGGAATACAATATCGTACCCCATAGCTATAACTTGAATAACACATACCATCGTCTCCATACTGTCCCATTTGTGATCACTGCTGCAATGATGCGAAGTTTATATAGCCCATTCGAACGACTGCTCATTATGTGTCGTTATGGCATAAGGTGTAAAGCAGGCGTTTTAGCGAGTGGATGTTTGTCGGTTCCAGTCTTGATGCTACCCGGTAATCTTTTTTTCTAGTAAGGCTTAGTTCCCATCATATACATACAAACAAAATATTAATAACAGCGGGGAAATGGTACAAAGCAAAATGCGTCAATGACGATGCTGAAATACCGACGCGGCGGCGGGATGCAAACGATAATATCTCACTCATCATCATAAGTGTGAATCTTTATATACGCCATTATACTACTCCACCAGTGTGTCGTCATGGTACGGGCAATAAAAAGGTGTTTTTACCGATTAGAAGTTTGTCGGTTCTAATCTTGAATCTGATATAAGATTTTTTTACTAGAAGTTTCAGGTCACGAGCTATTTATAGCAGCGAAGAAAAGAATGAAACAAAACAAAATGCAATGCAGCAGCAATGGTGATGAGAATGCTTGTGGTGGTTGGGTGGGGGGAATGTAAGGTGTAGAAGAAAGATACGAAACTAAATACTAACAAAGTTTCCTTGTGTGTGAGTGCGTGTCTTCGTTTTTTTTTTGCGTGAGCGTTGCGCTCATCCCGAATTGTGCGCGAACAGCTCAATGTTCAAAAAGGATTGCTTTTGGGAATGAGATTGTGAGCCCAAAAACAGAAAATCTGTGCTCACCATTTTGGGTGTACTATGAGCACACCTGGGATGCTGTCAACAGAGTAATGTCGAGTATACTCTGTGAGCTGCAGTGAACCCGGCGACGGGACCAACAAAGCAGCGCCGCCGACTAGAAGGCCACCGTGAAACAACAAATCGGTTCGGGAAAGATTCCACCGCCAGGGAACTCTCCGCCAGAGTAGACTATATCCACTGCCGGGGACCAGTTGAGTAGTACACGATGCAGCACCGGGTTCGGTTCATCGGTGCACCAGCGAACCGGACACCAGGCTCTACCGGAATCGCCGGATCGACCTCGATACCCTACCTCGTGAGTAGGCTAGATTCACCGCCGAGAACTAGATCGAGAAGACCGCGACAAACAACCAGCAGCCGGTCGTTGGCGAAACACTGAAGCGGAAGCTACGCTCTATCTGAAATCGCTGGACAGACCTCGGCACCTACTGACTGGCCCGTTGAGTAGGCTAGGTTCACCGCCAGGGACTATATCGAGTAGATCACTGAGACGAGAGCTAAATGGCGACATAATAGATGGAGACAAAAGAGCAAGGTCGAGCCAGTTCATGGACCAAGTGAGGCTCCGAGATAGCTGCGGATATCTCATGAGCAAAAGAAAGAGGTGCGTCATACCTTGATGTAGTTCCGTGGAGAAAAAGGGCGAAAGAAAAGTAAGGAGTGTTTAGTGGATTGGCACGAAAGTGAGTCGTGAGTCCCACACTATATAGGCCAAGCTTTTGAAGCTTTTTAAACCTTACTATTTTAAAATAACACAGACATTTTACTATCTCGATTAACTGAATCGAATGGTGTATGACACTCAGGCCTCTGTGCCTTGGTTGAAAAGTCGATTTTTGAAGTGATTGCATAACCTTTCTTTATATGATAAGGGCAGAAATGAGCGAAAGAAAGTCTCAAAAAGTTGATATATGTCTAAAAAAAATTCGAAGTAGCATGAAATCTGAACATTTCATGCATTTCAACGACATTAGGCATACAACTTTGATTTCTGAAATTTCATGCGAATTTTTTGGAAAAAGAAAATTAGTTCTGGCATATATGGGAATTTTATAATTGACCGGACGATTCAGTTTATATTTCCGGAACCATTTGACCGATCCGTTCGAAATTTTATGGTCTATGGTAGTCAGTGCAGTTGTCAACGAGACTTCACTTCACACCCATTTCAGCAATTTTTTTTACCTTTTCGCATTCCTCGCGGTATCAATTTGCATTGAAATTTTCTGAGTGGCCGCTCTTCAAAACCCTTACTTCATGGAAACGCAGCACTTTTTATTTGAAACTATGTTCGGTCAAATCGGTTTAGCCATCTTCGGGGATGTAACTGTTATTCAATTTAGATGCTTCAACCGGGGCTTCCGAAGCCGTCGATGTTAGTAAATGTGGTCAAAGAGACTTCGAATGGCATTCAGGGCCCTAGAACTACACATCCAAGTAGTTGTGGTAACATTGTAGAACTTTTAGAAATAGAATAGGGATTTGTTTCACAATCGAACCAAAATAGGCCAAACAATTTATTAGTTTTTTTTCCGCTACATTTCAAATTAAATTCGAACAAAACGGGGATTTTGCTACTATACACAATTCTATGAAGATAATACAGGTTTTTGAATTACAGTAGTGGAATGTATTAGATTTGGACTGGAAAATTTTAATGTCAAGTACCAATGTTATCGTTGAAACGAAGAGACTTTTATTATCTTCTATAAACTAGAATAAGATTTTGCAGCCTTTCTTCCGAAGATAGTTAGTAAAAATGAACCCTATGTACTATATTAGCATTGCAGGTTTTTGATATCCATTTCGACAGATTTCGCGATTGATTCTCAGCACATAGGTTCATTGCACGACTAGTGTTACAATGAAAAATCCATTCTGAACGGAGCAAGAACATGTCATAACAGAATAAGTTTCTTACATAGATCTCGATGTGTATAGGGAAAGGCACTGGTTATAGCCATAATTGAGACCCAACCAGAATTTTCATAATGACTGAAAAACTGTCCTTTACGCTAAACATTATTCGAGAGCAGTTTCCGGTATTGCCTCAGTTCAGACTAAAACGAAAAACGGCATAAGGTTATAACATGCCTATTACCATCTTCTGTGACTCGTATGGTCATAACTCATTTAGGCTTGCAAAATTATTTTTATTGTTCAATTTTCATTCATATCGATATTTATACACTCCCCCGAAGGCTTTCGGAAGCATATTGTTAGAGTTTGATTCATTCTAATAACAGTATAAACGAGTCTATTATTCATGAAAGTATTCAGTGTAAGAAGCGTGAAATTGGTTCATAGACAACCACAACAGCACCCACCGCCACACGTCCACCCATATACACATGACACGCCCACACACACTAATTGATAAGCATACACACATACACTACCACACACGAATATGCACATAAACGTCAAAAAGTATTTCTCGATTACTTTTTCAAATGGACGTAAGTAACATTGAGAGCCTCTCTTTGTTTACTTTCTCTTTCGTTTATTACGACGTCATTACAACACTTTGTACTAATTTTCCAGTACATATCGAAAGCCGACGGTTTTTACTACAATATTATGCAAAGAGTAGAGTAGTAAATGTTGAAATGGCCGAGTAATGAACAGAAGAGAAAGACCTCAAAGAGAATCTCTCATTGTTACTTACGTCCATTTGAAAAAGTACTCGAGATTTTATTATATAACCAACAACCACCATAAAACATTTTCCACGACAGAACAGAAATTCTGGTAACCCGGCGTCAACGAGAGTCAAAATGTGTGCGCGAGAGAGGACTAGACCACGTGCGAGAAGAATAAGCACCGCATCCGAAATTGAGAGCGCCACGCGGTCAATTTGAAAACGATACGCGACTCACTGTCCTCAAACCTTAAGTTCTAAATTTCTGCATTTGGATTGAACTATAAGTTTTAAAATCGTTATAACTATTTGAGCATGAGCATGATGACCGCACAATTCGTAGTTGCTAACAACAGATGGGGCCTGGGAGTAGCTATCCACCATCAATGTACACGTCTCGAGAGTTCTATACTTTGAAATGTCAATAACGGCGCTGGCCGCGTCCTTACAGTCATCGGGGAAGGAAGAAATGTTAGTATGGTAAACGTTGTTATGGAGCCCGTGTATACCACTGCATCTCCACGTTTGCCACAGGAAGGAGTTTTTGTTAGGGGGTCGTACACAAATGACGTAGCTTTTTTTCGGCGATTTTTGACCCCTCCCTCCCCCCTCGTAGCATTTGGTCACAAAATTCTAACCTCCCCCTCGTAAAAAACGTAGCATTTACCTACCCCCTCCCTCTCGTCCCATGCAAAGCGCCCGGGAGATGAAAAAAATTACATATGTTTTTCAATTATTTTAAATACATGTCCTTTCAAAGTGTTTGACGACTTTTATCAACATTTTCATTATAAACGCAAATTGCGTGCAAAATAAGCCCATTTCATGACAAATATAGTGTTGATAGTTTTGTTTTGAATTTTATTTTTCAAGGGGAGCATGAAGACAAGTTCTCTCAGTTCACAATCGTGCAGCTGCCAATGGTTCTAAGAACCATTCGTTCATCTAAATTACTAAATTTTGTTTGGTTGAATTCGAAGTAAAAATTTAATTCAGCTTCCAAACTAAGTCTACTAGTTAGCAACATTAGCTAACTAATGTAGCAAGTTAAATCCGCATACAAAATCTTTTCGTATTTTTGCGTTCTTGTAATTCCGCGAATCGTAAAATTTATCTCATGAAAAGCCGCATCAAAAATAACTTGTGTGAAGTTAAATTCATTTCTCTAGGGAATGGAGGATCATTAAATTGTTTTCTCTATACAATGGGTTTTAAACTTAATGCTACGTCGCACAACTTCTGACCCTCCCCTCCCCCTCGTCACACTTCGTCACAAATTTGGTGTACCCTCCCTACCTCCCAAAATGTTACGTCATTTATGCATGGCCCCTAGTGAGATGGGGTAAAGCGTTACACAAATCTGGATTCACCTTGATAAGTGATGCGATCTATGCAACTCTCAGAGATGTTATCATGTGTTTGTTGTTCTGGGCAGCCGGCTGCCGAGAATTTATGATAGATTTATCGTTTGTTGAATTAATTCTGAAGTACATGGTTTGTAAAAAATGCAACATAAACTCCGGGCTGTTGCCTATACTTGAATGAATCAATTTTTTTCAGGTGGCATGCGAACGAATTTATTATTCCCTGTTTCTTCTTTACTGCAAAACACGGCGGTCTACGAAAAATACATAAAGCCTAGATCAAGATTTCGTAACATAACATTTATGGTTTATGGTTTATCATCATTGATACTACTATAAGTAATGAAACGACAACTATATATTGCTTTTTCTCCACGAACCATTGAATAAAATATCGACTTTCATGCAATCGATATTCGCGCGGGTTTTTATGTTAACGGGAATGCATTTTGAGCGGTATAAAGCATGCACCACCTAAGTATCTAAAATGACCGACTTTGTATGTCCGATATACAACCGATGACGCGCGTTTTTTGCGCTAGCTACTGGAAATTGAGGCAACACCGAAGACAAGGAGAACGATAAGAATGCAATCTACTGATTGAAGCTAAAATAATCAGAATATGGAAAAAATGAAGTAGAGAATCATGTTCTTGTCTTTTCCCAAGACAATATTGATATTATAATTAATATTCAATATTATATGTTACATAATTCAGTATGAAACAATGTCGAAAAATGCCATATAACTACAGTGCGCATAAGCGCCATTGAAAAAACATGGAATACTATAGGGGAACATGGGGAGACCGGACCAGGCCCTCAGCCAAACCCGCAGACATCTCCAAAAAAAATCAGTCTTTCAAAAGTCATTGAGATACAAATGTATTGTGCGTGTTCATGATTCTTTGCACAACCTTAAAAGTTATGAAAGTTTCTCTGTGAACGCCCCTCCCGGCCAAGTCCCGCCACTACGGGGAGACCTGACCAAGAGAACCCTGAAAAATCAGAACAATAAACAATGACATAAAACACACTGCAATCCCATTCCTCCACGCAGTCGAGATCCCCAGGCAGCAGTAAAAAAAACAAAAGGGATGCATTTCACAAAACTTGACTTCCCCAAATGCGTTTCATTTTAAGGTTAAACCGTACTGCTCCCATGGCGTGCTCACACGCTAAGGAATCAGCCATACCACTGCTAACTCCGCTCACTCGTACCAAAAGACACATACTGATGCTCGAGGTGGAATTGTTTGTGACGCGACGGACACCACCAGTAGGTACCACAGCACATCAAACATAAAAAATCTTGTATCTTTCCTCAGCCTACCGCCACTCGGTCAAGTCCCCCCACAAAATCCTGGCCAAGTCTCCCCAACACTAGTTATTGCGCTCGATGTCGTGCAAACCCCAGTAATAACTTCCAATGTGCCGATTTTATTAAAATCATTTCACTACTTCATAAGGAACAGGATGATATACGAGTACCCCAAAAGCACCCATCAGTCGAGCAGACATGAGGACCATACAAAGCTTGATAAAAACTACATCATCCAACACAAATTCACGAACCGCGGAACACTTCCCAGAAGGAAAAAAATGCTCACCTTAAACTCCCAAAATCACCTCAAGGGATCGAAACAAGCATAAAAATACCTTCGAAAAAACTTCAAGAACCTAACAGAACACGTCACAACCACCCTATATCCTATATTAAATTATAGGGTAAGGTGGGGCAAATCCGACCGTTGGGTAAACCCGACCCACCTCTGTTATCCCGATTCAGAAGCACTACGCTAACTAATATCAATGTTGTCGTGTAGAGCATCGAAAATAATCATAATGGTGGTATGACAGCATTTTATTAGTTAACATTAAGATGCTCAAACGACAATAAGTGTGTTTTTACAACTTTTGATTTGGTTTTTGTGCATCATTAGCTACATGATATTTCTGATTGTAAAAGTGATTGCATAAAAATGTATGTGGATTTAGATTCTTTGATTAAAGTCTCACAAGGTGCATAGATGAATTTAGTCCAACTTTTTTCATATTTTTTTAAATTGCATCGTAATGAAAAATGACGCGGTGGGGCAAATCCGACCTCTAAATAGTGGGGTAAATCCGACCGCTTTTTTGCTAAGAAAATGTTTATTTATCGAATCGAAATATATTTTTATTGTTACTATTTATTATTTTTTTTGGCGCAATGGTTCATAATTACAAACGAAAGACACAAAAACGTGATGAATATAGTATTCTTAGAGCAATTGCTCCGATGCAAGGGGGAATATCTCTACGTGCTACTGATCCTTACTTTGACATTCCAAGATTGACATGAATTCCATTTTCTTTATGTTACAATAACATTTATTGAATTATCATTGAAAAACTTTGAAATTTGGGTAATATCTGTACTAAATCAACCAAAAACATAGGCGGTCGGGTTTACCCCACCATTTTTGAAAACAGCAAAAATGAACGTTTTCGTAAAACTCTTGCATCTCAAAATTTTTCCAAGATGCGAATAAAAAGCTATATACATAAAGTTGTCCAGAAATCTAACCTTTAGTTTGGTATATAAAACGACTTGATCCGATGTAAAGTGAGCATATTACAGCCAAAATCATTTACTAGGTCGGATTTGCCCCACCTTACCCTACTATATCACATATCATATTAAAGAGACGGAAACAGAAAACAAGCAAACCCCGCACATCCCCGTCACTCAGCGCACACTACACGTTTGAAAGACAAATGAGAGAATCAGTGCAAAGAAAGACGGTGATGATCCAGACTCTCTTTGTCAGGATTGCACTATTCCAATCAGAAAGATAACAAAGCTATCAGAAGAAACAACCCGCCATTCACACGATGACTGTAGGACCCACAAAGTCCAAAAGCTGGCAAACAGAACAGTTTCACCGTATCTACTTGAAGAAATCGACCCCAAACAGTGTGTGTGCGTGACGAACTGCGTAATCCCAAGCCCCCAGTCAAGGACGACGTCTCTGTACAGCCAGCATCACTGCTATGAGAATCAAAACATTAATTTTGAATCGAATGATTAAAAGTTGTAATTTGTTACTAAATGTTGTTTTTCTGAATAATATGGGGTTAAATCATCCCACAAGATGCAAAACGTCGTGTGGAATGCTTGAATATCGTGTATAGTGCCGAACATATTTCTTTGTTTGGGGCTTTATAGCTATAACGCCCTATATATGTAGGTCGCTGTCAAACTCCATATGATGGTATAGGGTTTCCAGGGGGCTGGTAATCCCATTATACATTCTATGGCCGGTTGACACATTGAAAACATTCTAGCCTGTCTCGCCAGTATACAGAACATGAAGGGCATTGCAGGTCAAAACATGAAAAAGGACAACCTATCTTGATTCCAACGAGAGGAAGCATCCATTTAGAACCTCCTATGCATTCACACCCACGCTGCCTCGCAAGCCACATTCACTATCTAATGCTCCACATCCTTACACCCTCCCACCACCACACAACCAGCCACATCATTCCACTAAGACTACGGAATTTAAAATATTGTTAAGGCTCAAGTTACGTCAAGGCTTGGTAGTGTGCGTCAGAAAAACTGTGCTCAGCCCCGCCACCAGACCATCCATTCAAACCCTTCGAAAACTCTAAAAGAAGAACATCAGTCGATTCACCAGATCACCACGACTCATGCAAAATACCTGCTGGAAAAAACTTAGCCGAATGGTGCTTTTGAAAAAGTGACTGTGGTTTTTTCATTGCGCAGTTGTATTGCGTACCCCAGTACGGTGTGGTAGTGCCACCCACACCACCCAGAGTTCAAATCTAACACATGCTCGAAAAAGGTAACTTGAACCTTAAAATCGGTATTACTAGAAGCTCCATTAGTATTGAGTATGGAAATCGATACAAACACCGACAAATCGGTACACCAGGTAATGCTGAACCACACGCCACTCAATGGTGGGCCTGGTTAGGGCCCCGTACACGAGGCGTTAGTGATTACTGAGTAGTAATGTGTTGGAGACGTGGACATCCCTACAACTCAATAGGAATTGCTGGGCTCACTGGTGGCAGCCCGCCTGTCACTCAGTTGACGCACCGAACAGCATCCGGTTAGCTGTGTCAGAATGTAAGATAGTTCAGTAGCAGTAACACGCGTTTTTAATCACTGTTTTGTCCGCGTTATATTTTAATAAAGTATATATGTACTAACGTATGGATCGTGTAATCGTCTCTATCGGTCACCTCCGAACACGACCCACAACAGTGGCGACGAGATTTTAGTAAAATTGGCGATCGAAAGTCAATATTTATCACCCACGTGTAAACGGTTCCAGTTCGTCTTCCGCCGAAGCATCCTACCAGCTCTTTCAGCAGCTAATGCAGCAGCAACAGGTATTCATGCAGCAGCAGCAACAACAGTTAATGCAGCAGCAGCAAGATTTCTTTCGGAGTGTCATCTCATCAATCATTATTCAGGTCCCTCCAAACCCTGAAATGATTCTTGATTCACTAGCAAACAATATCAAAGAGTTTCGCTATGATCCGGATGAAAACATAAGCTTCGCTGCACGGTACGGCAGATACGACGATTTGTTCGAGTAAGACGCTGGACGATGAAGCGAAGGTCCGCTTGCTCATGCGAAAACTCGGATCATCTGAGCACGAAAGATATGTTAGTTACGTCCTGCCGAAGGACTACAAATTTACTGATTCAGTTGAAAAACTAAAAATTCTTTTCGGCGTTGCAGAGTCCGTCATCAGTAAACGGTATCGGTGTTTGCAGGTTACCAAACAACCGACCGACGATTACGTCACATATGCTTGTCGAATCAACAAGACCTGCGTTGAATTCGAGCTGAGTAAACTAACCGAGGAGCAGTTCAAATGTCTTATGTTTGTTTGCGGACTAAAGTCGGAAGGAGACAGTGAAATACGAACGCGGCTGCTGTCGAAAATTGAGGAACGCGATGACATCACTCTCGATCATCTTTCGGAAGACTGTCAGCGATTGCTGTGTCTAAAGCGGGACACGGCAATGATCGAGTCATCAGCATCACCGTCATCGGTAAATTTCGTCAAGCGAAAACAACAATTTTCAAAGCATCAACAGAAACCGCCAGTGGAGACAGCCGGACCCGACAAAAACATTCCCTCAACGCTCTGCTGATTCTGTGGAGGAATGCATTTCGTTCGAGACTGCACTGATAGGAGCCACAAATGCAAAGATTGCGGTATTGTCGGACACCGTGAGGGTTATTGTTCCACTGCCAAGCGAGCATCCAAAACCGGTAGAAACAAAAAGCACCCGGGATCGTATGCTACAAAAAGCGTAAGTCTTGTGATTAATACCGTCAACAGAAAGCGCCGTTTTGTTACAGTATGTTGAACGGTGTGAATGTGCGTCTGCAGTTGGACACGGGATCTGACATAAGTATCATTTTGAAACGTTTGTGGGAGAAAATAGGTAAACCACCCACAGTACCGGCAAACGAACGAGCCGCAACAGCATCAGGCGACCGCTTGCAGTTTTTGGTTAAGTTCAGTTGTGACATTTCGTTCAATGGCAAACAACATACCGGTCAGTTTTACGTTGTTGAAAAACCACTTTACCTTCTTGGCATCGATTTGATGGATGCATTCGATCTATGGTCGCTGTCCATTAGCGCGTACTGCAACAACGCACAGTGGATCCACTCCATACAAAAGCTGGACAAAACTTCAAAAGTAGTTTAAAATGTCTAAAAATATCATCTAAGGGAAATTTTGGGGCGCTGAACTCGATTTTGATTAAATTAGGATGCTAAAATGAAAATTAGACAGCCTAGGGTGGCTCCAAAAGTTTTTTTTTAATTTCGCAAAAGTGAATTTTATTAACTTCTCAAGACAGATACTTCGTAAGTAAACAGAAACATTTTGATTTCCTAGGATAGTCCTTAGTAACGAGTTAGCTAGGGTGGTTCCAATTTATCGAAATATGCAGAATAAAAAATGATGTAATTTTATACATTTGTTTGTAGATCTTCAGTCCAATCTGAATACCATCGTAGAAAAAACATTCCTTCATAGCTCTTTAAGAGATAATCCTCATGTACTAATTTGTAAACGTATGCGTTTAGAATAGTTATGAAAAATAGCATATCTAAAGGTGTTTGATAGAATTCCTTAAATGTTTGTTTTTTGGTTTATTTAATCATAGTTATCGTCAAAGCTATTAAAAGATGACGCGTTTATTTGATTTTGATGAAGATCTCAAATCATGCCCTACTATGCTCTATTCACAGTTGCTCATACGATGCATGCTCCAGCTAAGCCGCTCAATACTTTTCCATTGATTTTCAATTCCAATGATAATATGAATATGAATCTCTCCTTGTGGGTACTGACTTGGTTTTTCGTACGAAAATATCCTGAGCATACTTTGCACTGCATGTGTATGCTTTAAAATAGAGACGTGAGCGTTTTTGCATGAAGCTCTCGTCAATTTGGAAGTGAATTATTGAGGGAGATTTTGAATTTGATTGTTGATTGTGATAGATTCAATAGGGAGTTTGCACTTGAAAATAAATGTTGCATTACTGGCCAATAACTAAAAATCGGGTAAAAAGAACACTTCCCATACTCACGTGTTTACCTTACATCGGTCACCAGTAAAGCTAACGACCAATAGCTACCAAAGAGATAGGATTCGTGGAAAGATATGATAATAGTTGCAGCTAGTTTGCCTCGTTGGCTTTTATTATTTGATCTTTTCTATACTGCAGATAACTGTGAAAATGTAGAAACACGAGTCATAGTTGCAAGACGGTTAAGGCATACTTATATTTGTATCAAGGAAATCGCCCAAAACCCTGAATTTACAAGCAGCGTTTAGAAAAAGAAATCCACCGGTGAATAATAATGCAAAACATGAAATTAAAAAAATACCACGCGTCTCCACGAAAAAACTAATTTTACAAATGTTCAAATATCAACCTTTGGCGCAAAACGGCGCAAGATGGCACTATGATTTTTGAAAACTAGATAAAATTCTACGTCAGTTGTACTAGATGAGATCCTTCAACACGCTTTTTCCGATAAAGAGATGACACTCTGAATGTAAATAAGCCCGCGTTAAACAATTTAGTTATATTGATTTTATTGGTAACTTTTTAAATACTCATTATTTCTCAAATCGAAATACACCATTGAATTCCTGAGATGATTTTCTATTAGAAACGCCTATATGTGTTGATAAATTATCATTGTAGTACCTATTAAAGCGAGATGAATTAGAATGAACAAAAACTTTTTGTCACTCGAATTCATGCAGATTTTCAAGACCTTGTATGGTTCAAAAAAATGTAGCACTTATATTTTTCAATCGATTGACTCGAAAATTTGGCGAATACAGATTTAGGTAATGTACATTTAGGAAAAAATATAAAAAAATATGAAAATCGACAATAAATTTTGGAGGTTTTGGCCAGCCCGGCCCCACTGTGCAACGTCATGGTCTCTTCTGGCACTTTGCAGTCACTCAAATCAGCATCCCAGAGTGTGTTTAGGAACGAGCTGGGGTTGTGTACGAAAACAAAAGTGAAATTGGAACTAATACCAGGTGCAACTCCAGTTTTTCGTGCAAAGCGTCCAGTGGCTTATACGGTACATAGCAGTGTGGATAACGAACTCGACCGACTGCAACGAGTAAAAATCATCACACCGGTAGACTTTTCGGATTGGGCAGCTCCCATCGTTGTCGTCCGAAAAACAAACGGATCTATTCGTATTTGCAGTGATTATTCCACCGGTCTCAACAATGCCCTGCAATCGCATCAATATCCGTTGCCGCTACTGGAAATTTTTTTCAACAAATTGGCTAATTACACAGTGTTTAGCCGAATCAACCTGTCGGATGCATTTCTGCAGGTAGAAGTGGACGAAAGCAGCCGTGAATTGTTGACCATCAACACCCATCGGGGACTTTACCGGTACAACCGTCTGACACCGGGAGTCAAAGCAGCACCGGGAGCATTCCAGCAGCTTATCGATATTATGCTGGCAGGCAGGCAGGTCAACACCAAATACTCTGGTGAGAAGGCCTACCTTATCATCGGAGTCATCGTCACAGTTATCAATATCGTCTTCATCATCTTCAGACATCAGTCAGTCAAGTTCGACATCAGAATTTCAGTCTGCAAATGAAGCCGATTCAGCTGTTCAGGTACCTCGCCGCTCTTCGCGTGTCCGAAGAGCTCCGCAATAGTTTGATCCCTATCAGCTGTATTAGGAGGGGAGATGTTGGAGACGTGGGCATCCCTACAACTCAATAGGAATTGCTGGGCTCACTGGTGGCAGCCCGCCTGTCACTCAGTTGACGCACCGACAGCATCCGGTTAGCTGTGTCAGAATGTAAGATAGTTCAGTAGCAGTAACACGTGTTTTTAATCACTCTGTTTTGTTCGCGTCTCTATTTTAATAATATATATGTTTTAACGTGTGGTAGTCGCACCTGAAAATACGTTTGGACTTCGAGTTAATACACTAGCCTCATTCTGCTTATGGAATCAGCAGGTATCCGTATTTCTGAACATGGCATAATAGAATTGTAATTTTATTATTTATCAGTGTGCAATCGGGCTGTATCAACAACCTATTTTTGCAACCTATGTGCAATAACTGTACGCCTACCGTCTCTCCGTTGCACTTGACAGTGTGTGCAGTGCTTTATGGTCACACCTACGACCGCGCACCCGGCTTCTCATGAGCGTTTTGGCGGCTCAGAGGTGTCCTTCAATGTTGCTCAGGGATACATTGGTCCTATACACATCCATGCATACAGGCATACATACGGGCTTACATTCATACATACATACAAACTATTTGGCGAAAGTTTAGAACGTGTAACGTCGTGTCATCTAGTCTGTCATCCTATGAAAAATCATCCTACCATCGCCTTGGGGTCAACGTCATATTGGCAAATTTCGCATTGAATCCGCTTCTGTCTCTTCCTAATCTCCTTTTTGTCTCCTAGGTCCGAAGCGGATCAATCGACTATTAATTGAAACGGTAAAGATACTAGCAGTATTAGTCCTTACTCGCGAATACTTTTCCTACAACTGTGCTGTTTTTTTCTCTATCTTATAACATAACTCGATTATCCTTGTTCTAGTCAATATACATATTCATTGCATTATGGACCAGGCAAACCCTTAATTTTTCTATTAGAGTAAAGTGGGGTAAAAGTGCGCGTGGGGTAAAAGTGCGCATAGGACTTTTAAAAGCACACAAGCGCTAGAACCTGGCAACTCTGTATGGATTTAGTGTATCATTAAGTCAACTAATCGCACATATAAGCATGAAAGGTTTGAATATAGTGGCTTGAAATTAAGGGGGAAGGACCATTTTTCGCTGATTTGATTTTATTTTTTGAATTTTGGAAGTCATAAATTAGCTGTTTGAATAAATCAGGATCTATAAAACTACAGCACCCTAAAAATCTTCAACATATGGTTCGTTGCGAGATATATTTGATTTCATGAAAAAAATTCAGTAATTTTCGTAACAATTGAATAAGTTAAAAAACTGACAGTGGGGTAAAAGTGCGCATAGCATATCCGCCCCAAATCAAAAGACGCGAGTGAAGCTTTTTATATAAAAATTGAACTAATTCTTCCATGATTTAAAGAAGGGACCAGCATTTTCAATAACTGCGAGCTCACCGGTCAAATTACGACTGATATGAGCGGTTTAGGAACAAAAGCATCAGCATAACTGGTTCCAAGGAAAAATATAGAGTGCCGAAAGCTCAGAGTAATTAAAAAAGATCCAAAAAACTATGAATATGTGAATAAAGATGTATTTCCAATATAAATAGCATATTCGCAAGAATTCTTGTAGTGATCTACCCAACTATGACAAATAATGATGTTACCAGGGGTGACAGTTTGATCATGAACCACATTGTCTAAAAGATGAAACATCCAAGTTTTTTCAACATAATTGAAAACTGATCAACATCAACCGAGGCAGAGGGAGGGGTACTTTTTAGTTATGAAGGAAGAGTAAGAGGGGATGGATATCCTAAAATTGATTAGTGATGATGATGATGATAGATTGATATCATTTATGAATGGTCCCCCGGTGATATATTTAGAGCAGGCAATCCAATGAAAAATAGGATTGACAGGATTTTAGTGCGCTCTTGGCGCCTTGTGTCACATCTTCATGTTTATTATACATACTAAGAATACCAAAGCATGTGATGTGATGACCGCAAGATTAGAGAAACAACTCCTCCCCTTCCCCCCAACATGGCATAATTGAATTGTAATTTATTAATTAATTAATCGCACGGTAACCTGTTGGTTTTACCATTACTCAGGTCAAGAATAGTATTGCTATTAACCAAATCTTTCAGATCCATAGAATATTCCAGAGCTTAACAGATCTTCCTGTAGAAGCATTTGTTGCACAAAACAGCGAAATCAAGTCACTTCACCGACGGTCGGTGATCAGGCAGTTATACTGGAAAAGACTGTCTATCTCATCTACAATCGTTGGAGCAAACTTTGTCGTCAACCCGAAAGTGCGAATTTTAAACAGTATTCTGATGGATAATGTCATTGTTGACGAAAAGTGAGTATTTTTCCTTCTTTTTCTTTTTTATATAAAATGCATTTACAGTGTGACAATGGAAAACTGCATTATACGTGAAAAATCAGACATCAAAAGTGGTTCGATTCTGCGGAACTGTCTAATTGGATCAAATTATGTTGTACCAGTTAACTGCCGCTAGAAGCATAACTGTCCCATAGGAATCCCTATACACATGGGACAGTTATGCTTCTAGCGGCAGTTAATACGATATAAGAAAACCAACATTTGTCCCATTCTGAAGGTTTTATGGAGATTTGGAATACGAGTTTCAAATGAATAAAACATTTTTATTTTGAACAGTGTACATTATTCAAAACTAAAAGAAAGCAAGTAACAACGATATAAAAGAGCTATCCCACAGGATATCACGGTTAACAGTGCTAACGTCCAGTAAGATTTGCTTACTCTCGCATCTAAATTGTTCTCAGTTACGTTGGCCTTCTCGCTTATGTTTCCATTGGGTAAGTTTGCACAATTGATCCAGTCCTTTTCGTCTTGGGCTATCTCTGCTAGCATGCTGAATTTTGTGATGGCTACGACTCTAACCTAGAAAGAATAAAAGTACCATATTCAATTTACTGTAAAAATACATCGTTTTGCTTGGTTTTATTTTTATTGTCATTTATTGGCGTTGCTAAGTTTAAAGGGCTCAGTGCAAGAACGGCCCAAGTCCAAAAATATCAAAAGTGGGCTAATCACAAATTATTGTATGTTGTTATATAATGAATGTAATGACACCGACTTCTGACCAAAAAACTTGATTTGAATAAATATTTAATAAAAATATTGTTTAGCATTCGAAAAAATCTTCGAATATTCAAAAGGAAGAGCGGGCCCAAGTCGAATTGGGTACATCATGTCAAACTTTACAGTTATAACGTTCTCTATTCGATACATGCATTTTTATATTGAATTAATGTCGGATTCGTCCCAATCTCCGTTCGAAGGATTTTCAGAATGGGGCCGTTTATATATCACGTGGACAAAAAAATCATCATTGTTTACTCCTTCCTCCCCCACCCTTGGACAAGCGTGGACAATTCCTGTATCCCTACCATCTTCCAGACGATGTCCACGTGGATTGCAAAAAATTTATTTTGGGTGGTTTCATAAATAGAAATGGATTTTTAATTCTAGGGGAAATTTTTACGAAGTGCTGAATTTAACCACAGAATAACATAGAATCTCTTTGGGAAACTTCCATAGAAATGTCTCATTTGTGAACGACATTGTAATCTATTTGACTTTCGTTTTAAGGTTGCACAGAGAATGCGTAAAATTCGCAAACGAAAAAAGCAGTTTTGTTCCACACCGTATGTCAGATCTTCATAAAAATCAATCAGCGTATGTAGAATGTTGTTACTGTACTGCTGATTGATTTTTATGAAGATCGGACATACGGTGTGGAAAAAAACTGCTTTTTTCGTTTGCGAATTTTACGCATTCTCTGTGCAACCTTAAAGAGTCATCATTAGAGATGCACCGAATAGTACTATTCGGCTTTCAGCCGAATAACGAATATTTAATGTTTAATTATTCGGCGTACCGTATATTCGGCTTAAGGTAAAATCGGCCGGCATTCGGCCCGAATATTCGGTGCATCTCTAGTATTTTGTATATACCTATGCATTTTCTTTTATTTTGTTTCTTTTAAATATTTCATGAATATTAGACCATTACTTGTCATATTCGACACCATATGGGACCATATAAAGACCATCCTAAGGTCCGCTACAATTAATCAACCCCATAATGCACCATAAATATACCATAGTAAGGTCCTTTGAAAACAACATGATTGATTTATACCACAAATATTTTTGAAAAAAAAACCCGCGTTGATTGGAAAATCCGCGTAAAAAACCGCGTTAATTTGAAAATCCGCGTAAAAAACCTCGTAAAAACCGCGCAAAAAACGCGTAAAAACTGAATGTGCTTTCCAGAACTGGTTTTTAGGTCCATTGAATTAAATCAAAATGAATACTACCAAAAAAACACCAATGAGTGTTTCGTCGATTAATATACTCATTTATAATATATGATGTTGTGACTTCGACTAACCTTTCAATGTAGGAGTCTTTTTTTAAAATATTGGAATAAAGGATTGATAGTTTTTAAACGATAATAACTGTCATTGTACTGAACGGAATTGCAAAATTTTTGCACCAAAAAATTTTCGAAAAAAAAATTTTCTATAGCTTTCCAAGAAAATTTTCTTTTCTTTCGGGACTTTGCGAAGTTGGGTTTTGAAATTTCCTGAACTTATGCAACCAACCATTCTTTTATACGTTACTCAGCGTTCCCAATGTTCCAAATTATTATAAAATCTTCCAGCTTTTTCTCAACTGCACAGGCATTCGTTCAGGCCAAACATTTTGCCAGATTTTTTAAATTTTGCCAGATTAATCCAGATATTCTAAATTCTACGTTACACACCATCGGGGACGCCATTACGCGAGTTTTATCTGGCACAGCCAGAGTTTTTTAGGCTTCCAGCAAAAAGTCAAACCTCTTATTCTATCAGATTTTTAAATTATAGAAGTTATTGCACACAAATTTTAGAAATCTGGGTCATATTTTACCATACAAAAATCGATTAATAACCGTTCTATGAAGAGCAAAACTTGTGCCAAATTTCGATGACTTGGAGGTCGCTGTCAAATGACAGATTTTGCCAGGCATTTTTAATTGAACTGCCAGATTTTCTTTAAAAAATAGTGGCAACTCTGACGTTGTTTCTAATTTCACTCCAATAATTATGCTGACGAAAATTGCCCTGAGAACAAATTTACATCAAAAACAAATAAATCACACAGCAATTTGAACGTTTGTTTTTTTTTTCAGTGTAGGTCTGGTAGAACAGAAATATTTGGAAAAGGTATTATATTCTAGAAGTTTGAATTTGTGTTGAATTTCTATTAAACTTTAAAATGCTGGATGCATGAAAAAACTTGCGTCAAGTCACGGGTCAATAAACAAACTCGGTTGAAAATTGTGATAGTTATGTAAAAGTTTATCAATTACTGAAAACCTCGCTGATATCGTTCAACTAGTTTTGAGAATGCTCTCATACTTATGATCCATACTTTGAGTCATAATTTCTTTTTAGATAAATCAAGCTGGGATTTATCCTTAAGTGGGAATTCGATATTAAGTCTTAGGTTCGCCAGTTTTTTAATGGAATAGTTCTTCTTTTTGAGAGGTCCTCAAAAACCTGAACATTCTACTCACTCCACATTCTGCAAATCTGCTTTGTTCGCGCTATTGCAACAAATTCTTGGCGCATAAACATTTTTTTATTTCTTACTCATGAGCTGAAAGAATAGAAAATACTGATGAAAATTGGCACAAAAATCAATTTTTATCATGTTTTATGTCTACTTGAAGTTCTTAAAAACATACTTTACTTAACTCATTGGATTATGCAATTCTCCATGCGATGAAAATTGAAGAGATTATATTATTTAATTACAGATCAAAATTTAAACTGAATCAGATTAGTTTTCCGGTTGAAATGAATAAAGCTCTTTCAAGTGGATTTATATATATATATATATATATATATATATATATATATATATATATATATATATATATATATACATATATATATATATATATATATATATATATATATATATATATATATATATATATATATATATATATATATATATATATATATATATATATATATATATATATATATATATATATATATATATATATATATATATATATATATATATATATATATATATATATATATATATATATATATATATATATATATATATATATATATATATATATATATATATATATATATATATATATATATATATATATATATATATATATATATATATATATATATATATATATATATATATATATATATATATATATATATATATATACTGCTGGTCAATAAAATAGGTGTGAGATAAAAATACATGAAATTTTCAGTTTTCTCTAAAAATATTTCTATATTCAAATATTTTATAGTTAGGCACAGTCGTAAATATGAAAAAGAACACTTTTATTTGTAAATTAAATGTTATGCTTTATCGTAACTCTTTCTTCTCTATGAAATCCAAAAAAGTACCTGGTCAATGAAATAGGTGTATTGTAATCCATTGCATTAAAAATTTTCAAATCCAATGATTTTAAGACTTCAACATTTTTAACAACTAGTAACCTGTGTAATCTCCCTTATTCAACCAAATTTTATCCATTTGTCTTGACATTTAGTCATTCAAACGCTGATAAGTTTCCGTTGGTATAGAGTAGCATTCCTTTTAAGCTGCTTCCCACAAACGATCCTTATTTGTGAAATTTCGATCGAATAACTTCTTTTTAAGTACATTCCGTAAATTTTCTACGGGATTGATGACAGGAGATTGGCATGGTCCGAAATTATACTCACTTTACTATCCCGAAATCATTCCTTTGCATACTTCGATGTGTGTTTTTGGTCAATATCTTGCAGAAACTGTCATGTAAAGGCACGTTATCTTTGGCATATGACTGCATGACATCCTTTAGGATGTCCATCCTTTAGCCTTGCATTCGAATCTTGCCATTATAGTGGCGTTGCGAAGAATAGGACCTGCGCAATTCCACGAGAAGCAAGCTCCAAACCTCATTGTTCTCGCCTCCGTGCTTTACCATATTTTGCGTGTGTCGCAGATCAAACTATTTGCACTTTGGACGTTTAACGTTTTGTTGTGCATCGGAGGAAAACAGGTTTACCTTTGATTCGTCCCTCCGAAGGATATGTCGCCATTTTTTGATTCCTTCTGAACCAGGCCTATTAACGCTGTTGAAAAGCAAATTGCATTTTTCTTCAAAGGCTTTGGCTTCGAAATAGTGGAACCTTCTTAGCAATTCTTTCTGGAAGATTGGAATTTTACGACCTACAGCGAACTGTTCTCGGACCTGCCACTTTTCCAATTTGTGCTGAATTGGTTTTGGATGACGCGAATGGATCAGATTTCGCTAAAATTGCAATACGATGGTCAGCTGCTGTAGATGTTTTCTTGGGTTTTTTGCGTGTTTCCTTTTTTCAAAGGTTTTAAGGCATTTGTAACGAAGTTTTCGGAATACTGCAGTGCATTCGCGATTTATTTATACGTCTTATCTTCTTGAACAAAATTTCTTAGCAAAACTCATTCCACTTGAGTACAGTGAGATGCTCGACCCATTCTATAACAAATCTTTGACTTATTCAACATTTGAATACATTTATTAACACGCAGAATTCAAACTTCACCAAATAAAACGTATAATGGAATCATGTAAAATAATAACACGTTAATATATTTCACACACCTATTATATTGACCACACGAAAAAGCCTGCGGTAGTCTTGTTTTGCATCTTGACAAAGATTGCAAATATAATCTGCGCCAACAACCCACTAGTAACTTGACAGATCCCAAGGCTTCTGTGTGCGGTAGGTGTGACTGAGACTGCTGCAACTTGGTATGCGTAATTGAGAGAAAAACAAAATAATCTATCACACACCTATTTTATTGGCCAGCAGTGTATATAGCGTGAGCGATTTTTTAATACAACAATCGCCTACTACCTTCGTCACCGCACCGAACACACCATCTTAGCGGGGGATTTTAACTGCGTACTGCGGTTATGTGATGCGACGGGAAACAACTCTAGCCCTGCTCTACAAGCCACCGTTCAACAATTGCACCTTCACGATGTCTGGCAGCATCTCCGATCACGCGAGATCGAATATACGTATATTACGCACAACGCTTCCTCCCGGCTCGATCGTATGTATGTGAGCGCAGGCCTCCGAAATCAGCTGAGATCGACAGCGGTCCATGTCTGCTGTTTTTCGGACCATAAAGCCGTCACTGTGAGAATTTGTCTTCCTCTCTCGGACAGACCGCATGGTCGTGGCTTCTGGTCACTCCGTCCCCATCTTCTAACCGCTGAGCACATCAACGAGTTTCAAATACAGTGGCAATACTGGACTCGTCAGCGCCGAAACTTCCCTTCGTGGATGGAGTGGTGGTTGTCGTGTGCCAAGCCAAAAATAAAATCTTTTTTCCGATGGAAATCAAAAATTGCTTTCGATGATTTCTATCGTGAACAAACAGCGGCTTTACGGCTTACTACGCCAGGCATACGACAACTACCAAAACAACCGTTCGATGCTCACCACCATCAATCGACTGAAGGCTGAAATGCTCACACACCAGCGTAACTTCTCTGAGATGTTTATACGAATCAACGAAACACATGTGGCGGGAGAACCTCTCTCGACGTACCAGCTAGGGGAACGAGTGAGACGGAAAACAACTATCGAGCACCTACGGACCGAGAGAGACGAAGTCATCGATGATTCGGCTACCATCCAGGATCATATGGTTCAATATTTCACCGACCTGTACGCACGTGGCGAAGTGGAAGAAGAAGAAGAAGATGGTCCCTTCCAATGCAACAGAGTGATCCCTGAGCACGACCCCGCAAATGAAGCCACTATGAACGAAATTACGACGACTGAAATTCTGACCGCAATCCGCACCAGCGCATCCAGAAAATCACCTGGTCCCGACGGTTTGCCAAAAGAATTATATCTACGAACATTCGACGTCATTCACCGCGAACTGAACCTTATTTTAAATGAGGCAATCAGATCAAATTTACCCTCACAGTTCCTCGATGGTGTGATCGTGTTGGTCAAGAAACGTGGTGCAGGGGAAACCGCGCGTGCGTACAGGCCAATAAGTTTAATCAACTATGATTACAAAATCCTCTCTCGGATCCTTAAGCAGCGTCTCGAAAATGTACTGCAATCGCATGATGTACTAACCGACTCACAAAAGTGCTCCAATTCCGACAAAAACATCTTTCAGGCCACCCTTGCACTGAAAGATAAAATTGCTCAGCTAAAAGCAAACAAGCGAAGAGGCAAACTGGTGTCGTTCGATCTCGACCACGCGTTTGATAGGGTGGACCATCAGTTTCTCTTTCGTACCATGCGTGCGCTTGGATTTAATACTGCGCTGGTTGAGTTGCTTTCCCGTATAGCAGCAGTTTCTTCGTCACGGTTGTTAATAAATGGACACCTTTCTGCACCCCTCCCCATTCAGCGATCGGTAAGGCAGGGAGATCCTATTACGATGCACCTGTTCATAATTCAGCTGCACCCGTTATTGAAGAGTTTGGAACAGGTGTGTGGAGCTGACGTAATCGTTGCATATGCGGACGACATCAGTGCTATTGCTAGCAGCGCAGACCAGCTGAATGAAATGCGGGTTTTATTCAGGCGGTTCGAACGCGTAGCTGGTGCCCATCTGAATGAAACAAAAACCACAGCTATTGATGTGGGTCTAACGACAAATCCTATAACGGTGCCATGGCTTCAGACGGACAACAGCATTAAAATCCTAGGAGTAATTTTTGCCAACTCGATCCGATTAATGGTCTCATTAAACTGGGACAGTCTTGTCACGAATTTCACACGGCAGGTATGGATGCACTCGCTGCACACTCTGGCTTTACATCAAAAAGTGACGCTGTTGAACGAATTTATTTCGTCTAAAATGTGGTACATGGCAGCAAATCTACATCCGACGGCAGCGCACGTGGCAAAGTTAACTGCTACTATGCGCTCCTATCTTTTCCGTGGTTCATGCGCAACGGTTCCGATGCAACAACTGGCACGCAGTAAAGACGATGGTGGTCTAACTTTGCAACTACCAGCGATGAAATGTAAAGCGCTGCTAATCAATCGCCACTTACAGGAGATCGAATCCATTCCCTACTACTCTTCCTTCCTCAGCCAAGAAAATCCCCCCCCCCGACCAAGCTCTCTTCCCTATTTGAAAGTTATCCTAGAAAATATTGCAACATTCCCTTTTCAAATCCGCACACACGCTTCCGCCGATCTCATCCACCGCTTCTATATTGAACGCACAGACCGAGCTAGAGTTGAAGCTGCCAATCCCGCAGCAAATTGGACACGGATATGGAGAAATATAGCATCTCCAAAGCTGCTACCTAAACAGCGCAGTGCCCTGTATAAGTGGACAAATAAAAAGGTCCCGCATCGGCAACTTTTACACACCATGAGACGAACGGACGGAGAAAACTGTACACACTGTGGTGAACAAATCGAAACCTTACAGCACAAATTCTTTGAATGTCGTAGAGTGGGGAATGCGTACACTCTCTTTCAACAACAACTATTGGCAGTGACTGGAGGACGGCGGCTGCTGGTAAATTAATTTTTGATGCCTTCACTAGAGCGATTCGAGGTGACAACGAGAACAAAGGTTCTGAAACTATTATGTTGCTACATCTCGTTCATTCAAAATAGTCAAGATGATAGGGTAGATGTGGATATTTTAGCCTTTAATATCCAAGAGACATTAGTTATAAATTAATATAAACTAATTTTAAACATTGATAAAATGACAAATAAACGTATTTTACAAAAAAAAATGAGCCTATTAGCCATGTTTCTATTATCACCCTACCCATTTGAAGCCGTTGGTTAGAGCAGTGTCTGCCATCTTTGTTCAACGCATTGAGTCAAATGGTAGCGCAACAATAGGGGCACTCGATTCGAGTTTTCATTGTGCTCAAACACGAGAATTTTACTGTTTTCAACGCATTTATGTTATTATATTGGTTCTTAACAACGAAGCAAAGCGGTTGATGTCAATTTTTACGCATTCCATTGATTGTAAGGCAAGAAATTACCGAATTAGTGAGGCACATTGCTTAGTATGGTGAAAATAGGCTCATCACCCTATATATATATATATATATATATATATATATATATATATATATATATATATATATATATATATATATATATATATATATATATATATATATATATATATATATATATATATATATATATATATATATATATATATATATATATATATATATATATATATATATATATATATATATATATATATATATATATATATATATATATATATATATATATATATATATATATATATATATATATATATATATATATATATATATATATATATATATATATATATATATATATATATATATATATATATATATATATATATATATATATATATATATATATTCTGACGTAAAATTGGAACAGAAACCAGTTATTTTTTCATCAGCAGCATTTAGGTCGTTAGCTTTTCTAGCAATTATTTTACATGATTCAATGCGTGATCATCAAATAAATTTAATTTTTGAATAATACGGGTGTGAAATTGAACACATTCTTTCTACCCCTATAGCAATATGCTACCGAGTACACTAGAAGTTTATTGTATTGAAATTCGGTCTGCATGATTATTATAAAGAGATTTTCAATATGCATTCCGAATGAAATAAAATCATCAATTACCTGGGCATCAAGAGTAAATGAGATAAAACTGGCGTTTTTCTCCATACGTTCAACTTTTATCATACGTTAAGCCGTTTCTAGAACTTCTTTCTGTGAATTGAATAACCTAAAGTGTCCAGTCCAGGGCCGCTATATAATACAGGAAATCATTCTATCAAGAGCAATGTTTCGAATTCAGATCCCTTTGGTCTTTAAACGTTGATCAGAGTATAAACTCGCAATAACAAGTACGAATTTTAGCAATTTCAGCATTACATTCATTATGTCATTGTTACCAATCAAACATTTTCGACACATGAACATGAACTTGACAGTGTGTAGGGAAAAATCGAAGTGCTTTAATTGTGTAAGCAATGGAAAATTTGTGGTGCAATGTATGGTAAAACTATGGGGCGAATTATGGGTTACACATGGTATAAGTTGTGGTAGTTCAGTGGGGTAAACCATGGTCTAGTGAGAGGGTAATGTATGGTTTGGTAATTTACAATGGTAATGGTACAATGCACGGTTTAATAATAGGGCAATGGATAGTCTAGTTAAGGACTATCTGTGGTCCTACTATAGAGCAAATTTCGGTCGTTCAGTGGAATAAACAATGGTCCATTAATGGTAGTTCGCATGGTCTATCGTTACAATCCACTATACCGAATCATAGTGTTTTGAGGGGTTCAATGGACCATGTCCGTGGTCCTCGTCCTTGGAAACTATGGTTATTGTATGGGATACTTCATGGGTGGATCCCATTTCAAGCACCCATGCTAGTGAGGGTAATTTTTGGGGTATTGCAGGGGAAACACCCATCTTTTTTTCAGACCATGCGATGGTGTTTCTGTGGGTTTTCCATTTGCTCGGGTATTCGGCTAAAATAAAAATTGGCTGGTATTCGGTCGACCGAATATTCGGTGCATCTCTAGTTATCATAATAACACAGAGTTGATACAGATAAATTGACAGATTATTGAGTTGGCTGGTGTTTTTAACCCTTCGGAAGTCGCGAAAATTGCCCACTGAACGGCCAGCCGCTGGTGCACTAAGACGATTTCGCTGGATTTTACATTTAACGCGGTTTTTGCAAAAATATTTGAAGTCCTTTTGAATGCAAAAGACTTAGAAGATTTTCGGAAAGATGGAAAAGACGGGTCTGGAAGACTCCTTATGGCCCGCACCTCAAAATTGTGAGTATTTTCGGAATGGACTTGACGAGTAGGTGCCAGAAATTGATTTTTGACGCCATTTTGAAATCAAAGATGGCGACTTCCGGTTTAGCGAAATTCGCTATAACCCAATCAATTTGAGTATTTTCGGAATGGTCTTGACGAGTAGAAATTTATTTTTGACTCCATTTTAAAATTCAAGATGGCAACTTCCGGTTTAGCGAAATTCGTTATAACCCAATCAATATGGGTATTTTCGGAATGGTCTTGACGAGTAGGTATCAGAAATGGATTTTTGATGCCATTTTGAAATCCAAGATGGCGACATCCGGTTTAGCGAAATTCGCTATAATCTAAACAATACGGATATTTTCAAAATGGTCTTGAAGAGTAGATGTCAGAACTTGATTTTGACGCCATTTTAAAATCCAATATGGCGACTCCGACTTAAAGAAATTCTCTACGGTTAAATGAATATGGGTATTTTTGGAATGTTCTTAACAAGTAGGTACCAGAAATAAATAAATCTGCATCTTCCGCGCAAGGTTGTCCATCAAAAATTGACTTTTGACGCCATTTTGAAATCCAAGGTGGCGACTTCCGGCTTAGCGAGGTTCTCTACAACACATTCAATATGAGTATTTACGAAATGGTTTTGCCGAGTAGGAGACAAATGTCGATATTTGAATTAAGATGGCGACTTCCGGTTCACCGAAATTCCCGCATGAAAAATCTGGGCGATCATCCAAAACATCCTCGAATATACGATCTAATCATAAGCCAACGAAATACAAAATATTTTTATGTGTGCGGTGAGAATAGAAGTGAGAGAACTCCGGTTCACCAAAATTCCCGCATGAAAAATCTGGGCGATCATCCAAAACATCCTCGAATATACGATCTAATCATAAGCCAGCGAAATGCAAAATATTTTTATGTGTGCGGTGAGAATAGAAGTGAGAGAAGAAAGAGATGTATGTAGTGTGAGTTGGGGGTTTGAATTGATTCAAATTGAACACATTGCTAAAATTCAAGTAAATTCAACTGTTTAATTAAAACTATTTAAACTACAACTTCAAATTCCAAAAATACTCATACTGATTGGGTTATAGCGAATTTCGCTAAACCGGAAATCGCCATCTTGGATTTCAAAATGGCATCGAAAATTCAATATCTGGCACCTACTCTTCCAATCCATTTCGAAAATATCGATATTGATTGAGTTATAGCAAATTTCGCTAAACCGGAGGTCTCCATCTTAGATTTCAAAATTGCGTCAAATATTAATTCCTAGCACCTAATCGTCAAGACCATTCCGAAAATATCCATACTGGTTGGGTTATAGCGAATTTCGCTAAATCGGAAGTCGTCATCTTGGATTTCAAAATGGCGTCAAATATTAATTTCTGGCACCTACTCGCCAAGACCATTCCGAAAATACCCATATTGATTGGGTTATAGCGAATTTCACTAAACCGGAAATCGCCATCTTGGATTTCAAAATGGCGTCATAAATCAATTACTGGCACCTACTCGTCAAGACCATTCCGAAAATACCCAACTTCCGATTCCAGAATTACACGGTGATGAGTGCGATCACACAGAACTTGTCGATTTTAACAAATTCTGCAATTAATGCATAAAGGTGAATTTTTTTCCAAAATGTGGCCACTTCTGCTTGAATTTGTAGTACTAGGTCATTTACAGCCATTCAAAGTCTCTTTGGCCACATTGGTCACCATCATCGGTTCCGGAAGCCTCGGCGGAAATATCCAAATTCAGAATAGCAGTCACATCGGTTTCTCAAAGATGGTTTGACCGATTCGACCAAATTTAGTCTCCAATGAAAGGTGTTAAATGGCTAGTAAATTTCATCCCGATCCGACTTCCGGTTCCGGAGTAATGGGTTGTGGCGTGCGGTTCCAAATTCCGATTCAAACCGATACTCCGATGAAAGCAAAAAAGGTACAACTTTCGCTAAAATGTCTCTCAATCAACTTACATTTGCAGTTCTATGTCACTGACGACCAACCGAACTTTCGTTGACTAAATTGACCACCATAAACGGTTCCGGAAGCGCCCGGGGAAAGCGGCCATCTTTCAAAATTAAAAAACTCACATCAGTTTCCCGGAAATGGTTAGGCCGATTTTCACACACTTAGCCCCAAACGATAGCTATATTATCTCCAAAGATGTCTACAAAATTTCGTATGGGTCGCTTATATGGTTCCGGAATTATAGACTAAACCGTCCGCTCACATATAAAATTACCATATGAGCCGGAACTCGAAATTTATTTCAAAGCGGGGACCCAATGGAATTTTAGAAATCTAATTCGTATTTTGATGCCAAACATTTTTAAAATTCTTGAAGCTTCGTGATTTTATGTTATCTCGAAAAAAATTTTTTTTGATGAAAGTTGACTTATTGGGACTGCCGAATTTGCACCTTTTTGCCTTTCTCAATAAAAAGGTATTGCAATTGCTCTGAAAACCGACTATTTAACGGAGGCCCGAAAGGCCGAGTGACATATACCATTTGATTCAGTTCGTCGAGTTCGGCAAATATCTGTGTGTATGCATGTGTGTGTATGTATGTGTGTCTATGTGCGTCTGTATGTGTACGCGAACACAATCTCACTCACTTTTCCCAGAGATGGCTGAACCGATAATTGTGAAATTTCTTCATAAATTTGACCACAACTGCTCCGATTTGTAGTACTAGGTCATTAACAGCCATTCAAAGTCTTTTTAGTCACATTGGCCACGATCATCGGTTCCGGAAGCCCCGGCGGAAGTATCCAAATTCAGAATAACAGTCACATCGGTTTCTCGGAGATGGTTAGACCGAATCCACCAAACTTAATCTCAAATGAAAGATGTTGCGTCCCCGTGAATGGCTATTAAATTTTATCCCGAGCCGACTTTCGGTTCCGGAGTTACGGGTTGTGGCGTGCGATCACATAGCAAATTGTGATTCAAACCGATACTCCGATGAAAGCAAAAAAGGTAAAAAAAATTTCGCTAAAATGTCTCAAACAACTTAAATTTGCAGTGTTAGGTCACCGACGGCCAAACAAACTTTCGTTGACTACATTGACCACCATAGACGGTTCCGGAAGTGCACAGGAAAAGCGGCCATCTTTCAAAGCTAGCAATCTCATATCAGTTTCTCGGAAATGTTTGGGCCGATTTTCACAAACTTAGTCCCAAATGATAGCTATATTATCCCTACAGATGTCTGTAAAACGTGCACGGATTGCTTATATGGTTCCGGAAATATAGACTGAACCGTCCGGTCATATATGAAATTCCCATATAAGCCGGAACTCAAAATTTTTTTCAAAGGGGGGACCACATGAAATTTCAGAAATCGAATTCGTATTTTGGATGCCAAACATCTTTAAAATGCACGAAAAATTTTTTTTCACAAAAATCGACTTTTTGGGACTTTGCCGATTTTGCACCTTTTTGCGTTTCTCAATAGACAGGTATTGCAATTGCTCTGAAAACCGACTTTTTAACGGAGGCCCGGAGGGCCGAGTGACATATACCATTCGATTCAGTTCGGCAAATGTCTGTGTTTTTTTTTTACAATGGAGAAGACCTTTACGTCCTAGCCCAGTACACGTGCTATTGGTAGGGTCCAAGCTACCGCACGGGGTGCACTGGGGGCGTGTCGGGCTCGAATGGTGACGCTGCCATTCATACCGACCAAACTCCATTGGGCTCCGTCATCGTTCCTCCCAGGAACTACCTCTCGGTATTACTTCTGGGGGGATGGCTGTACTTAATGTACTCATTCACTCTCACTCACGTGTTCATACGTCCTGTATGAGGCTTACTCAAACACTCCCACATGAGGCTGACTTTTGTGCTCACCTTTTTCGTTCCTTGCGAGGCTGACTTGTGTGCTCACCTTACTTATTCCTTGCTAGGCTTACTTTTGTGCTCGCCCCACCCGTACCATGTGAGGCTGACTTGGGTGCTCACCCTGTCACCTGATTCACTCTCGATCGCGCCACTCTATTGTATCTCTGTCACTCCCCCTGGCATCCCATGTGGGACATTTTTCTTAGGCCCCACTTCTGACATACCATGCGAGACTGACTTGTGTGCTCACCTTTTTCATTCCTTGCTAGGCTTACTTTTATGCTAGCCTCTACCATACCATGTGAGGCTGACTTTGGTGCTCACCCTTAACATCCCGTGTGAGACTGACTTGGATGCTCACCCTTTCACTCCTCTGCCACGCCATGAGGCATCGATAGCTAAGTCCCAACATACTACGCTACGACCCTCCAGTCTTGGCATGAGGCAGTCCACTTATACGCCTATACACTCACTCTTCTGTCTTGCTTCGGGGTGGCTGGGTTTACCCCTTACGCGGTTACCAGTCGCTGCGCCAAACCTGCCTCAGCATGAACAGACCATTCACTCCCTTTTTTGCGCTTGGCCTTTTTCGCTACAACTAACCAATCACTAGTTAGCCGTGCGCGTCGTCTGCTGCTCGGTTCGCCAGATTACCTGTAGCCTACAGGCAATCTGGGTGGTAGCAGCCGAGACTGCGTTCCACTTCTCCACCGATTGACACATCCGCTGAATAAATGTATCAGGGGTTGTGTCCCAGCCACAGACTTCAAGCATTGCTCTTCTTTCGGCGTCGAACCGATGACATACGAATAGTATGTGTTCGGCAGTTTCGTCTACACCTGGGCAGTCCGGGCAGACTGGGACCTACGCTCTCTTGCTGCTTTTAATGGCCTTGTTAAGGCCCAATTTCGCAGCTCGAAACACTTCACGGCGGTTCTCTCTTGCATCCTCGGTGCGAGCTCTTTGCATCCTATGTCTATCTCTGAGGCAGGCTGATCGTAGAGCTGCAATCTCGGCAGTCCACCAGTATACCGGGCATCTGCCGTTTCTTGGCAGGGTTTTTCTCGGCATAGTGGCGTCGCACGCGCGTGATAGAACAGCTACCAGCGCATCCCCGCTTAGACTGTCGGTGTTGGCCTCCAGTCCCAGGGCCGCGGTGAAAGCTTCGCTGTCGAAGTGATTGGACTTCCACCCGCGTACCTGACAGGGATCTCCCGCCCTCGGATGCTGCACACCATAGTTGATCTTAAAGCGGATTGCTAAATGATCGCTATGGATGTAGCCTTCGTCTGCCCTCCATTCCATGCCTGGAACCAGACTCAGGCTGGTAAATGTTACGTCAATCCACGCCTCCACCCCGTTTCTACGGAATGAACTAGCGGAGCCATTATTAGCTAGCACAGTATCGAGTTTCGCAAGCGCCTTCATTAGCGCTTGACCCCTGCTATTTGTACAGCGGCTGCCCCACTCCACTGCCCAAGCGTTAGTCTCCCGCTATGACTACCGGTTTCCGGCCCACTAGGTCTGACGAGAGCCTGTCGATCATCTGGTTGAACTGTTCTATGAGCCACCTTGGTGGAGCGTAGCAGCTGCAGTAGAACACACCATTGATCTTGGCAATCGCAACACCCTCGGCGGAGGAGTGTATTACCTCTTGACCCGGGAACCGTCCCGTTGTACAGATTGCCACCATTCCAGACCCGTCCGACACCCAATTGCCGTTGCCGGCAGGGATGTTGAACGGGTCTGATAGGAGGGCGACATCTGTCCTCGACTCCGAGACCGACTGCCACAGCAGCTGTTGGGCTGCTGCACAATGGTTAAGATTTAGCTGTGTGACGTTCACGGCTTCTTCTTATTTACCTCACCGAAGGGATACGAAGGTCCGCCCATAGCATGTTTATGGGCTTGCTTCTTAGCGGTGTAGATAAGGCACTTGTGCGCCTTATTGCAACCCCGCTCCTTATGCCCCTCCTCGCCGCAGCGACATAGTTTGCTCCTGTCTATGCTCTTGCACTCGTAGGATTTGTGGCCGGACTCAAGGCACCGATAGCACCTATCCACTGAAGGCGGCTGGGGTATGCCAATTGGGCATACCGACCAGCCGATCTTCAGCTTACCTTTCTCGGTTACCTTTTTGGCATCCGCCTTCAGTAGCCTGAGGTGGGCTACTTGGGTGCCAGAGGGTCCCTCTCTAAATCGCACAGAGGCCCGCTCGATTGTGACGTCGCATTTCTCCTTAACGGCTGCGACGACATCTTCTGCGGTCGTGAACTCGTCCAGATGCTTGCACTGGAGAGTCATTTCCCCCCCTCCCCTAGCGACCTGACCTGGGCGCCTTCACCAAGTACCTCTTAGGCCAAGGCCTTGTACACCGCACTAGATTGTGCGCCCCGCTTTACCACCATGAGCATTTCTCCTGTGTTGGTACGTCTCACGCTACGCACATCTTGCCCAAGGGCCGAAAGGTTTTCGGCCGCCTTCATCGACTTTAGGACGTCGGCGTATTTGTCCTTGTCGGTTTTTAACCACAAGGCCTCACCTCTGTTCTTGACCTTCTTCGCGGGCCGCGGTACCTCCGGTGTCGGTGCCGGCTTCTTCTTGGTGACCAACGTCCAGAGCTTTGGGCCCCCCTGCCCCGGTCGCGCCGGGTAGCTGGTACCATCGCTCTGCCCAGCGAGGTCACTCTCGCCCTCGCTTACCTCGGCCAAACGGCGTTTGACCTTAACGGTTGCACGCCGTGTGGTGTCGGTTTTTGCACCCTCGCCTGGCGACTTCCTAGGGCGCTTCGCGTTCGACGCCGTCTTACGATTGCCCTTGCCCTTGCCTTTTCCCTTCGAGGGGAACTCGGCCGCCGCTTCGAGCGACATGGCTGCCCCATAGAAGGTGAAGGCCACTGTCTGAGTGCCTGTATCGACCTTCTCTCTTCCCTCCCTCTTGGAGGCCACTGTCTGGGTTTCTCTGTCGGACTTCTCCCGACATTCCACCCTCTTCGCATAAGCCTGCTGTTTCTGTCTTGCGACACGAACAGTTTTCCGGAGCTCCAGGAGACTCTGCTTTAACTCCTCGCTTATATTTTGCTTTGCGCTAGTGAACTCGATTATTGAATCGAGCTGCTCCACCACTTTGCGCATTGCGGATATTGGCCCGTCCAGTGCGTTGGTAGGGCTATTTCCTACCACTACTGGGGGGGTCACTGGTGCTATCAGATGCAGCACTCGTCGCTCCACTACTCTCCCCACGGGGGGAGACCTCGCCAATCCACCTCTAGCAAAGGGGTTTGGCACCTCTGTTTGTTTATTATAATTTTTGTTTTTGTTCTCCATTTCAGTACCCACGAGTAAATGTCCGCCACGCCAGAGCTCCGCATTAACGTGGTAAGGGACGCTTACTGTGAGGGTTGCCCAGGTACCCCACAGGCTCCGTTAACGATCGAGCATCTTTTTCACCCCCTCGATCACTCATCCCTCGGCACGGGTCGCTTCACGCCTTGGAATTGAGGTTATGACCTATCTTGCTTTATGTGGTGACCGCGGCCCAGATCATCACAACCATCCTCCTTTACCAGGGCTTTGGACCTGTAGCTCTGATTCTCAATAGTTCCATGTACGTATATTATTACAGACATGCTACTATTGAGATCCGTTATTCGCTAGCGGAGTTAAATGTCTGTGTGTGTATGTATGTGTGTGTATGTGCGTCTGTGTGTGTACGCGAATACAATCTCACTCACTTTTCTCAGAGATGGCTGAACCGATTTTCACAAACTTAGTCCCAAATGAAAGGTGCAACGTTCCCATAGGTTGCTATTGAATTTCTAATGGATCCGACTTCCGGTTCCGGAATTACAGGGTGATGAGTACGATCACGCAGAAAATGTCGATTTTAATAAATTCTGAAATATATGTATAATGGTGAAAATTTTTCCAAAATGTCACCACAACTGTTTCGATTTGTAGTACTAGGTCATTAACAGCCATTCAAAGTCTTTTTGGTCACATTGGCCACCATCATCGGTTCCGGAAGCCCCGGCGGAAGTATCCAAATTCAGAATAACAGTCACATCGGTTTCTCGGAGATGGCTAGACCAAATCAACCAAACTTAGTCTCAAATGAAAGATGTTGCGGCCCCGTAAATAGCTATTAAATTTCATCCCGAACCGACTTTCGTTTCCGGAGTTACGGGTTAAGACGTGCGATCACAAAGCAAATTGTGATTCAAACCGATACTCCGATGAAAGCAAAAAATTTCACTAAAATGTCTCTCAAACAACTTAAATTTGCAGTTCTAGGTCACTGACGGCCAAAAAAAAACTTTCGTTGACTACATTGACCACCATAGACGGATCCGGAAGTGCCCGGGTAAAACGGCCATCTTTCAAAACTAGCAATCTCATATCAGTTTCTCGGAAATGGTTGAGCCGATTTTCACAAACTTAGTCCCAAATGATAGCTATATTATCCCCACAGATGTCTGTAAAATTTCGCACGGATCGCTTGTATGGTTCCGGAAATATAGACTGAACCGTCCAGTCACATATGAAATTCCCATATAAGTCGGAACTCAAAATTTTTTTCAAAGAAATCAAATTCGTATTTTTGATACCAAACATCTTTAAAATGCATGAAACGTCGAGATTTTACGTTATCTCGAAATTTTTTTTTTATAAAAATCGACTTGTTGGGACTTTGCCGATTTCACACTTTTGTCAGTTCAATATTACCGTGGCTATTTTTTCTTTTACAAAATTTTAGAACTCCGATAATGATTTCTTTTCGTGCTTATAGTTGTCATGTCATGTATAATAATAAAATGTAATATATGCATTTGAAAGCTTTTAATAAATATAAACAAACATTCTCGTGTTCATGATTGAGCAAGGCACAATTGCACCGCTAGTTGGATTAAAACAGGTTTTTCAATTTAATATTACACTGGCTGTTTTTTCTTTTACTAAATTTGAGAACTCAAATAATGATTTCTGTTATTGTTTACAGTTGTCATGTTATGTGTAATAAAATGTAATATATTGTACTAGCTAATACCCATCGTGCGTTGCTGCGACTTTCAAACGAAATAGAAGGAAAACACAATTTGTTCCGAAGCGCCATCTGGTGGGCAGATAATACCCAACCAATAGCACACAAACACGCTCCATAGCAAATGCCTACTATGTAAAAATTTTGACAGTAATCGGTTGAGCCGTTTGGGAGTCCATAAATCATATACATACAAACATTCGTTGGTGGATTGAAACAGGTTTTTTTCCATAGACGTTCTAGAAAAAGCTTCGTTATCGAGTCGTTTGTCGACATTTTTGCATAGAAAAAAATACAGATTCTAAATGATACACTATAATCAAATACCGTACAAGACCCATCTACCGATTAATTAACAGCGGTTTCTACTTCCAACGCTCTTTAAAAAAACAATGCTAAAAGGCATTTCAATTCGATCTTCGTTTTCAACTAGAATATTTAATCAACTATCAAGAAGAAATACACAAATTTGTAAATGAATTGGCAGACAGTGCAAAATAGCCGAAAAGCCCAACAATTCTAGAGTGCCATTCACCGATCACTACAAGTAATAGATATCCATTTGCCGAAAATTCTAAGTTTATAATTTTTTATTACCAACAAATTAGCTCCAAACATGTGTTGCAGACTTTGTTCATATGGTTTGTGTATAATTCACTTAGAAATATTGTCCTTACACAGTTTTATTAACAGTTGGTTTGGGTTAAGAGAAAAAAAGCGGTAAAATGGCAACAGATTTAATGCAGCATTCAAATACAATTATTTGGAAAAATTCGAAAAGATGAATAATGAAAGTGTATATTATATTGATGTTCTACGTACTATTTCCATATTTCACTTTATTTATAATTTCTAAATTCCGTGCAATATTCGAGTCAAAACAATTTCGCCGTGAAATTGATCGGTAAATGGAGGCCCAGCGGTGGATGGGCCCTGCACGGTACAAATTAACATATTTATATTTGCTATAATGTTCAAAAGCTTTGATCAATTCTCTTCACGCTAAGTGCTAAAAAAATTCGCCAAGAATTTTTTTTCACGCTGAAACCCTTACCACCCCCCCCCCCCTTTTTAAACATTTACAACAATGGTAAACTGCCGCTATAAGCATAACTGTCCCATGTGCTATGGGATTCCATATACACATGGGACAATTATGCGTAGAGCAGCAGTAAATATCATAATTACCTTCACCAACTTCCCTAGTAGACCGTCGTTCATAGGTAACAAAAATTGTTCGTAGAATTTGTTATGTCCTACATAATGTTTTTTGTCGTGAGATATTTCCGTAATAAGAATCGTTTGTATAGCTCCGACCTCGTACTTTGTGGCATAAGGATTATAGCTGTAGAAGAAATCTGTCAGACGTTTGGTGCGAACCTTGACCAAATGAGCCGGTATCCTGTGCATTTTTGCAGCAGGCGTTCCAGGTCTGGGATAAAACTGATTAATAAATATACTAGGAAATTTATATTTTTTACATAATGCCATTGTATCCTCGAAATCGGTCTCTGTTTCTGTAGGAAATCCACAAATTATGTCTGTCGCAATCGTTATTCCAGGAACACTACTTCGCAAAAAATCCACAATGCGTTCAAAATCTTCACGACAATATTCCCTTTTCATATCGGCTAGTACTGAATCAGAGCCGCTTTGAACAGGCACATGCAGGAAGCTGTACACTTTCGGATGTGTCAAAATTTTAGCCATTTCATCCAAGTGCTCCAGTATATACGGAGGATTGGTCATTCCGAGTCGGAGCATGCAGCCTTCCGGTATCACTTCAATAAGTTTCCACAACAACTCTGGTAGTGAAAATCCGATGTCTCTGCCATAGGTACCTGTAAGAGATTTTAGAAAAAAATAATCGATAAGTTATTAAATAATTAAATATATAAGAGTCATTCCAGATTCACAAAGTATTAATTCCTTTTAAATTCAAAAACCTGGCGACTCATTATATGGTTCAGGTATGTGCGTGTACGTGTATGTAACTTCGCGTGTATAAATTCTATATTAAAACCGAGTGCCTTTCGCATATTCGCATGTTTTCTGAAATGATCGTATGCAGACCGTGAGTCTGATACTTAATTTTTTGTGTACGGTTCAGATTCTAGAAGAAAATGGGTTCTTCCATATTGCTAAAGTTCCCAGTCATGTCGCCTTGGAACGTGTTGTCTAGTGGATCTGAGATTTATTTTTTGATTGGTATAACTGAATGTGTGGACTCACGTTGCTAGAATGGAGGGTAAAGATTTCCGGACGTGACCGATTCATGATCGCGAGTGTTTGCGGGTTCGCGTTTGTAACTTCGTAAGTACTAAAACATTCACATTATTACCGGAGTATTAACAAGTTTGCGAACGTAGGTGTGCGTTGTTAATCAGGAAGGGCTTAAGCGTTCGTATGTTAACGCGTTTGTCACGTGTGCTCGAGTTCATGTGACTTCGCGTGTACAAAACTGGATTTTGTAACTGTGTGGCCATTTCTATATACGCGTGCGTTCTTTCACGCGGACCTTCATTCTGATAGTTAGTTTTCGGTGTACAATTCACATTCTGACAGGGAGTAACTTACCCCATATGACTAGAGTCCTCGGTCATGTTCTCATGTAACGTGTTGTCCAGTGGATATGAGAGCTTCCCTTTTTAATTGATCCAATTGAAAGCATGGACCTAGTCTGCTGATATCAAGGATAGAAACATCCGGAAATGACCGATTCATGATCGTGCGACCGTGGGAGTTTTTAGGTTCACGCTTGAGACCGTTTGAAAATTTATAGTATCTGAGACATTCACTTTATCACCGGGATGTTATCATGTTTACGTGATCGCGGGTGTATGTGCCGTGGATGGTCGCGAAGGGCTCAAGCATTTGTATTCAGCGCGGTAAAATATCAATTTCAAATGAAAATATCCGTTTCAAGTGAAACTGCGAGTCTTTCACTGTAAGCTTACCACCGCTATATCAGTTGAGTTCTGCTGCCGTCTTCGTTTGAGTCACTCAGAGTTCACTGTCAATTGAATAACAGGTTCTGGTCATTTGACGTTTTTACCTGGTTAGTTTCTATTGAAAACCAACCTCACATTAGCACGGTCTCAGCTAATGAAAGTAAACCATTCCAATGAACCACTCACAAATCAACATGAATGAACACTCAGTGATATGAAAATAACTCCGACCAAGATAATAAATAAATACATACAATACATACACGGTAAGACGAGGCAACTCAAGACGGATACAGGAAGGAACATTTTTTCTCTGTATGAGTGAGGTTGGCATTTATTTCGATGAAGCTGATAAATCAGGAGGATAGTAAAAACAAAGAATAAACAAATGACGTAGTGGGCTTTTCTGTTAATATAAGTTTTGTTGTGGTTTGATAATAATTATTTTTATTGGTAGTTTCGAGATAAAAAGTGTCCCTAAGTAATCGAATCGGAAGATCCGAGGTGAAACCACCTTTTTTCTTTTCATCGTGCGCCAAAGAATCGGGATGCTCGTCCGGATGTTTATGTTTACTACCAGGGGCCCGGCGGCCATGCTTAATTTTACAAGTATAAAACAAATACACTAAAATGACAAATGATCCGATCCTTTCTTTCTCTTCATCTTGAAGCAGTTGTCTCTGTATTTTTAGTTTTCTTGCCTTTCTTGCCTTTTGTTGACAGATGAGTGTATGCAGCTAATGAGCCACTTTGCATACATTGTTTTAACAAAAATGATCTAGCCTGTCTTTTGAAAAGGGCCAAACTTTATTTACCATTTTTGCCTTTCTCAATATAAAGGTATTGCAATTGCTCTGAAAACCGACTATTTAACGGAGGAGTGACATATACCATTCGATTCAGTTCGTCGAGTTCGGCAAATATCTGTGTGTATGTATGTGTGTGTAGGTATGTGTGTATGTGCGTCTGTGTGTGTACGCGAACACAATCTCACTCACTTTTATCAGAGATGGCTGAACCGATTTTTACAAACTTAGTCCCAAATGAAAGGTGCAACGTTCCCATAGGCTGCTATTGAATTTCTAATGGATCCGACTTCCGGTTCCGGAATTACAGGGTGATGAGTACGATCACGCAGCAAATTTGGTTTTTAATGAATTCTGCAAGGAATGTATAATGGTGAAAATTTTTCCAAAATGTCACCACAACTGCTTCGATTTGTAGCACTACGTCATTAACAGCCATTCAAAGTCTTTTTGGTCACATTGGCCACCATCATCGGTTCCGGAAGCCCCGGCGGAAGTATCCAAATTCAGAATAACAGTCACATCGGTTTCTCGGAGATGGCTTATCCGAATCAATCAAACTTAGTCTCAAATGAAAGATGTTGCGTCTCCGTAAATGGCTATTAAATTTTATCCCCAACCGACGTGCCATCACATAGCAAATTGTGATTCAAACCGATACTCCGATGAAAGCAAAAAAAGGTACAAATTTCGCTAAAATGTCTGTCAAACAACTTAAATTTGCAGTTCTAGGTCACCGACGGCCAAACAAACTTTCGTTGACTACATTGACCACCACAGACGGTTCCGGAAGTGCCCGGGAAAAGCGGCCATCTTTCAAAGCTAGCAAACTCATATCAGTTTCTCGGAAAAGGTTGGGCCAATTTTTACAAACTTAGTCCCAAATGATAGCTATATTATCCCCACAGATGACTGTAAAATTTCGCACGGATCGCTTATATGGTTCCGGAAATATAGACTGAACCGGTCACATATGAAATTCCCATATAAACCGGAACTCAATTTTTTTTTCCAAGGGGGGACCGCATGAAATTTTAAAATGCATGAAACGTCGAGATTTTATGTTATCACGAAATTTTGTTTTGTAAAAATCGACTTTTTGGGACTTTGCCGATTTCGCACCTTTTTGCCTTTCTCATATAAATAAAGGCTATGCAATCACTGTAAAAATCGACTTTTAACCGAGGCCCGGAAGGCCGAGTGTCATACACCATTCGATTCAGTTCGTCGAGATCGGCAAATGTTTGTGTGTGTATGTATGTGTGTGTCATTTAAACTCACACAATTTTCTCAGAGATGGCTGAATCGATTTTCGCAAACTTAGTTCATATGAAAGGTATAACGCCCCCAAAAGCTACTATTGAATTTTTAGTTGATCCGACTTCCGGTTCCGGAGTTACGGGTTGAAGAGTGCGGTCACACAGCAAATTCCCATGACACATTCCACGGGCTTGTACACCAGTAGGGTGTTTTTGTTTTGCCTTATTTTGGTATCACAAAAACATTTTCTTGTTTTGATAGTGTTTAAACCATTGAACAAATAGGGTAATCAAATTTTTGACATTTCTACAAATAGTTGAAAAATATATAGAGAAGTTAGTTGAATTTCACGGAAAAATGGTTTCTGAAGTATTGGCTTCTAAAAAAAGTTCTATTTCATGAAACTATTATTGAAATTTTAATCTGTTTAAAGGAATTTGTTCGTTATTGAGTGTATAATAATAATAATAAAACGAAAAATGCATATTTATTCAGTTCATCAAAAAATTACAATTTTTTTCAAATTTATATTCCGGATTCTCTTTGTATTCAAAAATACTTTTCCAAAAAGCCTCCAACTTCTTTTATTGGATGTGCGGAACAAAAGTTACAACAGGATACACTTTGCGTTGTAACGTCACGTAAATCAACTTTTATCAGATGCTTGAATGATTTTTCAGATATAGTATTAAAGCTTACTTCGAATGGTTTATTAAAACGCTTTCAAGTTGTTTCATAAACAGGAAATTATACTAGCGTGATGTTTATAAATTCAGAATGTATACCCTCAAGTGCTTAAGAGGTTATATACCATCAACACACGCGGCGTTTTAACGATTTGACCTTAATCCTAAATCTGTTATAACTTTTTCAAATAAAATCTTTCATCAAACCTAATTATAGTTTCAGAAAAAAAAACAAATTTTTATATAAGATTCGATATACAAAACTCGAATGCACTGGGCGATGTATTTTTAATAAACGATTGTACAACGACTCATTATATTTCATTAACCCTCCGGCACTCGCGCGAATGGCTCCCCGAATGAGCAACCGCTGGGGCTGGAAGAAGATTTCGCTAGAGTTTCGGAAGGTGTTGCACAAAATACAACGGCGCGAGTGCCGGAGGGTTAAAGTACACCTCCGCTGTATTCTCCTCGACGCTGGTTGGTCATATGATACGTTTCGATGCAATCGCACTAACAGCAACGTAGTCCAGGACATGCGTTGGAAGGTTGTGAGGGAATTTCCGAGTTTTGTACTTGGGGTAGTATTTAGGCATGAATATTAATTCGTTCCCTGAATGCTTCGCACGTTGTTGTAGTCGCACGTGCTGTCAGTCAGGTACCAACCAATTCTTCCGTTACAAACCGAAATACATCGTTGAAGCAGCTACATCATCGAATTGCCTGTGGTATCAAATCCGTTATGGACGATTATCTATTCGAATTTACGGGAGATTACAACGTAATAGTTGTGGCTACAGAGACCTTTCTGGTTAACCACACTAAATCGTCTCAATTGCTTAGAGTCGGATAAAAAGGCTTTGGCTGTGGTCATGGTCTCAAATGAGCACGAAAAAGATAGATGGAGAGTGTTTGTTGTAGTTTTCCGACATTTTAAATCCCGTCGAATCAACGACTGGATGTAACACATCCTTTCATAACATCACGGTGATGTGACGTGTTCTTTTTCCCTGAATATTTGTAACTATAACTTTTTCATAAGATCTTCATCCGGTCGTCTCCGGAGCCCTATCAATTGTCTGGCACTTAAATTGTGCTCGTTTCCTCATATAAATCCACTTATTTAAGCCTAATAATACAAATACCATACTATAAGCTCGGATCGGGAACCTGATTCCAAATTAAACAAAGCTATACTGCCAGTTTATTTTCTTTTGTGAAATATGTTATTAAACCTACTTTTCCGGCTCCGTTTAACTACCATATTCATACGTCTCCCAACCTTTGAACGGAACGGATCGTTATATTTCACAGTGGTGTTCGGTGTGTAAATTTTAGTGAGTCAAGGTCATCCTTTGTTCGTTCGTTAGCTGTCGTTCTGCTGGTGCCGAAAGTAAATCCAGCACATTGTTTTCGCTGGTGCGGAACAATCGACGTTGTTTGCAGATAAGTTTTGCTTTATTTTTTTTCCCTCGTTTGCTTTCTTTCCTTTTCCCTACTTTTACTCTACCTTGTAATCAAATAATAAGACACATTCCCGTTTATATAACGCTCTGCCCTCGTGCTTAAATGGCCGAGGGCGAAATACCATCTGATGTAATCATGGAAGTCCCTGATCCCCCTAATACTCGCATTGCTCCCCGTATAAAGCAGTACCCAGAAGGTTCCTCTGGGCCATGGGTGGTATATTTTCGGACCGGAGAGAAACCGGTTAATATTTTAAAACTTTCTCGAGATCTGACTGCTAATTACCCGGCCGTAACTCAGATAACACGTGTTCGGGCAAACAAGATACGTGTTCTAGTGAATGATCTCGGGCAGGCAAACGCGATTGCTTGCTGTGAGCGCTTTACGCGGGAATTTAAAGCGTACGTGCCTTGTGTGGCCTGTGAAATCGATGGGGTAGTGTCCGAACCGGGCCTGAAATGCGAAGAACTGTTGGAGCACGGGGTTGGCTGCTTTAAGGACCCCTCTCTTGAACAGATTAAGATCTTAGAATGCAAACAATTGTATACCGCAAACACCGAGGGAGGTAAGACTACCTACTCTCTATCAGGCTCGCTTCGGGTGACATTCGCCGGGTCCTCTCTTCCCAACTACATCCTCCTTGACAGGGTTCGCCTACCAGTTCGCCTGTTTGTACCGCGGGTCATGAGCTGCAGCAATTGCAAGCAGTTGGGCCACACAGCCACATATTGTGGAAATAAGAAACGATGCGGCAAATGCGAAGGAGAGCATGAGGATGACTCTTGCGACAAAGAAACTGAAAAGTGTATTTGCTGCGGGGGCCCTTCACATGCTCTTAAATCATGCCCTGCGTACAAGCAGCGCGGGGATAAAATTAAGCGCTCCCTTAAGGAACGCTCAAGGCGTTCTTATGCAGAAATGCTAAAGAATGCTTCGCCATCTGTCCCTTCCGAAAATTCCTTTGCTCTTTTGGCTGGCGTTGAGCAAGAATCTGACGACCCACGAGAGGGAACATCTTTGGTTAACCCAGGGGAATCCAGGAAGAGGAGAAATCCAGCCTCCCCTACATTGCCCCGTAAGGGTGCCAAGGTGTCGTCCACTCAGAGTGCGCCATCTACAACCAATAAATCCAACGGAAGTGATGCACAAAAGCCGAAGCAATTTGCTCCAGGACTTGGAAATATTAATTCTAACAAGGAGTACCCACCACTTCCAGGGACACCAAAAACCCCAAGTGTCCCCTTTTTTCAAACAGATACTCAGTCCAGTAGCGGACTAATGAAATTTTCTGACATAGTGGACTTAATTTTCACAGCTTTCAATGTTACTGATCCTCTTAAAAGCCTTCTGATACGTTTTCTCCCTATAGTGCAAACATTTTTGAAGCAATTGACTACTAAATGGCCCCTCCTTGCAGCGATCGTATCCTTCGATGGCTAAGTCATCGAACGAGGTCACCGATTCGATCACTGTTCTACAGTGGAACAGCAGAAGTATCCTCCCGAAAATCGATTCCTTTAAATTTTTACTAAATAGTTTAAAATGTGATGCTTTCGCATTATGTGAAACTTGGTTAACTTCCGATATAAATCTCAACTTCCACGACTTTAATATAATTCGTCTGGATCGAGAAAACCCCTATGGAGGAGTACTTTTGGGGATCAAAAAGTGCTATTCTTTCAACCGAATTAACCTCCCTTCGACACCAGGCATTGAAATTGTCGCTTGTCAAGTTTTAATCAAAGGTAAAGACCTTTGCATTGCTTCCATCTACATTCCTCCTAGAGCCTCGGTAGGGCACCGAACGCTTTGTAATATCACGGAATCCTTACCGGCACCGCGGCTAGTTCTGGGAGACTTTAACTCGCACGGTACGGTATGGGGCTGTCTTCATGATGATAATAGATCAACATTAATCCAAGATCTTTGCGATAATTTCAACATGACCATCTTAAACACGGGAGAAATGACGCGGATTCCTACACCACCAGCACGCGCAAGCGCGTTGGATTTATCGCTTTGCTCGACATCGCTACAGTTAGATTGCATGTGGAAGGTGATCCCTGATCCCCACGGTAGCGATCATTTGCCTATCGTGATTTCAATTGCTAACGGTTCAAGACCATCGAAAACAATCAATGTCTCGTATGACCTCACACGGAACATTGATTGGAAGAGTTACGCGACCGCGATATCCGTTAAAATCGAATCCACTCAAGAACTTCCTCCGGAGGAAGAGTACAGGTTTTTGGCTGGCTTGATTCTCGACAGTGCGAATCAAGCTCAGACTAAACCAGTACCCAGCGCGAATACCCATAGACGGTCTCTCACCCTGTGGTGGGATAAAGAGTGCTCAGAGCTGTACGCGGAAAAGTCCACTGCATATAAGGCCTTCCGGGAAGACGGGTTACCCGCTAGCTATCAACAGTACGCGTCGTTAGAAAGGCGAATGAAGAGTCTAATGAAAGCCAAAAAACGCAGTTATTGGCGCCGGTTCGTCGACGGGTTAACGAGAGAAACAGCGATGAGCACTCTTTGGGGTACGGCTCGACGTATGCGTAATCATAATAGTACCAACGAGAACGTGGAATATTCAAACCGTTGGATATTCGCTTTCGCCAAGAAGATCTGTCCGGACTCTGTCCCGGTACAGAAAACGTACCGCGCCGCGTCTTCTCACGATACCGCGAACGAAACACCGTTTTCGATGGTGGAGTTCTCACTTGCTCTCTTATCGTGCAACAATAACGCCCCAGGGTTAGACAGAATCAAATTCAACTTGCTGAAGAATCTGCCTGACACTGCAAAAAGGCGCCTGTTGAATTTATTTAACAAGTTTCTTGAGGGTAACATTGTCCCTTATGAATGGAGGCAAGTGAAGGTCATCGCCATCCAAAAACCAGGAAAACCAGCCTCCGACCACAACTCGTATCGGCCGATTGCAATGCTGTCCTGTATTCGGAAGTTGTTCGAGAAAATGATCATGTTTCGCCTCGACAATTGGGTTGAAGCAAATGGCTTACTGTCAGATACACAATTTGGCTTCCGCAAAGGCAAAGGGACGAACGATTGCCTTGCGTTGCTTTCTACAGAAATCCAAATGGCATATGCTAACAGAGAGCAGATGGCATCAGTCTTCTTGGATATTAAGGGGGCTTTTGACTCAGTTTCTATCAACATTCTGTCAGAGAAGCTGCACCAGCATGGTCTTTCACCAATTTTAAATAACTTTTTGCTAAACCTGTTGTCTGAAAAGCACATGCACTTTTCGCATGGCGATTTAACAACATCGCGATTTAGCTACATGGGTCTTCCCCAGGGCTCATGTCTAAGTCCCCTGCTCTACAATTTTTACGTGAATGACATTGACGATTGTCTTGCCAATTCATGCACCCTAAGGCAACTTGCAGACGACGGGGTGGTCTCTGTTACAGGGCCCAAAGCTGCCGACTTGCAAGGACCATTACAAAATACCTTGGACAATTTGTCTGCTTGGGCTCTTCAGCTGGGTATTGAGTTCTCCACGGAGAAAACTGAGTTGGTTGTTTTTTCTAGGAAGCGTGAGCCGGCGCAACTCCAGCTCCTATTAATGGGTGCAACGATCAATCAGGTTTTCACATTTAAATATCTCGGGGTCTGGTTCGACTCTAAAGGTACCTGGGGATGTCACATTAGGTATCTGAAACAGAAATGCCAACAAAGGATCAATTTTCTCCGAACAATAACTGGAACATGGTGGGGTGCTCACCCAGGAGACCTGATCAGGTTGTACCAAACAACGATATTGTCGGTGATGGAGTACGGGTGTTTCTGTTTCCGCTCCGCTGCGAACATACACTTCATCAAACTGGAGAGAATCCAGTATCGTTGCTTGCGCATTGCCTTGGGTTGCATGCACTCGACCCATACGATGAGTCTCGAAGTGCTGGCGGGCGTTCTTCCGCTAAAAAATCGATTTTGGGAACTCTCATATCGATTGCTCATCCGATGTGACATTCTGAACCCGTTGATAATTGAAAACTTCGAGAGACTCGTCGAGCTTAATTCTCAAAGCCGTTTTATGTCCTTGTACTTCGACTACATGGCACAGAGCATCAATCCTTCTTCGTACAATCCCAACCGTGTCCGTTTCCTAGATACTTCTGATTCTACTGTATTCTTCGACACATCCATGAAGGAAGAGATTCGTGGAATTCCGGACCATATACGCCCGCAGGTGATCCCCAATATATTTTATAATAAATTCCGAGAAGTCGACTGCGACAAAATGTTTTACACTGATGGATCAAATCTCGATGGGTCCACTGGCTTCGGTATCTTCAACAATACTATCACCGCTTCATTCAAGCTCAATGATCCCGCTTCAGTTTACGTCGCAGAGTTAGCTGCAATTCAGTACACCCTTGGGATCATCGACACTCTGCCCACAGATCACTACTTCATCGTTTCGGACAGCCTCAGCTCTATCGAGGCTCTTCGTGCGGTGAAGCCTAAAAAGCAATTACCGTATTTTCTGGGGAAGATACAGGAGTCCTTGTGTACGTTATCTGAAAAATCTTATCAGATTACCTTTGTTTGGGTCCCCTCTCATTGTTCTATCCCGGGCAATGAAAAGGCCGACTCATTAGCAAAGGCGGGCGCATTAAATGGTGACATATACGAAAGACCAGTCTGCTTCAACGAATTTTTTAGTATTTGTCGTCAGAGGACGCTCAACAGTTGGCAAACCTCGTGGAGCAATGGGGAACTTGGACGATGGCTACATTCGATTATCCCAAAGGTATCAACGAAGCCTTGGTTCGGGGGGATGGATGTGGGTCGGGATTTTATTCGTGTAATGTCCCGACTTATGTCCAATCACTACACCATGGATGCGCATTTGCGGCGTATTGGGCTTGCGGAGAGTAGTCTGTGCGCTTGTGACGAGGGCTATCACGACATCGAACACGTTGTCTGGGTGTGCGCCGGGTATTGTGACGCCAGGTCTCAGTTAAAGGAATCCCTTCGGGCCCGAGGTAGACCACCCAATGTACCAGTCCGAGATATGCTGGCAACTCGTGATTTCCCCTATATGTCCCTTATTTATACCTTCATAAAAACGATAAATATCCCAATTTAGCCCCTCTCTTTTATTTCTCGTTTTTAGAGTTTCCTCCTGCCTTGTGGAACCGATCAGCTCCAGAGTGCCACTATGTAACCGCCATCGCCCTTACCACTACGCCTGCATAGAAGGAAACTGAAGCGAGAGCGACTCGAGGTCCGATGACTTTTGAAGGATTCCCCGCGGGTCCGAAGAATACCATCCGCTAATCCGGTACTCGACGACTTACTATACTGAGGCGCAAATTTGATTCGCTGATCCCCCTCCCCCCCCCCCCGCCGTTCGATCGAAAGTTGCAAGTTTTGCTCTTCTTTCCCTGTCTCTCCCCTGTCCTTGATACAACTGCTGCTACACTGATGCGGAAATAAGCCACCCTTTGAATATCTTGACCAAGCATAAGTTTTAGCTAAAAAATTCAAATTAGTATTCTGTATTCCTAGTTTTAAGATAGCTATAATTTTTACTCTTTATTGAAACTCTTGTCCTCCATCTTGTAAATAGAATTGAATCCCTAGTTTTAAGATTTCTGTGAAATTTCTCATAAATATTTGTTCCCCCCTTTTGTGTACTAAACTATATTGTTAGTTTTAAGATAACCGTAAAATATTTCGTAAAATACTATTACTCCCCCTCTTGTATATCAAAGTGAATCCCTTGTTTTAAATTTTTTCATAAAAAAATCTTTTGGCCCTCTTTTGTATATTGAATCTTATTTCTAGTCTTAAGATAGCTGTAAACTTTCTTTTCCTTTGTAAAAAAAAATATTTCAACATTGTAACCTCCTAGTTTTAAGATATCCAAATGTAAAAACAAAAGCATTTGGCACCGCCAAGCTAACGCATTTGTGCCTATCAAATAAACGAAATGAATAAAAAAAAAAAAAAACTACCATATTGAGACGTATCAAATAAATAAATGTGTCAAAGGCTCAAATCTATCTAAAACAGATATGAAAGAAAAAATTCTTGTTTTGATCGATTATTTCTACCACAATTTAAAAAATTAGCTGTATGTGATTTTTGGACAACCCCATATGTTTATTCGAGTAAAATATCATTAACATGGCTATATGTAATAAATATTTAAAATTTCACTCAAAACAATAGCACCAGCGTGATTTACAGAGTTATAGAAAAGTTGACGATTTTCGTGACGTTACAACGCAATGAGATATCGCTTTTCCTGAGAAAGGAGCGTTGTAACGTCACGAAAGTAAAAGATGCTTAAAAAGAAACAAAACAATAAACTTTATATTTAATGACACCTAATTATTCGTAAGTTATTTAGAAATACTTCATAGAAGATTGGTTCTTGATAAAAAAAAATCTTATGGAGCAGATATTTTGACTTTTAATGAAATACGCTGAAGGTTCTAATTTATGACGCGTTGTTACGTTACATTATTGGTCATAAAACAACCCTCTTCCAGTTTATTCAGTTTATGTCGATTGAATCTTTCGTGAAATTTTGTCTACTTTCTGAATATGTTATAAGTTTTGATGTAGGCATTCATTTGATAAAGTTATAACATATTTATGGAACGAAAATTCGTCAAATCGTTGTAATTTCACAAAAGAATGTGTCCCATATAAACTGGTACCACCATGATGTTCAAATGATGTAAAACATATTAAATTTGATGTAACATTACTCTAGTTTGCGGTTCTGGATCACTAATGATCAATCAAAGCAGCTTTGACCACATTGGCCACCTATGACGGTTCATGACGCCCCCGGGGAACCCGCCAAGTTCATAAGCTAATATCACACCCATTCCCCAACGAATTCTCTACCGATTTTTACAAACTTGATTTCAAATGAAAGATACAGTAGATACATTGACTGCTGCTGAATTTCATTCGGTTCTGACTCTTGCTTCCGGACTTACAGGGGTGTTAGTAAGGATACACTGGAATTTCACATATAAATCGGTACAATCGTAATACCTCAGAGGCTAAAAACTATTGAAATGGTCACCAAATTACTTCTAATCGCAGATCTAGATCACTGATTGCCAATCAAACATTCTTTGAATATATTGTCCACTATCGACGATTCCGGAATTCCGGACATATTCCACAATTAAAGTCACATCGGTTCTTCGGTGATGACTGAACCGATTTTCTCAAACCAAGTCTCAAATAGAAGGTAAAATATGCAGTTGAGTATTGCGTCGCCTCCCCCCCTCCCCCGCGTTGCCCTTACACCTCCCTCCTTCATCACTTCCCTCCCCTTGGACCACCCTCTTGCCCGCATTTCCTTCATTCACCCCGTATACCGAAATAAGATGAAGGATTTCTGACGCATCCTCCACTCCCACTCTACTAACCCCCCATTCCCTCCACTTTCAAACCCATTCCACCAACATTTCAAAATATAATCACATGAAGATAACATTGAACTCATGCTGATTAAGCTAATTAAATATTATTCTTTTGCCTTTCTCGTATAGAAAGGTTATGCAATTGCTCCAAAAACCAACTTTCTAACCGAGGCCCGGAGGGCCGAGTCTCATATAACATTCGACTCAGTTCGCTGAGATCGCAAAATATCTGTATGTATGTGTGTATGTATGTATGTAAGTATGTAAGTATGTAGGTATGTAAGTATGTATGTATGTGTGTGTATGTGCGAATTTGTTAACAAAATGTCCACATCGGTTTCTCGGAGATGACTGAACCGATTTTTACAAACTAAGATTCAAATGAAAGGAATAATATTCCCATAGGTTGCTATTGAATTTCATTTTCAACCGACATCTTGTTCCGGATTACGAGTTGAAGAGTATGGTTACAAAACAAAATTTGCTGATTTGTCCACATCGGTTTCTCGGAATTTTCTGAACCGATTTTGACAAACTTGATTTTAAATGAAAGGTCCATCAGCTGCTGTTGAATTTTGTCTGGTTCCTGAATTACAGGGTGATACGTACGATCACGCAGCAAATCCCGATTCTAACGAATTCTGCGATGAATGTAAAAAGGTGAATTTTTTTCCAAAATGTAAACACAACTGTTGAATTTGTAGATCTAGGTCACCAACAGTCATTCAAAGTCTCTTTGGCCACACTGGCCACCATCGACGGATCCGGAAGCATCCAAATTCAGAATAACGGTTATATTGGTTTCTCGAAAATGGCTAGGCCGATTTTTTTTCATAAAACGTTTATTTGACACGGCATTTGCAAAAGCTTTTTTACGCCGGGGTGTTTTTTACATAACATGTTACAAAAGTTCTTAAGACTATCACGTTATAATAAAAATTCACTTTCTAATGCTAACACTGAGGATAATCATCATTTTGAATATTTTTATTTATACTCTATTTTCTTGAATTTCATTGTTAACCTTTTGATAGTTTTTCTGTAATCTTTGTTTATTTTTTCTTTATTTATATTGTTTTATCTAACTTAACTAACTGCGAAGAAATCTAAATTGTTTGTGGGTAGCAAGGGAAAAAAAACTAGAAACGTTGCGGGGATAATTATATTTGAATATTTATTGTTTTCAGGAAATGATAAATATGGCCCATGTATGTAAGATCTCATAAAGCGAGGATATCACGAATAGGAACATAGGGTGGTTTTCTTCTGGATCGTAAGGAGTCTATTAATTGGGATCTGGCTTCGCGATATTCAGTGCAAGACCAAACACATGTTCAATGTCTTCGTAACCCTCTCCGCAAGCACATTGATTATCTTCTGCGATCCCAATACGGCGGAGATGCGCATTCAACGTATGATGGTTGGACATGAGCCTAGACATCACACGAATGAAGTTTCGACTTACATCCAACCCTTTGAACCGGCATGGTTTATTTCGTTGATACTTTAGGGATAATTGAGTGCAACCACCGTCCCAGATCTCCATTGTCCCATGATGTTTGCCAACTAGTAAGCGTCCTCTGACGAGAAGCGCTATAAAATGCATTGAAGGCAATAGGTCTTTCATAGATGTCACCGTCCAGTGCCCCTATTTTGGCTAAATTATCCGCTCTCTCATTACCCGGTATGGAGCAATGAGCGGGAATCCACACTAAGGTAATTTGATAAGATTTATTTGTTAATTTAGTTAAGTATTCTCGTATCTTCTTCAAAAAGAACGGAGCGTGATTATCAAGCTTTAATGAGCGTAGTGTCTTAATTGTGCTGAGGTTATCTGTGAGGATGAAATAATGGCTCGGAAGTAAAGTATCAATGATTTCCAGACTAAAGAGAACTGCTGCTAGTTCGGCTGTGTAAACAGAGGCAGGTTTTGCAAGCTTGAAAGAGATCGAGGCGTTATTGTTGAAAATACCGAAGCCAGTGGCCTCATTGATTCGTGACCCATCAGTGTAGAACATTTTATGGCAGTCAATGTGTTGGTATTTACTTATGAATATTTTAGGGATCTCCAGAGAGCGCAGGTGATCCGGGATTCCACGAATTTCCTCTTGCATGGACGTGTCGAAAAATAAAGTGGAATCGGGAGTATCTAGTATATTAACACATGTCATAACATAACTAGAAGGCGTTATTTCTTGTGATTTGTGATTGAAGTACACTGCCATGAATCTGGTTTGGGATTGAAGCTCGACAAGTCTTTCAAAATTTTCAATTACCAGTGGATTCATCGTATAAGTAAACGAGAGGAGAGATCCCAGAATTGATCTTTTAAGGGAAGAACTCCCGCTAGTACTTCAAGACTCATCATATGTGTCGATTGCATGGAACCTAAGGCGATCCGGTTATTGTTCGGAGAAAATTTATCCTTTGTTGGCACTTCTTTATCAGATACCTAATGTGACTTCCCCATGTACCTTTAGAATCGAACCAAATTCCGAGATATTTAAAGGTCATGACTTGGGCTATCGTTCTACCAACCAAATGAAGCTGAGCTGGATCACGCTTCATTGAAAAAACAACCAACTCTGTTTTCTCCGTAGAGAAATCGATGCCTAGCTTCAAAGCCCAACTTGATAAATTATCCAAACTATCTTGCAGTGGTTGTTGTAAATGTATGGCTTTTGGTCCTGTAACAGAAACCACGCCATCATCTGCAAGTTGCCTTAGAGTGCATGGGCTGACAATACAATTATCAATGTCATTCACGTAAAAATTGTAGATAAAGGGGCTTAAACAAGAACCTTGTGGGAGGCCCATGTAACTTATTCTGAATGTTGCCAAATCGCCATATGAAAAATGCATGTGCTTTTCTGACAATAAGTTGTATAAATAATTATTTAATATTGGTGAAAGGCCACATTGATGTAGTTTCTCTGAGAGAACATCAATGGAAACAGAGTCGAATGCTCCTTCTATGTCTAAGATCACAGATGCCATTTGTTCTTTTTTTTGCGTAAGCTAGTTGGATTTCTGACGAAAGTAGCGCCAGGCAATCATTCGTTCCCTTTCCCCTCCGATAACCAAACTGGGTATCTGATAGCAAGCCGTTCGCCTCAACCCAATTGTCGAGACGTCGTTTTTTTCAACAATTTCCTGATGCAGGATAGCATTGCAATCGGTCGATACGAGTTATGGTCGGAGGCTGGTTTTCTCGGTTTTGGAATGGCGATAACTCTCACTTGTCTCCAGTCGTGCGGGACAATGTTCTGCTCAAGAAGCTTATTGAATAAATTCAACAAGCGTCTTTTTGCTAGGTCAGGCAGATTCTTCACCAAGTTGAATTTAAGTCTGTCTGGATCCGGAGCATTATTGTTGCATGAGAGGAGTGCAATTGAAAATTCTATCATTGTCAAAGGCGAATTTATGGAATCGTTACTTGTGGGAGCATCGCGAATGATTTTCTGCGCAGGAGCAGAATCTGGACAAACTTTCTTGGCAAAATTAAATATCCAGCGATTCGAAAAATCTTCGCTTTCATTAGTTACGTTTCGATTCCTCATTCTTCTGGCTGTGTTCCAAAGAGTACTCATTGATGTTTCACTTGACAAGCCATCAACGAAGCGTCTCCAATAACTAGACTTTTTGGCACGACGGAGACTGTCAAATTTGTTTTGCAAAGTCGAATAATTTTCAAAGTTCGCACGTGTACACCCTTTCCGTTTCATAATTTCTTTGTAAGCAACTTGTTTAGCTTCATATGCATCGGAGCACTCTTTGTCCCACCAGGGATTAGGAGGCCGGCTACTCATTGTCATGCCAGGATTGTATTTCGTTTGGGTTTGTTCTGCTGCTTCAATAATCAAACCCGCTAGAAATTCATATTCTTCGGTAGGTGGTAGCTCTTCCGTCGAAACAAGAGAAGTGGAAATTAAAGATTGGTATTTTTTCCAATCAATATTTCGTGTCAAGTCATAAGGGACATTGATTGAATTCGTGAGGCCTAATTCACTGTTAATTGAAATAACGACTGGCAAATGATCGCTACCGTGAGGATCAGGTACAACTTTCCACGTGCAATCTAACCGAAGTGATGTCGAGCATAGAGATAGATCTAATGCACTTGGTCGTGCGGGTGGTCTAGGGATGCGTGTTATTTCGCCTGTATTTAAAACTGTCATATTGAGCTCGTCACAAACATTGTATATCAAAGAGGATCGATTATCATTGAAGAGGGAACCCCATAATACTCCGTGCGAGTTGAAGTCTCCCAGTATCAGCCGCGGAGCAGCCATGGATTCCATTACCTCAAAAATCTGACGTTGTCCAATTTGAGCTTTGGAGGTATATATATAGAAGCGATAGACATGTCTTTGCCTTTAATGTTCGTTTGGACAGCTACAGCCTCAATGCCCGCGAACAAGGGGATGTTAATTCTATAGAAAGAATAGCACTTTTTAATTCCTAGAAGCACTCCTCCATACGGGGTGTCTCGGTCTAGGCGAATAGTGTTGAAATCATTCAAGTTGAAATTAATGTTTGAGGTAAGTCATGTTTCACATAAAGCAAAAGCATCGCATTTCAAATTATGCAGCAAAATTTTTAAGGAGTCAATTTTAGGTATGATACTTCTGCAATTTCACTGTAAAACAGTGATGGAATCTTTCACTGGATGAGGTGAATTATCCATCGAAAGATACAATCGCTGCAAGGATGGGCCATTGAGCAATCCGCTGCTCTAAAAATGTTCTAATTGTTGGGAGCAACGCTGAAAGTATACTTTTTAGTGGTTCAGAAATATTGAATGCTTCGAAAATCCAATCAACAATTTCAGAAAATTTCAATAAACCTATCCCCGATTGAGGCTCGGAGGAAGTTGAAGATTTATTATTTCCAGTAATGGTGTTCTGTTTGGATTGTACATTACCAAAACCGGTAGGGACTGGCTTCGGTATTGCATCGGAATTCTTTAGCTTTGGCCGCAATTTATTGGTTGGAGGAGAAATTTTAAGGCTCTTGCTTGGCAATTTGGGAAAAGAGGATTGTTTTCTTTTCCTGGATCCTCTAGGTAAAACAAATGATGTACCTTCGGACGCTTCGTCAGAGTCAGACTCTTTCGGCAATAGAATAGCGTATCTGTTTTCTGGGACCGTGGATTCAGGAGTAGCGTTTTTCAGTATTTCTGCATAAGAACGCTTGGACCTCTCCTTCAAGGATCGTTTAATTTTATCCTCCCGCAATTTATAATATGGGACATGCAAGGAGCTCGTGTGAATTTTCTCCGTAATATAAACAGCTTTTATTGCATGTATCCTCTTGGTGAGGCCCCCCACATTTGCCACACCGTATCTTATTGGAACAGTAAGTGGCTGTGTGGCCAAGCTGTTTACAATTGAGGCAATTCATCACACGAGGGATGAAAAGGCGAACGGGGAGACGAATTTTATTAATAAGAACATGGCTAGGCAAAGCAGACCCAGCGAAAGTTACACGAAATGAATAGGATGGTCGGTAAACTTTTTTCTCTTCTTCAATTGATACTGAGTACAATTGCTTAAAATCGAGTATTTTTACTTTATTAAGCAGGGTGTTCTTGAAACAACCAACACCATGCTTAAGTATATCCTCGGCAGTGAGGCTGGGTTCGGAGATGACTCCATCGCATTCTATATCGCGCGCAAGTATATAAACTTTATATTCACGCGTGAAGAGTTCACAGGCTACTATCTCGTTAGCTTGTCTAATGTTATCAATGCTAACTCGAAGTTTGTCTTTATTTACTTTCACGATCTCTGTTGCAGCAGAAAATTGTGAAGTCAGATCCCGTGCAATTTGGACAAGATTTAATGGCTTTCCTTTCCGCCTGAAGAAAACTTGCCAATGTCCAGAAGACCCTTGAGGGTATAATTTTATTCTAGGGGGAGTTGAGGGAGAGGGATCAGAAGGATTTTGCTGTTGTGAAATGGAGGATTCCATCTCGCCTACCATACACAATAAGTTAATTAAATACTAACACTAGCTGAATTATACTAAAAATCTACCTGTCCTATCGCAACCACCACTACTAAGAGGCAGCCCTAAGTTTGCGCCGCTAAAACAACAAAAATGATCCATAAAAAATTGAAAAACGATCTATAAAAAAGGTGTCCATGTTCCATAAAACAAAACTGAAAATCCATAAAACAGTGTGAATGATCCATAAAAAAAGGTGATTTGATCCATAGATTATGTAAAATTGAACCATAAAATGGTCGCAAAAGAGCACTAAAATAGTATTAAAAGAGCAATTAAAATCAACCAATGCCCCATAAAAATATTGGAAATGTTCCATAAAATAATACATTTTGCGCCATAAATTAACTGACATTGAACCATAGAATATTAACAACGTACATTAAAACACGGCGATATGTTCCATAATATCGACAAAAATGTTCCACGGTATTACAAAATGGAGCAATCAAATGTTAGAAAAGTTCCATAAATTTGATGAAAATGTTTGCTAAATAATTTTTCTTGGTCCATAGAAGATGTAAAAATGAACATTAGAAATGATTCATATATCGAACGTTAAATTATGGTTCATCGATATTTACAAAACGATCCATAAGAGAAGAAAATGTTAAAATCCATTAATATGTGCTTATGCACTAGAAAAATAAAATTTAATGAATTCATGCGAAATTTTTGCTATTCGAACTAATAATAAAGTTTATTACATTTGGTTGTAATGTCAAACTACAACAAACAATGCATACACTATAGTTAAACTTCAGCTTCCGTATCCCACTAGTCAGGTAACTGACCTTAGCTAACCTGAAATCATTATGGCAACTCTTTAAACGGCAGGGTATCTATGATATTAGCGCGCTGAGAGTTATTAGACCACTGACACAGGCTGGCATGAGTCGCAAATACCAACTATCTGAAGCGAAACTGACACTTTATACACGAACACTGACTAATGTGGCTACGCCACATCGCTTTCTAGTGCACTGTCCGACTTCGCTGCCGCTCAGTCGGCTTTTAACTAGCTATAGCCCCTATGTTTAAGTAAACCGGGCAAACGAGAGGACCACATGTTTGCTTGCAATTCCAGCTACGGGTTAATCAATGCGAGACGCTTCACCAACAAGATGCAGCTCTGTCTCACTTCGTCACAAGCGCCGACTGTGTGCAGCGCAACCACTACCACCACGAAGGTGGGGCCGCCGCTTACCTGTGGGTCCAGAGGTATTCCCCTACCACGCAGCGTGGCTAGGTACAAAAATACTCAAAATCCCGTATCTGCACTAATACAGATGAATAAGTGATGATGAAGCGAGCCGCTTCACCAACCAGATGCAGCTTTGTCTCACTCCGTCGCAAGCGCCGGTTGTATGCAGTGTAACCACTACCACCATCAAGGTGGGGCGCCGCTTACCTGAGACTTCGTTGCCTTCGCACCAACACTCGCTTATCGCATGGTACCACCACCAAACGACCGCTCTCGCAGCCAACAATCCTGCCTGGCTCCGCACCAACACAGCATCGAATACTGACACGGTACACAAACTTCTAGCCTATTCACGGCTTGCACAGCCTTGGTTGCTACAACCAATCAGCAAACACAACCTTTCAAGGCGAAGGCTAAAACTGTTATGACCAGACCGATTTGATCAACTTAGTCTCAAATGAAAGGTGTTGCGTCCCCGGAAACTGATATTAAATTCCATCTCCATCCGACTTCCGGCTCCGGAGTTACGAGTTGTGGAGTGCCATCACATAGAAAATTCCGATTCAAACCGATACCACGATGAATGCAAAAAGGTGCTCTTATATATACTTACCAAGTGTAATAAGAATGAAAGGCATTTCCATAATGTTATATTGTACGAACCAGCTATTAAATCATAGTTTGGAGAAATAAGAAAGGCACAATTGCACCTGTAGGTGGATTAAAACAGGTTTTTCAGTTTAATATTACCGCGGCTTTTTCTCTTTTACAAAAAAATTTCCTTCGCAAAATTTTAGAACTCGAATAATGATTTGTTTTCTTGTATATAGTTGTCATGTCATGTATAATAAAATGTAATATATACATTTGAAAGCTTTTTATGAATATAAACAACGCGAACATTCTCGTGTTCATGATTGAGAAAGGCACAATCGCACCGCTAGGTGGATTAAAACAGGTTTTTTTCAAATGGCTCTAGTCTAAAAATGACAAGTCCTGCAAAAAATGTTGTAGGAGTGATTTTCACAAAATTAGTCAAATTTTCCAATAAAAATGTTGATAAAATTCTTCATTGACTCCTACACTGAAAAAAAATCGATTTTAAAAATTTAAAGTCGATTTTTTATTTGGATGAAATGTTGTTCTAAGATATGTTTCCTACCTACCGTCAAAAGTTCAAGTTGGGCACTTTCAAGGAAAAAAGTTATTTGAAAAAAACTTCTCCTTGTCTAAACTGATTTTTCAGTGTATTTTTATCGAAAACTACACCAATGAAAGTCATAATCATCTCAGGATCCATTTTCCCAGTTGCTAGTTGCCTAATACATGCAAAAAGTATCAGTAACGATTTTTTTTTTCATCATAAAACGTTTATTTGACACGGCATTTGCAAAAGCTTTTTTACGCCGGGGGTTTTTTTACATAACATGTTACAAAAGTTCTTAAGACTATCACGTTATAATAAAAATTCACTTCTAATGCTAACACTGAGGATAATTATCGTATTGAATATTTTTATTTATACTCTATTTTCTTGAATTTCATTGTAAACCTTTTGATAGTTTTTCTTTAATTTTTGTTTTTTTTTTCTTTATTTATATCGTTTTATCTAACTTAACTAACTGCGAAGAAATCTAAATTGTTTGTGGGTAGCAAGGGAAAAAACTAAAAACATTGTGGGGATAATTATATTTGAATATTTATTGTTTTCAGGAAATGATAAATATGGCCCATGTATGTAAGATCTCGTAAAGCGAGGATATCACAAACAGGAACATAGGGTGGTTTTCTTCTGGCTCGTAAGGAGTCTATTAATTGGGATCTGGCTTCACGATATTCAGTGCAAGACCAAACAATATGTTCAATGTCTTCGTAACCCTCTCCGCAAGCACATTGATTATCTTCTGCGATCCCAATACGGCGGAGATGCGCATTCAACGTATAATGGTTGGACATGAGCCTAGACATCACACGAATGAAGTTTCGACTTACATCAAACGCTTTGAACCATGCGTTCGTTGATACTTTAGGGATAATTGAGTGCAACCACCGTCCCAGATCTTCATTGTCCCATGATGTTTGCCAACTAGTAAGCGTCCTCTGATGAGAAGCGCTATAAAATTCATTGAAGGCAATAGGTCTTTCATAGATGTCACCGTCCAGTGCTCCTATTTTGGCTAAATTATCCGCTCTCTCATTACCCGGTATGGAGCAATGAGCGGGAATCCACACTAAGGTAATTTGATAAGATTTATTTGTTAATTTAGTTAAGTATTCTCGTATCTTCTTCAAAAAGAACGGAGCGTGATTGTCAAGCTTTAATGAGCGTAGTACCTTAATTGTGCAGAGGCTATCTGTGAGAATGAAATAATGGCTCGGAAGTAAAGTATCAATGATTTCCAGACTATAGTGAACTGCTGCTAGTTCGGCTGTGTAAACAGAGGCAGGTTCTGCAAGCTTGAAACAGATCGAGGTGTTATTGTTGAAAATACCGAAGCCAGTGGCCTCACTGATTCGTGACCCATCAGTGTAGAACATTTTATGGCTGTCAATGTGTTGGTATTTAATTGTGAATATTTTGGGAATCTCCAGAGAGCGCAGGTGATCCGGGATTCCACGAATTTCCTCTTGCATGGACGTGTCGAAAAATAAAGTGGAATCGGGAGTATCTAGTACACATGTCATAACATAACTAGAAGGCGTTATTTCTTGTGACATGTGATTGAAGTACACTGTCATGAATCTGGTTTGGGATCGAAGCTCGACAAGTCTTTCAAAATTTTTAATTTCCAATGGATTCATAACCTCACATCGTATAAGCAAACGAGAGGAAAGATCCCAGAATTGATCTTTTAAGGGAAGAACTCCCGCTAGTACTTCAAGACTCATCATATGTGTCGATTGCATGGAATCTAAGGCGATTCGTAAACAACGATACTGTATTCGTTCCAATTTAATAATGTGAGTGTTTGCAGCTGAACGGAAACAGAAGCACCCATATTCCATTACTGAAAGTATCGTTGTTTGATACAATCTTATCACGTCACTTGGATGAGCGCCCCACCAGGATCTGGTTATTGTTCGGAGAAAATTTATCCTTTGTTGGCACTTCTTTATCAGATACCTAATGTGGCCTCCCCATGTACCTTTAGAATCGAACCAAATTCCGAGATATTTAAAGGTTTAAACCAACTGAAGCTGAAGCTGAGCTGGATCACGCTTCCTTGAAAAAACAACCAACTCTGTTTTCTCCGTAGAGAAATCGATGCCTAGCTTCAATGCCCAACTTGATAAATTATCCAAACTATCTTGCAGTGGTTGTTGTAAATGTATGGCTTTTGGTCCTGTAACAGAAACCACGCCATCATCTGCAAGTTGCCTTAGAGTGCATGGGCTGACAATACAATTATCAATGTCATTCACGTAAAAATTGTAGATAAAGGGGCTTAAACAAGAACCTTGTGGGAGACCCATGTAACTTATTCTGAATGTTGCCAAATCGCCATATGAAAAATGCATGTGCTTTTCTGATAATAAGTTGTATAAATAATTATTTAACATTGGTGAAAGACCACATTGATGTAGTTTCTCTGAGAGAACATCAATGGAAACAGAGTCGAATGCTCCTTTTATGTCTAAGAACACAGGCGCCATTTGTTCTTTTCTTTGCGTAAGCGAGTTGGATTTCTGACGAAAGTAGCGCCAGGCAATCATTCGTTCCCTTTCCTCTCCGAAAACCAAACTGGGTATCTGAGAGCAAGCCGTTCGCCTCAACCCAATTGTCGAGACGTCGTAGGATAATTTTTTCAACAATTTCCTGATGCAGGATAGCATTGCAATCGGTCGATACGAGTTATGGTCGGAGGCTGGTTTTCTCGGTTTTGGAATGGCGATAACTCTCACTTGTCTCCAGTCGTGCGGGACAATGTTCTGCTCAAGAAGCTTATTGAATAAATTCAATAAGCGTCTTTTTGCTAGGTCAGGCAGATTCTTCACCAAGTTGAATTTAATTCTGTCTGGACCCGGAGCATTATTGTTGTATGATAGGAGTGCAATTGAAAATTCTATCATTGTCAAAGGCGAATCTATGGAACCGTTACTTGTGAGAGCATCGCGAATGATTTTCTGCGCAGGAGCAGAATCTGGACAAACTTTCTTGGCAAAATTAAATATCCAGCGATTCGAAAAATCTTCGCTTTCATTAGTTACGTTTCGATTCCTCATTCTTCTGGCTGTGTTCCAAAGAGTACTCATTGATGTTTCTCTTGACAAGCCATCAACGAAGCGTCTCCAATAACTAGACTTTTTGGCACGACGGAGACTGTCAAATTTGTTTTGTAAAATCGAATAATTTTCAAAGTTCGCACGTGTACACCCTTTCCGTTTCATAATTTCCTTATAAGCAACTTGTTTAGCTTCATATGCATCCGAGCACTCTTTGTCCCACCAGGGATTAGGAGGCCGGCTACTCATTGTCATGCCAGGATTGCATTTCGTTTGGGTTTGTTCTGCTGCTTCAATAATCAAACCCGCTAGAAATTAATAATCTTCGGTAGGTGGTAGCTCTTCCGTCGAAACAAGAGAAGTGGAAATTAAAGATTGGTATTTTTCCAATCAATATTTCGTGTCAAGTCATAAGGGACATTGATTGAATTCGTGAGGCCTAATTCACTGTTAATTGAAATAACGACTGGCAAATGATCGCTACCGTGAAAATCAGGTACAACCTTATACGTGCAATCTAACCGAAGCGATGTCGAGCATAGAGATAGATCTAATGCACTTGGTCGTGCGCAGGGTTGTTAATCGATAATTAATCGTCATCGTCGATAACGTTAACCACCCATCAACGTCATCGGAAACTCCGTTAACGATACTGTATCGTCGAATTCATCGTCATCGACGATAATTCATCGGTGGTTATCGCGATACATTTTGCGTTACTTTCCCATTTATTGGAGTTGAAGTTGATTCGGTTAACTTTCAATTGTTTAGAAATAAATAACTATTGAAGGACATGTTGTTGGCAGTTGAAAATCAATAGTTTTGGACGTTTTCTATACACGGGGGTGGTCCGACGATGCGTCAAAATGGATTTTTTTGTCAACTTTTCGGGAGTGTTTTATATTGAAGGGAAAGTTATTGACAGTTGACAATCAATAGTTTTGGACATTTTCAATACACAGGGGGTTCGACGATGTGTCAGAATGTATTTTGTTCAACTTTTGGGGAAAGTTAATTATATTGAAGAAGCTCTTGGTAAGTGAAAATTAATAGTTTTGGGCATTTTCAATGTACCGTCGGTGCGTCAAAATAGAATCTTTTTCAACTTTTCGTGAACTTTTTATACTAAAGGGCAGGTTGTTGGCAGTTGAAAATCGATAGTTTTGGACATTTTCAATTCACAGGAGAATTCACCAATGCACAATGTTTCCAAAGTGGCAAAAAGGTGAAATTCCTTGAACCACGAAAAAACATTTTTAGCTATAGTGTCTTCAGCAAAGTTTAGTTATGTTTTTTGCATTTAAAAAGTATTAGTTGGGTGATTAATCCCTCTAAAGCTGAAAAGCAAGTTTTTGTTTGGTCATTTATGAAAATTAAAAAAAACTTTATCTTACAAAGTTGTTGAGAATATCCTTCGCTGAAGAGACTATGTCGATTTTAATATACATTTGGGGATATTTCTTTGATATACCCTTGAAAATTGCCTTTTTTCAAAATATCTTTCCTGGTAATTTTGTAGAATTTCAAAATGTTCCAAGATTTTGTTTTGCATAAGAAAAAAAATACAGAATTTTAGTAATGTAAGTTTATTTGTATCTCTTCCAACTTAGAAGTTATCGAACGTTTTAGTGTCCAAAAAGCAATATTTTGGTATGGAAGTCGCAAATTTCCGCAGACGAATCTATTTTAATACGAGACTGTAAAACAAACACTATCAAAACCGTTTGGTGGGCTCTAGCCTACGTTCAAGTCAAATTGGAGTAAACTCCTTCTTTAGCATATTTTTCTTATCTTAGATGTAAAAAATACAAAAATAAAAATACTGCACTGTAAGACCTCCTTAAGGGAAATTTTTACTAAATGATCAGAACGGGTTATGAGGCTTTGTCGAGGAACTAAAGAAGAATATGTTAACCGCTGCGGTTTAAGAAAAAAAAATGTTTGCGTTTCGACTTCGTCTCTTCAGAACCAGAAAAAAATATGTGCCGATTTTGTCATTGTTATCGTTTCATCAGCCTAAAATTCACCAAGGAGCTGATAAAAACGGGTCTTCACTGTATTCAAAAAACGACTAAAACTCTATTATGATGCCGTTTATAAATTACACTACATATTTAAGGGTAAAAGAAGGAAGCATGAAGCATCTTGTTACATAGTGGAGAGAAGAAACGGAGGAGGGGGCTAAAAGCTTCCCAACTAGAAAAGGAAATCAAACATTGGAAATATGTATATTGTCCTTTTTAAAATCCAAAATCTTCTAGTTTAAATGAAAATTATAATAAAATCTGTTAATCACCACACTACTTAAATGTGTAGTGTAACTTTTGAATGGCCTAATAACAGTGGTTTATAGGGTTGCCACCTCTGGAGAGGCTTTGACCCGGAGATTTTCACTGACCTGGGGGGTGAATTTTGAGTGGAACGAGACAGAAATTGGAATCAAAGCGATTACTCAGCATTTTAGAGCGCTTTAATCGCTTTTTATAACTACGTGAAAGTAAAGCTGTAAATTTTTTCAACGTTTGAGAACAGTTTTATCGGTTTAATCTGGTGTAGTATTCCACTTCCCCGCCTAAGTGTCAAGAATACAAAAGCACCAGCCACTCTCACTGTGGAGGATAAGTCGCACGAGAATCGCTCTCCTCCACAACTAACAGGAAAATCATATGGAAAGCACTATGTGGTGTCGGTTATTCATTACCAGAGTTCGCAACAAAAGGGCAAAACAGGGGGCAACCCCCTACCCCACACACAAGGGTCGTTGCAAGAGTAGCAACAAAACCGGAAGAACTCGTTTGATGTTGACCTAGTCAGTTGGATTGGAAGAAATCTGCCATACCTTGGTGATTAGGTAAAATTTGCAGCAAAATAACTTTTTACACCATTTTAAGGGACTTAGTAGAATGCAACATTTCAATTGCAGCCTATAGCGAAATCTCTGTGGCGAAATATTACTTGCCTTAAATTGTAGTAAATTTTATTTGCTTTTCATTTTCATTGTTTTGTGAAACAAATCAGCAATATTTGGTGAACTCATCTTCGCCACCTTGAAACGAAGGGTTAGTTGGGAAAAGTAATTCTGAACCAGAGTAATAGTTAACTATGACTTTTTATATATTTTGTAAAGAATCAATTAATTCCAAAAAATGATACTATGCTTCTTCCCACCAAACCCGGAGAAACTGATGTAAAACCCGAAGGCCCGGAGATCGCTCCAGAAAACCGGAGTCTCCGGGTCAAACCCGGAGGGGTGGCAACCCCAGTGGTTTAGTAGTTTTTTTCAATATATGTTTATACGTGCTAAAAATTACTAATTACACAATAGCTCATAATTTGTTTTCTTCATGGTCAAAACAATTTTGATCAGCTTTTTGCCGCTTGGAAACACTGTGCACCAACTCACTCGAAAAGTTGAAAAAAAATCGATTTTGACACATCGCTGGACCCTTCTACGTATTGAAAATGTCCAAAATTATTGATTTTCAACTACCAAAAACTTTTCCTTCAATATAATACACTTTCCCGGAAAGTTGAAAAAATTTCATTTTGACGCATCGTCGGACCCCACTGTGCATAGAAAATGTCCAAAACTATTGATTTTCAACTGCCAATAACATGACCTTCAATAACTATTTATTTCTCAACAATTGAAAGTTAACCGCATCAACTCCAACTACAATAAACGGGAAAGTAACGCAAAACGTATCGCGATAACCGATGAACCGACGATGACGATGAATCCGACGATACAATTATCGACGATGACGATGAAGGCGACGATACTTTATCGTTAACGGAGTTTCCGATGACGATACATTATCGTTAACGAGTAACGCCGATAAATTATCGTGAAAAATGTATCGTATTAACAACCCTGGTCGTGCGGGTGGTCTGGGAATGCGTGTTATTTCGCCTGTATTTAAAACTGTCATATTGAGCTCGTCACAAACATTGCATATCAAAGAGGATCGATTATCATTGAAGAGGGAACCCCACAATACTCCGTGCGAATTGAAGTCTCCCAGTATCAGCCGCGGAGCAGCCATGGATTCCACTACCTCGAAAATCTGTCGTTGTCCAATTTGAGCTTTGGGAGGTATATATATAGAAGCGATAGACATGTCTTTGCCTTTAATGTTCGTTTGGACAGCTACAGCCTCAATGCCCGCGAACAAGGGGATGTTAATTCTATAGAAAGGACTTTTTAATTCCTAGAAGCACTCCTCCATACGGGGTGTCTCGGTCTAGGCGAATAGTGTTGAAATCATTCAAGTTGAAATTAATGTTTGAGGTAAGCCATGTTTCACATAAAGCAAAAGCATCGCATTTCAAATTATGCAGCAAAATTTTTAAAGAATCAATTTTAGGTATGATACTTCTGCAATTCCACTGTAAAATAGTGATGGAATCTTTCACTGGAGAAGGTGAATTATCCATCGAAAGATACAATCGCTGCAAGGATGGGCCATTGAGCAATCAGCTGCTCTAAAAATGTTCTAATTGTTGGGAGGAACGCTGAAAGTATACTTTTTAGTGGTTCAGAAATATTGAATGCTTTGAAAATCCAATCAATTTCAGAAAATTTCAATAAACCTATCCCCGGTTGAGGCTCGGAGGAAGTTGAAGTTTTATTATTACCAGTAATTGTGTTCTGTTTATATTGTACATTGCCAATACCGGGAGGGACTGGCTTCGGTATTGCATCGGAATTCTTTAGCTTTGGCCACAATTTATTTATTGGAGGAGAAATTTTAAGGCCCTTGCTTGGCAGTTTGGGAAAAGAGGATTTTTTTCTTTTCCTGGATCCTCTAGGTAAAACAAATGATGTACCTTCGGACGCTTCGTCAGAGTCAGACTCTATCGGCAATAGAATAGCGTATCTGTTTTCTGAGACCGTGGGTTCAGGAGTAGCATTTTTCAGTATTTCTGCATAAGAGCGCTTATATATGGGACATGCAAGGAGCTCGTGTGAATTTTCTCCGCAATGTTAACATTTTTCTAAGTTTTTATTGCATGTATCCTCTTGATGAGCCCCCCCCCACATTTGCCACACCGTACCTTATTGGAACAGCAAGTGGCTGTGTGGCCAAGCTGTTTACAATTGAGGCAATTCATCACACGAGAGATGAAAAGGCGAACGGGGAGACGAATTTTATTAATAAGAACATGGCTAGGTAAAGCAGACCAAGCGAAAGTTACACGAAATGAATAGGATGGTCGGTAAACTTTTTTCTCTTCTTCAAGTGATACTGAGTACAATTGCTTACAATCGAATATTTTAACTGTATTAAGCAGGGTGTTCTTGAAACAACCAACACCATGCTTAAGTATATCCTCCGCAGTGAGGCTGGGTTCGGAGATGACTCCATCGCATTCTATATCACGAGAAAGTATATAAACTTTATATTCACGCGTGAAGAGTTCACAGGCTACTATCTCGTTAGCTTGTCTAATGTTATCAACGCTAACTCGAGGTTTGTCTTTATTTACTTTCACGATCTCTGTTAAAGCAGAAAACGTGAAGTTAGATCCCGTGCAATTTGCACAAGGTTTAATGGCTTTCCTTTCCTCCTGAAGAAAACTCGCCAAGGTCCAGAAGACCCTTGAGGGTATGATTTTATTCTAGGGGGAGTTGAGGGAGGGGGATCAGAAGAATTTTGCTCTTGTGAAATGGAGGATTCCATCTCACTATCCTCCATCTCGCCTACCATACACAGTAAGTTAATTAAATACTTATACTAGCACAATTATACTAAAATCTACCTGTCCTTCGAAGAGTTGCAGCTTCACGCTGTCTCCCTCTGTCACACGCTCGGGTTGAACACAGCGTAACCACCACTACCAAGATGGAGCCGCTGCTTACCTGTGGGTCCAGGGGTATTTCCGTACTTCGTAGCGTGGTTAGGTACACAAAAGCCCGTATCTGCACTAGTACAGATGAATAAGTGATGATGAAGCGAGACGCTTCACCAACAAGATGCAGCTCTGTCTCACGTCGTCACAAGCGCCGACTGTATGCAGCGCAAGCACCACCAAGGTGGAGTCGCCGCTTACCTGTGGGTCCAGAGGTAATCCCTTACCACGCAGCGTGGCTAGGTACACAAATACTCAAAATCCCGTATCTGCACTAATACGGATGAATGAGTGATGATGAAGCGAGCCGCTTCACCAACCAGATGCAGCTCTGTCTCACTCCGTCGCAAGCGCCGGTTATATGCAGCGCAACCACTACCACTCGCTTATCGCGTGGTACCACCAAAAAACGACCGCTCTCGCAGCCAACAATCCTGCCTGTCTCCGCACCAACACAGCATCAAACACTGACACGGTACACAAACTTCTAGCCTATTCACGGCTTGCACAGCCCTGGTTGCTACAGCCAATCAGCAAACACAACCTTTCAAGGCGAAGGCTAAAACTGTTATGAAGTAACGAATTTGGAATATATTCATAACAAACTTGAATGAAGATTGGAAGATCGGAAGACTGGAAACTTGAAGACTGCAGTTCATTTGTTCCTCTGAAAACTGATAAATTTTATGAAACAATTGACAAACTTTTCTAAAATTTATTTTATGTAAAAAATAAACAAAACTTCGCAAGCTGTGTAGATTCCAGTCAAAGTATGAGTTAGGCGCAAGATGGCATTTTGTTGCAGCATCACATAGAAAAGGACCATGTGATGCTATTAGTGGCACTCTCAAGCGAATGGCAAAAACAGCCAGTCCTGTTCGCGACTATGGAAATACCATAACAACTTCCCGAGAGTTATATAACTGGGCGTTGAACAAACTGATAAAATATCACAAAATTATTTTTCTGCTACATATTCACTGAACAGTACAACAAAATGTCAGAAGAACTCGAAGATACACCCAGATTTTTTACGCGGGGGATACGTACCGCGTAAAAAAAACCGCGTAAAAAACCGCGTTGATTGGAAAATCCGCGTAAAACCGCGTTGATTGGAAAACCCGCGTAAAAAACCGCGTTAATTGGAAAATCCGCGTAAAAACCGCGTTAATTCGAAAATCCGCGAAAAAAAAACTCTCAGCAAAAGACTTAGTATATTTTTGGATTCTTTTTTTTGCGCGGATTTCGCAATTAACACGGTTTTTTTTGCAAAAAATATTCTAAGTCCTTTTGAATGCAAAAGACTGGAAAGATGGAAGTGACGGGTCTGGAAGATTCCTTATGGCCCGCACCCCAACAATATGGGTATTTTCGGAATGGTCTTGAAGAGTAGGTTCCAGAAATTGATTTTTGACGCCATTTTGAAATCAAAGATGGCGACTTCCGGTTTTAGCGAAATTCGCTATAACCCAATCAATATGGGTATTTTTGGAATGATCTTGAAGAGTAGGTGCCAGAAATTGATCTTTGACGCTATTTTGAAATCAAAGATGGCGACTTCCGGTTTAGCGAAATTTGCTATAACTCAATCAATATTGATATTTTTGGAATGGTCTTGAGGAGTAGGTGCCAGAAATTGATTTTTGACGTCATTTTGAAATCAAAGAAATGGCTAAACTTCCGGTTTAACGATATTCGCTATAACCCAATCATGGGTATTTTTGGAATGGTCTTGAAGAGTAGGTGCCAGAAATTGATTTCTGACGCTATTTTGAAATCAAAGATGGCGACTTCCGGTTTAACGAAATTCGCTATAACCCAATCAATATGGGTATTTTCGGAATGGTCTTGAAGAGTAGGTGCCAGAAATTGATTTTTGACGTCATTTTGAAATCAAAGATGGCGACTTCCGGTTTAGCGAAATTCGCTATAACTCAATTAATATTGATATTTTTAGAATGGTCTTGAGGAGTAGGTGCCAGACATTGATTTTTGACGTAATTTTAAAATCAAAGATGGCGACTTCCGGTTTAGCGAAATTCGCTATAACCGAATCAATATTGGTATTTTCGGAATGGACTTGAAGAGTAGGTGCCAGAAATTGATTTTTGACGTCATTTTGAAATCAAAGAAGGCGACTTCCGGTTTAGCGAAATTCTCTATAACTCACTCAATACTGATATTTTTGCAATGGTCTTGAGGAGTAGGTGCCAGAAATTGATTTTTGACGTCATTTTGAAATCAAAGATGGCGACTTCCGGTTTAGCGAAATTCGCTATAACCCAATTAATATGGGTATTTTTGGAATGGACTTGAAGAGTATGTGCCAGAAATTGGTTTTTGACGCCATTTCGAAATCATGTATGACGATTTCCGGTTTAGCGAAATTCGCTATAACCCAATCAATATGGGTATTTTTGGAATGGTCTTGAAGAGTAGGTGCCAGAAATTGATTTTGGACGTAATTTTGAAATCAAAGATGACGACTTCCGGTTGAGCGAAATTCGCTATAACTCAATCAATATTGATATTTTTGGAATGGTCTTGAAGAGTAGGTGCCAGAAATTGATTTTTGTCGTAATTTTGAAATCAAAGATGGCGACTTCCGGTTTAGCGAAATTCGCTATAACCCAATAATTATAGGTATTTTTGGAATGGTCTTGAAGAGTAGGTGCCAGAAATTGATTTTTGACGCCATTTTGAAATCAAAGATGGCGACTTCCGGTTTAGCGAAATTCGCTATAACTCAATTAATATTGATATTTTTAGAATGGTCTTGAGGAGTAGGTGCCAGACATTGATTTTTGACGTAATTTTAAAATCAAAGATGGCGACTTCCGGTTTAGCGAAATTCGCTATAACCGAATCAATATTGGTATTTTCGGAATGGACTTGAAGAGTAGGTGCCAGAAATTGATTTTTGACGTCATTTTGAAATCAAAGAAGGCGACTTCCGGTTTAGCGAAATTCTCTATAACTCACTCAATACTGATATTTTTGCAATGGTCTTGAGGAGTAGGTGCCAGAAATTGATTTTTGACGTCATTTTGAAATCAAAGATGGCGACTTCCGGTTTAGCGAAATTCGCTATAACCCAATTAATATGGGTATTTTTGGAATGGACTTGAAGAGTATGTGCCAGAAATTGGTTTTTGACGCCATTTCGAAATCATGTATGACGATTTCCGGTTTAGCGAAATTCGCTATAACCCAATCAATATGGGTATTTTTGGAATGATCTTGAAGAGTAGGTGCCAGAAATTGATTTTGGACGTAATTTTGAAATCAAAGATGACGACTTCCGGTTGAGCGAAATTCGCTATAACTCAATCAATATTGATATTTTTGGAATGGTCTTGAAGAGTAGGTGCCAGAAATTGATTTTTGTCGTAATTTTGAAATCAAAGATGGCGACTTCCGGTTTAGCGAAATTCGCTATAACCCAATAATTATAGGTATTTTTGGAATGGTCTTGAAGAGTAGGTGCCAGAAATTGATTTTTGACGCCATTTTGAAATCAAAGATGGCGATTTCCGGTTTAGCGAAATTCACTATAACTCAATCAATATGGATATCTTCGGAATGGTCTTCAAGAGTAAGTGCCAAAAATTGATCTTTGACGCCATTTTGAAATCAAAGATGGCGACTTCCGGTTTTAGCGAAGTTCGCTATAACCTAATCAATATGGGTATTTTCGGAATGGTCTTGACGAGTATGTGCCAGAAATAAATAAATCTGCACCTTCCCCGCAAGGTTTTCCATGGAAATTGATTTTTGGCGCCATTTTCAAATCCCAAATGGCAGCTCCGGTTTCGCGAGATTCTCTACAACTCAATCAACATGAGTATTTTCGGAATGGTTGTGACGAGTAGCAGATTTCCGGTTTACCGAAATTCTCGCATGAAAAATCATCTAAATCACCCTCAAATATAAGATCTAATCATAAACCAGCAAAATGCAAAATATTTTTATGTTTTCATCCAGGAAAGTGCGGTGAGAATGGAAGAGAGAGAGAAGAAAGAGACGTATGTGGTGTGAGTTTGGTGTTCGAATTTATTCAAATTAACCATATTGCTTAAATTTAAGTAAATTCAACTGTTTAATTAAAACTATTTGTACTATAACTTCAACTTCCAAAAATACCAATATTGATTAGGTTATAGCGAATTTCGCGAAATCGGAAATCGCCATCTTGGATTTAAAAATTGCGTCAAAAATCTATTTTGGAACCTATTCGTTAAGATCATTCCAATAACACCCATATTGACTGGGTTATAGTAAATTTCACGAAACCGGAAGTCGCCATCTTTGATTTCAAAATGGCGTCAAAAATCAATTTCTGGCACCTACTCTTCAAGACCATTCCGAAAATACCCATATTGATTGGGTTATAGCGAATTTCACTAAACCGGAAGTCGCCATATTGGATTTCAAAATGGCGTCAAAAATCAATGTCTGGCACCTACTCTTCAAGTTCATTCCGAAAATACCCATATTGATTGGGTTATAGCGAATTTCACTAAACCGGAAGTCGCCATCTTTGATTTCAAAATGGCGTCAAAAATCAATTTATGGCACCTACTCTTCAAGTCCATTCCGAAAATACCCATATTAATTGGGTTATAGCGAATTCCACTAAACCGGAAGTCGCCATCTTTGATTTCAAAATGGCGTCAAAAATCAATTTCTGGCACCTACTCTTCAAGTCCATTCCGAAAATACCCAAGTTGATTGAGTTATAGCGAATTTCGCTAAACCGGAAGTCGCCATCTTTGATTTCAAAATAGCGTCAAAAATCAATTTCTGGAACCTACTCTTCAAGACCATTCCGAAAATACCTATATTGTTGTGCGGGCCATAAGGAATCTTCCAGGCCCGTCTCTTCCATCTTTCCGAAAATGCATTCAAAAGGACTTAGAATATTTTTTGCAACAACCGTGTTAATGGCGAAATCCGCGCAAAATTAAAAACTGCCAAAATTCTTCTAAGTTCTTTGCATTTAAAAGGACTTAGAATTTTTTTCAGAAAAAAAGTCTAAGTCTTTTGCATTCAAAAGGACTTAGAATATTTTTGCAGAAACCGCGTTAATTGGAAAATCCGCGTAAAAAACCGCGGTAATTGGAAAATCCGCGTAAAAACCGCGTTAATTGGAAAATCCTCGTTAAAAAAACCTCGTAAAAAACCGCGTAAAAAACCTGAATGTAATAGATAAGTATAATAACGCCAAAACAAATTCCACAGTTTTGTGCCAATTTCTAGTGGTAAAGTAGAGACGAAAGGGTATTCTAATTCAGAAGATGAACCAAAAATATTTTCCTTGTATAGAAATAATACAAAATAGCATGCATGAAGATAGTTTTAAGACAAATGTTATATATAAAAAACCTATTTTAATCCACCTAGCGGTGCAATTGTGCCTTTCTCAATCATGAACACGCGAATGTTTGCGTTGTTTATATTCATTAAAAGCTTTCAAATGAATATATTACATTTTATTATTATACATGACATGACAAATATACAAGAAAAAATCACTATTCGAGTTCTAAAATTTTGTAAAAGAAAAAACAGCTACATTAATATTAAATTGAAAAAGTCGATTTTTACAGTGATTGCAAAGCCTTTCTTTATATGAGAAAGGCAAAAAGGTGCGAAATCGGCAGTCCCAAAAAGTCGATTTTCATAAAAAAAAATTTTTCGAGATAACATAAAATCTCGACGTTTCATGCATTTTAAAGATGTTTGGCATCAAAAACGAATTTGATTTCTGAAATTTGAAAAAAAAATTAGTTCCGGCTTATATGGGAATTTCATATGTGACCGGATGGATTAGTCTATATTTCCGGACGCATCCAAGCGATCCGTACGAAATTTTATAGACATCTGTGGGGATACTATAGCTATCATTTGGGACAGTGTTTGTGAAAATCGGCCCAACCATTTCCGGGAAACTGATGTGAGTACGTCAATTTTGAAAGATGGCCGCTTTTCCCGGGCACTTCCGGAACCGTTTATGGTGGTCAATGTAGTCAACGAAAGTTTGGTTGGCCGTCGATGACCTAGAACAGCAAATTTAAGTTGTTTGAGAGACATTTTAGCGAAATTTTTACCTTTTTTGCTTTCATCGGAGTATCGATTTGAATCGCAATTTGCTATGTGATCGCACGCCACAACCTGTAACTCCGGAACCGGAAGTCAGATCGGGATGAAATTAAATAACCATTTACGAAGGCGCAACACCTTTCATTTGAGACTAAGTTTGGTTGAATCGGTCTAGCCATCTCCGGGAAACCGATGTGACTGTTATTCTGAATTTGGATACTTCCGCCGGGGCTTCCAGAACCGATGATGGTGGCCAATGGGGCCAAAAAGACATTGAATGGATGTTAGTGACCTAATACTACAAATCGAAGCAGTTGTGGTCATATTTTGGAAAAATTTTCACCTTTATACATTCATTGCAGAATTTATTAAAATCGACATTTTCTGCGTGATCGTGCTCACCACCCTGTAATTCCGGAACCGGAAGTCGGATCCATCAGAAATTCAATAGCAGCCTATGGGAACGTTGTATCTTTCATTTGAGACTAAGTTTGTCAAAATCGGTTCAGCCAGCTCTGAGAAAAATGAGTGACATTTTTGGTCACATACACACACAGACGCACATACACACACATACATGCATACACACATACATACACACGCTCAGACATTTGCCGAACTCGACGAACTGAATCAAATGGTATATGCCACGCGGCCCTCCGGGCCTCCGTTAAAAAGTCGGTTTTCAGAGCAATTGCAATACCTTTCTATTGAGAAAGGCAAAAATTTTACCTTTTTACATTCATCGCAGAATTCGTTAGAATCAAGATTTGCTGCGTGATCGTACGTATCACCCTGTAATTCAGGAACCAGAACTCGGATCCACACAAAATTCAACAGCAGCTGATGGACCTTCCATTTAAAATCAAGTTTGTCAAAATCGGTTCAGAAAATTCCGAGAAACCGATGTGGACAAATCAACAAATTTTGTTTTGTAACCATACTCTTCAACTCGTAATCCGGAACAAGATGTCGGTTGAAAATGAAATTCAATAGCAACCTATGAGAATAGTATACCTTTCATTTGAATCTTAGTTTCTAAAAATCGGTTCAACCATCTCCGAGAAACCGATGTGGACATTTTGTTAACAAATCCGCACATACACACACATACATACATACATACATACATACATACATACATACATACAAACATACATACATACATACATACATACATACATGCACACATACATACGCACATACAAACACACATACATACACACAGATATTTTGCGATCTCGGCGAACTGAGTCGAATGTTATATGAGACTCGGCCCTCCGGGCTTCCGTTAGGAAGTCGGTTTTTGGAGCAATTGCATAACCTTTCTATATGAGAAAGGCAAAAGAATAGTATTTAATTACCTTAATCAGCATGAGTTCAATGTTATCTTCATGTAATTATATTTTGAAATGTTGGTGGAATGGGTTTGAAAGTGGAGGGAATGGGGGGTTAGTAGAGTGAGAGTGGAGGATGCGTCAGAAATCCTTCATCTTATTTCGGTATACGGGGTGGATGAAGGAAATGCGGGCGTGAGGGTGGTCCAAGGGGAGGGGAGTGATGAAGGAGGGAGGTGTAAGGGCAAGGCGGGGGTAGGAGGGGCGGCGACGTAATACTCAACTGCATATTTTGCCTTCCATTTGAGACTTGGTTTGAGAAAATCGGTTCAGTCAAACCGAAGAACCGATGTGACTTTAATTGTGGAATATGCCCGGAATTCCGGACTTCCGGAATCGTCGATAGTGGACAATATATTCAAAGAATGTTTGATTGGCAATCAGTGATCTAAATCTGCGATTAGAAGTAATTTGGTGACCATTTCAATAGTTTTTAGCCTCTGAGGTATTACGATTGTACCGATTTATATGGGAAATTCCAGTGTATCCTTACTAACACCCCTGTAACTCCGGAAGCAAGAGTCAGAACAGAATGAAATTCAGCAGCAGTCAATGGCAATACTGTATCTTTCATTTGAAATCAAGTTTGTAAAAATCGGTAGAGAATTCGTTGGGGAATGGGTGTGATATTAGCTTAGGAACTTGGCGGGTTCCCCGGGGGCGTCATGAACCGTCATAGGTGGCCAATGTGGTCAAAGCTGCTTTGATTGATCATTAGTGATCCAGACACGCAAACTAGAGTAATGTTACATCAATTTTAATATGTTTTACATCATTTGAACATCATGGTGGTACCAGTTTATATGGGAATTTGCTGTGTGACCGCACTCTTCAACCCGTAACTCCGGAACCGGAAGTCGGATCAACTAAAAATTCAATAGCAGCTTATGGGAGCGTTATACCTTTCATATGAAACTAAGTTTGCGAAAATCGGTTCAGCCATCTCTGAGAAAATTGTGTGAGTTTAAATGACACACACACATACACACACACACATACATACACACACACAGACATTTGCCGATCTCGACGAACTGAATCGAATGGTGTATGACACTCGGCCCTCCGGGCCTCGGTTAAAAAGTCGATTTTTACAGTGATTGCATAGCCTTTCTTTATATGAGAAAGGCAAAAACGCTTTTAATCCACCTAACAGTGTGATGAGACATTTCTTATAACTCTTATCACTCTCTTCGGATATTACATCGTTTGAGAACATTTAGAACTTGATGCTTCGCGATGTTTTTAATAACACATACTACATGGGATAGTGGCAGGACTCAGAGAATCGCTCAAATCAGCATAGGACAACATCAGTGCTAGAAATCTCAAACCAAATCAATAGGAAAGCGAATAAATGGCCCATAAAATAGACATACCATCGAATTATTGTTAATGCTCTGTTAATAAAATATCTAAATTGTGGTGGGAAAACTGAATTATCCTAAAGGGGTTATTTATTAATCATTCGCATGTATGAAAAAAGCCTTATGTTTACATTTGTGAGTATCGCCCTTTTCACAAAAAAGCGTTGAAATGAAATCGCAGCTCCTGATATCACGCTATCTCTGAAGTGCATGCGTGCATAGTTCCAAATTTTACTTCGACATCGACTTTTTCTAAAGGTGACTTCTCAGTAGTATCCTTGATTTGAATTATTATCGCTAATCCTAATGCCAAAGAACAAATAAAAACCTCTCGAAAACGAACCGTTTGGGGAAATCATCATCATTACTGGAATTTTCATTTTCACGAAACTTTTCGATAGCCTTCCGTCACTTGCGTTAATGCACTGGGTGCACAGTGCTCCGAAAATCTAGCGAAATCGTCTTTGGGAACCAGCGGGTCTAATTCAGAGCTATCTGCGCGGCGAGTTAAATTTGTAAAGAACACTAAAAATTAATTTCTATTCCATAATTTTCAGTTCAGCAATTCGAGAGATCGTGCTCACTGCAAGCCATGAAAAATAGACTACGTTGTGAAGCTATGGTCACTATTTATTAAAAAATCACGGTTAAATAAAAAATTAAAGTATTAAAAAATTTCAAATAGTTTATAGTTTTCACAAACTTATTAGGAAAAATTGTTTAATAAGCTTTCGTAATATTGTGTAGGAAAAAAGCTGAAAATTTCAGTATTTTCTCTATCTGCAACTTATAAACCCTTAAGTATACCAATTAATTGGTATACGAATTGGAATAGGTTCGCCAAATTTTGGAAGAAGTCTATAAAATAACCCCTTGAAAGCTACCTAAAAATTGTTGTAGTTCGATGCAATAAAAAAATCATATTTGGCAATTCATATTTGGCTGATAAAATTGGGGTGGCAATGTATTATAATAGATATTCAGCATTCGAAGAAGTTTCTTGTGAACGAGTGTAGAACGACTTTGTTTCTACTTACTTGAAATCAGCGGCGTAGCCAGAAATTCGGTTTGGTGGGGGTCCGGTGAAATTCGATTGTACTGTCCAAACGGCATAATTCCGAAACCGTCATTCTTGAAGTTTTAAAATTATGCAGAATTAATTTTTCAGAAAATAGTAACAGAGTTCGTGTCTAGCGAATTTGTTGAGACTTTATTGTAGTCATGAATATTAACCTGAGAAAATTCACCATAAATACTTCTTGGACGATATACCGTCAAAATTATTTTATCAAATGATGCGCTGTTTAACGTTTGTAAAACTCATCGAAGATACTAAACCTCCGAAATTGGCGGTTTCAAAATGATGTTATCTTGACCTTAAATTACTGTTTCTAAACATTTGACCTATACATATAATTATAATTGGTCATACAACAAAAATCAAATGCTCATCAAAATCGATCAGAACCAGCTAGAGTCAAATGGAAATCATCATTTTTCATAAATTTCTCTCTACATTCGGAAAGTGTTATCCTCGTTATTAATCATATTACGTTTTCGTCTCAACTCGACGCATTCCCAAAATAAAAACCTGTTTTAATCCACCTAGTGGTGCAATTGTGCTTGTCTCATTTGTCCAGACTACGATTCCATGGCTGGTTATGTTCAATACAATGGTAGAAATGAATATTACATGTTCAGTACGATTTGCACATACATACAATGGATCGACAACCACGATGAGATACTATGTGGTATTGAAACATCGCTTGAAACCAGCGGCGGATCATGGAGAAAGATCCGGGAGGTCCAGGTCCTGCCGAAAATTTTCAACTTGTTAAGAAATTTTAAACTAATTTTAAAGTAGCAACCCCTCACTGTATACTCCCTCCGGGCCGGTATGATTGACGATTTTTAGAGTGATTGCATAACCTTTCTATATGAGAAAGGCAAAAATGTGCCAAAATCCAAAAAAGTCAATTTTTGTCAAACATCTCAATATTTCGTGCATTTTAAAGTCATTTGGCATCAAAAATACAAATTTGATTTTGAAAATTTTTCATTTCAGTTTATATGGGAATTTGCTGTGTGGTTGCACTCTTCAACTCGTAACTCCGGAACCGGAAGTCCAATCAATAAAAAATTCAATAGCAGCCGATGGGAAGGTTGTACCTTTCATTTGAGACAAACTGTGCAGATTGGTCCAGCCTCTCTGAGAAACAGAGGTCACATTTTTTTCCACATACACACATACACACACATACATACACACAGACATTTTCCGATCTCGACGAACTCAGTCGATTGGCATATGACACACGGCTCTCCGGGTCGGGATTAGATTGACGAATTTTAGAGTGAATGAGAAAGGCAAAAACATTTTAAGCAAATGTTGAAAGTTATGCATTTTTTTTGGTGAGTAGTTCTATGTTTCATAGACATTAAATCAATTTTAACTTCGCTTCCTATTAAATAAAGACCCTTATTACAGTACATTTCTTCAAAAACGAGCTCAATTTGAAAATAAATCTGTGGATTGTGATTGATTACAGAACTCTGGAATTTTCTATTGGAATGTTTTCAGGCAGAAATTTGGTATTGATGCTATTAGACAACTGTGAAATCAAGACCAATAGATCAGTTACATATCAGGACCCCATTCCGACAATTTATCAAAAGTCCTCATGATGTTTACAACAACAGGTTATCAATTTACGGATCAGATAATTGTTATTGTAATATTGAATTAAATCAGTCTGCATCAATAAATTTTCAACTTCAATCCAATATTTTTTTTGGGTGTGGTGGGGGGGGGGTGTTGTATGGTGTTAAACCCCAAAACCTTCTCTGGGCTACGCCGTTGCTTGGAGTTATTTATTTCGCTTTTCATTTTCCGATATGTTTCAGATCGATCCGATGGTCATTAGTTAGAAAAATTGCAGTCAGAAGGTTCGCACAAATGAACATTTTTGCACTGATAAGTTATCAAGTTCCTTCCAGACAACTTGGAAGTGTTCGGTGATTATTTCTAGCGGTTGTAGATAGAAAAATGAAATACAAAATTCGATTTGTCGAAATAATGTTTGGCTTATTTCAATGGATTATTTCTATATTGAACAATAAATAGGCGACAAAGAGTAATCCACAAACAACAAGCCATAACTTTTAAAGTATTCAAAATAGATATTTGAAGTCTTCAGTAAAGTTATTCGCAAAAGTAAGAGCTACAAATTTGTAGAAGGCATTATTTCGATATAATCACTTCCAAGAAAATTTGTAAAAATATCTCACTCATAGGGGGATTAATCAGCAAAAGCACAATACCAAAAGAAAGGGCATATTTCCTCCATTAAATTCTCCGAAGATACTATTGACCTAAAATAAGTCGTTTTGGCGTTAATAATAGATTACATGTTTTTGGTCATATTTCTGGCAATGGGAAATGATAAAAATCTTTCGTACGCATTTAATGTTAAATATCTCTTTTGATAATAGTCCGATTTCAACAATCTATAGCTTGTTTGAGAGGTATTCATTAAAGCTGTCTAAAAACATATAAATTGTTAATCTATATTGTCAATTTCGGCAGATAATTCAAAAAACTGCAAAAAACGCCATTTTTACGCATTCAAACATTCATATCTTGGAAACTAGACATCAGAATCAAAAAAAAATTAATAGCGTTCATACTGTTTTTTAGTTCTTTCATTTAAAATTGGTTTGGATAAGATCGGTTCAGCCATTGCTGAGAAACACGAATGAGAATTTGTCCGTTACATACACACACACAGACACACACACACACACACACACACACAGACATTGTCCCAAATCGTCGAGCTGAGTCGATTGGTATATAAGACTCGGCCCTCCGGGCCTCGGAAAAAATCTTGAAAGTTTGAGCGAATTCTATACATTTCTTTTATAAGAAATGTAATAAATAAATAATTATGTAAAATTCAAATGAAAGAAATGTCAAGAAAGTTTGAATTTAAGTAAAGGAATAAAGCAATGATTTCATTACATCAAACTTATAATATTTTGGTAGTTACATTTTTCAGTGAAATAAACAAGCATAAGTTTATAAAAATTAATTGATAATTGGTGGAGTTATGGCTTTTTCCCTCGAAACACTTTTTTATTTAAGATGTTTGCGGTGATCACGATTGAAGACCAATAGATCATCTAAAATTCAAAAAAAAATCCATTAGTATATGAGTATTCCTCGTACCTTAACGATTAGTTGAATAAATAATATTTTTTTTCCTGCATTCGAGAACGCTTTTAGTAAAAAATCGCTGTTTTAAGCTCTAAAAATTGTATTAAAAAATTCTTATCCATGAAGCTAAAATTTATGAATAAAGAAGGAATCGTTAAAGTAAAAATTAATTACGATCAATTGAAAAAAAAAATTAAGAAAATTGATTGCGTAGTTTTTCGGCAATCGTGCTCACGGAAAAACCATTTTTAGTAAGACGACATTTCGAGATAATCGAGTTAAAAATTTCAAATTACTACTGCTCTTGGTAGACGAAGCGCGCTTGGAAGCGCTGTAACTTTCGATCTATTTCTCGAATCTCTATAAAAATTTGGGAAAACATTCTCAAGGAGTTGTACTTTCAGATAAAGTAATAAAAAAAATTCGATTTTATGAGAAATGAAAAAGTATTAACCCTTTAATAAAAATATGCTTAGTAGCTAAATTAGACAATATCTTCTCACAAACTGAGTTTTATTGGATTCTGAGATGATTATGACTTTCATTGGTTTAGTTTTCTATAGAAATACAGGTATACCTCGATAGTACGTACACCTTCGCTTCGTTTAGTGTACGTACTATCGAAACGTACGTACTATCGAATCACAAAAATAAATTTCAAAATATTACTTTTTATATTTAATATTGAATGAAAACTTACAAAAATAAGATTTATCACTAAGTTCATTCCCATATTAGTGATAAACTGTTCAATCACTGTGTACTTGGTTTTAGAAGAACGGTTTGCTACAACCAGAATGGTTGAAAATGGCATGTAAAAGCATTTCCTCGGACTTATTCAGTTCCTTGACTACGTACGATTTTTCTGAATTTCGCATAAAATATTCTGAATTTGTAATAAAAAACTGAAAGGAATAAGATGCCTCTGAATATTGTAGGATATTCGAGAGTTATTGATAAATTCATTGAATTTGGTAGCATTTCGCAAGCGCGAAATGTTAATTTAACAATTCTTCTCCGAACAGGATTATACATTGTTTTTCTATTCCTTTATGTTTTTGGTCGCAAAACGGATATTTAAATATATTGGCAAAGGCGATGAAATTTTAAATATATTTTATGACAACATATGAGCTTAAAGATATACAAAGCGTAGTTCCCGGTCATACCTTAATCCTTGAACCACGCCAGTATGTTGTATACTAATTGCTCGCACAAGTTTCACAAAAGAAGTATAGAGGAAAAAAGGCTCGTTTAGCTGAGTTTGTCCAGATCTATAAGCCATATGAGTCTCCATCAAATTCGCTAGGCGTATTTGATCCGAATCTCACCCATTCCATTCAAAACTTAGTATCTCCTAGAATGTAATGAATTTAGCACTCACATTTTATGTGCATATTATTTGAAAATCAGTTAGCAAAAATCGTGTTCTCATTGCTCTAGATAGTATACCTTAAAAGTTACTAAAATCATTTTTGGTCTTCAGGAAAATTTCTTTGAATTTTACCGGTTACTTCGAAGTTAGTAATACTTCTCTGCTACTTGTGAGACATACCGTACATAAAGCATGCAAAAGTTGTTGGTCAAACTTTCCTAATTTTGTGGAGTTAACTGTGAGTTTCAGAAAATTATTTGTTTGAAGTAATATTGTAAAACTTGAAGACACCCCTTGATGTTTAAATTTTTTTCCATGAATCCTTTAAATACTCTTGAAATTTCGTAAACATTCCAGAAGTTCTAAAGATTTCGATCATGATCGTGGAATTTTTGAAGTTCGCAGAATTACCCCGAGTTTGGTAAAAGATGAGTGAATATCTTGACACTCTGCTGTTTATGTAAACTGTTTGAGTCCATGAAAATTCTCTGAAGTTTGAATTAATTTCCTAAATTTTATACAACCGGCGAATTGTCATCCTTAAAGCTCATTGAGATTCTCTGATGTTTGACAAAAAACTATGAATGATAGGAATATCGTACAAATTGTCTGAAGTTCTAAGGATTTCCTTGCGAGCTAGCAAGCTCCCAAAAATTTATAAAACTTTCAAGATACTTGCAGGACGTTCTTAAAGCTCGTAGAATTTTTTTCATACTAGGTACATACTTAAACTTTGGAATACTTTACTGGAGTTTGCAGAACTACTCTGAGTAGCACAGAACCCTTGACATAACCTCTCTAAAGTTTGCAGAAGTAACATGGAATCCGTGAAATTTCTATAAAATGAGTCGCATTTTGTTGAAGTTTACAAAATCAGACCAAAAAAAGAATTGTTGGTAGGTGTACGTACTATCGAGGCAAAATTTACGTACTATCGAGGGTACGTACTATCGAGGGTACGTACTAACGAGGGTACGTACTATCGAGGTATACCTGTATACTGAAGAAAAAATTCAGTTTGGACAAGGAAAACTTTTTTTCTTCGAAAGTGCCCAACTTGAATTTTTAACGGTAGGTAGGGAACATAATTATCTATCTTGGAACAAAATTTCATCCAAATCAAACATGGTTTTTTGTAAATCGACTTTAAATTTTTAAAATTGTTTTTTTTTAGAGTAGAAGTCAATGAAATTTTTTTTCAATATTTTTATTCGAAAATTTGACTAATTTTGAAAAAACCACTCCTACAACATTTTTTGTAGGATTTGTCATTTTTAGACTATAACTATTTGAAAAAAATGGTAAAAAATTTTGGCCCTTTTTAAAAGACATTCTAGATTGTTTTTGGAAAAACAAAGTATGCAAAGTGGTTTTTTGTGACCAAGTCTTCATATACAGAAAGTTTCATAAAAATCTGAGAGAGTGCTGCCTACTCGGAATACGATTTGGCGCGAAATTCGTCTGTAACACACATAATAATGACCGTTTTATTAACTCACATTTCGCCAAAATGTATCTGGCACTAATCAATCCAACATTTTTATCACATACTATACTGCCGCTAGAAGCATAATTGTCCGATGTGTATAGGGATTCCCATAGCACATGGGACAATTATGCTTCTAGCGGCAGTATATGTCTCTAGCAAATTTGGCCAGCATAACATCCAATTCATCATTCATTTTAAAATCAGAGATGAGGGCAACATGGATATCATTTAAAAGGAAGTGAGGCCATTTTGAAATCCAAGATCGCGGCCTTTAGTTACCAAGAAACAGTGAAGACAACTTCCGTCCGTTTTCGTGTTCTGGGGTGACTTTGATAACCTGCATGTTCACCCACATTAAGTTATTGATGTCAATGTTTTTCATTCAAATGTTTGTTGTTGTGCACAAAAACCGAACAATATACTCAAAAAGTATAACAAATCAGTATTTTATAAGTTTAGAGTAAAATCATTTCAAATTAAAATGATTCGGTAGACTATTGTGGTTAAATAAGCGATCTACGAAAAAAGTGTCGAGTGATCAAAGTCACCCCGGTTTACGGTATCATTTAAAGTAGTCATAAAATACCGGAATTTCTTAATTTAGGGCATTCAAAAACAAAAAAAAAAAGATGGCGGTTTCCGGTAACCATCAAAGTGAAAACCATAATCAATATATATCTACATTGCATTTGCAAGGCTGGTCAGTAGATGACGGAAACTGATAATTGAGCACATTTTGCAATCAATCCAATATGGCGACTTTTAGTTACCTCAAATCAATAAATCCCCCTTCGATATGACCTGTTTATAGCATTCATATCGAGCCAAATCTTTTCGAATTCTTTCTGAAAGAGAACATCGGCTATTCTCGTGTCTGTAGACTGTGCTCGTTATGTGTTCCTATAATTCTATCACATTCGCCCGAATGGCATTCGCCCGAAAGCTATTTACCAGAATGACATTTGCCCGAATGTCACATAAACCCGAATATCATTCACCCGAATGCCACGAACACCCGAAAGACATTCGCCCGAATGCGACATAAACCCGAATGCCATTCGCCCGAATTCCATATACCCGAAAAACATTGAAATGTCAATCAAAAAAATAATTTATTAAGCTGAAATACAAATTTTATAACAATTGATGCTATGAAGAAATTAACACTAAAGCTATACCAGTCAAATAGTTAATCCAATCACCTGGTTTGTATAATTTAACTAGGGTTTCCAGTTTTAGGTCCTTTTGTGAGTTCTTTTTAGACTTTTTAGCTGTTGTTACCGCTTGTAGTGTACGTAAGGTGAAGATATGAGGAAGCCACGTTGCTAGGCACCGACTCGCTTGTTTACATTAAAACTGAAATCTGAAGTGAAAATTCAAACGCACAAATGAGAGTTTCCGAACATTTTCCTTTGGTCATCTGCACATTGGCAGAAAATTTGAAGTTTTGTTAGTAAACGATTAAAGTTTCGCGAGTGTTTTTGCAGTGGTGTATGAAAAAAGTGCATTTGAAAAAGTGCAATGAAAACGAGAAGAAGTGTTTCGAAAAGAAACCCCAAGTGAAGAGGGGTGATATTTTCGCACAAAATAGGAGCTACAGATGGCATTCCGTCAAAAACTCGGATTGATTGTATAGGAAAATATTCTAGCTTCCTTAAGTAGCAGTTTCGTGGCACAGCAGCAAGGTTAGTGTGTTGAAAAACGTATTTTTATATTTGCTCATGACAGATACATGGTTAGGCAGGGGAGAGGGGTGTATGTGGCTTAGGAGCTATGTTGTGGCTCGCATGTATAATGTCCGTAAAACACCCGTACTAGGGCTTTTCTCTTCAAGCTGCAACTGCTTCAAAACACCATAGAATGTAGGATTTCCACGGCTTAACCCTCTAGTGCCCAATTTTTTTTTTGGTTTGAAAAAACTGTTGGAGGTGGGCTTCGTGATGAGAAAAACGGAAATAATGTTGAAAATTCTTGAAAGTAATGGATTTTCCATTAAAGCCTTAAAATAAGTAGGCCGCCTAGAGGCGGTGTTGGGCACCTGGGCGAATAAAAAACAAAAACTTTTTTTTCTTCTAGTTACTTCAACATAAGCGAATACAGATGGTTTCTTATATTTAGGACTCCATCAGAACGCAAAATACCCAAACTGTAAGGAGTATTTCTCTGGTGCTTTAGTTGTTTAATTATTGACTTCTAATTTATAGTAGGGGAGTCCAGGGTCTGCTGGCAATGGTTTCACTTATCATGTTTTATGTTTTTAATTTAAGACGATCGTGTAAAAGTGAATGCGTTGCATAAAAGAGCGGACCGTTGTCTGCATTACAGAATTTTAAATATGTGACGCAGAAATCTCCCCAATTTACGACTATATGCACGATGATACCTGGCCACTTTTGATGATAAAGTATGGATCGCGTGAGATGTTTTTGAATAAAACTGCAAATCAATGATACTTGTTTTTATTTTTCAGCCTCAATGCTCCTGCATTTTAATTTTGGCGCACAATTTGTATTCAAAAGCTAAATTTTCGAAACTTTTCAGTTGAAATTCGGAAGTAGACAAGAAAAAACAGATTTTACTTGTGGTTACTTATACGGCCAAGGAAAGTTCTTTTCGCGCGCTATCGAAAAATCTAGTCATTCGTGGAATAGCTTTGAACTCACCCTATATAACAAAAATGCTGAAATTTAAGAACGTTACCTAGGGTAATGAGCCTATTTTCGTCATAACCATATAAAACCGCTGGTTAGAGCGGCGTTAGCCATCTTTGTTCAACGTATTGGTTCAAATGGCGATTTTTGATATCATAATGGTTCATAAGAAGAAAGCATATATATTGATGCCAATTCATACGCATTGCATCAATTGTATTCCGAGTAATTAATGAAATTGTGAGGCACCTTCCTAATATGACTAAAGTAGGCTCTTCACTCTAATACGCGCGAAAACTCAATATCACTTACAACGTGTACGAAACAGAATTTAATGCAACAAACACATTGGAGAATGGATTAAACAGTACTTGAAGTGCAGAACTAGAGACAGCGCCATATGTCTAATACAAAAAGAGAAAAAAAGATTCTGCCAACTAGCCTCAGACTCCCTTAAATATTATTAAACGATAAGAATATCCATATTCTAACTGCAACATTCACCCAAAGTTTTTTAAACATAAGTTTTTTTTAGCTAAAATTGCACATAATACTGGTTTCGGTACGATAAGTAATCACTAAAGACTGAATTTTTTTTTTCGCTCAGGTGCCCAACACCGCCTCCAGGCGAGCAAAGTATTTTACCAAAAAACCTAAACTTCCGAATTATTCCACTAAACCAATTCACATCTACAGTGAAATGCCAGTAACAGGCTACTCAAGAATATTTTTTTGTTATTGAAATTTCCAAAAACAGTTAAAATTTGTTTAATATAGGTTACCACTAAACACAAAATAGTTTCTTTCCACGTTTTCCTCGAATTTTCAACTTTAAGCTTCAAATGCCTTTGACAGAAAGCTACGAATATTCAAATAATGTTTGTGTATGAAGGGTGTGAGCGTTGGGAAGAAATGCTAGTGCGGATGACAACATACAATCATATTTTAGCAGTTTTATTTAGATTTTTATAGAGACCGCCTAGAGGCGGTGTTGGGAACTAGAGGGTTAATAAACCGTTCCATTTATTGTGCCAGCCTTCCACATTATTGGTGGTCCTAGAAATATTTTTCGATACATTTTCGAAAAGTGATCACGAAGCGGGGAGGAGAGAGCGGTCATCGAGAAACTTCCTTCCTACCGAAAATACAATTTTTACTAATGTAATCCAAAAAATCATCGAGAACCTTTGGACAATTTGTTATGTTTGCACATAATGGTTAAGATAATGTGCATATTGAATTAAATTATAAAATTAAATTATGGTTCATTGAGGTAATTATGATAAGCGTGCACGGCATACCCGACAGAAGAAGGTGTGCAAGTAAAACACTCGCTTGACAAAAACAAATTTGTCTGGCAACAAAAACCGGACGTAGGCTAAAACGTCAAAAAGGTAGAAAAAAGGAAAAAACGTGAAAAAAAAATCAGTAGAGAGGTTAGCGTTGAATCAAAAGGAGTGCGAGTACGGGCAAACGGGGGCTGATCCTGCGGACGGTTTAAAAGGAGGCCCGTAGAGTTGTCAGCAGTCGCCGGGAACACCTACGATACCGTTAACACCGAAGACACCACTCTCGCATCCGTACCATCATAGGCAGGAGATAAATAAAACATCCCCATCGTCACGAGGCGTGAGTATAAAATAGTGCCGCAAGGGTCAACGCCGGCAGTGAATATAAGAGCAAACCACGCTGCCGTGCGGATGCTATGTTCCAACAAGTTCGCCAGTAAAATCAAGATACAAACGGCAACAACTATTCGGGAGCATCCAATAATCATCCCTCGGCGACGTCGGCCCGGTCCCGAGAGGAAAGTCCGTGCAGTCCGGCTCTTCCCAGGTCGGCAACACTCGTAGTAGCAACAATCACCACGACACTTCGGTTCGATCGCAACAGCCAGAGTCCGGTGCGGCTGACCAAATCCTGAGGTGAGCCGGTTTGGTCCACCGAGTACGAGATCAAGTTTCCGAACAAGGCGATCGAAACCTGTACAGCGGATACGGATATGCAAAGAAGACAGCATTACAGACCTCAATTGTTCAGACTGCCCGGGAAAGCAACCACAGCGCGGGTGGAAAACGGTGGTAAAACAATCGCCACTACCATAGCAACGGCAAAGCAGCAGATTCATTTGCGGCAACAGAGCGGTTATGGTGAAATTTGTCAGATCGAATATGTTGTGTCGGCGAACCATCTAGTCGCGGAAGAGCGCTGTGTATTTCTGAGGAATGACTAATTCGCTTAGGATAAATAAACCAGTGACGGTGGTCTGGAATAGGCAGCTCTCAAGCAATTCCCGGGGTCACATGATGACGACGGCCAACATCATTAAGGTGAGTGCACCTCTTTTTACCTCCTTCCAAGAACCATATGTGTTTTGGGGCAATTTTGGGAAACGATTTGGGTAAAGTCAACTTTAATTTTACATTGGCGCCCAACTAAAAACCCCACATTTAAGATACATTACCGTTAGTATTGAGTTTTGATTATATTCTTGTGATAGTTTTAGTGTAGATTTCACTCGAATTTTTTAAGCTTGCAATTCGATTTGTGAAACCGATCTTAGATAATGGATTACACACACTTAATCGATGAAGAGATTGAGTATGAATTGGCTTTGAGACATATGGTTAACTTAGGACCAAAGACTCATCGCACGAAAGTGCAACTTTTGCATAAGGCAATCCGAGAGGATGCAGCACGGAATGTGACACGGGATAGCGCAGAGCACGCTATAAGCCCTACAGTAAACATGGAATGGTGTCAAATCCAGATTTACGAATTACATAAGCAGGTTAGTGTTGCTCTCAGAGACGTCAATATTGAAATGCTCGCACAGCTTCGATCGCGTATCGCACATTATCGATTTCGGTTAGCAATCTTGAAACCTCCGGATGGGTTCGCGGAAGCGCACAGTTCACTTCAGACGTTGTTTAACACTCGGAATACCAAGGGGGTAAAAAAAATGGGAACGCTTACTTTGACCGGTCATATCTCAGCCGTTACATAATCGATTTTAATTCTGTCTTCACCAATATAAAGGTATGTCTTTTGTGAACACGTCTATTAAAAAAAATAGAAGAATAGAGTTATCTACCGTAGGTTACAGTAAAAAGAGTATAACAAAGTCAGTGAGAAAAAATGGGAACACTTCTTTGACTTGCCATATCTTAGCTGTTTGCTCACCAATTTTAATTCTTTTTTCACCATTAGATTGGTAAATCTTTTATAAAAACAGTGAACAAAGAATGATGGAAAACAAATTTGTGTATCTGAAGTAATTGTAAAAACAGTAATTGAGAGTCAGTACAGACGAAATGAGTTTTTCTGTTCAAACAATCGTATCACGACCGTTTGTCAACCAATTTCAATTTTCTTTACACCAAAGCAATCCTTAGAGCTTCTAGACTTGTAATATATGCGATAAATAGTAGATTTTCAAAAATTACTATACTTTTTCGAGTTTTTAGGAGATAGGATTTTTACAATGTACGTGGCATACGGTTGATTGAAATTCTTTGTGACTTGTTAGTTTTACGGTTTGAAAATTACCTGTTTACTCAATAGCTCTACATATTATACATGGATATTATTATATCAAAATGTTTGCACGAACGTGGAGAAACACATTATTGTATGTAAGTTACTAAATAATAGAGTGTGTTAGGACGATTCAGTAAATACGAAGAAGTTCAGAATTTTAAAATATTCGTCATATAACTTTAAATTTGAAGCGATGACCTATACATTTTAATACACCAGTCGATTGTAATTGATGGCTGCTACAATTTCTGAAAAAAACACATTTTTATATTTTCTCAAAAAATAGCCAAAAGTACGTAGAAGTACAGAAATTTCATTTAGTTTGCAAATAACGTCGAATTCAAAGCGATGGCCCATACCTTTTTATGTACCAATCGAATATAATTGATTTTGGTTAGAATTTCTGGAAGAACAATTTTTATATTTTCTCAAAAAATAGACAAAAGTACGTAGAACTACAGTAATTTCATTTAGTTGACAAATAGCTTCAAGTATTCAAAGCTATCACCTATGCAATTTATACACCAATCGATTGTAATTGATTTCGGCTACAATTGTTGCAAGATAAACTTTTCATATTTTCCCAAAAAATCGACAAAAATACGTAGAAGTACAAAAATTTCGTCTGATTGGCACATAACTACAAATTTCCGTACTTCTACGTATTTTTGGATAATTTTTGAGAAAATATAAACAATTGTTCTATCAGAAATTGTAGCCGCCATCAATTACAATAGATTGGTGTATAAATAGTGTAGGTCATCCCTTTTAATTTGCAGTTACTTGTTAATCAAACGAAATTTTTGTACTTCTACGTATTTTTGTCGTTTTTTTTAAAGAAAATATAAAAAGTTTATCTTGCAACAATTGTAGCCGAAATCAATTACAATCGATTGGTATATATAAAAGTATAGTCATCACTTTGAATTTGACCTTATTTGCCAACTAAATCAAATTCCCGTACTTCTACGCATTTTGTCTATTTTTTGAGAAAATATAAAAATGTGTTCTTTCAGAAATTGTAGCCACCATCAATTGCAATCGATTGGTGTATAAAAAAGTATAAATCATCCCTTAAAATTCGACGTTATTTACCCACTAAATGAAATTTCTGTGCTTATACGCATTTTTGGCTATTTTTTAGAAAATATAAAAATGTGTTCTTTCAGAAATTGTAGCCAAAATCAATTACAATCGATTGGTGTATAAATTGCATAGGTGATAGCTTTGAATACTTGAAGTTATTTGTCAACTAAATGAAATTACTGTAGTTCTACGCTATTTTTGAGAGAATATAAAAATCGTTCTTTCAGAAATTGTAACCAAAATCAATTATAATCGATTGGTATATAAAAAGGTATAGGCCATCACTTTGAATTCGACGTTATTTGCCAACTAAATGAAATTTCTGTACTTCTACGTACTTTTGGCTATTTTTTGAGAAAATATAAAAATGTGTTTTTTAGAAATTGTAGCAGCCATCAATTACAATCGACTGGTGTATTAAAATGTATAGGTCATCGCTTCAAATTTAAAGTTATATGACGAATATTTTAAAATTCTGAACTTCTTCGTATTTACTGAATCGTCCTAACACACTCTATTATTTAGTAACTTACATACAATAATGTGTTTCTCCACGTTCGTGCAAACATTTTGATATAATAATATCCATGTATAATATGTAGAACTATTGAGTAAACAGGTAATTTTCAAACCGTAAAACTAACAAGTCGCAAAGAATTTCAATCAACCGTATGCCACGTACGTTGTAAAAATCCTATCTCCTAAAAAATCGAAAAAGTATAATAATTTTTGAAAATCTACTATTTATTGCATATATTACAAGTCTAGAAGCTCTAAGGATTGCTTTGGTGTAAGGAAAATCGAAATTGGTTGACAAACGGTCGTGATACGATTGTTTGAACAGAAAAACTCATTTCGTCTGTACTGACTCTCAATTACTGTTTTTACAATTACTTCAGATATACAAATTTGATTTCCATCATTCTTTGTTCACTGTTTTTATAAAAGATTTACTTATCCAATTGTGATGAAAGAATTAAAATTGGTGAGCAACCAGCTAAGATATGGCAAGTCAAAGAAGCGTTCCCATTTTTTTTCTCACTGACTTTGTTATACTCTTTTTACTGTAACTTACGGTAGACAACTCTATTCTTCTATTTTTTAATTTGACGTATTCAGACATACCTTTCTATTGGTGAAGACAGATTTAAAATCGATTATGTAACGGCTGAGATACGACCGGTCAAAGTAAGCGTTCCCATTTTTTTAGACCCCCTTGGTAGTCCGCGTAACTTTTTACCCCCTTGGTATTCCGAGTGTTAAAGTAATGGAATGTGATGTGAACAGTGTACTAAACAGAGCAGTTACCCGAGTGGTAGACGGAAGTGGTGGAGGAAGAGAAAAGTTAGGCGTACCGATGGGCAGAAACAAGGCCACAAGTGCTAGCGATAGCAGGCAACACACCTCGTTACCTCCAACCAGCTCACCACTTTCAGCAGGACACGGCAGCGGTTTGGCGTGGCCGGATTTCACCGGAGCACGTTTCGATGGGAGCTCGCACTACACCCCATTCCAATCCGGAAATCTAGCAAACAACAGCAACAAGAGAGGAGCAACGAGCGAAGTTCAAGAGCAGTCGCATCTGAATAACATCGACACAGCGGAAGTCATTTGGCCACCACCACCAATAACACAGCAGGAGGCTGAACAGGCGCGCAACCCAAACAGACACAATCGATGTCGCAACGCATGGGAAGAATTCAACGGACTTCGAGATGATTTATTACGTCATCTACTGCGACGGGAATCGAGACCAGCACAAGATCGTAGTGAGGACAGGCGAATGCTGAAAGCAGTGCATAACTGGCCGTTCAAGTTCAGGGGGGAGAAAGACACCACATCGCTGAATGTTTTTTTCTGGATAGGGTGGAAACATTCGCCAGATCGGAAGGAATGAACGATGACACGCTGCTGGCATCAATCAAGCATTTGTTGCAGGAGGACGCGCTTGATTGGTATGCTCGAGCTATGACGCAGCACAGATTGAACTCGTGGGAGGCATTCAAGCAGGAGATTCGCAAGGAGTTTTTACCCAGCGGGTACGCGCAGATATTGCGGCTGGAGGCATGCTTTCGGTTCCAAGGGCTCAATGAGTCATTCGCCAAATATTATCGGGACATCTCAGCTCTATTTCGTTTTGTAGAACCACCAATGCAGGAAGAGGAAAAGTTTTTCATTGTCAAGAAAAACATGAACGCGGATTACGCGGCGATCGTCACGGCAGCAAGACCAAGGACACTGCAGGAGATGGTCGAGGTTTGCATCAGCTATGACGAAACTAGATTGCTTTTAAGCAGGCAACGGCGTCTTCCCATACCGCACGGTGCATTGTTAGAACCAAACTTTGCAACGCCAACGGTCACACCGAAGCCGACGCACACCTCACAATATCAACCACGATTCAGTCGAGTTCATGCGGTAGAAATGGAGAACCTGTCAGGAGAGAATGGTACAATGGAGTGTCCATACCCGAGCTACGAGGCCACTCAGTCGCAGGATGCTGAAGATCCGTGGCAACTGAAAATAGATCAGCTAATGGAGCAGGTCAGTGAAATGAAATTGCAATTATCAGCAAGAAGACAAAGACCAACCTTTCCACCGTCGCAAAAAACAAACCCATCGGAGTAGCATCGGCGGTACATGCAACCACAACAAGGTCAAACACGACACGGACAGCTTCAGTCGCATGCACTGCAACAGCAGCAGCCACATCATGTGCCTTTCACACAGCCAGCGGCACACGAACCGAGACGCGAGGAGCGCTCACTGCAAGCACAGGGCGAAAGCACCGCTGATCACCGGCGTTTAGTGTTAACTTGCTGGAACTGTGACGAGGAAGGACATCGGTTCATGAACTGTCCAAAACCACAGGCGATATTATTCTGTTACAGATGTGGGCGGAAAGGATATTCACTGCGCAGCTGTTTCTCTTGCAGAACGGATGCGGGAAACGGAACAGCGGAGAACAGACAATAGAGGGAAATGATTTTCCGCAGCAATTCGAGAATCCCTCAACCATTCCAGAATTTTAAAACATCAACTCCATTATCATCAATTCTGGACATGACAACCGGCCACACGCAGTAATCAGTGTGATGGGAAGGAAAATAACGGCACTGCTCGACAGCGGCGCGAATTGCTCGATTCTAGGAGGAAAATATGCAAAGTTGGTCGAAGACCTATCGTTGCGGATAGGCTCTGTCGAAGGTGGTATCAAAACAGCTGATGCACCCGGCACAGGATCAGCAGTTTCATCCGACTGCCCGTAGTATACAACAATCGAAATGACACAATTCCGGCGCTTCTAGTACCCACCATTCCAGACTGTGTGATCCTAGGAATGAACTTCTGGGAAAAATTCGGTGTACAGGCGATTTGTTGTACAATGGAAACCGAAGTACAGGACACTGAGCTGAAAGAAGAGTCCATGAAAAAACTGACCATCGAGCAACAACAACAACTTCGGTCTGTTGTTGTGTCTCTGACCTGCTTGTTTGTGATCTGAGCTGCTATCGATTATCGTTGAAAATTATTGCGTAAACGGTTCCTACATTGTGCTTAGTGTCACCTTTTCTTAACGCCAGTTTAAGTGCACTCTTTCCGGATCAAATATTTGCATCAACGGTAGTAATTGATGAGAAAAAGTCGATTTTCTGCCTTGGAAAACGAACGATTAATTTGCTACCATTCGACACTACTACATTGATACGGTGATTCAATTAGACGCTACAGAGCGTAGCTCGCCACCCGCCTAGTATTGGAAAAGATACCGTCGTGCTAGCTGAAGATGTTTTGCTGTAAATGTGCTCTGCCTATTGCGCCCAGTGATGAAATGATCGCCTGCGATGGATTCTGCTCGGATCAATATCATGCCAAATGTGCTACACTGACAATATCAGAGGTTAGAAGCTGCAATAAGCACAGGAATATCTGGTGGATATGTAGCCCTTGTACAACGATCCTGGTCGATGTTCGCAAAATTCAAACTTTCCGGGATAAACGTGAAACGATCGCCGATGCCGCTTCACTTACCCCCGCTCGTGCGGCTACTGTGTCTGTTAATGTGGATACCCAAACAGAAAAACCCAGTGCTGATTTTATTGAAGATGTGTCTAATATGAAACAAGCCATTGCTGCTATTCAAGAATCGATTGTCGAAATTACACGTTCACGCGTTGATAGATTTTCATTCGCCGAAGAAACTTCACCACTGGTTCAATCAATACCGCATATGTCGTCTACTCGTTTGCAACAAGGGTGTAAGGCTGTTCGTGGAATGACTAATGCTTCGGAATCGAGCAATCTGTGCTGGTTATTCTTCACTCGTGTCAAAAATACAGCGAATGAAAGAGATATATCTACTTTGGTCGCCGAATCACTTGGGACAAATACTGTAATCATGAAAAAGCTCGTACCTGAATGGAAGGATCAGTCATCGATGCCATACGTTTCATTCAAGGTAGGAATCGACGCGAGATTGAAAAACGCTGCATTATCTCCATCGACGTGGCCAATAGGAATTTGTTTTCGAGAATTTTACGAAAAATTTGAAGTTTGGGAGCCGCCGCAACGCTGAATTTTGTTTCAAATATTATTATGATATTTCTTAGTGTTGAATGTTGTTTATTGATCTGTTTTATTATTATTTGTAATTAAGTAGTGTTAGACTAGTTTTTAAGAAACAGTCTGTATGGCACAAAGTGTCAAAGACGAAGGAATAAATTAAATTAAATTAAATTAACTTCAACGTACGATTGACATGTTTCCAAAGGCGAAAGACGGAAAAATAGGCAGGTATGAGCACCGTATTGATGTTGGACAAGCAGCACCACGTAAGCAACGCTACTATCCAATGTCCCCATACGTACTGGAGGAGGTAAACCGAGAAATCGACAGAATGATCTCATTGGACGTAATCGAAGATGCACTGTATTCACCGTGGAATAACCCTCTAGTGGCGGTGAAAAAGAAAACGGGACAACATCGCGTCTGCTTGGATGCGAGACACTTGAACTCCGTGATGGTGAATGAAGGCTATCCGATACCTCAGATTTCCTCGATTCTAAATAATCTCGGCGGCTGCAATTACATCTCGTCGATAGATTTGAAGGATGCGTTTTGGCAATTACCGCTACATCCGGATTCGAGACCGCTGACGGCGTTTACAGTTCCTTCGAGAGGACACTTCCAATTTAAGGTTGTCCCATTTGGATTGTGTACGGCCAGTCAAGCCCTACACACGGTTGATGACGCGACTGTTTGCAGATATGGAACCTGAAGTATTCCACTACCTGGATGACATCATCATTTGTTCCAGGACTTTCGAGGAACACATAAAGACGCTCGAGGAGGTAGCCAAACGGTTACGGCATGCAAACTTGACGATATCAACGGAAAAATCGAAGTTTTGCCGGCGTGAAATCAAATACCTCGGCTACATCCTAAATGAAGACGGTTGGAAAGTGGATGAGGACAAAATCGAAAGCATCGTTAAGTTCCCTTCTCCATCGACTAGAAAGGAAGTGCAAAGATTCCTTGGTCTTTGCAATTGGTACCGGCGATTCATCGTGGACTTCTCAAGAATCGCAGCTCCAATCACGGAACTAACGAAAACGAAAAGTAAATTCTGTTGGAATTCACAGGCTGAACAAGCTTTCCTGAAACTCAAAGCAGCGTTGGTGTCGGCACCGGTATTGGCAATGCCAGATTACACGAAACCGTTTTCGATTGCTTGCGACGCCAGCGATGTGGCAATAGGCGCAGTACTGACGCAGGAGATAGATGGGGAAGAGCATCCAATTTGCTATTTCTCTCAAAAGCTGTCTTCATCCGAAAGGAAATACTCCGTGACAGAGCGGGAATGTTTGGCCGTAATCCGCGCGATCGAAAAGTTCCGTGGATATGTTGAAGGCATACGGTTTACGGTGTACTGTGATAACGCAGCGTTGAGTTACTTAAGGTCGATGAAAAACCCGACGGCGCTAATGAGTAGATGGCTATTAAGATTGAACGCGTATGACTTTGAGATCAAATACCGGAAGGGAAGCATTAACGTTGTACCGGATGCGTTGTCGAGGATCGTTGCAAGCATGGTATTCGCGACGGAAGAAATCAAAGATGGCTGGTATAAGAGCCTACAAGAACGTGTTGCAAAGAACGGTGATAACTTCCCGGACTTTCGATTGACAGGAAACGAGCTGTACAAGAACTGTCTTTGCAAGGACGAAATGGGAAACACGACACACAGATGGAAGAAGGTTGTTCCAAGCGAGGAACGGATCGAGGTCATAAAGCGGTTCCATGATTCCCCGACAGCCGCACACCTTGGTTTCCATAAAACTTGGCAGAAGATACAATCTCATTTCTATTGGCCAAAAATGCAGCTGGAAATCAGCAAGTACATACGCGATTGCGACGCGTGCAAGGCCAGTAAAGCACCGAACACACAGATGATGCCAAAAATGGGAAAGCTGATGCCGGCTAGAATGCCATGGGAACTGGTTTCGATGGACTTCGTAGGTCCGCTGCCCAGATCGAAGCGAGGCAACACAGTGATGTTGGTTATCGTGGACTGGATTACGAAATATGTCATCGTGCACCCAATGCGCAGCGCAGATTCGGTGAAAATGACGGAATTCCTGGAGAAGGAAGTATTTTTGAAATTCTCACGCCCGCGGATAGTACTCTCCGACAACGGGAAGCAATTCGAGTCAATGGCATTTAAATCGTTGCTGTCACGACACAACATCGCCCACATGAAAACGGCGTTCTACTGTCCAATGGTCAACAACACGGAAAGGGTCAACAGAGTCCTAGTAACATGTATTCGTTCCCTGTTAAATGGAGATCACCGAGAATGGGACGAGCAGCTCCCAGCAATCACTGCGGCCATCAACAGTGCTAAACATGAGGCGACCGGCGTAAGTCCGCACGCTGCAAATTTCGGCAGAGACCTGATTCTCCACACGGATCTGTACAAACAACAAGAACTAAACAGTCACGATGACCCGAAGGTGGCACAGGACATGCGGTTATCAAAGATCAGGAGAATTCAGCAGTTCGTTGTACAACGCATACAAAACAACCACGAAAAGGCGAAGCAGCGTTACAACTTCCGTAAGCAAACAGTATCATTCAAGGTGGGGGACCTGGTGTGGCGAAGAGCATTCGGCCTGTCCTCAAAGGCGGACCATGTCAACCAAAAACTGGATCCGAAGTTCACACCGGCCATCATAAAGGAAACCCTCGGAGCCAACCTATATTTGCTGGAGGATGTGCCAACAGGAAGGAAGGGCAGATACCATGCGAAGGACATCAAGGCAGATTAGAGAAAAAATACTCAGCTATGTCGGCGGATTTCAGCCTGCTAACCATGAGCAATGTGCTCCAAAAATACCGTTAGCCGATCGGGACAAATCGTGCCCTGACATGGTGTGGTGAGCAATAACTTCTTTCAAACTACCTCCCCACCATGGCACACCAGCCAGCGTCAAATGGATTCGAGGAGCTGTCTAGGAAGGCCCATGACAACTCGCAGTCGCAGTAAGGAGCGGTCGTGACGTGAGGGACGGTACAGAACTTCCACCAACGAGAAGCAGAAGCCTTCAGCAGGCATGCCGTTAGCGATTCGGGAGAAAACGCACATCTGAAACAGAAGCCTTCAGCAGGCACGCCGTTAGCGATTCGGGAGAAAACGCACGTCGGAAGCAGAAACCTCGAGCAGACACGCCGTTAGCGATTCGGGAGAAAACGCACGTCGGAAGCAGAAGCCTCCAGCAGGCACGCCGTTAGCGATTCGGGAGAAAACGCACGTCGGAAGCAGAAGCCTCCAGCAGCCACGCCGTTAGCGATTCGAGAGAAAACGCATGTTGAGAAGCAGAAGCCTCCAGTAGGCACGCCGTTAGCGATTCGGGAGAAAATGCACGTCGGAAGAAGAAGCCTTCAGCAGGCACGCCGTTAGCGATTCGAGAGAAAACGCATTTCGAGAAAGCAGAAGCCCACAGTAGGCGCGCCATTTCGGAACGAGAGAAATCGACCAGCGAGCACGCGAGCGCAACAGGAAGGAAAGCAGGCAACCGCCGTTGCACAGGGGTGCAGGTCGACGAAGGCGGACCCCTCTGGACTCCGCAGACATAGCAAAAGTCAATCTCATAGGTAAGCTGCTGGTGACACATCAAACCAAGTTATAGACCTCAGTCACTGGCGCAAGCGCGCGAGCATTTTTCGGAGCGAGCAAAACCATGCAGCGGATGGAGCAGGGCAAACCAGGACAACAATTGAGCACAGCAGACCGTGGCGAAGCGGAATCACCAACGGACACACACCGCTCATAGCGGGGATTTCGAGCATGACGAAGCCAAGCACCATACCCTCCTCACAACCTGTCAACTCCTGCTGCCTACAAAACGTTCGAGCGTTTGCCGTTCTCGATACGGGAGAAATCGAAGTACGAGTGTTTACGACACGCAAGCCTCCGCGGGCCAGCCGTTTGTCAGAGCGAGAGAAACTGATACAGTTCACGAATCAAAACGCTGACGGAACGAATAAATTCGGATAAGTTAACCAGCTATGAGCAACACCAGCTACGACAAAATAAAAAAGCCACTCAATACAATACGCTTCGCGGAATCAAAATAACCATTTCCTGGATTGGTGTCAAACTGTGGTCAGATCCAGTGCTAACAAGATCCATAAGATCGGAGGGAACTCAATTGTAGCAGGGGCCGTCATGAAAATCAAAAGAAACGCGATTCTGGGCGCGGTAAAACCCTTGCTACGGACTCATGGCGGTTTAGGAATTAAATACCCCTTCTCCAGCGCAATTATAATCCCCACACTAAGAGTACTATCACTGTTAATTGTAACTTCTCGTAATTTAATTATAATCCTACTAGTTTAGTGTTAAAATTAGTAATGATTATTTGCCTGTTGAGCCGAAGTGGGGGAGGTACAGAGAAGCATGAATAAAAACTCAGTCGGAGACAATTTTACCAAAGATTTGTTGGTGTTGGTGATCGCAAATTTTGCCAGAACTCGCTGGTGTGTGATTGGATTAGTTTAGATGAGATGAAGATTTAGCAAGCGTAGAGGTTTGCAGTTTAGGATTTGCGTTATGTTTGTACTTGTTGAACCTGTTGTTCGTGCAAGTCTCCTGAGCGATCCACCGTCTCTGACCGACTTTTTGTAAGGAAAAGTTTTAGAATTTTTCATGCATCACTAGCTACGATGCATGAAAAATTCATCCGCTTCGGTAATGTTATGTTATGTTTACACATAATGGTTAAGATAATGTGCATATTGAATTAAATTATAAAATTAAATTATGGTTCATTGAGGTAATTATGATAAGCGTGCACGGCATACCCGACAGAAGAAGGTGTGCAAGTAAAACACTCGCTTGACAAAAACAAATTTGTCTGGCAACAAAAACCGGACGTAGGCTACAACGTCAAAAAGGTAAAAAAAAGAAAAAAACGCGAAAAAAGTCAGTAGAGAGGTTAGCGTTGAATCAAAAAGAGTGCGAGTACGGGCAAACGGGGGCTGATCCTGCGGACGGTTTAAAAGGAGGCCCGTAGAGTTGTCAGCAGTCGCCGGGAACACCTACGATACCGTTAACACCGAAGACGCCACTCTCGTATCCGTACCATCATAGGCAGGAGATAAATAAAACATCCCCATCGTCACGATGCGTGAGTACAAAATAGTGCCGCAAGAGTCACCGCCGGCAGTGAATATAAGAGCAAACCACGCTACCGTGCGGATGCTGTGTTCCAACAAGTTCGCCAGTAAAATCAAGATAAAAACGGCAACAACTATTCGGGAGCATCCAATAATCATCCCTCGGCGACGTCGGCCCGGTCCCGAGAGGAAAGTCCGTGCAGTCCGGCTCTTCCCAGGTCGGCAACACTCGTAGTAGCAACAATCACCACGACACTTCGGTTCGATCGCAACAGCCAGAGTCCGGTGCGGTTGACCAAATCCTGAGGTGAGCCGGTTTGGTCCACCGAGTACGAGATCAAGTTTCCGAACAAGGCGATCGAAACCTGTACAGCGGATCTGAATCTGCAAAGAAGACAGCATTACAGACCTCAATTGTTCAGACTGCCCGGGAAAGCAACCACAGCGCATGAGGTGAGCCGGTTTGGTCCACCGAGTACGAGATCAAGTTTCCGAACAAGGCGATCGAAACCTGTACAGCGGATCTGGATCTGCAAAGAAGACAGCATTACAGACCTCAATTGTTCAGACTGCCCGGGAAAGCAACCACAGCGCAGGTGGAAAACGGTGGGAAAACAACCGCCACTACCAATGCAACGGCAAAGCAGCAGATTCATTTGCGGCAACAGAGCGGTTATGGTGAAATTTGTCGGATCGAATATGTTGTGTCGGCGAACCATCTAGTCGCGGAAGAGCGCTGTGTATTTGTGAGGAATGACTAATTCGCTTAGGATAAATAAACCAGTGACGGTGGTCTGGAATAGGCAGCTCTCAAGCAATTCCCGGGGTCACATGATGACGACGGCCAACATCATTAAGGTGAGTGCACCTCTTTTTACCTCCTTCTAAGAACCATATGTGTTTTGGGGCAATTTTGGGAAACGATTTGGGTAAAGTCAACTTTAATTTTACAATTTTTTTCTCAATTCTTGCCATTGGAATACCTTGATGGAGCAAGAAAGCCAAGGCAACAAATTGTTTTTTAAATGAGTTGTATTCGGTGTGCTTCCGAATCCAAGGATTTGTTCAGGTTTGAAAGAAGCAATCAACCCCTAATTGTGAGAAAAGAGCTGCTCTTGTTTAAAAGAAGGAATCAATCCCTAAGTGTGAGTAAACCGGGCAAACGAGTGGATCGCCAGTTTGATTGCGAGGGCTATTTGGCATGCAAACTCAAAGAACTGCTCATATTTAAAGAAGGAATCAACCCCTATGTTTCAGTAAACCAAGCATACCAATGGATCACAGGTTTGCTGAGGAGGGACCTCCGCTTCGGTTTCTCGACCTCGGTAATTGTGCCAAAACCGCATCACACTAGCTTCGCCACATAACCTTTATGAGCTACTATTTACTAACGACGTTATGCCAAATAGACTTCCACCCTGCATGATATAATTACTAATTTTAATTGATTCAACTTGTTAACGCAACATCTTAATATAGATTTACCTCGATTGATGATGTTTCCGAAAGATTTCTTATTATTTTGTCCGGTTAATCACGAGATTCCACCGCTCGAGCTGACAACTACGCCCTACATGCATCAGTTTGCACCTGAAGAGCATTTATGGCGTTGGGAACGGAATCTCAGCGGCGTCGGACAGTACACCTAAAAGCGATGTGGCGGCATAGCCACATTGGTCAGTGTTCGGTTGACTAATGTGGCTACGCCACATCGCTTTCTGGTGCACTGTCCGACTTCGTTACCGCTCAGTCGGTTTTAAATTAGTTATAGCCCCTATGTTTGAGTAACACTGGCAAACGAGAGGATCACAGGTTTGCTTATAACACCGGCGACGGGTGGATCAACGCCTCGTCCAACGGAACCTCAGCGGCTTTGCGCCACTTCGGATCCTTGGCATCGGATATGCGACCAAGTCGCATCACGTTAGCTCCGCTGCATAAGCTCACTTGTTATTGTTCAGTTTATCAAGCGTTGGTTAATTATTTCACATTTCCGCTCTCGTATTTGGTTTATTTAGGTTAAAGTACACCCTTTTGACAAAAATACGCATTTAAATCGGACCTTTATCACTAAAGTCTCTAAACTAGACAATTACCGATTTATGCTTTAGTGAATGTGGTATTCGGGTTAATGACATTCGGGCGAGTGGTCCATTCGGGTTTATGGCATTCGGGTAAATGGTCCATTCGGGTTAATGACATTCGGGTAAATGGTCCATTCTGGTAAATGGTTTACGGGCGAACGTCATTCGGGTAAATGACTTTCGGGCGAATGTGATAGAACCGTTCCTATAGAGCCAGTGTGGAAGTATTTTACCCCTTTACCATGTCTTCGGAATTGTGTACAGGAAAATATTGGTAGAGGTGCAAAGAAAATAGCTGAATTACATATTTGTTTTGTTTTACATATTATTATAGCATACTGCGACTATCAAATTTCTTTTTCAAAACTTCTTAAATTCGCAGATTTTAGGCGAAAGATAATGAATCTAGTAATAACAGCTTATTGGAACTGGTTGCAATGAAAAACGTTATTTGGTAGTAAGTTCATCTCTATTATGTTTTTGTTGCAAATTTGATTCTGATGGAATCATTATATGCTGGCCAAATTTGCTAGAAACATGTAGTATGTGATAAAAATGTTGGATTGATTAGTACCAGATAAATTTTGGCGAAATGTGTGTTAATAAACTGTCATTATTATATGTATTATAGCAACATATCTAAATATGACAAAGAAATTGGCTGCACTGCCAACCTCGCTATCTGCATATACTCATCTGTCATCTGGTACAAGAAAGGCAAGATAACCAAAAATACGAAGCGAGTTGTCTCTTCTTGTCTTAAGCGGACCCTACACGGGACAAGAATATTGTCAATAAAAATATTGTCAAGACTGCTTCAATACGTCAATCCCATTTGATTTCTACATGATCAACATTTTCAAGACACCCTTACACGATCAATATATTGATCAATAATCGATTTATTGACAATATTTCTGCACGTGTAGGGTCCGCTTTAGGTTTACCCGGATCTCATTTGACTGGTGCTCACTGGGTAAATTGAAAGCGGATCTATTAGATTGAGAGGATCAAACGAAGGAGGTTGAATATGAATCGCGACTCATTTGAAAGCAACGGTGAGTGAAGTGCCATGAACCGAGCTTCAGATAAACAGCAACTGATGCGTTAAATGAATATGAATGCTACCGTAGACGGCTGATTTACTGCGTTCATTCAGTTTCGATTGAATGAAATGAAATTTTACTGCACTGATTTGTATATTAACGTGTTCGACACGTGTATGTGACTTCGCGTGTATGATTTCGATTTTATAATGATGTAGTGTGTATTTTTATTTGATCGCGTGCTGATGCTTAATTTTTAGTGTATGGTGCAGATGGTAGAAGAGAGTCCGTTTCCCATATCACTAGAGTTCCAAGTCATGTCACCATGGAACGTGTTGTTTAGTGAATATGAGCGTCACTTTTTTATTGGTTCAACTGAAGACATTAGTCCAGTCTGCTAGGACCGAGGTAAGACTTCCCGACGTGACCGTTTCATGATCGCGCGAGTGGTGGGTTAATGTCTGTGACCGCGTTTGGAAGTTTCAAGATGCCACGTTTATTTAACTACCGGATTTTTTTTTTTTCGTGTAGACGAAATCGCGGGCGTAAGTATGTGTGGATTATTGCAATTGAATGGTCGCATTTGTGGCCAGGTTTGTGTTATCGCGAAGGCCACGAGCGTTTGTACCTATATGAGTATAGATAGCGTATAGTAGAGATATACCAATAACAGAAATCATAACATGACGAATAAAGAAAAAAAAAGATGCAAAGAGCTTGATTAGAAGTGTATGAATTGACCGATACTATTTTTTTTACATCAGTAATGGAAAAGCAAACTAATAGATGTGCAAAAGTACAGATTAATGAAGGGGTCATGCATAAATGACGTAGCATTTTAGGGGGTAGGGGGGTACACCAAATTTGTAACGAAGTGTGACGAGGGGGAGGGTAGGGTCAGAAGTTGTGCGACGTAGCATTAAGTTTAAATTTTTTGGCGGGCATCAAAACCATTAATTAGAGAAAACAATTTAATGTTCCTCCATTCCTAAGTTGATTTTCACGCGGTTTTTGATTTCGTAAATTTTACTGTTCGCGGAATGGCAGGCTCGCAAAGAAAAGAATAGATTTTTCATGCGGATTTAAATTTCCACATTAGTTAGCTAATATTGCTAACTAGTAGACTTATTTTGGTAGCTGAATTAAATTTTCTTTCGGATTCAATCAAAGAAAATTTAGTAATTTAGTTGAGCTTATGCTTCCTAAAATCGTTGGCAGCTGCAGGATTGGGAACTTTTCTTCATGCTTTATGACATGTAAAATTCTAAACAAAACTATCCACACTATATTTGTCATGAAATGGGCTTCTTTTGTAGGCAATTTGCTGTTATAATGAAAATGTTGATAAAAGTCGTCAAACATTTTGTAAGACCATATATTTAAAAGAATTGAAAAACATATGTAATTTTTTCATCTCCCGGTCACGTTGCGTGGGGGGGGGGGGGGGGGTTAGAGATATGCTGCGTCATTTACCAGGGGGAGGTTAGAATTTTGTTACCAAATGTTACGAGGGGGGAGGGAGGGGTCGAAAATCGCCAGAAAAAAGCTACGTCATTTGTGTACGGCGCCGAAGTAGAATAGAAAAACACATGTAACATGCAATCAAACTCGTGTTGTATATTTACTATTAACGACAATTGCATGCTGTTAGACTTTCATCATACTATGCTGGCCGGGAATGGATGACTCACGTGGGTCGGTAAATTGATTGTACCCTTATTTATTCAATCCGACTTTCCCGAATGAATAGAACCAAATGCACAAATTGATCACCAGAAGTATTAGCCACTATTCTATCATATATGCCAGTTCTGCATCCATTCCCTGGCCACACTGTCACAAATTGATTGTACCCTTATTTATTCAATCCGACTTTCCCGAATGAATAGAACCAAATGCACAAATTGATCACCAGAAGTATTAGCCACTATTCTATCATATACGCCAGTTCTGCATCCATTCCCTGGCCCAACTGTCACAAATACTCAGACGAATACATACATAGATAGATGTACGACTAGCACATAACAATTGTACACTAGTACGAAATACTACGATTATTACAAAGCGACAACTAATAGGTTCCTACTTATGTATTCATTAAATTAATTTAATTATTAACTTAATTTAATTAGTATATGCACGATGACGAATTCGACCGATAAATGGACACACAATGACTCCCACTGTGAGCCCCGTGCACAAATACCGCCTTCAAATTGTGGAACAATATTTGCAAACACGGCACACAGCAAAAGTCAATGCACGACGACCCGCCAGTCGGACACATCACCGCGCACACACCAACGGTTGAGCGTTTGTATGCTCAGGTGCTATTAAGAAGCATAGAACATAAAAAGGCGCAGCATTTTAAAGCAGTTGTTCTTTAGCGCTGATTGCCTGATGATGTTTGCAATACTGTCAAACCCCTCAACCTTGGGGAGGGTATTTTAATTCCGAAATTTATTGCGCCAAAAATTTTAAGTTTTTATGTAATATAAATGGAAAATTTAATCCCTTCCCCTATGTTGATGGGTTTGACGGTATTGCACACATCCTCAAGCATGCTTCGTGTATCAGTTTTAAGGAACCTCTGACAGAAAATTGTTTTATGATGGTTATTGTATTACGCCTCGATAATGGTGCATCGAGGAGACCAAGAGGGCTTATGGGTCTTTTTATTGTGTTTTCGTACTCTTCATACGACCAACCACTAGCCTGTGCGCACTGATGTGACCGACTGGCGGGTCGACATGAATTGACTTTTGCTGTGGGTTGTGTTAGCAAACATTGTTCTACAGCTTAATGGCGGTGGACATGGCTCGCAGCACAGTGGAGGTCACTATGTGTTGATTTATCGGTCAACTTCGTAATCGCGCACAGTCCAATAATTTAAGGAAATGTATAAGCAGAAGCCTATTAGTGTTAGTGTAGTAATAATTCTCGACAAACATATGATTACGGTCTAAAAGCCAACTGTCAAAATCCACTTTGAATGGAAATTCCGGACAAACCGTTACACGCCAATCACAGATGTTGGTTGTAAATAAAAGAGAAAAGTTTTCTCTTTCATAAACTGTTGTAACCTGTGTTCGACTAGTAACGGTTTGCCTGGAATTTCCATTCAAAGTGGATTTTGACAGTTGGCTTTTAGGCCATAATCATATGTTTGTCGAGAATTGTAGTCCATGTGTATATGTTCCGCTGAATATTTGTGACAGCTAGGCCAGGGAATGCATGCAGAACTGGCGTATGTAATAGAATAATGGGGATTCCTCTCTAGGATTCGTTGGTCACTTTTTCTGGCGTACAGTTTACCGACGCACGTGAATCGTCCATTCCCGGTCAGCATACCATGAAAAATTCTAACATGATGCAATTGTCATTAATGGTAAATCAATACAGTCGTGATTCGCTGGCTGGTCTTAACTAGACCGCTTTTTAATTTGACCTCCGCTAGTTGGATCAAAGATAAACTCAAGATTACTAGTTTTTATACAAAGCAGTAATAATGTATGGTGTACAAACCGTGAACCGATGGACCAAGTTACAGTAAGCTTTGGTTTACGCCTTGGATTGCGTCGGTACGCCTTAAAAATACCATGAAAACTAGCGTACCATTGACAATAATAAACAATACTGGGGAATAATCCACTCAGCCAAAACATACAGTGAACTTCATAAGTATATTTTTAGCCACCAGCAGGACGTATGTAAATCATAAGATTATCTTATGAAGCGGCATTTATTTCGTCAAATCGGTTTGCTATGATTTGGTTTTCCATAACGCATCTTCGATTTTTCATAGGACAAAATTATATATTTCTCTTATGTTATGTTTATGTGAATCATAAGATGCTCGTATGAAACTCAAGCGAGTAACGTATGCAGTACCCAATAAACTCGTATTTTTCCATAGTCATCTTATGATAACATAGTTTTGGTACTTTTCACATACATACATCATACGATAATTCTTATGAATCTCGCTGTATGTTTTGACTGAGTGTAGTATTCTTTCTGGACATATTACGATATTAAACCGAAATTGGTATATTTTCGAAACTGTCCGGTTATTCTATAAAGGAATGTTTTTATTATGTTGCTGCATAAAGGTATGTTCTCATTTTGGTATGAACAATACTATAACTCGTATAACTTCATAGAAAACAAGTCCAAAATGGATAACAATACTGGGGAATCGCAAGCAAAGCAGTAACATGACAAAAAACTACTGTCCCCAGTACAGCCACCAGACACGAGCGGTACAGCTTCTCTTTCTTTATTTAACATTTTTTAATATTTTCAATCTTTTTAATATTTTTATTCAAAAATGACGACGATGAATGCGGCTCATTTACGCCACGGCCGGCATCAACGCTTTCGTGTGCGGGCCTCTCCCTTTGACTATGCAGAGAAAAATGTACAAAGCGAGAGAACAAACTTTACTACGCCACACTCTCACCGAGCAGTCGGAGTACAGCAGCAAAACAAAAATGTATTCTACTGCTGTACGGGAAAATGTACTCGGTTTGGCTACCGTTCTGGCAAGAACTGTAGTGATGCGTCGATGTAGCGGGCTGTACGGCTTGTGCAAATGTAAATATACCGAAAAAATGTAGTTTATCGGTACCCTGGTTCGAGCATCAGATTACCAATAGACCTTTCTCGTCAAAACATTTTATATGCAGAACAGCTTCCGTTTTCATCGCTGGATCGATTCTAAATACTGTCACGTTAATTTAGTGTCTCTAACTATTGAAAAAATCAAAATTCTTCAAACTACCCATTTTACTCTGTATTCCCCTGTCCTATTTTATCTTGATTCTCCATACTGTTACACCATTTGGATGAACTTCGAGTGGGGAATATGAAATAAAGTTACGGCGGGTAGCCTATAACAAAGTTCCAGTAGCCTACCGCTCTCCGGCATCTATTTTAATCTGCCTATTCGCCGTTTCGTTTACTGGGTATGAACTCCAAGAGTTCATTCCAATTTGTCAAAACATTGTTGTGACGTAGATGAACCCCAAAACAGTGTTGCAGAATATATCGATTTATCGACATTTAAACCGATTTTTAATTTCAATGCCAATAAAGTTACTAAAAATACCGATTTCTTTTTTCTTAACAAAAAATAACGATTTTCATATAATAAGATTAATTTATATTGCGTATGGGCCACGGTGTTCCTAAAACCGTTATTAACAAAAAAATGACCATAAATTTGTCATACGGCATTCGAAAGATACAGTATCCAAGCATCTTCTCAGTGAATTTCAAAATGATCCATCGAGGGATTCGAGAGAAATTGCAATTTGAAGTTTTATGACACGTTTCATAAGGCTACCAGCAAACACCCACGGGTTTGGTCCTATCTCTACAAACAAAAATTTTTTTGTCTACTTATTTAGTACATGGCATTCGAAAGATATAGTAATCAAGTATATCTCCTGCAAGTTTGAAAATATTTTATTGACGGAATCCAAATTTATAACGGTTTGGATGTGGTATGCGGTCATATATGGGTTTTCTACCAGACTTCAAGCGTGAATCCATGTTTGTCCATTGACTATTTAGATCGTTTATACGTGTCGCGGTTTTTAAAGGAAAACCTGACCATTTAATTACATAAATATAATGCACAAAAAGGTGTTATTTATATGGTACACTGAAAAATATGAAAATAGGGTTGTCTACCAAACGTTAAATATAATGTGTAAATTAAAAAAATGGATAAAAGTCGGAATGTTTACTTCAAAAGGCCATATTTCAATGGTTTGTTGACCGATTCTAATTATTTTTTTCATTATTGAACAAGTAGACGTTTCATCGTTAATTTTCTTTAAGAAGAATACGATTTCTTTTTTCTTAACAAAAAATAACGATTTTCATATAATAAGATCAATTTATATTGCGTATGGGCCACGGTGTTCCTAAAACCGTTATTAACAAAAAAATGACCATAAATTTGTCATACGGCATTCGAAAGATACAGTATCCAAGCATCTTCTCAGTGAATTTCAAAATGATCCATCGAGGGATTCGAGAGAAATTGCAATTTGAAGTTTTATGACACGTTTCATAAGGCTACCAGCAAACACCCACGGGTTTGGTCCTATCTCTACAAACAAAAATTTTTTTGTCTACTTATTTAGTACATGGCATTCGAAAGATATAGTAATCAAGTATATCTCCTGCAAGTTTGAAAATATTTTATTGACGGAATCCAAATTTATAACGGTTTGGATGTGGTATGCGGTCATAGATGGGTTTTCTACCAGACTTCAAGCGTGAATCCATGTTTGTCCATTGACTATTTAGATCGTTTATACGTGTCGCGGTTTTTAAAGGAAAACCTGACCATTTAATTACATAAATATAATGTACAAAAGGTGTTATTTATATGGTACACTGAAAAAATATGAAAATAGGGTTGTCTACCTAACGTTAAATATAATGTGTAAATTAAAAAAATGGATAAAAGTCGGAATGTTTACTTCAAAAGGCCATATTTCAATGGTTTGTTGACCGATTCTAATTATTTTTTGATTATTGAACAAGTAGACGTTTCATCGTTGATTTTCTTTAAGAAGAATATAAAATAGAGTTGCCTACTTCAAACAATAGACAACATAATTATCCTCAATTATATGTATTATCACTATTTAGTGAATATCTTTGTATTCAAAACGATGACCTATACATTACTTGAATGCAATGAACGCAAACTACAAATGATGGAAAAATAAAACCATAAATTTAAAAAATATGAAGGTATTTGCTGATTCAGATCAATTTATGTTATGATACGGTTTTTGTTGGAAATTTTGTACAATCGCTGGTTGGGTTGACAGATGTTAAAACTGGTCAAAGGGGATGTTATTAGTACAAGTTCATCTGCTCATATCTCTAACTATTGTCAGTTTTATTGTCGAATTGAACTTATCATGAGAATTTGACATCCAGATGTTTATACAATTGCAATTGCAATCAACTAGTATATAAAAATGGATAGGAAGCTATTTTTAAAACAAAAATATTTACTAAATAATGATAATACATATAGTTGAGATCAACTATATCGCCTATTTATTGATGTAGATGACTCTGTTTTATATTCTTCTTAATGTAAATTAACAATGAAACGTTTACCTGTTCAATAATGAAAAAATAATTAGAATCGGTCAACAAACCATTGAGATATGGCCTTTTGAAGTAAACATTCCAACTTTTATTCATTTTTTAGTTTTCACATTATATTTAACGTTTGGTAGACAACCCTATTTTCATATTTTTTCAGTGCACCATATAAATAACACCTTTTGTACATTATATTTAAATAATTAAATGGTAAGGTTTTCCTTTAAAAATCGCGACACGTATAAACGATCCAAATAATCAATGGACAAACATGGATTCACGCTTGAAGTCTGGTAGAAAACCCATCTATGACCGCATACCACATCCAAACCGTTATAAATTTCGATTCCGTCAATGAAATATTTTCAAACTTGCAGGGGAAATACTTGATTACTATATCTTTCGAATGCCATGTACTAAATAAGTAGACAAAAAAAATTTTGTTTGTAGACATAGGACCAAACCCGTGGGTGTTTGCTGGTAGCCTTATGAAACGTGTCATAAAACTTCAAATTGCAATTTCTCTCGAATCCCTCGATGGATCATTTTGAAATTCACTGAGAAGATGCTTGGATACTGTATCTTTCGAATGCCGTATGACAAATTTATGGTAATTTTTTTGTTAATAACGGTTTTAGGAACACCGTGGGGCCTTTTTAGAAAATTTCTTCACCTTTCCACATCAAATAATCCGGAAATTGATTCAGCAATCTGCCAGGTTACTATCAAAATTTCAAATGAAGCTCAACAACTGATTCTGAAATTGATTGAGCTCAGTAGGTTTGATTACATAACATTAGAATGATCTATAATTTAAAACCAATAATTTGCAGTTGCAGGTAACTTTTGGTTAGCATACATCTTCACACCGCACAGTGGGCCCGGGCCGGTCAAAACCTCCAAAATTTATTGTCGATTTCCATACCTTTTATATTTTTTCCTGAATGCACATTATCTAAAGCTGCATTCGCCAAATTTTTGAGTCAATCGATTGAAAAATATAAGTGCTACATTTTTTGAACCGTATAAGGTCTTGAAAATCTGCATGAATTTGAGTGACAAAAAGTTTTTGCTCATTCTAATTCATCTTGCTGTAATAGGTACTACAATGATAATTTAACAACACGTATAGGCGTTTCTAATAGAAAATCATCTCAGGAATTCAATGGTGTATTTCGATTTGTGAAATAATAAGTATTTAAAAAGTTACCAATAAAATCAATATAACTCAGTTGTTTAACGCGGACTTATTTACGTTCAGAGTGTCATCTCTTTACCGGTAAAAGCGTGTTGAAGGATCTCATCTAGTACAACTGACGTAGAATTTTATCAAGTTTTCAAAAATCATAGTGCCATCTTGCGCCGCACAGTGGCTGGAGGCTGGCCAAAACCTCAAAAATTTATTTTTGAAATATTGATATTTTATATTTTTCCTAAATTTCTCATATATTGAATGATGTATATTCAAAATTTTATGATCATTGGATAAGAACAAGATTTTTAACATGAGTTTAAACGTAGCAAAGTCCGGACTTTTTAATGATTTTCATTGCTTGGAACTATGACTTTTTAGTTTAAATATGTTTGAGATGGTCAGATCAAAAATACTTTTTTCACTAATGTATTCTGCACAAATTTCGGAATCATTACGGAACGGTCACATAGTATACATTCTATGGGAAATAACCTCTACTTTTCGAATATCATGGTCTCGTTCTGCGCCTAGGTGCGCAAAAAGTTTTAAGGAGATTTTGAAGCTTTGTTGCTGATATGGAGGCGTGTGTAAAATAGTTAGACAATCTACAGTAAAACAACACGTTATACAATGGATTTAAAGTAGTGTTCTTCATTTGTTATGATATTGCTGACATTGGTGAACAGTAACGGAAAATCTATCATGAAAACGGGATCATAGTTATAAGAAAGGTTAAATGACACTATATGGAAATATGCATTAAATATTTTACGACTTTTGACATCAAAAATTAGCTCAGCACCTCAAAATTAGCTTAAATTGTGATTTTCAACCAATTTAGGTAACATTTTAGGTTTTGTCCGACTTTTGTTTGAAGATCCGCCACTGTGCGCCGTTTTGCGCCAAAGGTTGATATTTGAACATTTCTAAAATTAGTTTTTTCGTGGAGACGCTTGGTTTTTTTTAATTTCATTAAGTTTTGCATTATTATTCACCGGTGGATTTCTTTTTCTGAACGCTGCTTGTAAATTCAGGGTTTGGGGCGATTTTCTTGATACAAATATAAGTATGCCTTAACCGTCTTGTAACTATGACTCGTGTTTCTACATTTTCACAGTTATCTGCAGTATAGAAAAATTCAAATAAATAGAAGCCAACGAGGCAACTAACTGCAACAATTATTATATCTTTCCATGAATCATATGGTAGGTATTGGTCGTTAGCTTTACTGGTGACCGATGTAAGGTAAACACGTGAGTGTGGGAAGTGTTCTTTTTACCCGATTTTTAGTTATTGGCAGTAATGCAACGTTTATTTTCAAGTGCAAACTCCCTATCGAATCTATCACAATCAACAATCAAATTCAAAATCTCCAACAATAATTCACGTCCAAATTGACGAGAGCTTCATGCAAAAACGCTCACGCCTCTATTTCAAAGCATACACACACAGTGTAAAGTATGCTCAGGATATTTTCGTACGAAAAACCAAGTCAGTACCCACAAGGAGAGATATTCATATCATCATTGGAATTGAAAATCAATGGAAAAGTATTGAGCGGCGTAGCTGCAGTATACATAGTATGAGCAACTGTGAATAGAGCATAATAGGGCCTTATTTAATATCTTCATCAAAATCAAATAAACCTGTCATCTTTTAATAGCTTTGGCGATAACTATAAATAAATGAACCAATAAACAAAAATTGGAGGCATTCTATCAAACACCTTTAGATATGCTATCTTTTATAACTATTCTAAACGCATACGTTCATAAAATAGTACATGAGGATTATCTCTTAAAGAGCTATGAAGAAATGATTTTCCTCTACGATGGTATTCAGATTGGACTGAAGATCTACAAACAAATGTATAAAATTACATCATTTTTTATTCTCCAGATTTCGATAAATTGGAACCACCCTAGCTAACTCGTTACTAAGGACTACCACTGAAGAAATGATTTTCCTCTACGATGGTATTCAGATTGGACTGAAGATCTACAAACAAATGTATAAAATTACATCATTTTTTATTCTCCAGATTTCGATAAATTGGAACCACCCTAGCTAACTCGTTACTAAGGACTACCATAGGGAATCAAAATGTTTCTGTTCACTTAGGAAGTATCTGTTTTGAGATGTTAATAAAATTCATATTTGCGGAATTTAAGAAAAACTTTTAGAACCACCCTAGGCTGTCTAAAGTTCATTTTGGCGTCCTAATTTAATCAAAATCGAGTTCAGCGTACCAAGATTACCCTTAGATGATATTTTCAAACATTTTAAACCACTTTTGAAATTTTGTCCAGCTTTTGTATGGAGTGGATCCACTGTGCACCGATAAATACCTATTTATTATTTAGAACTATACCGATATTAGATTTGTTCCAGTACCAGTAGAAAGTAGAAGTACTCCGAAGCAAACAGAGAGAAAATCGTTCCTATGTTCTCTTCTCTTTTTTCTTCTTCCCTTATCAAACTGGAGTAAAAAGCAAGTATTTTTCGCTTCTGTTTGCTCCGGAGCAACTTCTGTGTACTAGAACAAACCCCATTCGTTTACGAGCGGTCTATCGAGAAACAAGTGTTTTTTCCAGTCCGTCATTGTTAGATAAAAAATCGTACTAATCCCCGTTCAAGGTTATCTTGCACATTCTCTACCTCTCGAGGTTTTGGACTTTTTTCTTCTTTTGTGCGTGTGTTAACCGTTAGGCCGTCTTCAGCCTTTTGTTCGCGTAGTGAGGATTGAACAATAGCCAGCTATATAAAAGCTGGACTGGTGCGTCGTGGGAAACAAATTTACAGGTAAGTAAAATCTACCTCTTTTGACACATTTACGGCTTATTCGTGTCTGCACGGGTGCTAACCCCGTGCATCGACGGTGTCGATGGCTCGCTCCCCGGACGGCCAAATGGAGGTCGAATCGACTCCAAAGGCTCTCCCCGACCCAAACAATATCCAGAGCTCTCGACCGGTCCCTTTGTGGTCTTCTTTCGGCCAAAAACAAAATCGCTGAATCTATTACAGATTTCAAAAGACCTGACGGAACGGTTCTCGGCTGTGACCGATATAAGAAAGGTCCGCTCAGACAGGGTCAGGGTCGTGTTGGCTAATTCAAAGCAGGTAAACGATATTGCTTGCTGCGAGCACTTTACGAAGGACTATTACGTGTATATTCCAGCTGTAAAAGTACAGTCTGAAGGCGTTGTCACCAATGAGAGTTTGACATGCGAGGATCTTCTGGAGTAGGGGGTTGTCCGTTTTAGAGTCGCTTCAGGAATCAGAATATATTGGCTCAAATGGCACGTTCCCCGTACATAGTCGGGGATTTGTGCCTTGCCGTGTGTTTTCATCATTTCCTGAGCGGAAGGAAAGGACAAGGAGATGTGGGGAAGTAGAATTGGAAGGGTGGGAAAAATAACAGCACAAAACAAAAATAAACAACAGGCAAGTTAAACTCACAAGTAGTTCAACTTGCCTGCGGATAGGCCTAAAGCTCTTTACCACATTGGATAAGAAACTTTAGTATGTCTCTGAGTTTCAGTCGTCCAAACATGGTTTCGTCTATATAAGGACGGCTGAAGACTCGAAATCGCAATTGCGCTACCGCTGGACAGTTGCATATCAGATGATATGAGGTTCCGTAGTCGGATTCACAAAGATCACATGAAAAAGACTCAGCGCGCTGAATAGTTGCCATGTGATAATTGAGTTTGCAGTGGCCGGTTAAAGCCCTGGTCAGCATGCCGCAGTGGAGCTTCGAAAAATGTAACTGATTTTTCGAAACCACTGGGCCTGGTTGTTCTAGAAACGCCTTTGTTTGGCGACACGTTTGTAGCCCAGGACCGTATTTTTTCCCTTATCCAACTTGTCGAAATTGGCAGCGCGGGCTCAGGACCAACGAAGTCAATCGCTGAACCTGCCCTGGCCAATTCGTCAGCCCATTCATTTCCAGTAATATCGCAATGTCCGGGCACCCAGACAAAGTAGCTTAGTTCTTCGATTTGGGTTCGGCACGCGATCAGTAGCTTGGAGCGGGATTTGTCTGAGCTAAGGGCCTTGATTGCAGCCTGACTATCGGAGCGGAAGTTTATAACTCTGCCGGACAAACTCAGTTGAAGGGCCGATTGCACCCCGCACATAATCGCAAAGATTTCTGCTTGGAATACAGTACAGTATCTACCTAGTGTGTGAGATTGTTCCAATCTTATTTCACGACAGTAGACACCAGCACCAGCACGTCCCTCCATCAGAGAACCGTCAGTGTAACAAACCACTTGCGTTTGTTGTTGTCTTTCCAGACAACCACTCCTCTCGAGAGGGAATCTTCACATGGAATGTCCTGTAAGGAAAACTACAAGTGAGTGTAATATCGCTGGGAGCAAGAATATCTTCCCATGTAACCATTTGTGACCACAATCGTGTATGACTGGTAGCAAGATCAGCATGATAACTGTTCCAAAGCCCAGTAAGCTGCAGTCTGTATGTACATGATAGTGCTTCTTGTTTTAAGTGTATGTGTAATGGTTTGATATTTAGAAGTGCCTCAAGAGCAGCAGTCGGAGTCGTACTGAAAGCACCAGTCAACGCCATGAGCGCCATTCTTCGCAGATGGTTTAGCTTTTACTGGACTGTCACCACCTCTCCCCTCTGCCACCACTCAAGGCATCCGTATGACAGTATTGGACGTACAATTGTCGTGTAAATCCAATAGATGTATTTAGGTTTGAGACCCCAGGTCTTTCCAAAAGTTCGTCTGCACTGCCCGAAGGCCATGCACACTTTCTTGACTCTGAACTCAATGTGAGCAGACCAATTCAGTTTGGAATCCAATATGACTCCAACGTATTTGACTTGATCTGCACACAGTAGCTCAGAATCAAAGAACTGCAAGGGACGAACCCCGGTTGTTATTCGCTTCTTCGTGAAAAGAACCATTGAAGTTTTGCTTGGGTTAACTGATAGTTTAACTTGTCGACACCACTGTTCGACAGCTCTTAATGCCTGTTGCATTAAGTCAAAGATTGTTCCGATGCAAAATCCAGTAATTAGTATTTGGTAATCGTCAGCAAACCCGTAGGTTGGAAATCCAAGCTCATTGAGTTTCTTCAACAAGCCGTCAGCTACTAAGTTCCATAACAAAGGTGACAGAACGCCGCCCTGAGGACAACCGCAAATACTCAACTTCCGTATCTCAACCTGTCGCAGTGACGAGCAAAGTATGCGGTTTCTAAGCATTGCGTTTATCCAACCTGAGATACATGCAGGTATCCCATGACCGCGCGTCGCTTCCAGAATAGACTGGAAGGACACATTGTCAAAAGTACCCTCAATATCTAGGAATACACCCAAGCTAGATTGCTTGAGCGAGAAGGCTTTCTCAATGTTGTAAACAACATCGTGAAGCAGTGTGATCGTGGATTTCCCACACTGATATACATGTTGCATTTTGTGCAGTGGATATTCAACTAAACTAACGTTCCTGCTGTGATGATCGATTATCCGTTCCAAAGCTTTCAGAAGAAAAGAACTTAAGCTGATAGGCCTAAAACTCTTGGCTTCTTCATAGCTTGAGCGCCCCCCTTTGGGAATAAATCTAACAGTTATTTCTCACCATGCTTTCGGGATATACCCGGTAGCAAGACTGGAAAGCAAAATCTTTTTCAAGACATGTTTAAGAATATCACATCCCTTTTGCAGTAGCACGGGAAGTATTCCATCTTTTCCGGGTGATTTGTATGGAGCAAAGCTGTCAACTTCCCACTTGACCGATTCAGTGGAAACCAATGCGCGTGCTAACGCCCACGAGTCACCAGAATGAGATCTGTGAACATTGTTCAACTCCGGATCGATACAACCTGGAAAGTGTGTGTCGAAGAGACAATTAAGAACATCTTTTTCGTCCGTCACATAAACACCATCTCTGGTTTTTAAGGAGTTCATCTGAAAATCATTCGATTTGGAGAGAATTTTATTTAATCTGCTAGCCTCGTTCAGACTAGAGACATTAGTGCATAGGCTTTGCCAGCCAGCTCGTTCTGCAGATCTAAGACATTTCTTATATGCACTACGAGCTGACCTGAAAGCCCTGGCGTCATCACGCTGACGCCGGTTCCAAGCTCTTCTCATAACTTTCTTAATTCTTTCAAGCTCAGCCCTCCATCAAGGGGTTCCCCTAGTCGATTTAACAGTACGAAGTGGACAAGCTTCTTCGTAGGATGCTAATATGAATGAGTTTGTCGTATCCACGACGTCATCTAAGTCGTCTAGTTGACTAATTGTTGGAAAATATCCATGAAATTTAGTCGCCAAGTTTTCCAAAAAGAGGTCCCAGTTTGTAGATTTAAGATTACGATATGTCACCACATTGAAGGTGACATCAAAATGATCGAAAAATATATATTTATGATCGGATAGAGACGGTTCAGTTTCATTTGGAACCTGCCAATTTCCCAGTTCATGCAAAATTCTATCAGAGCAAAGTGTTATGTCTAACACCTCCTCTCTCCCAGACCAGACGCAAAAGTTGGTCGGTTTCCCACATTCAGAATATGGAGATCTGTACAACTTATGTACTCCATCAGTTCAGAGCCTCTCAGATTGATGTCTGATCTGCCCCAAATGATGTGATGAGCATTCGCATCACTGCCGATAATGAGCGGAAGCCCATTTCTGCTACAATATGATACAACGCTTTTGAAATCATCAGAAGGAGATGATTCGTTATGCGGTAGGAATGCTGAACAATATATATATATATATATATATATATATATATATATATATATATATATATATATATATATATATATATATATATATATATATATATATATATATATATATATATATATATATATATATATATATATATATATATATATATATATATATATATGTATATGTATATATATATATATATATATATATATATATATATATATATATATATATATATATATATATATATATATATATATATATATATATATATATATATATATATATATATATATATATATATATATATATATATATATATATATATATATATATATTGTTCAGCATACCTACCGCATAACGAATCATCTCCTTCTGATGATTTCAAAAGCGTTGTATCATATTGTAGCAGAAATGGGCTTCCGCTCATTATCGGCAGTGATGAAAATGCTCATCACATCATTTGGGGCAGCTCAGATATCAATCTGAGAGGCTCTGAACTGATGGAGTACATAAGTTGTACAAATCTCCATATTCTGAATGTGGGAAACCGACCAACTTTTGCGTCTGGTCTGGCAGAGAGGAGGTGTTAGACATAACACTTTGCTCTGATAGAATTTTGCATGAACTGGGAAATTGGCAGGTTCCAAATGAAACTGAACCGTCTCTATCCGATCATAAATATATATTTTTCGATCATTTTGATGTCACCTTCAATGTGGTGACATATCGTAATCTTAAATCTACAAACTGGGACCTCTTTTTGGAAAACTTGGCGACTAAATTTCATGGATATTTTCCAACAATTAGTCAACTAGACGACTTAGATGACGTCGTGGATACGACAAACTCATTCATATTAGCATCCTACGAAGAAGCTTGTCCACTTCGTACTGTTAAATCGACTAGGGGAACCCCTTGATGGAGGGCTGAGCTTGAAAGAATTAAGAAAGTTATGAGAAGAGCTTGGAACCGGCGTCAGCGTGATGACGCCAGGGCTTTCAGGTCAGCTCGTAGTGCATATAAGAAATGTCTTAGATCTGCAGAACGAGCTGGCTGGCAAAGCCTATGCACTAATGTCTCTAGTCTGAACGAGGCTAGCAGATTAAATAAAATTCTCTCCAAATCGAATGATTTTCAGATGAACTCCTTAAAAACCAGAGATGGTGTTTATGTGACGGACGAAAAAGATGTTCTTAATTGTCTCTTCGACACACACTTTCCAGGTTGTATCGATCCGGAGTTGAACAATGTTCACAGATCTCATTCTGGTGACTCGTGGGCGTTAGCACGCGCATTGGTTTCCACTGAATCGGTCAAGTGGGAAGTTGACAGCTTTGCTCCATACAAATCACCCGGAAAAGATGGAATACTTCCCGTGCTACTGCAAAAGGGATGTGATATTCTTAAACATGTCTTGAAAAAGATTTTGCTTTCCAGTCTTGCTACCGGGTATATCCCGAAAGCATGGTGAGAAATAACTGTTAGATTTATTCCCAAAGGGGGGCGCTCAAGCTATGAAGAAGCCAAGAGTTTTAGGCCTATCAGCTTAAGTTCTTTTCTTCTGAAAGCTTTGGAACGGATAATCGATCATCACAGCAGGAACGTTAGTTTAGTTGAATATCCACTGCACAAAATGCAACATGTATATCAGTGTGGGAAATCCACGATCACACTGCTTCACGATGTTGTTTACAACATTGAGAAAGCCTTCTCGCTCAAGCAATCTAGCTTGGGTGTATTCCTAGATATTGAGGGTACTTTTGACAATGTGTCCTTCCAGTCTATTCTGGAAGCGACGCGCGGTCATGGGATACCTGCATGTATCTCAGGTTGGATAAACGCAATGCTTAGAAACCGCATACTTTGCTCGTCACTGCGACAGGTTGAGATACGGAAGTTGAGTATTTGCGGTTGTCCTCAGGGCGGCGTTCTGTCACCTTTGTTATGGAACTTAGTAGCTGACGGCTTGTTGAAGAAACTCAATGAGCTTGGATTTCCAACCTACGGGTTTGCTGACGATTACCAAATACTAATTACTGGATTTTGCATCGGAACAATCTTTGACTTAATGCAACAGGCATTAAGAGCTGTCGAACAGTGGTGTCGACAAGTTAAACTATCAGTTAACCCAAGCAAAACTTCAATGGTTCTTTTCACGAAGAAGCGAATAACAACCGGGGTTCGTCCCTTGCAGTTCTTTGATTCTGAGCTACTGTGTGCAGATCAAGTCAAATACGTTGGAGTCATATTGGATTCCAAACTGAATTGGTCTGCTCACATTGAGTTCAGAGTCAAGAAAGTGTGCATGGCCTTCGGGCAGTGCAGACGAACTTTTGGAAAGACCTGGGGTCTCAAACCTAAATACATCTATTGGATTTACACGACAATTGTACGTCCAATACTGTCATACGGATGCCTTGAGTGGTGGCAGAGGGGAGAGGTGGTGACAGTCCAGTAAAAGCTAAACCATCTGCGAAGAATGGCGCTCATGGCGTTGACTGGTGCTTTCAGTACGACTCCGACTGCTGCTCTTGAGGCACTTCTAAATATCAAACCATTACACATACACTTAAAACAAGAAGCACTATCATGTACATACAGACTGCAGCTTACTGGGCTTTGGAACAGTTATCATGCTGATCTTGCTACCAGTCATACACGATTGTGGTCACAAATGGTTACATGGGAAGATATTCTTGCTCCCAGCGATATTACACTCACTTGTAGTTTTCCTTACAGGACATTCCATGTGAAGATTCCCTCTCGAGAGGAGTGGTTGTCTGGAAAGACAACAACAAACGCAAGTGGTTTGTTACACTGACGGTTCTCTGATGGAGGGACGTGCTGGTGCTGGTGTCTACTGTCGTGAAATAAGATTGGAACAATCTCACACACTAGGTAGATACTGTACTGTATTCCAAGCAGAAATCTTTGCGATTATGTGCGGGGTGCAATCGGCCCTTCAACTGAGTTTGTCCGGCAGAGTTATAAACTTCCGCTCCGATAGTCAGGCTGCAATCAAGGCCCTTAGCTCAGACAAATCCCGCTCCAAGCTACTGATCGCGTGCCGAACCCAAATCGAAGAACTAAGCTACTTTGTCTGGGTGCCCGGACATTGCGATATTACTGGAAATGAATGGGCTGACGAATTGGCCAGGGCAGGTTCAGCGATTGACTTCGTTGGTCCTGAGCCCGCGCTGCCCATTTCGACAAGTTGGATAAGGGAAAAAATACGGTCCTGGGCTACAAACGTGTCGCCAAACAAAGGCGTTTCTAGAACAACCAGGCCCAGTGGTTTCGAAAAATCAGTTACATTTTTCGAAGCTCCACTGCGGCATGCTGACCAGGGCTTTAACCGGCCACTGCAAACTCAATTATCACATGGCAACTATTCAGCGCGCTGAGTCTTTTTCATGTGATCTTTGTGAATCCGACTACGGAACCTCATATCATCTGATATGCAACTGTCCAGCGGTAGCGCAATTGCGATTTCGAGTCTTCAGCCGTCCTTATATAGACGAAACCATGTTTGGACGACTGAAACTCAGAGACATACTAAAGTTTCTTATCCAATGTGGTAAAGAGCTTTAGGCCTATCCGCAGGCAAGTTGAACTACTTGTGAGTTTAACTTGCCTGTTGTTTATTTTTGTTTTGTGCTGTTATTTTTCCCACCCTTCCAATTCTACTTCCCCACATCTCCTTGTCCTTTCCTTCCGCTCAGGAAATGATGAAAACACACGGCAAGGCACAAATCCCCGACTATGTACGGGGAACGTGCCATTTGAGCCAATATATTCTGATTCCTGAAGCGACTCTAAAACGGACAACCCCCTACTCCAGAAGATCCTCGCATGTCAAACTCTCATTGGTGACAACGCCTTCAGACTGTACTTTTACAGCTGGAATATACACGTAATAGTCCTTCGTAAAGTGCTCGCAGCAAGCAATATCGTTTACCTGCTTTGAATTAGCCAACACGACCCTGACCCTGTCTGAGCGGACCTTTCTTATATCGGTCACAGCCGAGAACCGTTCCGTCAGGTCTTTTGAAATCTGTAATAGATTCAGCGATTTTGTTTTTGGCCGAAAGAAGACCACAAAGGGACCGGTCGAGAGCTCTGGATATTGTTTGGGTCGGGGAGAGCCTTTGGAGTCGATTCGACCTCCATTTGGCCGTCCGGGGAGCGAGCCATCGACACCGTCGATGCACGGGGTTAGCACCCGTGCAGACACGAATAAGCCGTAAATGTGTCAAAAGAGGTAGATTTTACTTACCTGTAAATTTGTTTCCCACGACGCACCAGTCCAGCTTTTATATAGCTGGCTATTGTTCAATCCTCACTACGCGAACAAAAGGCTGAAGACGGCCTAACGGTTAACACACGCACAAAAGAAGAAAAAAGTCCAAAACCTCGAGAGGTAGAGAATGTGCAAGATAACCTTGAACGGGGATTAGTACGATTTTTTATATAACAATGACGGACTGGAAAAAACACTTGTTTCTCGATAGACCGCTCGTAAACGAATGGGGTTTGTTCTAGTACACAGAAGTTGCTCCGGAGCAAACAGAAGCGAAAAATACTTGCTTTTTACTCCAGTTTGATAAGGGAAGAAGAAAAAAGAGAAGGGAACATAGGAACGATTTTCTCTCTGTTTGCTTCGGAGTACTTCTACTTTCTACTGGTACTGGAACAAATCTAATATCGGTATAGTTCTAAATAATAAATAGGTATTTATCGGTGCACAGTAGATCCACTCCATACAAAAGCTGGACAAAATTTCAAAAGTGGTTTAAAATGTTTGAAAATATCATCTAAGGGTAATCTTGGTACGCTGAACTCGATTTTGATTAAATTAGGACGCCAAAATGAACTTTAGACAGCCTAGGGTGGTTCTAAAAGCTTTTCTTAAATTCCGCAAAAGTGAATTTTATTAACATCTCAAAACAGATACTTCCTAAGTGAACAGAAACATTTTGATTTACTGTGGTAGTCCTTAGTAACGAGTTAGCTAGGGTGGTTCCAATTTATCGAAATCTGGAGAATAAAAAATGATGTAATTTTATACATTTGTTTGTCTTCAGTCCAATCTGAATACCATCGTAGAGGAAAATCATTTCTTCATAGCTCTTTAAGAGATAATCCTCATGTACTATTTTATGAACGTATGCGTTTAGAATAGTTATAAAAGATAGCATATCTAAAGGTGTTTGATAGAATGCCTCCAATTTTTGTTTATTGGTTTATTTATTTATAGTTATCGCCAAAGCTATTAAAAGATGACAGGTTTATTTGATTTTGATGATGATATTAAATAATGCCCTACTATGCTCTATTCACAGTTGCTCATACTATGTATACTGCAGCTACGCCGCTCAATACTTTTCCATTGATTTTCAATTCCAATGATGATATGAATATCTCTCCTTGTGAGTACTGACTTGGTTTTTCGTACGAAAATATCCTGAGCATACTTTACACTGTGTGTGTATGCTTTGAAATAGAGGCGTGAGCGTTTTTGCATGAAGCTCTCGTCAATTTGGACGTGAACTATTGTTGGAGATTTTGAATTTGATTGTTGATTGTGATAGATTCGATAGGGAGTTTGCACTTGAAAATAAACGTTGCATTACTGCCAATAACTAAAAATCGGGTAAAAAGAACACTTCCCACACTCACGTGTTTACCTTACATCGGTCACCAGTAAAGCTAACGACCAATACCTACCAAAGAGATATGATTCATGGAAAGATATAATAATTGTTGCAGTTAGTTTGCCTCGTTGGCTTCTATTTTATTTGAATTTTTCTATACTGCAGATAACTGTGAAAATGTAGAAACACGAGTCATAGTTACAAGACGGTTAAGACATACTTATATTTGTGTCAAGAAAATCGCCCCAAATCCTGAATTTACAAGCAGCGTTCAGAAAAAGAAATCTACCGGTGAATAATAATGCAAAACTTCATGAAATTAAAAAAAATACCAAGCGTCTCCACGAAAAAACTAATTTTAGAAATGTTCAAATATCAACCTTTGGCGCAAAACGACGCAAGATGGCACTATGATTTTTGAAAACTTGATAAAATTCTACGTCAGTTGTACTAGATGAGATCCTTCAACACGCTTTTACCGGTAAAGAGATGACACTCTGAACGTAAATAAGTCCGCATTAAACAACTGAGTTATATTGATTTTATTGGTAACTTTTTAAATACTATTTTGTCTACGTTTCCGACAGTCAGTGTAACTGTGACAACACAGATATCGCGAGTTGTGAGCTCCGATATGAGACACGCGTCAATAGCCTTATTTGCAAGAATGCAAGCACGAGGCATTTCACGTGGGTTAGTCATGCCTGTCTTGTTGTAAGCAATGAAGGCAGTGTTAAGTAACTTTCCAAAATAGAAGTTTCCTTTATGGAAATACGGTTCTTGAACCAATGCTATGGAGGCTTTACCTTCCTGCATGAGTCGAAATAAATTCATAGTTGCTGTACGTTTATGTTGGAGATTGATTTGTGCTATTCTAACCATTGTTGATTAGAGAACTGTACATTTCATCTCCAACATAAATTGCACAACAACTAGAGGACACCAAGCGAGTTGGGATGTTAACGCATATAGCGAGCTTTAAAGGTTTAAATTCAGGTTTAAATCGGACATGATCACTTGATTCCCACGATTTGCGAATAAAATAATGGTCCACTGTGTCAGAGATTCGCATAACACAGTAAGGGCAAAACCCAAAATGCTCCGTGCGCGACTGGCATATTTTAGACCCTCCAGTCATTAAGTCCTCGACATGGAACTACACCTTGACTTAGGGTCTCCTACTTTCAGTCGCCTCCTACGACATGGGAGCAGGACTCCACTGGCTCAATTCTAGGCCGGATAACACACGGCCTCTGGGCAGGTTCATCTGTACACATCGAAACTTGATAATCGAAACTCAACAAAACTTCACCGAACTACCATCAGCCGAGAGTCTCAGCAAACCCCCAGCCAACAAAAATTCGGCAAAATTAAGTGGATCATCGGTGAAAAAACTTCGGTATATAGAGTGAACGTTCCGCTGCGTAATGCAGCATACTGGGGAGTTCGCCCGACTCTTCCCAAGCTCCGTTCGCCATTGAGAATGTTTTAAACCCCGTCAACAATTTTACCCATAGCACGGGTCGTATGACACTATGGAATTGGGGTTCCCTGTTTGGTAGATTTTTACCACTGGAACAGGTAGTCCGTAGTGTAATTCTTAGCCGGTTCAAACAACCACTACCGACACTACACGGCTTATCTAGGCTGTTCGGTGAAAGAAGCTGACATTGAAGGACAGCTTCCATATTTAGATGGGCGAACAGCCGCAAAATTACGTGTATATTCCAGCTGTAAAAGTACAGTCTGAAGGCGTTGTCACCGATGAGAGTTTGACATGCGAGGATCTTCTGGAGTATGGGGTTGGCCGTTTTATAGACGCTTACTTCAGCCAGTGAAAATACTAGAGTGCAAGCGTTTGCACTCAGTAGTAGTTGCGGGGGATGGTTCAAAAACGTACCCCCAATCAAACTCTTATCGGGTGACCTTCACTGGTACCGCTTTGCCAAATTACGTCCTCTTGCACAAGGTTCGTCTGCCTGTGCGTCTGTTTGTGCCGCGGGTCATGAATTGCACAAAGTGTAAACAATTGGGTCACATAGCCCCCCATTGTAGCAATAAGACCCGCTGTGGAAAATGCGGTGAGAATCATGTGGATGATTCGTGCAGTAATAATGCTGAGAATTGTCCTTACTACAAACTACGCGGGGATAAGCTAAAACGTTCCCTTGCGGGACGATCCGATCGTTCTTTCGCAGAAATGCTAAAGAAAGCTACGCCACCAACCTCAACAAACATCTATGCTCACTTGCCTCCTAACGAGGGCGAGACTGATGACCCACAAGAGGGAACATCTACTAGGGTGCCTAGAAGCTATAGGAAGAGGAGGAACATTTCTTCTCCTAAAATTCCTTGTAAAGACCAGAAGGTGTCCCTAGACGGGGTTCGGAGCCCCGTGACATCTCTTGGAAGTGTTGCAACCAAGCCGAAGCAAGTAGCTCCTGGTCTCGGAGGATTAAACTCAGAGAAGGAGTTCCCAGCACTTCCCGGAACATCAAAAATCCTAAGTGTTCCTCTGTTTCAGTTCGAGAATAATCGCGGCACTGGAATTATCAAACTCTCGGACATTGTGGACTGGATAATAAAAACTTTCAATATAACTGATCCTATTAAAATTCTGTTGTTAGCTCTCCTACCTACAGTAAAAACATTTTTAAAGCAGTTGATTGCGAAATGGCCCCTCCTTTCAGCGATTGTATCCTTCGATGGCTAACTCATCGAACGAGGTCACGGATTTGATCACTGTTCTACAGTGGAATTGCAGAAGTATCATCCCAAAAATAGATTCTTTCTAATTTTTAATAAATAGCTTGGGATGCGATGCATTGTGAAACTTGGTTAACTTCCGATATAAACCTTAACTTCCTCGATTTTAATACTATTCGCTTGGATCAAGATACCCCCTACGGAGGAGTACTTTTGGGGATCAAAAAGTGCTATTCCTTCTACAGAATTAACCTTCCCTCAATACCAGGCATTGAAATTGTCGCTTGTCATGTAACAATCAAAGGCAAAGATCTTTGCATAGCTTCCATATATATTCCCCCCAACACCACGATTGGGCACCGCCGGCTACATGACATAGAATCCCGGCTGCACCGCGACTTGTTTTAGGAAATTTTAACTCCCACGGTACGGAATGGGGTTGCCTTTGTGATGATAACCGTTCTTCTTTAATTCACAATATTTGCGACTTCAATATGACAATTCTAAACACGGGTGAAATGACACGGATCCCTCCCCCACCAGCGCGCTCAAGTGCATTAGATTTATCACTTTGCTCAACCTCGCTACAGTTAGATTGCGCGTGGAAGGTAATCCCTGATCCCCACGGTAGCGTCCATCTGCCGATCGTAGTCTCGATCACCAACAGCTCAAGACCATTGGAATCAATCAATATTTCGTATGACCTCACACGAAATATCGATTGGAAGAGCTATGCGGCCGCGATATCCGATAACATCGAATCTACCCAAGAACTTCCTCCGGAGGAAAAGTACAGCTTTTTGGCTGGCTTGATTCAAGCTCAGACTAAGCCAGTACCCGGCGCGAACATACAAAAACTTTCTCCCTGGTGGGATAAAGAGTGCTCAGACGTGTACGCGGAGAAGGCCGACGCGTTTAAGACCTTCCGGAACGATGGGTTACCCGCTAGTTTTCGACAGTACGCGGCGTTAGACAAGCGAATGAAGAGTTTGATGAAAGCCAAGAAACGCGGTTATTGGCGCCGGTTCGTCGACGGATTAACGAGGGAAACATCGATGAGCACTCTTTGGGAAACAGCCCGACGTATGCGAAACCGAAACAGTACTAATGAGAGCGTGGAATATTCAAACCGTTGGATATTCGATTTCGCCAAGAAGGTTTGTCCGGATTCCGCCCCGGCACAGAAGGTCTACCGCGCCGCGTCCCCTCACGATAACGCGAACGAAACACCTTTTTCGATGGTGGAGTTCTCACTTGCTCTCTTGTCGTGTAACAATAAAGCTCCAGGATCAGACAGAATCAAATTCAACTTGTTGAAGAATCTGCCAGATTCTGCCAAGAGACGCTTGTTGAACTTATTTAATATGTTTCTTGAGGCTAACATTGTCCCACAAGATTGGAGGCAAGTGAAGGTCATCGCCATCCAAAAACCAGGAAAACCAGCCTCCTACCACAATTCGTATCGACCGATCGCAATGCTATCCTGTATTCGAAAGTTGTTCGAGAAAATGATCCTATCCCGCCTCGACAATTGGGTCGAAGCAAACGGCTTACTGTCAGATACACAATTTGGCTTTCGCAAAGGGACGAACGATTGTCTTGCGTTGCTCTCAACCGAAATTCAAATGGCCTATGCTAGCGAAGAGCAGATGGCATCAGTGTTCCTAGATATTAAGGGGCTTTTGATTCAGTTTCGATCAACATTCTTTCAGAGAAGCTGCACCAGCATGATCTTTCAGCGACATTAAACAACTTTTTACTAAGCCTGTTGTCGGAGAAGCACATGCATTTTTCGCATGGTGACTTATCGACATCACGATTTAGCTACATGGGCCTTCCCCAGGGCTCATGTCTAAGCCCCCTTTTATACAATTTCTATGTCAACGACATTGATGAATGTCTTGACAATTCCTGCACGTTAAGGCAACTTGCAGACGATGGCGTGGTGTCTGTTACGGGACCCAAAGCTGTCGATCTACAAGGACCATTACATTATACCTTGGACAATTTGTCTGCTTGGTCTATTAAGCTGGGTATCGAATTCTCCACGGAGAAAACTGAGCTAGTTGTATTTTGTAGGAACCGTGAACCAGCACAACTACAGCTTCTATTAATGGGTCAAACTATAGCTCAGGTCTTCACAGTAAAATGTCTAGGGGTCTGGTTCGACTCGAAAGTTACTTGGGGATGCCATATTCGGTATCTGAAACAGAAATGCCAGCAAAGGATCAACTTTCTTCGTACAATAACCGGAACATGGTGGGGTGCCCACCCAGGAGACCTAATTAGGTTGTATCAAACAACGATACTGTCGGTAATGGAATACGGATGCTTCTGCTTTCGCTCCGCCGCGAACATACATTTCATCAAACTCGAAAGAATTCAGTATCGTTGTTTGCGGATCGCCTTAGGGTGCATGCAGTCGACCCATATGATGAGTCTCGAAGTGCTGTCGGGCGTTCTCCCGTTGAAAAATCGATTTTGGGAACTCTCATATCGATTGCTCTTTCGATGCGTTATCTTGAACCCGGTGGTGATTGAAAATTTCGAAAGGCTTGTTGAGCTCAATTCTCAGACCCGTTTCATGTCCCTGTACTTTGACTACATGGCGGAGAATATTAACCCTTCTTCTTACAATCCCAACCGTGTGCGTTTCATAAATACTTCTGAATCTACTGTTTTCTTCGACACATCCACGATAGACGAGATTAGTGGAATTCTGGACCACATACGCCCACAAGTGGTTCCAAACATTTTTTATAACAAATTTCGAGAAGTCGACTGTTCTAAGATGTTTTATACTGACGGATCAAACCTCGAAGGGTCCACTGGCTTCGGTATTTTCCATCAAAAGTTCACCGCCTCCTACAAACTCAGTGACCCCGCAGAACTAGCTGCTATTCAGTATACCCTTGGAGTCATTGACACTTTACCCGCAGACCATTACTTCATCGTCTCGGATAGTGTGAGTTCTATTGACACTATTCGCTCGATGAAACATGGAAATCACTCCTCGTAATTTTTGGGGAAAATTCGGGAGCTACTGAGTGCTGACAAATCTTTCCAGATTACCTTGGCATGGGTCCCTTCTCATTGCTCCATTCCGGGCAATGAGAAGGCGGACTCCTTAGCTAAGGCGGGTGCCCTAGAAGGTGACGTTTTTGAAATACCAATTTGCTTCCACGAATTTTTCAGTATTACTCATCATAGAACTCTCGAAAGTTGGCAAACCTCGTGGAGCAATGGGGCGCTAGGAAGGTGGCTACATTCGATAGTCCCTAAGGTATCGACGAAACCTTGGTTCAAGGGGATGGATGTGTGTAGTGACTTCATTCGTGTGATGTCCCGACTCATGGCAAACCATTACACGCTGGATGCACATCTCCGGCGTATTGGGCTCGTGGAGAGTGGTATCTCCGCTTGTGGCGACAGCTATCACCATATTGAGCACATTGTCTGGGCGTGCACCGAGTACAGTTCCGCCAGATCTCGGCTTATGGACACCCTCCGGGCCCGAGGAAGACTACCCAACGTCCCGGTTCGAGATGTGCTGGCAAATCGCGATGTCCTCTATATGTCCCTTATATACACCTTCATAAAAACCATCAATATAAAAATTTAACTGCCCCTTCTTATTTCCTATCATTCTCAGAAACGCTCTCTTCCACCTGTACCATACACCCACGAAGGTTTGATAGGACTCCAAGGCGACACAAAAAATCTCTGTCGAATGAGTCAACAAACACGGGACCTACAGTACGAACATTACACGCGCAACTCGAACTCTTTCCGATCTACATCTGAGCCGTCTGGAGGAAGCCCTGTCGACTCGAGGAAGAACACCCGGCCTCCATGTACATAATTCTTCTTGATGAAGGCCATTCGAATCTACATCCTATGCCATTGATCTCCCGATGCCTGAAACTGAAAGTTAATAACTTTCTTCCCTGTCATCTTTGTCCACCCTCCCTCCCTTGACTGGAGGAAGCCCTGTCGACTCGAGGAAGAACACCCGGCCTCCATGTACATAATTCTTCTTGATGAAGGCCATCCGAATCTACATCCTATGCCGTTGATCTCCCGATGCCTGAAACTGAAAGTTAATAATTTTCTTCCCTGTCATCTTTGTCCACCTTCCCTCCCTTGACTCTTATACCCAGAAGTATCACCCCTTACCCCCCCCCCCCATTCTGTCTCTGAATCTTTACAAAATTAAATCACGCTCTCTAGTTATTCCTAGTTTTAAGATAGTTATAAAATTGTCCCCCTTAGTTAAAACTTATTTCCTTCAATAATCTTCCTGCTAAAAATCTCAAACCATATTGCCATAAAAACTAAATGACCCCCCCTAATCTTACGAAAATTATATTACCCCCTTGTATATATGTATAGCTATAAATTCTCCTTAGTTTAATTTAAAAAAAATCAATATGTAATCCCCTAGTTTTAAGTAATTTAAAATGTAAAACAAACCAAGATTGGCACCTTTAAGCTAACGCAAACCTGCCTTATCAAATAAACAAATTGAATAAAAAAATACTAGAACAAACCTATTATACAAAACCATCTGACAACGCTGCTCTGAAGTGAAGTGCTCTTCAAACATCGATGACATCTTTTTTTGTTTTTTTCCTGTTTTCTCTACCTATCTGATATGCACAGAAAACTTGCATTACCTAGCAGTAGGTAATCTTAAATCTGTGCATCCTACTTCCTCCAACGAAAAACGAAAGAGAGGCAGTCCAAATTTACCCAAAATAATGAGATATTCCCCAAAGCCGACTAAACTTCATCCCATTAATTTTGAGTAAAAAAATCATTCCCTCTAGCGGACCCTACACGAGACAAGAATATTGTCAATAAATATATTGACAAGACTGCTTCAATTCATCAATCCCATTTAAATTCTACAGAATCAATATTTTGAAGATGACCTTACTCCATAAATATATTGATCAATATATGATTTATTGTCAATATTTCTGCTCGTGTATGGTCCGCTTCTCCCTTGTTTTCCGGCAGTGAATTAAGGACAGCAAATTAAAATTACCTACTGGTAGGTAATGGGTTTTAAGTGTGTGTATTTCATCCTGCCAAGGAATCCAAAAACTGTCAGCTGTCTCCCGTTTTCCGAGAGTTCGCCGACCAGTTTTGCTTTCAAACTGAAGAAAAAACTACAGTTTAACTTCACCAGGCGCAATCATCAGTATGAGATGCAGGAAAATATTAACCCAGAATGGTTCCATTTTACCGTCCAGTATGAGAAACATTTCACAAATGATAATCATGTATGCCCAAAAAGCATTTGTGCGGATCTACGAATTCGGTTTTTGTGGAATAATTCGACCAAAGGCTATGATGTAGCAGCGGTGGAGAGTAAGTCCAATCATACGGCTTCATCCCACCCCGGGAGCAGATGAGCGCTAACGAATGTTCTCAGCCACCTGGAGGAGGAGGTTCAGCGCGGAAGAAATGGTCGGTGTTAAGTCAGACCGGACTAAGTCGCAAAACATCAAAAAATGAGATAACTATAGCATTGGATAAAGAATTTAGTCAGCTTTCGACTCTTGCCAGATTTGAAAAGTGTAACAATAAACAAGAATTATGGAAAAAATTAATTTCCAATCATAATGTAAAGGATGCTGCGATTCAAACTTTAAACTCGTTTTTCTCGAAATCAATATTTTGTCACTTAGTCCGGTCTGACTTAACACCGACCAAATGTTACCAGACTTCGCCGATCTGGTTTCTGGACTTTTTTTTGATAATCTCAAAGATTGGGTGTGCAGATGGGTGGTTGGAATTCTGGGAGGGAACGACTGGTAACTTTAAGGTAAATTGTTTGGAGTCATTTGTTTTTTATTACAACTATTGACGAAAGTTTCATTGCAAGGTATATATGAAGCCGAAAACACCCACAACAATGGGGTAACAAACATAAAGCTCCTCGGTGACAAAGTGATACTCGCACGGTTGAGTGGACGAATCGATTTTCTTAGACTGGATCGATTGAACTCCGCTAGCGAATGACGGATCTCAATAGTGGCATGTCTGTAATAATATACGTACATGGAACTATTGAGAACCAGAGCTACAGGTCCAAAGCCCTGGTAAAGGAGGATGGTTGTGATGATCTGGGCCGAGGTCACCACGTAAAGCAAGGTAGGTCATAACCCCAATTCCAAGGCGTGAAGCGACCCGTGCCGAGGGATGAGTGATCGAGGGGGTGAAAAAGATGCTCGATCGTTAACGGAGCCTGTGGGGTACCTGGGCAACCCCCACAGTAAGCGTCCCTTACCACGCTAATGCGGAGCTCTGGCGTGGCGGACATTTATTTCTCGCGCGACTCGTGGGATTTTACATGGAGTTAACAAAAAATAAAAACAAACAAACGGAGGTGCCAAACCCCTTCGCTAGAGGTGGTTTGGCGAGGTCTTCCCCCCCGTGGGGAGAGTAGTGGAGCGATGAGTGCTGCATCTGAAAGCACCAGTGACCCCCCAGCAACGGTAGGCAATAGCCCTACCAATGCACCGGATGGGGCCACTATCTGCGATGCGCAAAGTAGCGAAGCAACTCGATTCAATAATATAGCCAAGGAGTTGAAGTTGAGCCTCCTGGAGCTCCGGAAAGCTGTTCGTGTCGCAAGACAGGAACAGCAGGCCTATGCTAAGAGGGTGGAATGTCGGGAGAGGCCCGACAGAGAAACCCAGGCAGCGGCCTCCAATAGGGAGGAAAGAGAGAAGTTCGATAGAGGTACACAGACAGTGGCCTTCACCTTCTATGGAGCAGCCACGTCGATCGGAGCGGCGACCGAGTTCCCCTCGAAGGGAAAAGGCAAGGGCAATCGCAAGACGGCATCGAACGCGAAGCGCCCTAGGAAGTCGCCAGGCGAGGGTGCCAAAACCGACACCACTCGGCGTGCAACCGTTAAGGCCAAACGTCGTTTGGCCGAGGTAAGCGAGGGCGAGAGTGACCTCGCTGTGGAGAGTGATGGTACCAGCAACCCGGCACGACTGGGGCAGGGGGGCTCAAACCCCTGGACGCTGGTCACCAAGAAAAAGCCGACACCGACACCGGAGGTACCGCAGCCTGCGAAGAAGGCCAAGGACAGAGGCGAAGCCTTGTGGTTAAAAACCGACAAGGACAAATACGCCGATGTCCTAAAAGCGATGAAGACGGCCGAAAGCCTCTCGGCCCTTGGGCAGGATGTGCGTAGCGTAAGACGCACCAACACGGGAGAGATGCTTCTGGTGCTGAAGCGAGGCGCACAATCTAGTGCAGTATACAAGGCCTTGGCCCAAGAGGTCCTTGGTGAAGGCGCCCAAATCAGGTCGCTAGGTGCGGAAACGACTCTCCAGTGCAAGCACTTGGACGAGTTCACGACCGCGGAAGATATCGTCGCAGCCGTCAAAGAGCAATGCGACGTGACAATTGAGCGGGCCTCGGTGCGTCTTAGAGGGGGACCATCTGGCACCCAAGTAGCCTACCTCAGGCTACTGAAGGCGGATGCCAAAAACGTAACCGAGAAAAGTAAGCTGAAGATCGGCTGGTCAGTATGCCCAATTAGCATACCCCAGCCGCCTTCAGTGGATAGGTGCTATCGGTGCCTTGAGTCCGGCCATAAGTCCTAAGAGTGTAAGGGCATAGACAGGAGTAAACTATGTCGGCGCTGCGGCGAGGAGGGGCATAAAGAGCGGGAGTGCACTAAGGCGCACAAGTGCCTTATCTGCACCGCTAAGAAGCAAGCCCATAAACATGCTATGGGCGGACCTTCGTGTCCCTTCGGTGAGGTAAATAAGAAGAAGCCGTGAACGTCACACAGCTTAATCTTAACCATTGTGCAGCTGCCCAACAGCTGCTGTGGCAGTCGGTCTCGGACTCGAGGACAGATGTCGCCCTCCTCTCAGACCCGTACAACATCCCTGCCGGCAACGGCAATTGGGTGTCGGACGGGACTGGAATGGTGGCAATCTGTACAACGGGAAGGTTCCCGGTTCAAGAGGTAATACACTCCTCCGCCGAGGGTGTTGCGTTGCCAAGATCAATGGCGTGTTCTATTGCAGCTGCTACGCCCCACCAAGGTGGCCAATAGAACAGTTCAACCAGATGATCGACAGACTCTCGTTAGACCTATTGGGCCGGAAACCGGTAGTCATAGCGGGAGACTTTAACGCTTGGGCAGTGGAGTGGGGCAGCCGCTGCACAAACAGCAGGGGTCAAGCGCTAATGGAGGCGCTTGCGAAACTCGATACTGTGCTAGCTTATAATGGCTCCGCTAGTACATTCCGTAGAAACGGAGTGGAGGCGTGGATTGACCTAACATTTGCCAGCCCGAGTCTGGCTCCAGGCATGGAATGGAGGGTAGACGAAGGCTACACCCATAGCGATCATTTAGCAATCTGCTTTAAGATCAACTATGGTGTGCAGCATCCGAGGGCGGGAGATCCCTGTCAGGTACGCGGGTGGAAGTCCAATCACTTCGACAGCGAAGCTTTCACCGCGGCCCTGGGACTGGAGGCCAACACCGACAGTCTAAGCGGGGATGCGCTGGTAGCTGTTCTATCACGCGCGTGCGACGCCACTATGCCGAGAAAAACACTACCAAGAAACGGTAGATGCCCGGTATACTGGTGGAGTGCCGAGATTGCAGCTCTACGGTCAGCCTGCCTCAGAGCTAAAAGTAGGATGCAAAGAGCTCGCACCGAGGATGCAAGAGAGAACCGCCGTGAAGTGTTTCGGGCTGCGAAACTGGCCCTCAACAAGGCCATTAAAAGCAGCAAGAAAGCGTGTTTCGACAACCTATGTGAGAGTGCCAACGCAAATCCAAGGGGTGACGCCTACAGGATTGTGATGGCCAAGACCAAAGGGGGCTCCTCACCCCCAGAACGGTCTCCGGACCGGTTGGCAACGATTATCGAAGTACTCTTCCCGTCTCGAGCCACAAGCCCCTGGCCACCTGCACTACGAGACAGTGCGGGCACGGCCGAAATGGTGGCTCCAGTGACGAACGAAGAACTACTCGCAGTGGCTAAATCCCTAGCAATGAACAAAGCTCCAGGGCCGGATGCAGTTCCAAACAACGCACTCAAGGCAGCGATCATAGCGAACCCGAACATGTTCAGGCTAGCTATGCAGAGATGCCTTGACGAGTGCCGTTTCCCCGATAGATGGAAAAGGCAGAAATTGGTGCTGTTGCCGAAGCCCGGGAAGCCGCCAGGCGACCCATCGGCGTACAGACCCTGATCGACACGACTGGCAAACTGCTTGAGAGGATCATCCTCAACAGGCTCACCCCGTACGCGGAAGGTACGGACGGTCTGTCAAGCAACCAGTTTGGCTTTCGGAAGGGTAAGTCTACAGTGGACGCTCTCAACTCAGTGATCAATACTGCCGAGATAGCGATTCAACGAAAAAGGCGAGGTATTCGATACTGTGCGTTAGTGACAATTGACGTGAAGAACGCATTCAACAGCGCAAGCTGGGATGCCATCGCGCTCTCGTTACACCGGCTTAGCCTACCGGTGGGTCTGTACCGGATCCTGGAAAGTTACTTCCAGAACCGCGTACTGATATATGAGACCGATGCCGGTCAGTAAAGGGTTCCGATTACCGCCGGAGTCCCGCAGGGCTCGATCCTAGGCCCGGTGCTATGGAACCTCATGTATGACGGGGTTCTGAGACTGAAGTTCCCTCCTGGGGTCAAGATCGTCGGCTTTGCCGACGACGTAACCTTGGAGGTCTACGGGGAGTCAATTCCTGAGGTAGAACTAACCGCAGAACACGCGATTAGCACGGTGGAGGAATGGATGAGTGCGAGAGGCCTGGAGCTCGCTCATCATAAGACGGAGGTAGTTATCGTCAACAACCGCAAGTCGGCACAACATGCAGTTATCCATGTGGGAGAAGTCGCGATCACTTCACAGCGAAGTCTGAAGTCTCTCGGAGTCATTATAAACGACAAGCTGACCTTCGGCAGCCATGTCGACTATACGTGCAAGAGAGCGTCGACTGCTGTTGCGGCTCTATCGAGAATGATGTCCAACAGCTCAAAGGTGTGCGCCAGTAGACGTAGGTTACTGGCAGGCGTTGCCGTATCTATCCTCAGGTACGGCGGCCCGTCATGGCCAAGAGCACTGAGGGTAACCAGTTACCTACAGAAACTGGAGAGCACCTACCGCGTGATGTGCCTCAGAGTGATATCTGCCTACCGCACGGTATCACACGATGCATCCTGCGTGATAGCGAGCATGATGCCAGTCGGGCTGGTCATTCGGGAAGATGAGGAGTGCTTTGAGCTACGTGGAAATAGGGGAGCCCGTGAGCGCACCAGGGTGACCTCGGTCGCCAGATGGCAGCGTGAGTGGAACAACTCCTCGAAAGGTAGGTGGACCCACCGGCTGATACCTAGCATATCGAGCTGGGTGGGAAGACCCCATGGGGAAGTTCACTTCCACCTGACACAATTCCTGTCAGGCCATGGCTGTTTCCGTCAGTACCTCCACAGGTTCGGGCACGCGGAGGTCCCAGTCTGCCCGGACTGCCCAGGTGTAGATGAAACTGCCGAACACATACTGTTCGTATGTCATCGGTTCGACGTCGAAAGAAGAGCAATGCTTGACGTCTGTGGCTGGGACACAACCCCTGATACCCTTATTCAGCGGATGTGTCAATCGGTGGTGAAGTGGAACGCAGTCTCGGCTGCTACCATCCAGATTGCCAGTAGGCTACAGGTAATCTGGCGAACAGACAGACAGACGACGGGCACGGCTAACTAGTGATTGGTTAGCTGGAGCGAAAAAGGCCAAGCGCAAAAAAGGGAGTGAATGGTCTGTTCATGCCGAGGCAGGTTTGGCGCAGCGAATGGCAACCGCGTAAGGGGTAAACCCAGCCACCCCGAAGCAAGACAGAAGAGTGAGTGTATAGGCGTATAAGTGGACTGCCTCATGCCAAGACGGGAGGGTCGTAGCGTAGTATGTTGGAACTTAGCTATCGATGCCTCATGGCGTGGCAGAGGAGTGAAAGGGTGAGCATCCAAGTCAGTCTCACACGGCATGTTAAGGGTGAGCATAAAAGTCAGCCTCACAGGTTGGTAGAGGCTAGCACAAAAGTCAGCCTAGCAAGAAATGAAAAAGGTGAGCACACAAGTCAGCCTCGCATGGTATGTCAGAAGTGGGGCCTAAGAAAAATGTCCCACATGGGATGCCAGGGGGAGTGACAAAGGTACAATAGAGTGGCACGATTGAGAGTGAATCAGGTGATAGGGTGAGCACCCAAGTCAGCCTCACATGGTATGGGTGGGGCGAGCACAAAAGTAAGCCTAGCAAGGAACGAGGAAGGTGAGCACACAAGTCAGCCTCGCATGGAACGTAAAAGGTGAGCACAAAAGTCAGCCTCATGTGGGAGTGTTTGAGAGTGAATCAAAGTGCGATTGAGAGAGCACCCAAGTAAGCCTCATACAGGATGTATGAACGCGTGAGTGAGAGTGAATGAGTACATTTAGTACAGCCATCCCCCCAGAAGTAATACCGAGAGGTAGTTCCTGGGAGGAATAATGGCGGAGCCCAATGGAGTTTAGTCGGTATTAATGGCTGGTCACCATTCGAGTCCGACACGCCCCCAGTGCACCCCGTGTGGTAGATTGGACCCTATCAATAGCACGTGTACTGGGCTAGGACATAAAGGTCTTTTCCATTGTAAAAAAAGGACTGGATCGATTGCGGATTTACGTCTGCATATGGGCGAAGTAAGTTCTATGTTTCAAGCATTTTTTTAAGCTCACCTAGGGCGCAGGACAGACAGATTTTACTTGTTCTTTTAAAATACTGTATATTCTAAGTCATTTAATTTTCAGTCTGTAATGAGTATGTCATCAAGTGCCTTAATTTTTATTCTTTATTTTTAGCCCACGCACGCACCGGTTCGGCAGGAAGCATTAGTTTATTTCAGCAGTCCGCCGGCTCAAATCCGTCCACAGCGTTGCCAGTTCAACATCACGCATCCGAGGAGGAGCTTCGATGTATCCTGGAGTTTCACCAGCAGGGTCACCGGTGATATGTTTGGAAGTAGCGGGCGGTACAGTCATGACTGGCAACCAGGGCCACATTGTTAGTGTTCCGGCTCGATAGCCACCTATTGCAGTTCACCCTAAACGGCCATTGCGATCCTATCACATGTATTTTCATAGACCAGTGGCAGACCGAGATGGGTGCATCTGGTTGCCAGGATGGTGTGCTATGTGTGTGGGACTTGATACGGGGTATGTCTGCCAAATTTACGGCATGGCCTAAATCTACATAATTAAATTTATTGGTTATTTATTGGTGCCTGTATGTACAAAATTGAAGCCCATGACGACTAAATCGTCGCACTTGCCTGTTCCCCGAGTTACGCAATATCGCTCGGACTGGACGAACGAATACGGGTCTGGGATAGATTTCAGGGTCATCCGCTCAACACCATAACCGTCAGTCATGCATAGTCATCGCTTGTGATGCTGACGCCGTCTCTTCTCGTGACCGGAAAGCCAGGTTAGTCGAAGATAACTTTCGTAGAAAAATATTCAATCTAATCTCATCAAACTTAGGTTCACTAGTCATATGGGACGACAATACTGGAGATGTAGTTCGGGAAGTCAGGCTTGACTGTTCCAATTCACAGTTAAGTCCGAAGATTATGCTACCTGCCAGTAGTTCGGAAATTTGTGACTACGGAAATCAAATGAGAATCGTTTGTTTCCCACTTGTGGCGGCGGAAAATTGGTTCGGTCCGGGCAATCGTAATCGGCCAGCTAACGAAAACAAATGTACAGCAGCAGCCTCTGAACGAAGCCATTGCTAGCACGAGTCTTTGATTTGGTAGGATAGTTGCTGAGCACCATTATCACAATAGTATAAAAGTTCTAAGTTCTAACCTCAAAAACAGACAACACTAAAATGTATTTCTTTCAGAGTTATATCCATTACATGATCAAATGCGCTGATGGGTTAGGCTTTGGATTCGGCTATATTCCATCGTCATTCAAGCTAGATCGTAGAATCGTGTTAATTTGACAGACTGCAAGTGTTATTAGTAGCACCAACAGCTAGCAGCCCAGCTAGTATTGTTCTTTCTGCTTGCAACCAACCTGGTTATATTGATGTCAATGCTAAATTCGCTGTTGCAGCTGTATGATCGCTATACTATCCCATATATTATGGGATGTGCTATCAACATAGGACAGTTATGCTTAGAGCACCAGATTCTAAAAGCGACCAATTTTGGCCAATCACTGGAAATAATTGAATAAAACATACCGGTTTCCTCGTTACCTATGCTGCCGTGATCCGCATAACAGTCCCATTTGCTATGGGTTTCCTATGCAGATGGGACAGTTATGCGTATCACGGCAGTATGGTTAAATAACCATTAGAAAGGTTATGAGCTTATGTTGTCGCATTTTATAATCATTTATACTACATAACAATTAATAATAAATTAAATTATTGCTGAGTATTTTTTGTTGTACATGAATAAAACATACCGATTTACTCGTTACCTATGGCTAAGTAACCATTAGAAAGGTTATCAGTTTATGTTGTCGCATTTTATAATCATTTTATACTACTTTCAAGCGATAGATTTTAAAGATACGACTTGCACTTTAACTACCCCTTCACCGCGCTATCAAAATAAAAATAAGTCATACTCCTAATGAACTAATATCACAGAGAACAGACATATAAGCTAGAACAAACTTTCCCGAAAAACCTGTGTAAACGTTTAAATGAAAATACGTTGAAAATCACCATCGCAAACAGGTTTGCATGCGTGAGTCACCATTGTATCCAAGTTTGCATACAAGTCCCGTATAGCGATTGCTGGCCGATCGAAGCGCCGACCAGTGGCAAGTTGCTACTTGCTGTTGTCATTTCAAAGCGACAGTTTAATTTCTTACGCAAGTTGAAAACTTTACTTGTGTGTCAGTTCTCAGTGCTGATATTTTTAAAAACATTTACTAAATAAAAACATAGACCTGATAGTTCGTTTGCAAAAAAAAAACACCGAAGCACAGTGAGTTGGTGTTAAAGCTCTATCTTTGATCCTAGTGCTGCAGGATTTGGCCAACATTTATACTATTTTTATTCAATCAACTTCAAGGAAAAAGTATCATGTGAACACTATGTATATGGACTTCTAAATTTGGTAATTGTTCCGAATCAGACTCGGTCTGGCCTTGGGTACAAGATAATAATTGCTTGATCTCCCACGAGCATGGTCCTGCCGGAGTGTTTGCCTCGCCCGATACCGGGGCAGCCTGTCCTAGCGAGAAATCGGAATCCGCTGAACATTCCGATGCGGGCATGTCCAACGGTGTTACCAACGGAGCCGATCGCTACACTACCAGCAGTAGCTGCGATTTGAGCAATTAATCCAAGTGCCTGGTTGGGAGCTACCATTGGTGCAGCGACAGCCGAATGTGACGCAGGCTGGACCATCGGCTAACTCGATTCCGACGAGGTGGAGCGGCTGCAACTGGTGCGGACCTATGATGCGATGTATATAATTTCAAGGACATCTGCCAAATCCAAATGCCAAATTTAACGGAACATCTAGATCTGTAGTTGATAGCGACGAGTAGTTTAACCACACACAGTATCACCCCAATATTTTGCATATAAGTTCAGATTGAACATAACCGGTCACCTAGAAATATTTATCCTTAGTGCTCGAGTTCAAATAACTTATTTCTATCTTAAACTATAAAATTTTCATCATAATGCTTGACCGGCATCTCCGACATCATCTCTCCAGGTCCAGGTTGATGATGATTAAACGATTCATAGTACCATCCGATGACGTTCGTTGGGATTATGAAAAATATAAGACCGGTAGCACTTTTTGAGTACATTTAAATATTGGAATGCCAATTATTGTCATTGTCATTGCAATGCGGAGTAATCAGTTGTTCTTTCACTTCGATATCCCAAGACAAAAGACAAATCTTGTTGGTGGCGCGTTGTAGGATTCCGGTTGAAGTACGTAGAGTTACTACTCTGGTTATTTCGTCTTTTCCAGGATGAATGCTTATCACTTTCGCGAGTGACCAGTGAATCGGAGGTAGTTGCTCGTCTTTGAGAACCACAATACTTCCGATCTTAATATCATTAATCGGATTGCGTTTATACTGCTGGTTTAGTTCATTTAAATATTCCGTCCTCCATCGACTCCAAAAACTCTGGACCCTTTCTTGGATGCGCTGATAACGATTCAAACGGTTTTTAGGGACGGAGCGGTAATCAAAATCTGGCAAAGATTGCAAGCTTCGGGTTATGGTAAGGGGCGCTGGAGTTAAAGCTTGCAGATCATTTGGATCATCATTTAAAGCAGTCAATGGGCGAGAGTTCATGCATCCCTCAATTTGTGCAAGAACTGTTGTTAAATCATCGTGGTTCATAGAAGATCGCCCCAACTGTCGGATAAGATGGCGTTTCGCTACCTTGACTGCGGCCTCCCAAAGTCATCCGAAGTTGGGAGCCCGCGGGGAAATGAAGTGCCATTGGATGCCCTTCTAGCCAAAAGGTGATTATATGATTTTTACTAGTATCAGAGTGCAGAATTTGATAAAGTCTGTGCAACTCATTTGTGGCATCGACAAAATTCCGACCATTATTGGAATAAATGTGTTGCGGTTTACCGCGCCGAACCATGAAACGTCGCAGAGCGGAAATGAATGCCGATGTAGATAGATCCCCTACTAGCTCTATTTGGACCGCCTTCGATGCTAGACATACGAACATTGCAACATATGCTTTTATTGGAGCAGCTCTTCGTGATAACGGTTTTAGGTAGACGGGCCCACAATAATCCACACTCGTACAAGCAAACGCTTCACTGGATGAAACCCTTGCGATTGACAGTTGACCTATTGGTTGCTCGATTGGTTTTGGATACCGACAATGTAACGTTAATTTCACTGTGGAACAAAGTTTCATGATGATGCTTGATTATCAACTTTGTGAAGGGATGAAACCTGGAATAAACATGGGATGCTTTCGCCCGAATGACTCTCGTGAGTTTGACAACCGGCCACCAACTCGTATTAGTCCCTTCGAATCCAAATATGGACTAAGTAATTTTAGCCGGGATTGTTTAGTAACACGATTTCCTTTCCGCAAACATTTAATCTCCTCCGGATTCAGATTGCACTAACTTCATTAATGATTTCTTAGCTGCTTCTATTTCGTCGATCGTGAGAATGGGTTCCTGGATCCGCTCACCTTTATGCTCGTCTCTCAATCGACTATTTTGAGCAAAACGTCGGAGGTATCCAACAACATGTACAAATAGGCGAAAGGTAGAAAAACGAGTGAATAAGTGATACTGCGAGTTAATATTTGTTGAAAGTACAACATCCCGGCGTTCTGTTTCGAAACCAAGAGGTTGCTCAAATTGTGTTGGTTGCTCAGACCATCCTTGCCTTGCATGTAGCATCCATATGGATCCGAATTTCCACTTTTCACACTTTACCAGTTCATTTGGAGTCATTCCCCGTGACAATAGATCTGCAGGATTATCTACTCCTGCCACATGAAGCCATTTGCAGCCATGGGTTAGTGTTTGGACTTCTAAAATCCGATTGGCTACATAAGCTTTCCAAAGGTGAGAAGACGTCTGCAGCCATCGTAAAACAATCGTAGAGTCCGACCAGAAAATCACTTCGTCGAACTTTGTTTCCAAGCTTTTGTTACGACAAAGCCCCCTCGTCCATACAAACCTTCTTTACCGGTACCGGGAGACCTGTCCGATCGAACGTCAACTCATAGACAGCGACAGATGAACAAGTCTAGTTAGGAAGCGGACTATATTCTCTCTATACAAAATTAAACATCTACAAATTTATTTTATATAATCGGTAAATTACTTACTTAACTTAATGCTACAAGAAATATTTAACTTAAATTTAAACTATAGACTACAAGCGAAATTTAAGCAGTAAGGGTATTATTTATAATTATTTGGTGAAAAACTAAGGTATAAACATGTGAATTTAATAACTATAACTTATATACACTTATGTTAAAACTAATGCAGGTGTGAAAGGTGGCCTACGCTTTCTGTGGGTATAATTTGAATACGCAGTAGATTCAACCGTAAAGAGGTAATATTAAATTAAGTAACTGAGATTCGGAATATTCTATGAAAACCTAACCTAAATTGCAGTTGCTACAAACGTTGAGCAAGAACCGAACCGATATCAAAAGAGGTTAAAAAGACACTAAACACAGGGAAGGTGACCATTACTTTAAATATTCAAATAACCTTAAACTATGTTTCAGAAATTTTATAATCCTATTAATAATAAAGATTGTCGAATTGGAAAAGTCGCGGTTTCTTGCAACAAATTATAAAATTTGTTTAATCACCCAAGATCAAGAAAGCACTACCTAGAATGTCACCAAAGAAAGTCAGCAAGTTACAGGACAAGATTGACCCGCCACCAGATGCGAGTTGTAGAAAATGCAATTCTCCAGATAATAGCAGGATGGTGCAGTGCGACGACTGCAACGAATGGTATCACTACAGTTGCGTAATGGTAGATGAAGGGATCGCTGATTACGACTGGAGCTGTGACGAATGCGTGACTAAAAAGGCCCAGCCAACAGGAACCTCAACCCCAGTCTCCTCCAATGAACAGGAACTGGCTGTTACTATCGTATATGAATCGTCCGTGGTCGACCCTAAACCAAACATAGTTAAAATCGGAGATGATGCTATAATTCCTAGTACCGGAGACACAGAGCTGACGTCATCGCTGGCGGAAAAAGAAGAAAATCTCAACCTCCGCAAAGAAATCAAAGAGTTACGTCTCATGTTCGAGATGCAGCCTACCGAGTTTGTGCGACATATCGGTCTCCTAGAAGAGCGTTTATCGATTTAATGTGGTGTAGTATTTCACTTCCCCGTCTAAGTGCCAATAATACAAAAGCACCTGCTACTCTCACTGTGGAGATCGAACGAACATTGCTCTCCTCCACATCTAACAGCAGAAGGAGAGCAAAGGAGGCAGAGCTGCGACATCACACTATGTGGTGTCGGTTATTCGTCACCAACAAATTTTAATTTCCCAACAAAGGGGCAAAACTCACCTCCCTAGCTCAGTTAAGGATCGCTGCTGGAGTAGCAACAACACCGCAAGAACTCGTTTGATGTTGACCTAGTTAGTTGGATTGGAACAAATCTGCCAGACCTTAGTGCAGCTGGTGATAAGCACCACTAAGAGTGAAATGATTTGGTAAAATTGCAGTAAAATAACTTTTTTACACCATTTTGAGCGACTTAGTGGAATGCAACATTTCAATTGTAGCACATATTCAATTTGTTCTGATTGAGATAATTATTATGGGCATAATTTCGATGCTTATTATTAACGTTTTTAATTTATAGCTCTTCAGGATCGGTCATAGATCGAGGACCCATATTCTGTACAGCGCTGCAGCGATGGCTTCTCATCTGGCGCTGTTAAACGCGTATGGGTATACATGTATATGTGCAAATATGTGTGTGTGCAGATATATGTGTGTGAATGTGTGCATGAGTGCGTATGTATGCATGTATACATGCGTCTTTTCATATGTATGTTTACAGGCATGCACACATGTGTGTATATATGTGCATACACTGGATATTTGAAAGTAGATCGCGATCGGTGGTCCGACGAAACTTTGCCTTAGAGGTTGGAGGTAGGTTCAGCCCGCGGTGGCTATGACTCGATATGAGGATAGACTAAGTTGTGGTTTTATTTGAAAGTGCACATTAAAAATACTCTTGACTTGTGTTCCTACTACCCAATTCTCAAACGAATATTTATATCAGACTAGCTCGCGCTTTTAGCAATACTCCTACGGCCGGCTGTTTGGAGTTCAAATTGCTGTAGTTTAGGGAAAAACTAAATCACTCTTGATGGCCGGCTATCCAGAGTTTAAATACAAGAAAAATCATAACTAAATATCTTTTTGCTCTGAGTATACGTGTACTCGGAGATTAACCATCCCACCGCATAAAACATATTCATTTTGTGGTCGCATTGCCTGCTTGTGGCGAATCCTAGACCTGTACCTGTCCTTCAATCCAACTCCGTAATATCTATGGAAGCGTCGCTGAGTCGGGGGCCTTCCTTAAGTAGGTATTACATCAACATTTCCTACCCTATCCTAAGTATCGGTGAAGATGGTCGTGGCCGGCAATAACGATTCTCATGCTATTGGTTTACTGAACTCATAAGAGATAAAGTTCATTCCCGATCATTTATCTCACAAGCAAGATGAGTTGAGCTACCTATAGGCAACATGATAATCGTTAGTATGCAATCTACGAATAGCACCGTGCTTCGCAACGCAACGCAACGCAACGCATATCGGTCTCCTAGAAGAGCGAAAAAACGCTTCGATTAACGAACAACTCTATAAGTTCAAGGAACAATGGAGCAAACGTGAACATCAGCTCGAAAAAGAGATCGCACTATTGAAAAGGCAGAGCATGCCTGCATCTGTTCCAAAAGCGAACGGAGGGACAAAATCTGATTCGCCATCAAAACGTACGGCCAAAGACCGGGAGCTGCGCCTCATTGCTTTGAAGGAACGACAAGCGTTAGAAAAAAGCATCTCGAAGTGCAACTCGAGCTGATGGAAGAACCCAGCAGCGAAAGCGATCTCGCAGGCGAAGAAGAAGAGGATAATAACAGCAAGCAAAAAGTTCATGAGTGGCTGAAGACCCAATCTCCTCCAGGTTCATCCGTAGCTCACTCGAGTAACGTCTGCACTGATATACTATCGGCGACTTTTACAAAAAAAAAACGAACAGCTACCGCCAAGCGGCATGCCACCTTCCAACCCTTTCGAAGAACCAGCTAGCGGCACGTCAAGCTGTAGCCAAAGATTTACCAATCTTCTCTGGAGACCCCGAGGATTGGCCCTTGTTCTTCGCAACGTTCGAAAGTAGCACCGCAATGTGCGGATACAGCCATGAAGAATACCTGTTTCGTCTGAGACGCTGTTTGAAAGACAAAGCCTTCGATGCGACGCGAAGCCTGCTGCTGAACCCAGCCAACGTTAGTACGGTAATAAGCACACTTAAAACCTTGTTTGGAAGACCGAACCACATAGTCGGAAGCATGATTCAGAAAATTCGAGAAATCCCACCACCGAAAATCGAGAAGTTAAATACAATGATTAACTTCGGAGTTTCAGTACAAAATCTATGCGCAACTATTCAAGCATGTGAGCTCGACGAATACAACTATAACGTAACGCTGCTTCAAGAGCTAGAAGGAAAACTTCCACCAACAATTAAGCTCAGTTGGGCGCTAACACGAAAACCCCTTCAAAAGGTTAATCTTACAACTTTCAACGAATGGATGAAAACAATTGTAGAAGTAGCTAGCGAAGTTACAACTCCGGACATGGCACTTGGATGCATTGGGAAGACAGAGAAGAGGAAAACCCATGGATTCTTAAACGTCCATTCTGAGTGCTCGTCACAAAATGCGTGTGAATCGGCGATTAAACATTACGTGGTTTGTAATGGGGAATCAGAATATATTGGCTTAAATGGCACGTTCCCCGATGAGTGTTGATTCACGATGGAAAGTCCTGAGAGCCTGCAAACTTTGTCGTAGGTGTCCAAGAAAACACTTCAAAGAAAACACGATGTCAAAGATCCATGCGGACATAACGGTTGTTCATTTCTATACCACAAACTATTACATAATGATAACAAGCACAAGGCCGCAGTGTTCCCACTATCATCCCCTTCCACAGACGTAAATCATTGCTGCAATATTCATCGAAGTGGTGTGGGATCTTCTTCCGTTACGTACCGGTGATCATGCACGGAAATGGAAATTCAATTGCGACGTTCGCGTTCTTAGATGTTGGGTCGTCATCAACCTTGATTGAACAAGAACTCTTCGATGAACTGGGGCTGGAAGGCACCCCGCAGCCACTCTGCTTGAACTGGACAGGCGGAACCAGTAGATGGGAAAAGAATTCAATTAGGTTTGTCGCCGATATATCAGGCGCGCATAATCCAGACACAAGTTACCGCCTATCTGAAATTCATACAGTCGCCGAGCTTAAACTGCCAGAACAGTCACTATCGATCGAAGACCTGGCTCAGAAATATAAACACCTCAAAGGCCTTCCGATTCAGTCATATTCCGGAATAACGCCAATAATATTGATAGGAATGAATAATTGTCGACTTGGACATGTACTGGATAGCAGAGAGGGCAGAGAAAATGAGCCAATAGCTGCTAAAACTAGACTGGGCTGGATAGTATATGAACCGTGTTCCAGCGTGTTCCCTCAAAATAACATTAACTATGCTTTTCATCGTTCGTACCATATTTGCGCATGTAATAAAGGCAATGGTGATGATCTACACTCAGCTGTTAAAGAATATTTTGATTTGGACAGTATGGAGATCGTATCACCTCGAAAGATTCTGCAATCAAAGGAAGACGAGCGTGCCCTACACCTTCTAGAAAAATGCACCACGCTTAAAAATGGGAGATATGAGAGCGGATTCCTATGGAAGTATAACGACGTCCGACTACCAAACTCTAGAGCGATGGCACTCACGAGAACCAAATGTCTCGAAAAAAGAATGGTTCGCGATCCAGATTTAGCTCATGCGCTCAAGTCAAAAATATCAGAGTATTAGCAAAAGGGCTATATACGAAAGTTAACGCCGGTAGAACGGAAAATACCTCGTAGCCGAGTATGGTATCTACCGATTTTTCCTGTCGTTAACCCAAATAAACCAAACAAGATCCGTATTGTTTGGAATGCGGCAGCAGAGGTTCGTGGAATATCGTTGAACTCCCAATTGTTGAAAAGCCCTGACCTACTGAACTCGCTAATCTCAGTGCTATACAAGTTTCGAGAATATAAAATCGCCGTTACGGGGGACATATGCGAAATTTTTCATCAAGCGAAGATGAACGAAAACGATCAACATTGTCAGAGATTTTTCTGGCCCGCTGAAGTCCCGGGAGAAGAACCGCTCGAATATGTTATGACAGTGCTGAGCTTCGGCGCTACATGCTCACCAGCAACTACCGAATACTGCATGAATCTAAACGCCCAGCGATTCGTCAATGAACTCCCAGAAGCGGTAGAAACCATCACGAAGCAGCATTATGTTGATGATATGTTGACAAGTGTGGAGCAAGCTGAACAGGCTGTAATGTTGGCAAAAGACGTCCATCACATTCATCTGCAAGCAGGGTTCGAGATAAGAAACTGGAACTCGAACTCCGACTATGTATTAAAACGACTGGACGCCGACCACACCGCTGCAATAAGCCTCAACATAAATGCAGGGACAGCCATTGAAAAAATTCTCGGAATGTGGTGGGATACAAGGGCAGATTGTTTCACCTTCAAGCTATCACCACGCCATGATACTGGTCTGCTTTCGGGACAAACTGCTCCAACAAAACGTGAACTCCTTCGGACTCTAATGACCATATTCGACCCACTGGGGTTAATCGCCAATTTTCTTATGTATCTTAAAGTGCTCTTACAAGAAGTGTGGCGGCCAGGAGTGGGCTGGGATGAAAAAATAACGGGAAATCTCCTGGATAAATGGAGAATATGGCTACGAGTACTTCCAGAAGTGCAATTGGTATCTGTACCTAGGTGCTACCGGAAACGCACATCAGCATCCGATGAAACTACTACAATTGAACTCCACCCCTTTGTGGATGCGAGCGAGAGCGGTTATGCTGCAGTATCATACTTCAGGTTCGAGGAGGGAGATAATATAGAGTGCGTAATCGCGTCAGCAAAAACACGCGTAGCTCCGCTCAAGTACGTGACTATTCCACGACTCGAGCTACAGGCCGCAGTCCTAGGAACTCGACTCGCTAAGAACATCGCTGAGCAACATATACGGCCGATTGAGAAGCGCTACTTTTATATAAACTCAAAAGATGTCATGCACTGGCTGAATTCGGACCACCGTCGGTACAGTCAGTTTGTGGCTGCACGTCTTTGTGAAATACATGAGTCTACTACAACAACCGAATGGTACTGGATTTCGACGAAGCTTAACGTCGCAGACGAAGGCACAAAGTGGCAAAAATTGCCTGATCTTTCACCAAACAGTCGTTGGTTCCGGAGTCCTGAGTTCATGTGGACGAAAAAAGTAAATAGGCCAACTAACTGCACTAGCTTCGGATCGACGGACGAAGAACTTCGTTCTAGTATCCTACACTGCATCAATCGTGGAGTGGGAACGATTCTCGAACTGGAACCGATTATTGCGCTCGATGACATGGATTCAATGATATCTATCAAATCTTCAGCGGAAAGTGAGGCATGGTAGCCTCCAGTATGGTGCTTTATCCCGTGATGAGCTGAAGCTGGCCGAAATGTGTATCTATGGCTTGGCTATAGCTAGTGATTCTGTAAAACGGCCAATATTTTTACCCCGGCAGCACTACATAACAACACTCGTACCGTAAACCGGGGTGACTTTGATCATCGGGGTGGCTTTGATCACTCGAAACTTTTTTCGTAGATCGCTTATTAAACCAGAATAGTGGATCGAATCATTTTAATTTAGAATGATTTTACTCTAAACATATAAAATACTGATTTGTTATACTTTTTGAGTATATTGTTCGGTTTTAGGGTACAAAAACTTAAAAAAAAAACCGAAATTTGACTTTACCTTATTTTTACGAAGCTTCGTAAAGTGTCTATTTTTTATAAAACAAATAGATCTCAGATTTGAGCAAAAGTAATAAATCAAAAGCGAGTTTTTATTTTCCTTTAGAATGGGATATGCTAAATTTAGTTTTAAGAGATTGTTTATTTTAAATACATTTTTTTGTAAAACTAGGTGGCAATTATTTCAAATTATTTTAATCAAAAATTCACAACATTTTTTTATTGTTCAATATTCCAACGTGTTCAAATGGATGAAACTTTTTGTACATGGATAAAGCACTGAAATAAAATAATTTTAGCTGTTTTAAAGATTTTCAGAATCTTTTATTCTAGTTGGACACAAATTATACGAATTTTGGTTACTCGAATTTTAAGTACATTGAAATACTTTGTATAATACCAATTAACATCTATTTAACAATGAGTATCTTTCCAGAATTAGTTTAAGCAAACATTTGAATGAAAAACATTGACATCAATAACTTAATGTGGGTGAACATGCAGGTTATCAAAGTCACCCCGGAACACGAAAACGGACTTCAACTTGAAATCATTTTTTAAAAAATAGCTGTAAGCGGACAATTTTAGGTAAAACCATCCAATCTTGTTCTCCATACATCAGTACATGGTTTAAAAATATTAAACATGAAAAAAATGTGTTGCGTCTAAAAATATGTAATGATTACTTCGAAAAGTGATCAATGTCACCCCGGTTTACGGTACTTCATGATCTACATAAGCGCTATCATCATCAAAATCATCAAACCGTGCTAAACGAGCTGAAGCAAAAATACCATATTCCACAAGTACGCACACAATATGATCGCGTAGAACTGAACTGCCAGCTATGTAAAATACGCAAAGCAACGCCACAACCTCCAATGATGGGTAACCTACCAGCAGCCAGATTAGCAGTCTACGCACGACCGTTTTCGTACATAGGCGTAGACTACTTTGGACCACATCAAGTGTTAGTAGGTCGCCGTGTGGAAAAACCATGGGGCGTGCTAATAACGTGCCTCACCGTGCGCGCCATCCACATCGAAATAGCACACACTCTCACGACGGACTCCTGTATCATGGCCATCCGTAATTTCATGTGCAGAAGAGGAATCCCACTTGAAATTTATAGCGACCGAGGAACCAATTTCATCGGTGACGATAGGGAGCTAAAAAATGTGTTGGAAACTGGTGACGGGTGATATCGTCGTTGTCGTGGATCCTGCATTACCGAGGAACTGCTGGCCGAAAGGTCGAGTGGTGTCTGTTTCCCACTCGAAGGATGGACAAGTACGCAGCGCTGTAATTCAAACATCAGGGGGGATTATGGAGCGACACGCAATGAAGATTGCCGTACTGGACGTCGGATCAACATAGAGTATTCTGGTTCTATGGCTTCAGCATACTGGGGGGAGTGTTACGATAAAGCCCCCTCGTCCATACAAATCTTCTTTACCGGTAACAGGAGACCTGTCCGATCGAACGTCAACTCATAGACAGCGACAGATGAACAAGTCTAGTTAGGAAGCGGACCATATTCTCTCTATACAAAATTAAACATCTACAAATTTATTATATACAATCGGTAAATTACTTACTTATCTTAATGCTACAAGAAATATTTAACTTAAATTTAAACTATAGACTACAAGCGAAATTTAAGCAGTAAGGGTATTATTTATAATTATTTGGTGAAAAACTAAGGTATAAACATGTGAATTTAATAACTATAACTTATATACACTTATGTTAAAACTAATGCAGGTGTGAAAGGTGGCCTACGCTTTCTGTGGGTATAATTTGAATACGCAGTAGATTCAACCGTAAAGAAATAATATTAAATTAAGTAACTGAGATTCGGAATATTCTATGAAAACCTAACCTAAATTACAGTTGCTACAAATGTGGAGCAAGAACTGAACCGATATCAAAAGAGGTTAAAAGGGCATGGCAGGGTTAAAAGGTAAGGAATGTAACCATTACTTTAAATATTCAAATATCCTTAAACTATGTTTCAGAAATTTTATAATCCTATTAATAATAAAGATTGTCGAATTGGAAAAGCCACGGTTTCTTGCAACAGCTTCTATTCTCCTTGTCGAACAAACGCTCGGCTACTACGGCCGCGCACAGCTCCAGACGGGGAATGGTTATTCTTTGTAAAGGCGCCACGCGCGCCTTGGCGACCAGCAAGGTAACTGTGACAGCTCCGCCCGTTGTCCAGGATCGCACGTACACACATGCGCCATAAGCTACCTCAGATGCATCAGCAAAAATGTGCACTCCACATTTGTATGGTGGGGTGTGAGCACAAACCGATTTATGCTGAATGCCGATAAACTTGGTAGTATTGGAAAATGTAACGACGGATCTTCTCGCAGAAACGATTTCTGTAGAAGATTGGAAAATTTCTTGTAACCTAGAACTGGCCGATCCCAATTTCAATATTTCCGGAGAAATTGACCTAGTTATTAGAGCGGAACATTACTTTTCATTCATTCAGGAATATATATCATTCCTCTTCATATGGCACTTACGAATAAACGCACGTTCTCATCGGTCGCTTTAGTTTCGATAAAGTAGACACATTTTTATCAAGGAACATTCTCCGGGAACCGGAATCAGCCAAGGTAGTGGACAGGTTTGGAAAAAAGGTAGGAATCGACGACGGACGTGACCTTGCTATTACCATACCGAACATTTTTGCCGTGACTAGGATTGGTGGTCACAGGAGTTAACCTCGAAATCTCCTCTTACTTCGTTCATGGAGGGCTGAGCCATAACCTCACAATCGTCGGGAATAATAATTTTACAAGGCCTGTTGAAGACAGGCACCAGGTGAGTGTCTGTCCATTCCTAACACTTATTGCATTCGGTGATGCGTGAGAAATTTTGATTATTCCCTAACAAGCGCGCGGAGTACAGTTCGGCATGGCATCAGAGAAGAAGTTGAAGCAGAAGGAGTTAAAGCGTCGAAACGTAATGGATTCGGTGGATCGCATTGCGGAGTTTTCGGACAACTATGATCCAGAAAGGGACGTAGGTGAAGTGCCATTGCGACTTGAATGGTTGGAAAAATATTTTGAGCTGTTCGAGACGATTCAAACTGAATACGAGTTATTGGATGATACGAATCAGTTCTTGAAGGCAAATTTACGAACAAGGACCAGGTTCGAGGAACTTTACTTTCAGGTGAAAGCAAACCTTATAACGAAGATGCCACAAGCCGCTATGGGCCAAGTACCGATTCAAAGCGACCAAGCACCGGTCATTGCTAATACCGGTTTATCGAACATTAAGTTGCCCACGATTAAACTGCCAGAATTCAGTGGATACTTTAATGATTGGCTAACAATCCACGACACATTTTTGACACTTTTTTGGTTCAGTGTATTCCTACCGATTAATTGTTTACATAAATCGCTCCAACTATTTTTACTTTTTGACGAGATTTGTGAAGTTTTTATCGTTGTTTGTCGTGTTAATCGACTCAGTATTTTGTTTTTAACATTGTTATTGTGCAGTGTGAAAGTGTCTCCTGTTTGCTTTTGTGTTGCGAAAAATTCAGCGAAGAACGTAACTGAGTGAACTTCTGTGACTTAACCACCAAAACTTTCCACCGAACGCAGCGCCATCTATATTTCATTGTTCGCATTATCAGATCGGCACGCATTATGGCAAGTGCATGCGATCACTGCGCGAAAACCGTCAAATCGGATGACGACTTTATTGAATGTATGGGTTTTTGCAAAAATGTGGTACATATGCAATGTGGGAAACAACTTAACAAGCCGTTTTTGAAAAAAACAGGGTGTCGACTCATTTCTGAAAATGAAATTCCCTGATTTTCCAGGTTTTTCCAGACCTTCTTAAATTTTTTCCAGAGTGCTCAAACAAATCAAATTAAATTCACATTTTTCAATGTCTATCGTTTGAGCTTACACCATTTTTGCATTTTTAGTTAGTTTTAAACCTTTTGTATCTTCCATTTCAATCAAACCACTTTTGGTCTTTTAAATGCCATGTAATTTAAATATTTCCAAATCTAAACAAATTTCATCCTCTAAAATTTTAAATAAAATGTTTTCTAGAGGCCTGATTGTGACAAATCTTGGATCAATGCATTGCATACTCATCGTGGTGCTTATGGAAATCACAGACCAACAGACATAACACTCGAAAACAATGCTTCGCCTAATATAACGGTTATTTTAAATATAGTTTTGGTTGGGGCTGTGATAATATTCGCGATACCGACAAGCAAATGAGTGTATGGGACCGTGCATAAAAGGAGGAGCTAGTGTTCTGGAAAAATTAGCGGATTGACAATTTTAGGGATGAATTTTCTCATAGTGTTATGAGTATGGGATCTTCCGTTAACCTTCTGGCAGTCGTGCTGGTGCACTGAGTGCACGCTGCTTTGAAAAGCTAGTAAATTGTCTTTGGGCAACTGCGGCTGCTCATTCAGTGGGCCATATGCGCGACTTCCGGAGGGTTAAGTAGACACCGTTTTAACATACTCTATCATATTCCAAATACACTTGAAGGTGGTCGTAACCCATTCTTACATCAATTTTCAATGTATAGTTTGGTTGCGACAAAATATGGAAACCTTAAAACACATAGATCTCTTGATGTATTCAACCAAAAATGAAATATTTTTCACAAATATGGACGTATTTCTTTTTAATCTCAAAATACATAATTCGTTGACATGTTAAATGCGCTTTCAAAAATGGGTCGAATGAAATGCGTATTAGAAATAATATGTGCGGTCCAAACGGAAATCAAAAGATATCTCATTGGAATAGTTCTAAAAAGCTTGGCTAATCGGCAAGCTCTGTTCACACTGTTTCCAAAACTTCTAATACTCGATTGAGATCAGCTACATTAAAAAGAAATGCAAAATACAATCTTAAGAAACGACCAAATGGATTCGATAGTGAGACAAACATTCTGATCGTACACTAATAAAATAATAATAAAATAAAAACATCAAATGTGTTTGTGCATAATTCGAAGCATCATCAAGGAACGAAGTCATTGAAGGTATTGATTACTTCGAATTATAGTGGTAGGCAGAATATGAGGGCTAAACACTTCTTCGAAAATTGTAACGTGGATTTTCTACCATTTTTTCCTGTGTGGCAATGGATTACAAAACTTGGACGTAGAAGACTTCAACCAAGCTTCATGGCATGTAACGAAATGAAGTATTAAAGTAATTCTGAACGATATAGAAGTCTAAGTTTCTCAAGAAATAATTGGTTAAGCAGGTCTTCTGCAACAGTGGGTGAACCAGTAAAAACTTCATACCAACAGGAAGGTATTTCAGAATATGTACTAAGAAGATTGTTTACAGAAACGGTTTAACCACTTCTGTGCAGTAATAATCCGCTTTTTATGTTCTGGTTAGATTTGGATTCTTCTTTTGAGCCTTCCGGAAGTCGTGCTAGTGCACTGAGTGCACGCTGCTCTGAAAATCTAGCGAAATCGTCTGAGCGCACCAGCGGCTGCTCGTTCAGTGGGCCATTTCCGCGACTTCCGGAGGGTAAATAATGATTGCGTTGTTAATACAAAATCATCCAGTACTTTTCCACAACTTTAAAATAGGGGCATAATTCAAGAAAATGTCGAATAATCACAAGAAAAAACAGACAGGTCTGCGAACAAATTATAGAAACCGGTTTTTGATAAGTTTACTTGTGATTTGAGACAAACAGTTTTTTAGTCTCTCATTTGCCTGCCATTTCCCACCAATTCGTCATTTCAGAAATTAAGAACCCTCTAAAATGCCGTTGAGATTGTATTCGTCCCATGTTCTATGAGATTCCCTCTATACATAAGACAATTATGCGTTGAACGGCAGTGAAAAGGTCAGTTGGAAATTCCATCCTGGAATATAATAAATACAAACAAATAAATAAAGCGATTTTTAATGCAATCTGGCAATAGCAGCACGTTGTGAGATGAGTGAAGCTTCGCAGCAAAAGGGAGGCAAACTTCGGTTAAATACACTATTTGTTGATTTTAAATATTGCCGTATCCGCCCGTCTGTTAGCGGAAGGCGACATTGAAACTGGAGCTTGCGAAAGTCATCCTCATACAGTTCTATTATATACGGAAACCCATATCGAAAACGTTGAATTTTTAGGCGGAGTTGAGTGTTTAACCGTTAGGTAACGACATAGTACGCGAGTACCTTTCCAGATTTCATTTAAAATTACAATTTGCTTTCCATAACTAGAACCTGAAACTTGGTGACATGATAGTACATCATTAGGTATAAATTTTAGTGAGATAAAATTGAAGATGTAGTAAATGGGCCTGAGGGGAACTTTTTGGTCGTTTCTACCGCATAGCAGATTGACAGGGTAATGGTCATTACTATTATAATTTTAAACATATTCAAATATTCGTAGATGGTTTGGAATCAGGAAGTCATCTACTTTTTTAAATCTGCTATAAGGAATCGTATGAGATCTTGTTTCCGGACAACCGGTTCTGGAGGTGTGTCCCAGCTTTGAAATACTATTTGTAAATTTCAAAGAATCCTAGCAATATAGCAATATGGATGTCAAAATTCTTGGGTTTGCCACAGAGATTGTTAACAATCGTCATCTATCTGATAATTTGACCCCGGAGCGGTCTTCACAACTTTATTTAGTTGTTTAATAATTCTGTCTGTCAGATATGAAAGCTGTGCGTTACCTAATGCCGCTATGGACTAGCACTTAACGCGAGTGGAATTGAGTTGCGCTTAGAATTAACTCTATGGCTAGTACTTGAAAGAGCTTGAATAAAACAAGTTTACACCGTTGAGAATTAGTTGATTACAAACCCCAAAATTGGTCATATAAGCAAAAAAATTAAAGGGTTGTGTACAGGACACGACCACGGTGACATTAAAAATGCAGCTTTTTTCAAGAGCGTTCAAATGAATTTTATCTATCACACATATCGACTCACGTTCTTGTTCACTCGCCTGTTTTCATATGTTACAATTTGCTATATACCCTTCCCATCAAAACATAATTTATTGAAGGTCTTTTAACGGTAATCTATTAATTAATCAAGTATCTCACTAGTTGATTGGCATTATTTGGCTGATCCATCTAGAAAATAGGCAGGTCTGTCCAGAAAATATATTCAAAAGAAAAGTTCCATATTGAGAGCTGTGATGGGGAAGCCCACGCCCGCCAACGGAATTATACAGATTCTCCATGAAATATGAAATTTCATTTTCCATTTAAATTTTCAATAATGTACTAATGAACTTAAGTAAACAATCTTAAGGTTAAGTATTTCTTGATCGATTAGTGGTTGAACAAATGAAATTATTTGATAAATTACATTGTTATACAACGTTCGCACTACCAGCTAAAACGGGTTTTTATGCTATCTTGGTGACATTTTTCTTGTTGCTAATTATTAAAACGTGTTATAACTCTGTAGTGTAAACATTGTATTATTAAACCAATTCTGCAGCGTTTTATGTTATATAGGTGTTTTATGTGGTAATAGGACTGACATAATTATATCTTCAGTACAGCGGTTTGTTTCATAATTTAAAACAGATTTATTTTAAAATTTAAATTAGTATACCCAACCGTTCTATTTGTTGTATACTTTAAAACGCAATTAGAACTGTGTTTTAAATACATAGGGTAGGACAGATATTCTGACTGGATAAACTGGGAAAACAATTTTAAGTCCAGTAACGCTTAAGACATGGCTTGAATTTGAATCGAAAAAGAACACCCGCTTAAACTGCTGCTGGGACGGTAAGTTCTGTTTTAAAATTTTCCGTTGTGTGCAGTACGAAACAAAAGTGTTTGAAGTTAGAAAACAAAAAGTTCTGCTGGGAATGTGATTGTTTCCGATGCAATTACACTCAGATTTTTCACGCAGGGGATACAGGCCGTGTAAATGAAAACCGCGTAAATTAAAAAAAAACGCGTTAATAAAAACCGCGTAAATTTCAAAATCCGCGTAAAAAAACCTGAGTGTACTCTCCTATATAAAATACTACGCTGCTGAACAGTGCAATAACTACAGAAGCACGTTGTCAGATGCCTTAATCATAAAAAACATATAACCGAAATATGAAACATGAAAACCAATAGGATCTTTACCCTACGCAGCTACAAAGCGCCGTAAACATGGATTAACAAGTTACAACGCACACGCATGCATAAAAATAAATATATTTTTTTCAAACGCAACACTCTTAAGCAGCACACACCGTGCTGGTACCCGAAAAATCCGCACACGGCCACCGCTGCCGAAAATGTATAGCGTCTACCGCTTAGTGGAGTGCCTAGACGCTGCAGCCATGGTCTTACCCGTTCGACATAAGAACAAAAACTGACTCAAACGGGTACGCGTCACCTCTATTTATAAACTAACCGTATATGGTTTAGTCACTTAGGTGCGAGTGACTACTTAACAGTACGCTCAAAATTCGTTACAATTCTGCACTCAGCATACCACTGTATGAAAGGCCAAAAGGGGGGTAGCGGACCCGTAGGCAATTACACCTACTCAGTATCCACTGGAATCATAGAATTTACTACTCAGAAACTATTCAAAAAAAAAGAGTAGAAAAAAATATTAAATATTAAAAGTTGCCTTTTCGCTTGAGGTCATCGAAATTGTTTTTGCAATGCATATTTGTTTTTGCTATGTAACTTATGTATTCTGCAAATACTAGAAGCAAATTTTTTTAAGTTGAACCAAAAGCATTTTTTTTTTTTTTTGAAATCATTTAGATTAGGTAAAAAATCGGAATGGATCTCCCATTACATCATGAGATAATACAATTATAACAGGTCACTGGTCGTTTAGTGTAAAATTGGATTGTCTTCAGTATATAACTGTAATATCTCGCATAGTATTTTGATATCCACTCCAGGTTTTTTTCACAAAAAAAGATTAAACATGATTCTTGATATTTAATCAATTTGTTTATAATAAATATAATAATTGCAGATTTCATAAGTTATATAACAAAAATATTTCTTTTTGTTTTTTTCGGTAAGCTCATGCAAAAACAACTTTTTGTAAATAATATTTTTTCCATGCATCAAATACTTTTCGAGTTATCAGTGATTCAAAAGTGTTCGTTTTTATAAACTTCAAAAGTTAAAAATCTAATAACTTGAAAAAGTTATCATATTCAGCCAAAACAAAAAATATGTGTCAATTATTTTAAGCTAAAGAATGCAAGAAAAAAATTTGGAACGAATTCAAATTTTGGTTGTAAATCTGACGGGGGATGACCCATATAACCATGGTTGTGAGAAGTTGTAATTATGGGATGGATCGAATATATAGTTATTCTCCCTTGTATAAAATGTGTTGAAGGGAATAAGTGCGTTCAACCGAATATTTGAGCCAATATTTTCCAGTCGCATTTATAAAAAATTATTAACACCAGGTCGAAATTTCTCCCTGATTTGAATACAAATTCCCTGAAAATTCCAGGTTTTTCCAGGTCAACTAAAATTCCCTGAAATTCCCTGATTTTCCAGGTTTTTCCCAGGAATCGCCACCCTGAAAAACTTTGCGGAAAACCCAAACTTATTTTGGATGTGCAATGAATGTGTCAAGCTGATGAAGTTTGCTCGCTTTCGCGACACCGTTTCTTCACTTGGATGTGTTATCGCTGCTATCGCTGGGAAAACGGATGACGTCTGTGCTGACCTAAAGGCCGAGTTATCCAAAAATAACCAGCAAATTTCGCGCCTGGCTAGAAAGTTTCAACAGCTACTCCAGTCCGGCCAAACTCCGGTACCCCTCGACCACCTCAGAAACGTCGTCGCGAGGATGGCCCTGATCCGAGCAATATTTTTGTTGGTGGTCGAAAGCTAGTCGATAATAGCAACATTGTTACGGTTCCACCTCCCGCGCCGTTGCTCTGGATGTATCTTTCCCGCTTTCATCCTAGCGTTAGCAAAGAGACTGTCGAAAAAATGTCTAAAGAAGGACTAAATTGTAACGATGAGATAAAGGTTATTCCGCTTGTTAAAAAAGACATAGACGTCAGTACTTCATATCCTTCAAAGTTGGAGTTCACCCAAAGTACCGTGATGCAGCTCTTAATCCTGACACATGGCCGCAAGGCATACTGTTCAGGAAATTTGAAGACAGCCGTACCCAGAACATTTGGAGCCCGCCGACTGATTTTCCACCGCCTCCAGAAGAAGCATGTACCTCTCTAATGCAACCCGGCCCATCAATGGTCCTGCAGAGGACTCCGCAACGATTGGCCATGCCACTATACCAAGCCACACCGCCCTTGTGAAGGAGTATCGATGCCGATCGCATACTGGGATGCAACGCAGTTGGTACTATGGAAGCCCTCGATCCCCCCGCTACAGTCGAGCCCTTGCCGCCAGCGTTCATCAGTCGTCCCGGTCCTGTATATGTAGGTGGGGAAAGGGTCTTCCAAGCCGCCTTTCTCGGCAAGTATTATAAAAATTGTAACGATACAACGGTTGAACCGATTCACGCTTCTAGCTCATCGTACGACTCTCGCCGCAAGCTGCTACCACCCCGTTCCTGCTCTCCGCATTCCGCCATCGGGTTGCAACGCATACTGGGACGCACCGCAGTTGGCACTATGGAAGCCCTCGATCCCCCCGCCGCAGTCGAGCACTTGCAGCCAGCGATCATCAGTCGTGCCGGTCCTGTGTGTGGGATGGGTGAAAGGGTCTTCCAACCTGCCGCAAATGGCAAGTATACATCTGTTCCGAACACTTCAAGCGCTGATGTATTCTTCGCTTCCAGTTTTTTGCCATTTGCTCCGACATCTTGTTATCAGATGCCAACCATTTCTCTCGACGACGACGATAGTCGTATTTTGGGGCGCGACGCAGTTGATTCGGGATGCCTCGAATCCCTCACCACAGTCGACCAGGCGACCGTGAACCGTTCCGATACTGTTCGTGGGATTGACGAAAGGATCTTCCTATACGGCAACATGGCTTCGCTCTCTGCTGTACCTGATCCGTCCTCCAACAACATCGAGGTTTACTACCAGAATGTTGGTGGCTTAAATTCATCAACGGACAGCTATTTGCTCGCGACCACGGGTTGCTGTTACGACGTTATCGCCTTGACCGAGACGTGGCTCGACAACCGTACTCTGCCTCGCCAGGTCTTTGGTTCAACATTCGATGTCTTCCGCTGTGACCGCAATGCCCTCAACAGCCACTAGACATCAGGTGGTGGTGTGCTTATCGCCGTTCGCCGTGGTATAAAAGCCCGAGTGATCAACGATGACCGGTGGGCGAGCTCCGAGCAAGTGTGGATATCAGTGAAACTTGCCGATCGCAATCTGTTCCTGTGTGTTGTGTATTTTCCACCTGACAGAATTCGTGATTCCAGCCTGATCGATGTACATCTTTCCTCCGTTTCTTTTATCGCCTCGATCGCCGCCCCGTCTGATGATATCGTTATACTGGGCGACTTCAACTTACCTTATCGACCGCCATGTACCAAAACGAACAATTAGTACCGATGAACACCTTCCCTGGCAATCAACCGTCCTTAGACGTTTAAAATCTGCCAAACGAGCTGCATTTAAAAAATTCTCGAAGCATAAGACACTTGCATTACGAAATCACTACTTTCAACTCAACCACGAATACAAACAACAAAGCAGACGCGTCTTTTTTAGACACCAGCGAAACGTCGAGCGTCAACTGAAATCCTAGCCCAAGTCGTTCTGGAAGTATGTTAACGAGCAGCGAAAAGAATCCGGTTTGCCATCTAGTATGTCGTTTAATGGAGTTTTAGGCACCGACACTAAGGAAATTTGCCAATTGTTCTCCGACAAATTGTCAAGCGTTTTTTCCAACGAGCGCCTGCCACCACCACAAGTCGCTGCCGCCGCTAATTTAACTCCTTCTCTAGGACGAACCATCAACCGAATTTGTGTCGATAATGCTGCCATTCTTGCAGCAAATGCCAAACTGAAAGCATCTTGTTCCCCGGGTCCAGATGGTGTTCCCTCGATTTTTGTCAAAAAGTGCATCAGCGGGCTTCTTGAACCACTTCGGCGAGTCTTCGGGCTATCACTCACTACTGGTACATTCCCTTCCTGCTGGAAAGCAGCGCACATGTTTCCAGTTCATAAAAAAGGAAACAAATCGAACATTGACAATTATCGGGGAATCTCGTGTTTAAGTGCTGTATCAAAACTGTTCGAGCTGGTTGTGTTAGATCCTATTTTCATTCACTGCAAACACTACATCGCAGATGACCAACACGGTTTCATGCCTAAACGATCGACAACGACAAACCTGCTATTGTTCACAATATATGTAATGGATGGATTCGCTGACGGATTGCAAACCGATGCTATTTATATGGATCTATCTGCGGCCTTCAACAAAATCAACCATGATATCGCAATAGCGAAGCTGGACAAAGTCGGCATTCATGGACAACTTCTGCGCTGGTTTCGTTCCTACCTCGATGGAAGGCAACTACAAATCAGCATTAAGGACTGTCTATCTGCACCATCTCGGTCCAGTAATATTCCTCCTCTACTTTAATGACGTCAATTTCACATTACAAGGACCCCACCTTTTTTTCGCCGACGACATGAAAATTTTTCAACAAATACGGGATAAAACCGATGCCGAACTTCTTCAGAGGGAACTGAACAGCTTTAGTACGTGGTGTGATCTAAACAGAATGGTTTTAAACCCGAGCAAATGCTCAATCGTTACGTTCACGTGGAAACGCCAACCGACTCAGTTTAACTACCATTTCTTCGGCTCGAGCATTCCAAGACACTCTCACATCAAAGATCTCGGAGTCATCATGGATTCGGCACTAACATTCAAACCACATACGTCATACATTTACTGCGCGTTGGTCCGCTCAACGTTAGAGTATTGTTCAGCTGTTTGGAATCCGTACTACCAGAACGGGATTGACAGAATCGAGGCTGTCCAACGCAGGTTCATACGCTTCGCCCTTCGGCATCTCCCATGGCGAAACAGATTTCAGCTGCCGAGCTATGAAAACCGTTGCCAGCTAATACACCTCGATACACTCAGCATTTGGAGGGACAGCTCTCGAGCCCTGTTCGTCTCGGACTTACTCTCTGCCAGAGTAGATTGCCCTACAATCCTCGGACGTCTGGATCTTCAAGCCCGCGTTCGAGCTCTACGCAATAACTCCCTTCTGCGAGTTCCGTTCAGGAGAACCAACTATGGTTGCCAGAGCGCTGTTACCGGACTCCAACGAATTTTTAACAGTGTGGCGACGGCCTTTGACTTCAACAGGACGCGGAATGCGATAAAAGTGAAAATGTTGTCAATTTTAAAATGTACTTAGTTTAAGCAACCACCATTGAGGCCAAGTGGCCTGTTGGTGAAGGCAATAAACATAAACATAAACACTGCACAGTGGATCCACTCCATACAAAAGCTAGACACTTCAAACTTCAAAAGTGGTTTAAAATGTTTGAAAATATCATCTAAGGGTAATTTTGGTACGCTAAACACGATTGTGATTAAATTAGGACGCTAAAATGACCTTTAGACAGCCTAGGGTGGTTCTAAGTTTTTTTTTTTAAATTTCGCAAAAGTGAATTTTATTAACATCTCAAAACAGATACTTCCTAAGTGAACAGAAACATTTTGATTCCCTATGGTAGTCCTTAGTAATGAATTAGCTAGCGTGGTTCCAATTTATCGAAATCTGGAGAATAAAAATTGATGTAATTTTATACATTTGTTTGTAGATCTTCAGTCCAATCTGAATACCATCGTAGAGGAAAATCATTCCTTTATAGCTCTTTAAGAAATAATCCTCATGTACTAATTTATGAACGTATGCGTTTAGAATAGTTATAAAAGATAGCATATATAAAGGTGTTTGATAGAATGCATTCAATTATTGTTTATTGGTTTATTTATTTATAGTTATCGCCAAAGCTATTAAAAGATGACAGGTTTATTTGATTTTGATGAAGATATTAAATAATGCCCTACTATGCTCTATTCACAGTTGCTCATACTATGTATACTGCAGCTACGCCGCTCAATACTTTTCCATTGATTTTCAATTCCAATGATGATATGAATATCTCTCCTTGTGGGTACTGACTTGGTTTTTCGTACGAAAATATCCTGAGCATACTTTACACTGTGTGTATGCTTTGAAATAGAGGCGTGAGCGTTTTTGCATGAAGCTCTCGTCAATTTGGACGTGAATTATTGTTGGAGATTTTGAATTTGATTGTTGATTGTGATAGATTCGATAGGGAGTTTGCACTTGAAAATAAATGTTGCATTACTGCCAATAACTAAAAATCGGGTAAAAAGAACACTTCCCACACTCACGTGTTTACCTTACATCGGTCACCAGTAAAGCTAACGACCAATACCTACCAAAGAGATATGATTCATGGAAAGATATAATAATTGTTGCAGTTAGTTTGCCTCGTTGGCTTCTATTTATTTGAATTATTATTATTATTATTGTTTATTGTTAGGCTTTAACCCCGAGGGTCATTCGCCTAATTTTGCGAAAAATGTAAGAAAGTACATTATATTTATAAAGCAAATACTGCTATGTTATAGGTGTTTGCGATCTAGTTGAAAAGGCTTTCTGTGAGGCATCTCCAGAAAGACTGTGGCATTAGAGTGACAGGAAAAAAAATGACCCCTATCGGCCCACCCCTGATTCGATTGCTAGTCCCACCAGGAGTACTTGCACCAAATTTGAAGCAAATCGGACAAGTTTAGCTACCGGACTAACGTGCCTGAAGTTTGTATGGGATTTTTCGACAATTTACATGGAGAAACCCCACTAACTTGCATTTTTGCCGCAAGGTGGCACTGTATGTATCGCATTATCACTGTAAGTGAAAATAAGAAAGACAATTTAATTGTCTACAACTTTGCCGAAGACTGCTAGTGAATTCGGCTTTTTTAAAAGAAGTTATTAAGCTTTTAGTGAAGTGATTTCTGAGTCAGTTTTGTATGGGGCCAAGCAGTGCATGGTTGTGTATCTGTACTCGATTTGCGCGAACTAAACATTTTTGTGAAATAACCATAAGATTTAGCTCTATGGTATATTCAGAAGAATTGTAGTAAATAATACGAGCCATGTTTTGGTTACAACGATTTAGTTCCAGATTTCACCACGTAGAGGGCACCAACACTAACTTTTCAACGAAAAGAGATAGAAATTAGGTGTCTTCCACAAAGTTGTAGAACAGGCATTTTCCAATAATTCTTCCGAACATCTTGATAATCTATCTCTCTTCTATGAAAAGTTAGTGTTGGCGCCCTATGTGGTTACAGTTGGAACTAAAATTTTCCAACCAAAACATAACTCGTATTATGTCTTATAATTCTTCTGAACATACTATTGGGCTAAACTTATCGATTATTTCACCAAAATGCATAGTTTGTGGGAATCGATTACAGATACACAACCATGCACTGCTAGGCCCCATGCAAAACTGACTCAGACATCACTTTGTTAAAAGTTTAATAACTTCTTTTAACAAAGCCGGATTCACTAGCAGACTTTGGCAAAGTTGCAGACAATTAAATTATCTTTCTTATTTTCACTTACAGTGATAATACGATACATGCACTGCCACCTAGCGGCAAAAATGCGAGTTAGTGGGTTTTCTCCATGTAAATTGTCGAAAAATCCCATACAAACTTCAGACACGTTGGTCCGATAGCTAGACTTGTCCGATTTGCTTCAAATTTAGTGTAAGTACTCCTGGTGGGACTAGGAATCGAATCAGGGGTGGGCCGATTGCGTTTTCAAAAATTCATTATTTGCCTGGGCAGTCTACTGTGACATGCTGCAAAAAAGGAAAAAGATTAAGAACCACGAACGGTTTCGATTGTTGGTTGTCCAATATGTTCGTTGTGGTAGTGAAGTTCCATTCCAACTATGTTGTGTATACTTAGCTGTGCTGATGCAACTCGCAAGAAGATCGTAAAAGTGACACTTAGTGTAGTTCAAATCTGGTTGAATAAATCGGCATCCTTGAGAAAGTTGAGAAGAGTTTCCTCTCGTACCGGATCATTAGATAGGGCTTCTCGTATTGAACCGATATCGTGGAGTCGACAAAGTTCGTCCAGTTCGCGGCATTCGATTATTAAGTGCTCGATGGTAAGCCTAGTGTCGCATGAGGCGCATATTGGTGGATCCCCGCCGGCAACAAGATGAGCATGGGTGATTTTCGTGTGTCCGACTCTGAGCCGGGACAGAGCACGTTGTTCGAATCGTGACTCCCTATCGATCCATTTTCCTGTGGTAACTTTAATTTTCCGGCAATGACCTCTAGAACTTAACCAATAGTTGTCGAAATGTTGTTGTATTTTATCCCTAACCAAGCGGTTGATGTCGACTCCCGGAACTTCCTTATTGATAGGTGTAGGACAGCTACGACCAAGGCATGCTAGACGATCAGCTTCGATATTTCCAGTTATTCCGCTGTGTCCGGGTATCCAACAAAGCGTGGTTAGTGGATCTAGGTAGTCTTCAATTGCCTGAACGAAAGGATGGCGGGATTCCCCCTTATCTATCGCGGTAAGCACTGAAAGTGAGTCAGAGAATATGACTACCGGAATATCTGGGGGTTTTTTGGTAAAGGCCAACAAAATGGCGGCCGCATCAGCTGAGAAAACCGAGCATCCTGGTGACAGTCGATGTGCGAGATCAGCTTCGAGACCATGTACTCCGAAACCAACCCGGTCATCCAGCTTTGATCCGTCGGTAAACAGTTTCATATGATTGCTATATTTGCTTGCGAGTTTGTTGAACTCCGGAAGAACTACTAAAGGTGCGTCCCTGGCTTTGATCTTCTTTGTCAGGTAGAAGTTTATGTTCGGGCCGCGTTCATGGTAGTTTCGCCCGTAGATCCGGGGTAAGCTAGCGATCTCAGGTAACTCTTCACCAGTGAACCGACTGTAAATGTTCCTAGCGGTGTTTAACAGATAGCAGTCGTTCCCAGTGGTTTTCTCCAAGAATCCAACAGCACGTTTTATAATGGCGATAGCTACGAACCAAGGAAATGGGAGAAGGCCCGCTTCGACGCATAAGGCCTCGGTGGGAGAGCTGGGCAGGAGGCCACCAGCACTACGAATGGATCCGTTGTATACCGGAGTTAGTGTGCGCACGAGTAAATCAGAAGAACAGCAAGTGAGCTCTAGTCCATATAACATTTTGCTGTTTATGATACTTTGACTAACATTCAAGATTGTGTGACGATTACTCCGGTTGTGTCGGCTGCTTATCGTACGGATTAGTCTCTGGCGGCTTTCGCAATCCTTCTTGATTCTACGAAAGTGCGGTCCAAAGGTTCCGGTTCGGTCGAGTGTAACACCTAATATGGTAAGCTCCTTACGATAGCGTAGTGTCTGACCATTGAGGGTGATAGGCCGGTCAGTAGCGCGATGATGCGATCCGCAAAGGTGCGTAATTTCACTTTTGGATGTCGAAATGTTGAAGCCGTGCTTCTCGGCCCACCGGCCGATAGCACTGACTGCGGCTTGTAATTTGCGTCGAACTCGCTAGGGATGGGGACCCGTCACCACTATCAATATGTCGTCTGCATATACGAAGATGTGGATTCCTTTAGGCAGGTATCGGTAAATGGAATTCATTGCAATTAGGAAAAGCGTAACTGATAATAATGATCCCTGTGGGACTCCAATGTGTTCAGGAAAATAGTCAGAGAAAGTACCGCTGATAGTGACTTTGAATCTCCGATTACACAGGAACTCCTGGATGTAATTACCTAGATTGCCCCGGATACCCCAATCGCGGAGTTGTTCGAGTATGCCGTTCCGCCAAACCGTGTTGTAGGCTTTAGCAAGATCGATTGCAGCGATATCGATGTGATGTCCTTCATTTCGAGCTTGTGTGATTGTCTCTCCGAGCGACCCAAAGTAGATACTCGTTCCTCTTCCTTGACGAAATGCGAATTGTCGATCGTCCAGTAGTTATTTTCCAGAAAAGAGACCAGTCGACGGTTCACTAGTTTCTCCAGAATTTTTCCGAAGCAGCTCAGGAGGCTAATTGGTCGAAAATCTTGCACCGAACGACATCCGGTACATCTTTTTGGTATGGGAACTACGAGTGCTTCTTTCCATGAGGCGGGGAATTGGCCGCTTAACCAGATTTGATTTAGACTGTTTAGTAGTGCTCGTTTTCCTTGAGCGGGAATGTGACGTAGCATTGGATATCCTATTTCATCCATTCCAGCGGATTTTCCTCGTGTGCCTAGTGCGAAAGCCAATTCGTTTGGTGAGAATGGTTGGTTATATTGAGCGTTGGGGTTCCCAGAGAAATCAATCGGGCTATTCTGTTTGTTTACTGTGCGCCATTGAAAGGATTCACAATATGCGTTAACGGAAGATAGTTGTGCGAAATCTTTCCCAAGCTCGTTGGCGACTCGGTTAGGGTCCTCGAGTGGGCCATCAGGGGTCAAAATAGTGAACCCGCTCTGCCGGCGTTTCCCGCTGAAGGCGTTGACGCGCCTCCATAACTCGGTGGTAGGTGAATCTGGATGGATCCCGTCAAGGAAGTCAGACCAGCTTTTGTCTTTGGCTTCACGTACAGCTTTTCTGCTAGCGTTACGTAGTTTCCGGAAGGTTGCAGCATGTGTTTCCCTCTCTGGGTGATCCAATGGAGTCCTTTTCAGCATTCGTAGTGCCTTGCGCCTACTTTTTAGAGCTGTGCGCACTTCGGGGCACCACCAGTGAATAGCTTTGTGTGAAGGATTACCGCTGGTCCTAGGTATACTATTTTCGGCTGCTTTAACAATGATTTGGGAGAGTTCTTCCGAGCTGTATGTAAGGTCCCGATCAGTAAGGTCTATGTAATTATTTTCGAAATCTTCCCAGTTGGCTCGGTCGTACAGCCATCTCCTGCGACGCGTGGTAGAAAGTGGTCGTTCGTTGAGGGTAATCTGAACAGGATGGTTGTCGCTCCCATGAGTGTCTGAAGACACTTGCCAGCTAAGTAGGCCAACAATGTTGCTGGAAGTTATGGTAAGGTCAATGGCAGATGACGATCGAGCGTTAGTGAACGTATTGTTGCCGTCGTTTAGTAGGATGGCGCCAGACTGCTCAATCAGTGAAACTATATCATTGCCTCTTCTAGTATCAATTCAGCTTCCCCATGCTGTATGGTGTGTGTTAGTCTCCCATAATGAGAAATGGTTGTTCTAGCTGGTCGAACAGGTCCCGGAGCTTCCCCTTCAGATTGTCTATTGTGCTTGATGGGATGTAGATTGAAACCATGGTGATCGGGAATGGGTTAGACAGCCTTACCGCCACGGCGAGCAGCGGGGTGTCGAGATGAACGGCGGTGGAAATACAGTCAGAGCGAATCGCCAGGGCGATCGATTGGTAAATGTTACTTTTTTGTTTGAGATGCCAGACGAACTGTCCGCCAAGCCAACCACTAGGATCGAAGTCAGCCCGGATATGTGTCTCTTGTAAAGCTATGCATATAGGGTCGAGTCGGTTAATTAGCAGTTGCAGGTCACCCAATTGATTGCGGATTCCATTAATGTTCCATTGAATCGCAAGACATCGATTGCTATGGTGGGGACGTCTCGAAAGATTGACTGTAAACTCGCTCGCAGTTTCTGTACCAGCTAAGGTGTCGGACCCTGCAAGTTCGCTTTTAGGTGTAGGAGGTGGAGCAAGGTCCTCATTGCGTTCAGGTTGATGACGTATTCGATGGATTTCGTTTGTTTCGTTCGTTGATACACTATGTTTACCTTTTACTGTCGTCGTCGGAGGTTTATCGGATTGTGCCAGTAGATCCACGATCGACGCGGGTGTGGAGACGGGCATTTTCGGTGCGGAGGCTTGTTTAGGTGATGTATTGTTTGGTTGGAAGTTTGGGCTACGTTTGCGGAATCTCGCTGGATGCCAAGAGCAGCCCGGGATAGGGCTTAGTTCTCTCAACGGCGTCTTATTGTCGTTAGAAGCCATTTAGTTTGAGAGTTTTCGAAACACTACGTTGCCTTCTCTTACTGTTGGCGTTCCAAGCTCCGGCTAGAGTTTTGTTAAAAACAATGTGGTTACGGTTGCTGAGTCGAATCGATGGGCTTTCTTTTGGATTAACTTCGTAGGTAGTCGATATTTTACAACTGGAGCAAAATTCAGCAAATTTCTTGCGGGGATAGGCGTTGGTGCCCTTTTTCGTCCGGTTTTCCACGTAGTCGTTCCAGGTGTTTGAGCGGGTTCCTTCTTGGTGTGGGTTGAGTGATAGGTTACTACGCTTTAGAGCCCCCCAGGTCTCTGCGTCTGTTGACATACTGCAGTGGTTCTTGGAGAGACAGGCGTTGCCACCTTTGTGCGTCTCCTTTAGCGATATGTGACTCTCGGGCTGCCGCAGGTTGTCCGTCAGTTCCGGTGGGGGTGTAGCGTCCGCACTGGCGGGGCCACGGCTACCCCGAGAGAGATAGTGGTATGCTGCTTTGAAGTTCTGTTGTAGAGGATTTGTTTGATTGCAGTTTGGGGGGTGCGAGATAGTGCAGTTGGCCTTCTGCCGTAGTCGTGTGTAATGGTAACCGGCATATATCGATGTTCTTTCGGCCTTCTGCCATAGCCGTACGTTTTGGTAGTTTGTGCGTTTGTTTTCTTCCTGTTACAGGAGCTGTGTTTTCTACGTTGTAGGTGGCGAGATATAGTACATGGACATGGTGGGATATAATTTGGGAGATGGTGAGTTGGTTGCAAACGGGGGCCCAACAGCACCAAGATCATCGAAGTTCGGTACTTTCAGTGCCTGAGGGGTTGGGTAGTTGGAGGGAGGAGATTGTGTAGTAATTTGAATTATCATCATAATAGGAAAAGGCGGTATGAGGTTGTTGAGATGGATCGTTCCCCAACAAGTTTTTTGTAGGCTTTCTTGTACTTCCTTAGCTCTTCCAATAGAGTCTGTACCTGCGGGTTGTTCTGGCTGGTGGCCATTTGTTTGCGTAAGTTCATCACTTCTTGACGCAGGGCGTTTGTTTCACTATTTTGCTTTCGTGCTACGTTTAGCTCTTCTCGTAGTTCCTTGATTAGTTGGTCTTTTTCGATATCACTGGATCGGGTTTGGTTGGCGTAGGTGGTTGGTTGTTTGTAGCTCTTCATTTCAGCTCGTGCTTCACCGTAGGTGAGATTGTTGTCGGTTTTGAGTTTTATGACCGCTTCCTCCTCTTTGTAGACAGGGCAGTTCTTATCGGTGGCTTCATGATTCCCTTTGCAATTACGGCAGAATTTTGGTTTGTCACATTTTTTGGTGTCCGATCGTTCGTGTGTCTGAGAGCACGAAGTGCATATTGGGGTTTCCGAACAATTTTTCCTAGAATATTTAGCACAACCATAGCACAACAATGGTGCTTGATAATATCGACGAGTTGGCAGACGAATGAGACCATAGTATACGTGGGATGGTAGTGTTGATCCTTTGAATGTAAGGACTACGAGAGGAGTGTTCCGTAATTCGTTGTCGATTCTTTTAGTTATTCGGCGGACGTTTTCTACACCTTGGGAGGACAGATTTTTTTTTTAGATCTTCAGGGTCAAGATCAATGGTATCAACATCATATATCACCCCTTGGCAGAACTTGAGGCTAGGGTGTGGTATTATTTCAACGCGGGTACCGTCGATTAACTGTTTCAAACCTAGAAGCTTTTCATACGTGGTCTTTGAAGAAGTCCGTAAAACGTACCGACTACCTCTTCCTTCCTTGGAGGCTTTGACAACTGTTCTTGGATCACAACTGAGTAATTTTTGTAGCGTTTGGTTTATTATAAAAGGATTTGAAGGAAGTTTAGTCTCGGGATGGGTGGGTGTAAGGACTGTACTAATATCTATACTGGCAGTACTCACCGCCTGTAGTAACAAGGTTTGGGTGACGATTCTGTTCTCGTCTTGTTGCATCCATGGAGGTAAGGTTGTCGATATAGCTGATTCCCCGGGAGGGGGGAGTCGTTCGCCCCCATGGGCGACGATTATGGTGTACCAAGTATGACAAGCACTATCACGATCACACTCCTTATATCAAGCACCCAACAAATTCTCTATCAACAACACCACGAACGCAGAACGACTTTTTACTTTTTAAATATTTGCGCACTATTTTCGGCAGATAATTCTTCTATGGCCTACAGTAACACCGTAGCGATGCGGTCGAACAACAGCGCTGCTCTGTGTATCACTTTAATGGGGAGCGATGGCGCGCGATTGTTTGCTTGCACACACGTTTATCACTGGGTTTCTTCCTACGTTTTTAGGCACCTATTGGCCGATTGTCGGCAAACCTTCACACGCGATAACTTCACTGTAGCTCTATGCTACCGTTGGTATAAGTTTACTTCAGAATAACACCGAAATACAGCGAATATGGGTGAAACAATATGTGAGCCCTTTAGATACTATTCCGTAATGGCACAGTGGGCTCACGCGAACTGATTTATTTGAATTTTTCTATACTGCAGATAACAGTGAAAATGTAGAAACACGAGTCATAGTTGCAAGACGGTTAAGGCATACTTATATTTGTATCAATAAAATCGCCCCAAACTCTGAATTTACAAGCAGCGTTCAGAAAAAGAAATCCACCAGTGAATAATAATGCAAAACTTCATGAAATTAAAAAAAAATATCATGCGTCTCCACGAAAAAACTAATTTTACAAATGTTCAAATATCAACCTTTGGCGCAAAACGGCGCAAGATGGCACTATGATTTTTGAAAACTTGATAAAATTTCACGTCAGTTGTACTAGATGAGATCCTTCAACACGCTTTTACCCGTAAAGAGATGACACCCTGAACGTAAATAAGTCCGCGTTAAACTACTGAGTTATATTGATTTTATTGGTAACTTTTTAAATACTTATTATTTCTCAAATCGAAATACACCATTGAATTCCTGAGATGATTTTCTATAAACGCCTATACGTGTTGTTAAATTATCATTGTAGTACCTATTAAAGCGAGATGAATTAGAATGAACAAAAACTTTTTGTCACTCAAATGCATGCAGATTTTCAAGACCTTATACGGTTCAAAAAAATGTAGCACTTATATTTTTCAATCGATTGACTCAAAAATTTGGCGAATGCAGCTTTAGATAATGTACATTCAGGAAAAAAATATAAAAGGTATGGAAATCGACATTAAATTTTGGAGGTTTTGACCGGCCCGGCCCCACTGTGCACTGATACTCATCTACCGAGCTGACGACACACAGTGACCAATCCCAAAAAGGTGGGACAAAACCTATTTGAGGCCTCAGATGTCATTTTAGAGCCAGCCTTTCTTCGTAGGATATGTTCACAATACTATTCTGCAACTTTTTAAATAGAATATTTTTGTCCTCGAGCAAAAAAAATTTTCAAAAATTTTTTTTAGGGGGTCGATGTCTTGGACAAAGTTGTAGAACATTATGTTTTGAATAACTTCTTCTAAGATACCACTGACATCAGACCTCATTTTTGAAGCAAAATTGTTGTTTTTTGTAAATATGACCTAAAAACCAGTTTTTCGACTTTTCTATGCTAAAAACCTTAATTGATTAATTTACAATGTTCTACAAAATTGCAAGTATTTCTAAAATACAACTTTTAGTTGAAGGAACAATTAACGTAAAATCAACATTTTGGCTTCTAAAACTATTTTTCATATAAATTTGATCTATTTTCATCAAAAAAATCTGTTTTTTTGGGCACTTTTGTGCAGCCAAAGCTATTCCGATACTCTATTATTCCAAGAATAAATTTAATATAACATGGAAACAGGATATAGTTGGACGCATTGCTTGGGTGACCATTCATGTACGACGGTTTATAACATAAAATGTGTTTATATTATTTTTAATTTATATGCATTATTAGCTACTATCAAAATCTGATATTTTACACGCACCTACACGCATGTAGAACATGTTGAGTTGATCAATAACGGTTACAATATGGAAAAGTGAAAAATAAATAAATATAAATTTTGTAATTAAACTGTCAATGAACAACGATTTCAGCACAAAGAAGAAATCTACAGTATGTATATGGTATTTTCAACAAAATTGTTCCAAATACAATATTTGGCAACTTTGCTGAAAACCTATCCATTTAAAAAAATTAGATTTTTTTAGTTCGGGATTTCTAGATAAACCAATAAGGCTAGTTCTACAAATTCATAAAAGTAGAACAATATCTTTTTAAGGCCTTAGATATTATAGAACCTAGGTGTCTTTGGAAAAATATTCACAATATAATTCAATCATTTCTATTGTTTTAGATGGTTGAGTACTTCAGCAAAGTTATTGTTATTTGTTATTGTTATTGTTATTTATGAGTGTGCTATCGGGCTGCCTCAACAACCTATTTCTGCAACCTATGTGCAATAACTGTACACCTATCGTCTATCCGTTGCACTTGACAGTGTGTGCAATGCTTTATGGCCACACCTACGACCGCGCACCCGGCTTCCCATGAGAGTTTTGGCGGCTCAGAGGTGTCCTTCCATGTTGCTCAGGGATACATTGGTCCTATACACATCCATGCATACAGGCATACATACGGGCTTACATTCGTACATACATACAAACTATTTGGCGCAAGTTTAGAGCGTGTAACGTCGTGTCATCTAGTCTGTCATCCTATGGAAAATCATCCTACCATCGCCTTGAGGTCAACGTCATATTGGCAAATTTCGCTTCTGTCTCTTCCTAATCTCCTTTTTGTCTCCTAGGTCCGAAGCGGATCAATCGACTATTAATTGAAACGGTAAACATACTAGCAGTATTGTTAGTCCTTACTCGCGAATACTTTTCCTACAACTGTGCTGTTTCTTCTCTATCTTATAACATAACTCGATTATCCCTGTTCTAGTCAATATACATATTCATTACATTATGGACCAGGCAAACCCTTAATTTTTCTATTATTATTATCCTGAGTAGCAATACCAGTGAAGGTATTTTAGGATTTCGTTAAAAAGAATCTCTGCCAATAAAGGCGTAAGCAATATTTATCCACATAAAGTTTGCTCGAAACGAATGTCCGCCTGGTTCGACTCGAACAGACCACACCGACCCGAAAGGGTTGCCTATCATTTCTGAGAGCCGGTGTGCTTGATCGAGTTTAATAAACATAAGAACAAGTCCTGAATAATAAACTATCTCTTAGGTGCCAGTCCTGCACTCCTTTCCTGAACTAGCCTCATACTCACGATCAAAAGAGTCGACAACTAGTAGGATCCACATGTCCCCCACCCAAGCGGTTGATCAACTTGCAAGTAGGAGCACATATCTACCAACCAGCCATGAAGACTTCCGAATCAATGAGAATGACCATGCCAGTCGAAGGCCACAGGCCCAGCGTCATCTCGTACAGTGTCATTGTCATTTCTCAGCCCACCCCCTGGCAGACGTTCATCCGCCCATCTAGACTCTGTCAAGATGAGAACCTACAAAGCCTAACTGTTCGTATGTGCTAGTCCGTATAGATTTTGGTTTGCTGAAACGAAACAAGAAAAGCAAAATAATTGTGATTAGTATCGTAGTTATAATAAATAAGTAAACGATTTTTCCTCTGTTGTCCGTTCCCTTGTTCGTAGTCCTCCCTCCTGTTCCTGATCTGTTTGGGCTACTGTCTTTCCGTTTCCTTGGCCGTCACGCTCGATCCGCACACATCATAGCAGGAGAAACAAATTAAAAGACAAAACAAAACAAAATGAAAATAAATGGACGTCTGCTATCTGTGCCTAAATTGATGTTGCTTCTCAGTTTTGCACGACCCAGGGGGACTTGGCCTTGATCCCAATGCTCTGTCACCGATAATACGTGATATTCGTTATAGAATATTCTTTGTTTGGGGACCATTCATAAACAATGTTGTACTTTTTTTTATCCCTGATCCGCTGAATCCGTCTAAAATTCATTTTTAGTTTTTATCTCGTTACGTGAAGCTCTTCCCCTATTGTCAATATCCAACATCATTTATGAATGGTTCCCTGGTGATATATTTAGATCAGACAATCCAATGAAAAATAGGATTGACAGGATTTTAGCGCGCTCTTGGCGCCTTGTGTCACATCTTCATGTTTGTTATACATACTAAGAATACCAAAGCATGCGATGTGATGACCGGAAGATTAGAGAAGCAACTCCTCTCCTTCCCCCCCAGAGTACTTCAGCAAAGTTGTATAATATTCAATTTCGAACATTTTTGTTGAAAATACCTTATAGATACTGTAGATTTATTTTTTAAGCCGAAATCGTAGTTCTTTGGCAGTTTAATTACAAAATTTGTATTTTTCTTAACTTTTCCATGTTGTAACTGTATTATTAACTCAATATGTTCTACATGCTTGTAGGTGCGTGTAAAATATAAGATGTTGGTAATAGCTAATAAAGCATATAAATTGAAAACAATATGAACACAGTTTATGTTATAAACCGTCTTACATGAATGGTCACCCAAACAGTGCGTCAAACTATATCCTGTTTCTATGTAATATTTAATTTATTCTAGGAATAATAGAGTATCGGAATAGCCAAAGTTTGGCTGCTCAAAAGTTCCCAAAAGAACAGAAATTTTTGATGAAAATAGATCAAATTTATATGGAAAATAGTCTTAGAAGCCAAAATGTTGATTTTACGTTATTAGTATCTTCAACTAAAAGTTGTATTTTACACCGAGCAAAATTTACATAGAATTTCCATAAAAACGTCTTATGACTTTCAGACATAAGGATTTTAAATGGATTTTATAAATCTGTCTTATGATTTGGAGGGGAAATTTTCCAAATCCATCTCTTATTATTTTCATAAGACAGTCTTATGAAATTTATGAAAATGTCCGAATGAACGCCATAGGTGCCCATTTATGAAAATTGCTGACATTTATAAGTAGAAAACATAGTAGAAATAACGATTTCCATAGAACAGTCTTATGAAATTCATTACAATGTTCGAATGAATGCCATAAGTTTTTTATTTATGGATATTATTGTGCATTTATATAAAAAAGAACATGGCTGACATTTCTAGAGCATTTTTAGTAGACAAAAAATCAACAATAAAAATCAACCTTGAAAGGATATTAGGTTTTACACCAACCGACATAACCCCACAAAATGAGCCGGACGAACTTCATTTAACAATTCTCGGTGGTTTGTTTACATGGGAGTTACGTGAGTTTGAATGTAACAGATGGGCACCCGTTGCACTCCAACTCACGCAACTGACAAATTAAACAAATCACTGAGAATTGTCAAACATGAACGTCATTCCTCATGAGTTCATTCGTGTGGTCATCTTGTGGAACTCAATTCGGGACAAATTAACCGCCAAGTATAGATCAATTCAGAAGATTGAAGAGAAAACTCTCATTAAATATTAAAATTTGTGCATAATGAGCAACGCTTCGTCAATATTTCTTGGGAAACTGGGCTTAGACAACTGGGAAACTGGACTTAACAACTGAATGATAATGATTGTTACTTCTCAAATGATTTTGATAATTATAAAATACGCGTCAGACACTATTTATATGTACAACTTATTTCATTTCAAATAATCGGATATCTTCTGTAAAAATCATAACCATGTAAACAGATTTAATGCTCACAGTAATTTATTCAATAACATAAAAACAATTTAAAATTTTGTTGCAATTTGACTGAAAATCTCACTTCTTTTGTTTCAAACAGCGTTAATCAAAAAGTGCTGAAACTATTAACTCCTGGTTGGCCGTCCAGGCCAGTACTGAATTCATAAGAAACAATTGTGAACTTTTCACAAAAGTGACGTTTATGAAAAACAAAATACAATTTTATAGAATCAATAACAGATCTCTTATGGGTTTCATGAGAAAAACTTATGAAATTCTTAAAGGCATATATTGGAGCGAAGTCATAAGACTGTTTTATGAAATACATTATTTGTACGTCTATGGAGTGCATGAATAAAGATAAATGAATTCATAAGCCTGCCTATGACATTCTAAAGCGTTCAATGACATCGTCAGAAGGTTGGTTCATATGCCGAGACTTATGAAATTCTCAGATGCTTTTTGCTCAGTGTAGGGATACCTGCAATTTTGTAGAACATTGTAAATTAATCAATTAATGTTTTTAGCATAGAAAAGTCGAAAAACTGATTTTTACATATTTACAAAAAACAACAATTTTGCCTCAAAAATGAGGTCTGATGTGTGGTATCTTAGAAGAAGTTATTCAAAACATAACATTCTAAAACTTTGTCGAAGACATCGACCCTCTAAATTTTTTTTTTTGAGATTTTATTTTTGCTCGGGTACTCTACTTTAGTCCCACCAAAAAAATTCTATTTAAAAAGTTGCAGAATAATGTTGTGAACATATCCTACGAAGAAAGGCTGGCTCTAAAATGACATCTAAGGCCTCAAATAGGTTTTGTCCCACCTTTTTTGGATCGGTCCCACTGTGCGACAGTCCAAAATTTTTATTATCTTAGGGCTTCACTAAAAGGAGAAGCAGCGCGACTGACGGAAACACTTACCATCACGACCGCAAACTATGCTGTTGCTTGGCAGACATTATTGGATCGTTATTCTAACAAATACCTTTTGAAGAAAAAACACATACAAGCGCTGCTAGACTATCCAAAGATTAAGAACAGGGTTGTTAATCGATAATTAATCGTCATCGTCGATAACGTTAACCACCCGTCAACGTCATCGGAAACTCCGTTAACGATAATTTATCGTCGGATTCATCGTAATCGTCGATAATTCATCGGTGGTTATCGCGATACATTTTGCGTTACTTTCCCGTTTATTGGAGTTGAAGTTGATGCGGTTAACTTTCAATTGTTTTGAAATAAATAACTATTGGAGGACATGTTGTTGGCAGTTGAAAATCAATAGTTTTGGACATTTTCTATGCACAGGGGGGTCCGACGATGTGTCAAAATGGAATTTTTGTCAACTTTTCGGGAGTTTTATATTGAAAGGAAAGTTATTGGCAGTTGACAATCAATAGTTTTGGACATTTTCAATACACAGGGGGTTCGACGATGTGACGATTTTATATTGAAGGGCAGGTTGTTGGCGGTTGAAAATCGATAGTTTTGGACATTTTCAATTCACAGGAGGATCCACCAGTGCACAGTGTTTCCAAAGTGGCAAAAAGGCGAAAGAAATTCTTTGAACCACGAAAAACATGTTTAATGCTATAGTGTCTTCAGCAAAGTTTATTTATATTTTATTGCATTTAAAAAGTATTAGTTGGGTGATTAATCCCTCTAAAGCTGAGCAGCAAGTTTTTGTTTGGTCATTCATGAAAATAAAAAAAACTTTCTTTGGCAAATTTCTTGAGAATATCTTAAGTATTAACTTCGCTGAAGAGACTATGTGCCTATCTGTCGATTTTAAATTACATTTGTGGAGATTTCTTTGATATACCCCTGAAAATTGCTTTTAAAAAATACTTTTCCTGTTAATTTTGTAGAATTTCAAAATGTTCCAGGATTTTGTTCAGCATAAGAATAGAAGCATACAGAATTTTTGTAATGTAAGTTTATTTGTATCTCTTACAACTTAGAAGTTATCGAATGTTTTAGTGCCTAAAAAGCAATATTTTGGTATGGAAGCCGCAAATTTCCGCAGACGAATACCAATACGAATCTGTAAAACAAACACTATCAAAATCGTTTGGTGGGCTCTAGCCTACGTTCAAGTCAAATTCGAGTAAATTCCTTCTTTAGTATATTTTTCTTATCTTAGAGATGCAAAATATACAAAAATAATAATACTGTACTGTAAGACCTCCTTAAGAGAAATTTTTACTAAATGATCAGAACAGGTTAAGAGGCTTTGTCGAGGGACTAAAGAAGAATATTTTAACCGCTCCGATTTATTAAAAAGAAAGAAAAAATATGTTAGTCCAGGTGTTTGCGTTTTGACTTCGTCTCTTTGGAACCAGAAAAAATATGTGCCGATTTTGCCAATGTCATCGATTTATCAGCCTAAAATTCCCCAAAGGGGCTGATAAAAACGGGTCTTCACTGTATTCAAAAAACGACTAAAACTCTATTATGAGGCCGTTCATAAATTACACTACATATTTAAGGGTAAAACAAGGAAGAATGAAGCATCTTGTTACATAGTGTAGAGAAGAAAGAGGGGGCTAAAAGCTTCCTAACTAGAAAAAGTAATTAAACATTGGAAATATGTATGTATTTTCTCTTTTTTAAAATCCGAAATCTTCTAGTTAAAATTTAAATTATAATAAAATCTGTTAATCACCACACCACTAAAATGTATAGTGTAATTTGTGAATGGCCTAATAATAGAAGTTTTTTCAATACACTACAATTTTGCGTGTACTTTCCCGAAAAGTTTAAATAATTTCATTTTGACGCATCGTTGGGCCCCGCTGTGCATAGAAAATGTCCAAAACTATTGATTTTCAACTGCCAACAACATGTCCTTCAATAGGTATTTATTTCTAAACAATTGAAAGTTAACCGGATCAACTTCAACTCCAATAAATGAGAAAGTAACGCAAAATGTATCGCGATAACCGATGAACCGACGATGACGATGAAAACGACGATACAATTATCGACGATGACGATGAAGGCGACGATACATTATCGTTAACGGAGTTTCCGATGACGATACATTATCGTTAACGAGTAACGCCGATAAATTATCGTGAAAAATGTATCGTTTTAACAACCCTGATTAAGAAGCAGTCATCCTCGGTCCTGCATGCAATAATCGACGAGTTTCAACGCCACACTCAAATTCTGGAACAACTACAGGAGCCTGTTGAGCATTGGAGTTCTTTATTGAAGTTCTCGCAGCGCGACTAGGCGATTTGACACTAACGTCTTGGGAGGAAATCGCTGCAAAAGAAGAACATCCGACATTCGCGAAGTTAGTCGATTTTTTGCACGAGAGAACTCGAGTACTTGAATCAGTTTCCGTAAACAATAATCATCGAAGCTCACAACATTTCGATCCTGTTTCTCAGTCGTCGATGAAGAGATCAACACCTAAGATGGTCAGTCACGATGCTACAGAGAAGACACAGTACCGCGGATGCCCTGCTTGTGATCAGCGTCATTTATTAACCAGCTGTTCCGTGTTCCATGGCATGCCGCCTAAGGAGCGCTTAGAACTGGTGAAAAACAAAGCATTATGCAGTAATTACCTATGAAATGACCGTTTTGTTCGAGGCTGCAAATCGAAATTCACATGTAAAACGTGTGCCAAGCGTCACCATTCAATGCTTCACCCTGGGTTTGGAAATGCAGAGCAATCGGGGTCCGGAAGGCAATCTTGCTCTTCATTAGAAACTCTCTCCACGTCAGGAACAAATCGCATTTCTTCACTGGTTAGCAACTGCGGCGTGCAATCCAACTCACACGTTGGATCTATTTTTAATCAGACGAACGTTTTTTTGTCAACTGTAAGTCTGAAGGTCAGTGATTCGCAGGGGAGGGAGCAACCAGTTCGGGCTCTGCTGGACTCATGCTCGTAAGCAAACATAATAAGCGAACAACTGTGTAAACGATTACGGCTAAAACGGCACAATATTTAGGGGCCATACACTAATTACGTAAGGGCATATGGGGGGAGGGGGAGTTTCAAAATATTTTGCAAATTCTTATCTGAGGGGAAGGGAGGTTTTGTCCTTTCTTACGTAATATCACAAAACAAGTTTAAAAAATTAATTCCATAAGGAAAATTTTCTTTTTAATGAGAAAAGGGAATTATTTTCATTTATACCATATAATCCTTGTATATCATACAATATGAGTAATTTTTTGGCCATTGGTTGTACATTGTTCTGTTAGGAAACTGGAGTCACAATATGCCTTACAAGTTAAGAAGTGTTGATACCTTTCGTGTTGTTAGACCGACTTTGTTCTTTTCAAACGTTCGATTCAAACCCGCAAGGCATCTGGAAAATGTTCTAACATGCGATTGTCAAAGACCTTTAATGCCGAATATTTCCAGAGTGTGAAATGTATTTTAATTCAAGAAAATTCGAAGATGGTTAACTCGGAGCTATGCGTACGATAAGCGTCACAGCTGGAACTCAGAATAAAGTCATGCCAGAAGAGGTTAGTTTATATCTTTTAAATTCTACATCACAAGAACTTAGATTCAAAGGAAGTGGAATATAGCAAAGCAGATCATGTGGACCAAATTGGAGTTACTGAATATCTGACAACAGTTATTCTTTCTACTGGGCGAGATTGGCATGCAATTAACATTCTGCAGGTGATTACAGTTAAATTTTGTCATGAGTTTTATTGTAATAATTCTATACATATCGTTTTCGCTATCTTATCATTTGATGAATTAACAATTCGATTTTTTAATTATGATAATCATGATAAGACCTTATGTAGGGGGAGGGGGAGTTCACCAAAATCTTACGAACTCTTATCTGGGGAGGGGAGGTTGAAAAGCTCTAAAAAGCCTTACGTAATTAGTGTACGGCCCCTTACGTGGGCATATGTGGAATTGGCAACAGTGTCAAAACGGCTAAACACTCAGTATCAGCTCGGATTCAATCGCGGTGTAGCAGCACCAGTAAGCTCGTTCACTTCAGAGTGTTGGAAAATGTAACGATGGATCTTCCCGCAGAAACGATTTCTGTAGAAGATTGGAATATTTCTTGTAACCTAGAACTGGCCGATACCAATTTCAATATTTCCGGAGAAATTGACCTAGTTATTGGAGCGGAACATTACTTTTCATTCATTCGAAATGGACGCATCCGGTTGTCAGAAAATCTGCCGGTATTGGTGGAAAGTGATTTCGGATAGTTGGTAACTGGGTTAACGGATGTCGACAAACAAGTAGCACGTATGGCGTGCAATACCATCACATTGGAAGCTCTAGATGCGAAGCAAAAACGTTTCTGGCTGATCGAGGAAAACTTTGCAACTACTTGGACAGTAGAGGCACAAAAGTGCGAGAAATTTTATTCTACGACCACCACACGGAGTTCAGATGGAAGATATGTAGTGAGGCTACCTAAACGATGGAGTTTCGAAAATCTTTTAGGTGATTCAAAACCAATCGCCATTCGACGTTTTCATTGTCTAGAAGCAAAATTGCAGAAAGATCCATCACTTCGCGTGCAGTACAATAGTTTCATGACCGAGTACCTTCAATTGGGCCACATGCATCCGATAGCTTATCAAGCAAAAAACGATGCCATAGCATCTTCCTCATCACCCGGTGATAAAAAAAGGAAAGCACTACGACGAACATTCGCGTGGTTTTCGATGGATCAGCGAAAACGACCAACGGGTATTCTTTAAATGATCTTCTACAGGTAGGCCCTATTTTGCAAGACGAGTTGATCAGCATCGTTCTTCGATTTCGTTTGTTTCACGTGGCAATAGTGGCGGATATAGAAAAGATGTACCGCCAAATATTGGCACATCCAGACGACCAGCCCTTGCAGCGCATTTTTTGGCGATTTGATCCGTCTGAAGAACTCACTGCATATCAATTAAGCACAGTTGCGTATGGATTAGCTCCGTCATCGTTTCTGGCGATACGTACGCTCTATAGCTTAGCAGATGACTACGAACGGGATTTCCCTGCAGCTGCAGCAGCCATAAAAAAGGGGTTCTATGCAGGGCTTGGAAATCGAAGCACTGAATAGAAGCAGGTATAGTTCATTCTCTCAACCACTCACGAGTATATGCATGCTTACCACTGCTCTCAAATCCACCCATCGTGTGTAGTCTGTATTCAGCTATTCTTTACCTTCGTGAATGTGTATATATGATGAATATTGAGTCGTGAAGCAACATCATTCAGAGAAATTTTTGCCGGTAAGAGAGGCCTACAGCTCAGCTATCTCCCATTTTCATGAGATTGCGATGGTCTAGCAGAAAACATCCATCAGATTGTTATTCGCAAAGGTACATTTCGCAAGCGATTTTATCCCTGATTTTTAACCTGTATGTATAACTTTACTTGGGTAAAATTTGGTAATTTTAGGTCGCTGATTACAAATGAAGCCTCAATTGTTGTAGTTGTAGTAGAGGGATGGGAGAGATAGGACATGAAGTATGCTCGTCCAAAATAGAATTGCTTTTAAGACTTTTTCTGGCGATTCAGAGTGCTAGGATGTTCAGTCAATTTACATATTTTAATGTAACATTTATGCAATATGTTCATTAATTTTCATTGCAAACTATTTCAAATTGAGTAAGTGACAGTGAATCTCCGAGAGCGTTTTAAAAACAAAATTGTCTCATGGTGTACATAATAACGGAACAATATCTATTGAACCAATTGGACGGTTGACGGTGATATTGAAAATGTAACTTTTTTCAAGAGCGTGCAATTCGCGAATGAATATTAATCTATCAAACTCCGAATTTTCCACTTTAACTAATGAGCTTTAGCAAGCAATCTTTAGGTTAGATATATCTTATTTGATTAATAGCCAAAATCATTTAATAAATTTCAGTGGGTTCTGGGTCATTAGGCCGAAAGCCGGTAGGCCGAAAGTCGTTCGGCCGAATGCCGTTAGGCCAACTGCCATTAGGCCGAAGTGGTCACTACGCCGAAAGGGACCATACAAAAATTACGTAACGCAAAAATTTCCCAGGATTGACTACCCCTCCCCCCATGTAACAAATTGTCACAAATTTCTCCATCACCCTTCCCCTATTATGCAATAAATTCCTAGAAATTCTTTTTTTTCTTCGGTGAGAACATGTAACTTGTTGTACTCCCTCCCCTCCTAAAAGCGTTACGTAATTTATGAATGGTCCCAAAGGCATTTGGCTGAACGATTCATGTTATTACAGTGCAAAACTGAAGCTTTAATAATTTTAGAATTAAACTGGATCCAGTTTGAGACTGAAACAATGAACTTAGAGCATGTTCAGCAGCGTTTTAAATTATTTACGAGTTTCAAAGTAGAACTGAAACTGAAACAATCACATCCCCAGCAGAACGTTTTGTTTTATAATTTCGAAGAGCTTTGTTTTAAAATTTAAGAACTGCTATGCGACGCCGTTCTATAAATCAACAAGATTTTAAAAACACGTTTAAATTGTGTTTAAGTACATAGAGAGTTACGATAGACTGAGGAAAAACAAATTTGAATCCTACTGGAACGCTTAAGACATGGCGAGACACGAATTTTAAACTAACTAGAACACCCGCAAAAACTGCTGCTGGGGGAAGAAAGTTCTAGTTTTAAAATTTTCAATTTGTCAAAATTTTGAATCTAGAACTGAAACACTCCTGAACATGCCCTAGGGACTGTATTTTCAAATACATACATAGAGAAGCACAGATACTCAGGCTGGATGAACCTGGTAAAAAAAAATTTGAGTCTAGTGAGACATGACGTGGCATGAATTTTAAACTGAAAAAACACCCTCTCAAACTGCTACTGTGAAGAGTAAGTTTTAGTTTTGGAATTTTTAGCCAAAATATGAATCTAGAACTGAACAGCTCCAGAACTTGTCCTTACCTCGTTACTTGACTCGAAGTTGTTTTCCCCAATTCAACAAATTTAATTGTATGGGCTGAATATTCTGTGTATATTGGAAACACAGCCATTATGACAGATTTATCTGGCACAGCCAGAGTTTTTTGCAGTTTCTAGACAAAATGACAAACCTTTCATTACGCCAGATTTTTAAATTATAAAAGGTGTTACACACAAATTTTGAAAAATTGATTTAGATTTTCCCAAATTTAACAAAAACCGATTGATGCATGTTCTATGAAGACTAAAATGTATGTAAAATTATTTACTTTTGGCTTTACTACCAAGAATCTTTATAGATTAGCTTCGCAACTTTTTGAAAACAAATCAAAACTGAAACTGCTCTAACGTAACTCAATCTAATCGCCCACCAAATCTAAAAAAGCTCTGGCACAAAGACTCGCCATCTCTAACGTTTGTTTACCATTTATCTTACAGTGTCATTTCAATCGACCATTCAACTATCTAGGATTAATAGGACTAATTCAACTATCTAGGATTAAAGGATCTAGGATAGCCATTAAAACCTTTCTAGATTTTCAAGCTTTTTGTATGCACGAACTCTCTCAACGTACAAAATGATTTATAACTTTAAAATAAATAACATTTTTTTTAAAGAATCCTATGAATTTGTTTTTTTTGTGGATTTGAAGCATATTTACATTATTTATATATTTTACAGATTTTTCTGCGCATCTGGTTCAAATGCTAGAACAGATTATGTTACACAATGAATGTGTACAGTGACCCGTTTTTATCAGCCCTCTGGTGTACGTTATGAGGAAATTGACAAAATCGGTACATATTTTTTCTTTCTTACCCAAAGCTGTTAAAATATTTTTTCTTTAGTCCCTACTAAATATGGTCACATTATCCTTTCTGATTATTTAGTAGGAATTCCCTAAAGGCAGTTTTCCTGCGCAAAATTTAAAAAAATGTTTTTGTTTTTGCATATTTTGTATATTTATGATAAAAACAGTGCTCGAAAGGATTTACTCGGATTTGACTTGGTCCGTCTGCTAAAGTCTATCAAACGCCTTTTCATTAGGCTGACAAAGTCGGGAGCAAATTGGGGTTTGATACAATTGGGTTTTCACTGTATTGATTATTCATATAACGCATCACATATTCTCTCTAAATAATATAAATTCATTATTTGAAAAAGAAATCTCGCCGATCCTTAGGGGAACCCGGGGCTATTCGGACTTCCTAATCAAATCTATAGCTATAAAAATTGATTTGTACCACTCCATGGCAGCGCTAGGCGACGATTTGCAAAACTCTACGTTTTTACATCCTTTTACGATGCAGGATTAATTCGGACCTCCCTAGGAGGCAATTCAGACCATCATTTTTTAATTTTTTTGTAATGGAATCATGTTTACTTATGATATCGTTATTGGAGAAACTCCTTAAGAAGCAAAAAGAATGTGTTAAAAAGTTGTTACCGATTTGAGCATTGTGCATTATCTTTGCTGTGGCGTGGCAATCGGGTGCGCCGACGCGAGCCGCTGAAGCTTCGTACGCTCATGTAGTATAAAAGTGGTGAGCGTTTTGAAAATATCTGCGTTTTCACCCAAAACAAAAATCATTCCATAATATAGGAACCTTGAGCTTTCCATAACACTTGTTATTTTTTAACTTTTATTTGTTAGTTTAATCACGATTTTGCCATTAATTTTTGTTTTGAGCATAGCAAAAAAAAATGAAACACATTTCTATTCTATTCTAACTCTTACACAGCCAGTATTGAAAAGCATCCTGGAAAACACTGCAGTTAATCTTTAGTGTTTTTCTTGTCAACATTAATATTTGAAGCATATTAAAATATGTGGCAAATATTAAAACGGCCAGGCCTACTGTGCAGAGTTGGGTTTGAAGATGTTTCTATATTATACGGCAATTGAATTATTCATTTAATGAACAATTCAACCAACGAATCGTTTTGAAACTTGAAGAAACGAGGACAACCGTACCGACCGTTTCAGATTATAGAGGGTTAGGATAAAACGTTGGGAGTGACTTGGCTAAGAAGGTTAATGTCACTCCTTTGGTCCTTTGGGGTGGGACAGAGGTATTTACACCCTGCCCTGGCTAATAAGCCTAGGTTATAGCGCCTTTATTCGCTCTAAGCTGGCGTAAACGATTATTGTCAAAAAAGGGCAAATCAAAGCATCACGAACTAATCAATTTAGACCGCCATTATGGCACGTAAAAAGCTGAATAAGATAGCTATAAAATCTCCTTAGTTTAATTTAAATAAAAAAAATCAATATGTAATCCCCTAGCTTTAAGTAGTTTAAAATGTAAAACAAAACAAAATTGGCACCATTAAGCTAACGTAAACGTGCCTTGTCAAATAAACGAATTGATTAAAAAAAATGAATTCTCACCTCTTCTTAGGATTCAGTTTATCTGCAGTTGGTTTATTTGAGACTGTCGTAAAGCATTCTAATGCGACCGTGATGAAAAATGCACAGCGTAACATTTTCTCAATCCGGAGCATAGCAAAAAAAATGAAACACGTATCTCTTTACTAAAAAAACTGTAGAATGTAAAAACTAATGTTCCAGAATGGCGCTTCCACGAATATCTACGACAGTCAAAAAATCTTACCATTTTCTGATGGGGTTTTCGATTGATTGACACCGCTGTAGTGGATTGCACTGGTTTTGCACTTTCTAGCAGAAGTGTCAATGGAACATACCCAGTTTTCTGCACTTCTGCTAGAAAGTGCAAAAACGGTGCAGTTTCAGTGCACTCCAGTACACCGGTGTCAATCAATCGAAAACCCCATGAGAAATCGAGGGGGACTGAACCATCCCCACGTTCTTAATGGCACCGGGTTCCTTTATGCATTATATTTTCTACAAACGCCTTATACAAGATTTCGGATCGAAAAGCGTGATGGCGAGCGCACGATGGCCTTTGCACTTAGCGGGGAGGCAGGTGTAAATGTGGCATCAGAGTTCATAAACGGTTTGTCTATGCGCCGGTTAATGCCACTAATGCCGAAGGTCCAATGCTTCTACCGCTTCGTGTATCACCCGGACGCGCCAAAATTCTGCTCTTGTACGTAAATGATAAGTACCTATATGACGAACGCTTTTCATTCCCGTATTTTTACCAAAGTGATAAAAAAAATGTTTGCTTCATCCCGTGTAGTAAGGCGTGAAGCACCATGCCTCATTCTCATTATAAACTAACGATAATGAAGCATTCGTCGTATACCAGTTCAACGTGCAAGTGTACTCATGAAGAGTGTCATCGGACAGCGCAGATTCGATGCAAGAGAGACTTAACTTTTCAGTTTTGAGAATGTTTATTTCGTCAAGCATCTGTTTTGGGGAAGGCATGAGTTTCCTCTCGCCGGGAGGGTAAGTTCATTCCAGTACTCAGCTGTCTCACGTTTAGCTGTTTGCGTCAGGCATAGGTTCTCATTTACTCATGAGAATTAGTGCAAGGGGAAAATCGCTATATTCGCTCATTTGAAGCTTCACAATCCAAGGCCTGGTTCTATGTCGATGACTTTCTGCATGGGGCGCCGTCTGTAGAATCTGTAATTCAGTTGCGAGATGAAATGTGTGAATTACTACATAAAGGTGGATTTCGACTGCGCAAGTGGTGCTCCAATTTCAAGGAAGTCTTACAAGATATACCTCCAGAGTTGCGCACTACTCAAAGCGAGCTCAAACTCGATCCAGATGAATCCATAAAAACGCCCTGCATTCTATGGGAGCCGGCACTTGATGTCTACAGACTCGTAGTAAACGTGAAACAGATCGGCGAGGGACCAACAACCAAGCGAAACATTTTGTCTACAATTGCACAGTTGTATGATCCGTTACGGATAATTTCTCCAGTCACCATAACCGCGAAAATTTTAATGCAGCAGTTATGGCTACTCTCCCAGGATGCGATGAAGAAGTCCCATCGAATCTAAAACTGAAATCGGAACAGTACACCTCGCAACTATCAAGGAACATTCTCCGGGAACCGGAATCAGCCAAGGTAGTGGACAGGTCTGAAAAAGAGGTAGGAATCGACGACGGACGTGACCTTGCTATTACCATACCGAACATTGCCTAATGACGTCAAATAAAAATAAAAGCCTAGCGAGCTTGTTAATACAAGATATTCGCGTTTAAAAGTGAACCAAATCAAGTTTCTCATTGAGCATTGCATGAAAATGTATAACCTCACTTTTCTGACAGCTCAGAGAGCTTGTTTACATGGACTTAGAAAAATTTTGGTTTCACCCAGTACAAGAAACTCGGTTCGAATTCTAACACCATGTAAACAAGCTTGCTGAACTGTCATTTTTTCGAGCATTTTTTCTCATATGACGTCATCTTGCAATGTCCCATACTGTGGTCGAATAAAAAAATTCCAAGTCTATGTAAACAAGCTCTGCGAACTGTCAAAAAAGTGAGGTTAAACATTTTCATCCAATGCTCTACAGCGAGAGGTTCATTTTAGTTTGTTTACATTGCTAACGACTTTTTTTTCCGGCGATTCACCACTTCATTTACCGCGTTTTTTACCGAACTTAAGTGAAAATATTCAAAGCAGTGCTGTCCAAACGCACATTTTAAGTCCCACCATTCTTGCTGAGGTGAAAAAAATATTCAACATTCTTGCATATTTAAAATTTTTAAAAATCATTAAAAAATCAAGATAGCTAATAAAAATCTCATTTTTACGGAAATGTTCTTATAAATGTAGAATCTTTCTATTAAAAATAAAAAAACAGGTGTTAGGTTGGACGAGAAAGGTCTACTTGATAGTGAACCAGAGTCATCGAGGGGTCTCAATTGAATGGTACATGAAATAGTCGTGACCATTCTAACTTTATTTTATCTTTGGTTGGACCATTGTAATTCTCTTAATGTCAAAATCTCATGTTAAATTCATTTTGACAATCAAACTGACAACGATTAGATATGTGAACAGATGCATTTACACTACTAGCGTCTCATTTGGAGAGTTTTTGACGTCTGTCAATCGGTCCGACTAGCGAATCAAATTCGTTAGTTGGATAGCAGCTGTGACCCAACCAGCGAATCACGACTGCAGCATTTGCTGGTATTTAAACGAGTTCAAGTAGTTTGATTCCATCCCGCATATTTCGTTACCATTTCTGTACGATAACCGCAATGGTATATGTAGCTGGCCGGGCTACGTCGTTTATAGGATTAACTCAATCTTCAATACCCTCGGAAGTGACGTTGTATAATCGCTTAGAACGTGGAGATTCGACTGAGTTAATTGTGATATTACGGCTTTTCGGATTGTCACAACACGCACCTGCGTTCGGCTTTTCGGATTCAAACACTTGATTTCGGTCGGACACAACACGCTTGTCACTCTTTGGTCTACGGACCACAAAACGACTCGCACCTTGTCCTCTTAGAATTGGACTATCTACTACGTATATTCAAAAAATAAGATTTATATGCAAATTTTCTTAATGACTAACAAGGTTTGTTTTATAATAGAGAGAGACAAAATCCCTAGCTTTCCAGATCTATGTATGACGCGGCAATTACAAAGTTTATTTAGGTGACCTATGCCGATTAGTTCTGTTTATTTCGTTTTCTTCCCGCAGTCTAGACGGTACCTCAAAATTGGCTAAGTAAGAAAGTGCAAACAATTATGTTCTTATACCTGATCTTTTCTGCGGTTGCCTACGATAAAAAGTGCAAACAACTATGCTCCTAGGCCTAACCAATGTTGTTTAGTTACAAGAATGGAATCAAAGGAAAACTAGAAATGCATTATCGTTTGAATTTTATGATTCTAAGGGCGCGGCAAGTAATCTTATCTCCGTAGGGTTATATTTGAAATCAAATATGTAGGCTATCGCGTATGCATGTTACTCGATTGTCTGTGTTGTTATATATTGTTACTGTACATGTTAAATAATTTTAAGTAACAGTCTGCATGGAAGAATTATCCAAAGACGAAGAAATAAATAAATAAACATGTCTGGGTATCGTTATGTTTTCTACCCCCTTTATTGAGATTAGCCATGATGTAATCTTTCTGGAATTATGTCGTCCCAATTTAGAGTAGCCTTATGTAATTCTTGGAGCAAAATTTTTCCTCGAATAGTCACGTTCGAAATTTTTTTTAACAGTTAAAATTTGCATTATTGGTTTCCATTTGTACAGGTACATTTACATGAAATTGGTCTTTCAAGTGATGCAGATATAATTTTCTCGTCAACTTTGTTAATTCTTGTGTATTTTGTTTGTTTTTGATTATGAAGTTTTTCATATATGCTAAGAACGAACGACATAACTTCTCTCCAAGTTGGACAGCGCTGCTTATTGATTATATCGATTTAAATTGAATTGAAGGTTTCGCTAATTCCACTTAATTTTCATTCATCTTACCTATAGATATACGCGATAGCCTACATATTTAATTTCAAATATAACCCTACGGAGATAAGATTACTTGCCGCGCCCTTAGAATCATAAAATTCAAACGATAATGCATTTCTAGTTTTCCTTTGATTCCATTCTTGTAACTAAACAACATTGGTTAGTAATGTTTCAAAGATTTTCTTCCATTTAATTCCACTATGTTTTTATAGTTAGATGCACTTGCACTTCACTATTTAACAGATACCGGTATTTCGATTACTACTTGCAATCTTCTTCAGTGTTTGTATCAGTCTATAGGAAATTACGGGATTGTAAAGTCGTTTTATCTAGGGAAGCGGGTAGGCTGTGGTCGGTGGGTCCTTGACTTTCGAAATATATAGGAAACCTACAAATACTGAGAGAATTATACCAAATACTTCAAACCATTCACATCAGTAGTAGTAAAAATTACCAGCTAAAATCAATACTTGGATCCACAAAGGATCCGATAGAAACACTGAGCAAATCGGGGATATACAAAATATCATGTTCACATTGTGATAAAGTTTATATTGAACAAACCAGGAGAACATTAGAAATTCGATTCAAAGAGCATATTGCGGAAATAGCAAAAGCTTCTAGAGAATCTGCTAAAGATTTACCATTCCACTTCAAATCCAAGGTAGCGGAACACGCTTTTTTCAGAAAAACATAACTTAACTATAGAAGATATTAAAATTCAGCGTCAAGTCTCTAATCCTTGGAAATTAGACGTAGCTGAAAGCCTGGAAATTTTCAAACATTCGTCTCCTTTCTTATTAAATCGAGACCAAGGTAACGGATATTCATGGCTCTTCGAAATTTTACCTACATGCAAAAAACGGTCAGCTTCATGCACCTAGGCACCCACCGACCACAGCCTACCCGCTTCTCTAGATAAAACGACTTTACAATCCCGTAATTTCCTATAGACTGATACAAACACTGAAGAAGATTACAAGTAGTAATCGAAATACCGGTATCTGTTAAATAGTGAAGTGCAAGTGCATCTAACTATAAAAACATAGTGGAATTAAATGGAAGAAAATCTTTGAAACATTACGTACATTCCACTAAGACCTCCGTTCGCGTATATATGAAACATTGGTTAGGCCTAGGAGCATAATTGTTTGCACTTTTTATCGTAGGCAACCGCAGAAAAGATCAGGTATAAGAACATAATTGTTTGCACTTTCTTATTTAGCCAATTTTGAGGTACCGTCTAGACCGCGGGAAGATAAAGAAATAAACAGAACTAATCGGCATAGGTCTCCTAAATAAACTTTGTAATTGCCGCGTCATACATAGATCTGGAACGCTAGGGATTTTGTCTCTCTCTATTATATGAACAAACCTTGTTAGTCATTAAGAAAATTTGCATATGAATCTTATTTTTTGAATATACGTAGTACATAGTCCAATTCTGCGAGTCCTCCGAATCTCCACGTTCTAAGCGATTATACAACGTCACTTCCGAGGGTATTTCAGATTGAGTTAATCCTATAATCGACGTAGCCCGGTCAGCTACACATACCATTGCGGTTATTGTACAGAAATGGTAACGAAATATGGATGGAATCAAACTACTTGAACTCGTTTAAATACCAGCAAATGATACAGTCGTGATTCGCTGGTTGGGTCACAGCTGCTATCCAACTAACGAATTTGATTCGCTAGTCGGACCGATTGACAGATGTCAAAAACTCTCCAAAGGAGACGCTAGTAGTGTAAATGCATCTGTTCACATCTCTAATCGTTGTCAGTTTGATTGTCAAAATGAATTTAACATGATATTTTGACATTAAGAGACTTACAATGGTCCAACCAAAGATAAACTAAAGTTAGAATGGTCACGACTATTTCATGTACCATTCAATTGAGACCCCTCGATGACTCTGGTTCACTGTCAAGTAGACCTTTCTCGTCCGACCTAACACCTGTTTTTTTATTTTTAATCGAAAGATTACACATTTATAAGAACATTTCCATAAAAATGAGATTTTTAGGAGCTATCATGATTATTTAATGACTTTTTTTTAAATTTGAAATAGGTAAGAATGTTTTCTTCCCGCAGTCTAGACGGTACCTCAAAATTGGCTAAGTAAGAAAGTGCAAACAATTATGTTCTTATACCTGATCTTTTCTGCGGTTGCCTACGATAAAAAGTGCAAACAACTATGCTCCTAGGCCTAACCAATGTTGTTTAGTTACAAGAATGGAATCAAAGGAAAACTAGAAATGCATTATCGTTTGAATTTTATGATTCTAAGGGCGCGGCAAGTAATCTTATCTCCGTAGGGTTATATTTGAAATCAAATATGTAGGCTATCGCGTATGCATGTTACTCGATTGTCTGTGTTGTTATATATTGTTACTGTACATGTTAAATAATTTTAAGTAACAGTCTGCATGGAAGAATTATCCAAAGACGAAGAAATAAATAAATAAACATGTCTGGGTATCGTTATGTTTTCTACCCCCTTTATTGAGATTAGCCATGATGTAATCTTTCTGGAATTATGTCGTCCCAATTTAGAGTAGCCTTATGTAATTCTTGGAGCAAAATTTTTCCTCGAATAGTCACGTTCGAAATTTTTTTTAACAGTTAAAATTTGCATTATTGGTTTCCATTTGTACAGGTACATTTACATGAAATTGGTCTTTCAAGTGATGCAGATATAATTTTCTCGTCAACTTTGTTAATTCTTGTGTATTTTGTTTGTTTTTGATTATGAAGTTTTTCATATATGCTAAGAACGAACGACATAACTTCTCTCCAAGTTGGACAGCGCTGCTTATTGATTATATCGATTTAAATTGAATTGAAGGTTTCGCTAATTCCACTTAATTTTCATTCATCTTACCTATAGATATACGCGATAGCCTACATATTTAATTTCAAATATAACCCTACGGAGATAAGATTACTTGCCGCGCCCTTAGAATCATAAAATTCAAACGATAATGCATTTCTAGTTTTCCTTTGATTCCATTCTTGTAACTAAACAACATTGGTTAGTAATGTTTCAAAGATTTTCTTCCATTTAATTCCACTATGTTTTTATAGTTAGATGCACTTGCACTTCACTATTTAACAGATACCGGTATTTCGATTACTACTTGCAATCTTCTTCAGTGTTTGTATCAGTCTATAGGAAATTACGGGATTGTAAAGTCGTTTTATCTAGGGAAGCGGGTAGGCTGTGGTCGGTGGGTCCTTGACTTTCGAAATATATAGGAAACCTACAAATAATGAGAGAATTATACCAAATACTTCAAACCATTCACATCAGTAGTAGTAAAAATTACCAGCTAAAATCAATACTTGGATCCACAAAGGATCCGATAGAAACACTGAGCAAATCGGGGATATACAAAATATCATGTTCACATTGTGATAAAGTTTATATTGAACAAACCAGGAGAACATTAGAAATTCGATTCAAAGAGCATATTGCGGAAATAGCAAAAGCTTCTAGAGAATCTGCTAAAGATTTACCATTCCACTTCAAATCCAAGGTAGCGGAACACGCTTTTTTCAGAAAAACATAACTTAACTATAGAAGATATTAAAATTCAGCGTCAAGTCTCTAATCCTTGGAAATTAGACGTAGCTGAAAGCCTGGAAATTTTCAAACATTCGTCTCCTTTCTTATTAAATCGAGACCAAGGTAACGGATATTCATGGCTCTTCGAAATTTTACCTACATGCAAAAAACGGTCAGCTTCATGCACCTAGGCACCCACCGACCACAGCCTACCCGCTTCTCTAGATAAAACGACTTTACAATCCCGTAATTTCCTATAGACTGATACAAACACTGAAGAAGATTACAAGTAGTAATCGAAATACCGGTATCTGTTAAATAGTGAAGTGCAAGTGCATCTAACTATAAAAACATAGTGGAATTAAATGGAAGAAAATCTTTGAAACATTACGTACATTCCACTAAGACCTCCGTTCGCGTATATATGAAACATTGGTTAGGCCTAGGAGCATAATTGTTTGCACTTTTTATCGTAGGCAACCGCAGAAAAGATCAGGTATAAGAACATAATTGTTTGCACTTTCTTATTTAGCCAATTTTGAGGTACCGTCTAGACCGCGGGAAGATAAAGAAATAAACAGAACTAATCGGCATAGGTCTCCTAAATAAACTTTGTAATTGCCGCGTCATACATAGATCTGGAACGCTAGGGATTTTGTCTCTCTCTATTATATGAACAAACCTTGTTAGTCATTAAGAAAATTTGCATATGAATCTTATTTTTTGAATATACGTAGTACATAGTCCAATTCTGCGAGTCCTCCGAATCTCCACGTTCTAAGCGATTATACAACGTCACTTCCGAGGGTATTTCAGATTGAGTTAATCCTATAATCGACGTAGCCCGGCCAGCTACACATACCATTGCGGTTATTGTACAGAAATGGTAACGAAATATGGATGGAATCAAACTACTTGAACTCGTTTAAATACCAGCAAATGATACAGTCGTGATTCGCTGGTTGGGTCACAGCTGCTATCCAACTAACGAATTTGATTCGCTAGTCGGACCGATTGACAGATGTCAAAAACTCTCCAAAGGAGACGCTAGTAGTGTAAATGCATCTGTTCACATCTCTAATCGTTGTCAGTTTGATTGTCAAAATGAATTTAACATGATATTTTGACATTAAGAGACTTACAATGGTCCAACCAAAGATAAACTAAAGTTAGAATGGTCACGACTATTTCATGTACCATTCAATTGAGACCCCTCGATGACTCTGGTTCACTGTCAAGTAGACCTTTCTCGTCCGACCTAACACCTGTTTTTTTATTTTTAATCGAAAGATTACACATTTATAAGAACATTTCCATAAAAATGAGATTTTTAGGAGCTATCATGATTATTTAATGACTTTTTTTTAAATTTGAAATAGGTAAGAATGTTGAATATTTTTTTCACCTCAGCAAGAATGGTGGGACTTAAAATGTGCGTTTGTGCAGCACTGCTTTGAATATTTTCACTTAAGTTCTTGAAAACGCAGTAAATGAAGTGGTGAATCGCAGTACAAAATTCATTAGCAATGTAAACAAACTAAAATGAACCTCTCGCTGTAGCAATGCGGTATATATAGGCGTGGCTGAACACACGGTTTGCTAGTGTTGGCAACCAAAAATATGAAGCTTCTAGAGAATCTGCTAATGATTTACCATTCCACTTCAAATCCAAGGTAGCGGAACACGCTTTTTCAGAAAAACATAACTTAACTATAGAAGATATTAAAATTCAGCGTCAAGTCTCTAATCCTTGGAAATTAGACGTAGCTGAAAGCCTGGAAATTTTCAAACATTCGTCTCCTTTCTTATTAAATCGAGACCAAGGTAACGGATATTCATGCCTCTTCGAAATTTTACCTACATGCAAAAAACGGTCAGCTTCATGCACCTAGGTACCGACCGACCACAGCCTACCCGCTTCTCTAGATAAAACGACTTTACAATCCCGTAATTTCCTATAGACTGATACAAACACTGAAGAAGATTACAAGTAGTAATCGAAATACCGGTATCTGTTAAATAGTGAAGTGCAAGTGCATCTAACTATAAAAACATAGTGGAATTAAATGGAAGAAAATCTTTGAAACATTACGTACATTCCACTAAGACCTCCGTTCGCGTATATATGAAACATTGGTTAGGCCTAGGAGCATAATTGTTTGCACTTTTTATCGTAGGCAACCGCAGAAAAGATCAGGTATAAGAACATAATTGTTTGCACTTTCTTATTTAGCCAATTTTGAGGTACCGTCTAGACCGCGGGAAGATAAAGAAATAAACAGAACTAATCGGCATAGGTCTCCTAAATAAACTTTGTAATTGCCGCGTCCTACATAGATCTGGAACGCTAGGGATTTTGTCTCTCTCTATTATATGAACAAACCTTGTTAGTCATTAAGAAAATTTGCATATGAATCTTATTTTTTGAATATACGTAGTACATAGTCCAATTCTGCGAGTCCTCCGAATCTCCACGTTCTAAGCGATTATACAACGTCACTTCCGAGGGTATTTCAGATTGAGTTAATCCTATAATCGACGTAGCCCGGCCAGCTACACATACCATTGCAGTTATTGTACAGAAATGGTAACGAAATATGGATGGAATCAAACTACTTGAACTCGTTTAAATACCAGCAAATGATACAGTCGTGATTCGCTGGTTGGGTCACAGCTGCTATCCAACTAACGAATTTGATTCGCTAGTCGGACCGATTGACAGATGTCAAAAACTCTCCAAAGGAGACGCTAGTAGTGTAAATGCATCTGTTCCAGGGTTGTTAATCGATAATTAATCGTCATCGTCGATAACGTTAACCACCCGTCAACGTCATCGGAAACTCCGTTAACGATAATTTATCGTCGGATTCATCGTAATCGTCGATAATTCATCGGTGGTTATCGCGATACATTTTGCGTTACTTTCCCGTTTATTGGAGTTGAAGTTGATGCGGTTAACTTTCAATTGTTTTGAAATAAATAACTATTGGAGGACATGTTGTTGGCAGTTGAAAATCAATAGTTTTGGACATTTTCTATGCACAGGGGGGTCCGACGATGTGTCAAAATGGAATTTTTGTCAACTTTTCGGGAGTTTTATATTGAAAGGAAAGTTATTGGCAGTTGACAATCAATAGTTTTGGACATTTTCAATACACAGGGGGTTCGACGATGTGACGATTTTATATTGAAGGGCAGGTTGTTGGCGGTTGAAAATCGATAGTTTTGGACATTTTCAATTCACAGGAGGATCCACCAGTGCACAGTGTTTCCAAAGTGGCAAAAAGGCGAAAGAAATTCTTTGAACCACGAAAAACATTTTTAATGCTATAGTGTCTTCAGCAAAGTTTATTTATATTTTATTGCATTTAAAAAGTATTAGTTGGGTGATTAATCCCTCTAAAGCTGAGCAGCAAGTTTTTGTTTGGTCATTCATGAAAATAAAAAAAACTTTCTTTGGCAAATTTCTTGAGAATATCTTAAGTATTAACTTCGCTGAAGAGACTATGTGCCTATCTGTCGATTTTAAATTACATTTGTGGAGATTTCTTTGATAGACCCCTGAAAATTGCTTTTAAAAAATACTTTTCCTGGTAATTTTGTAGAATTTCAAAATGTTCCAGGATTTTGTTCAGCATAAGAATAGAAGCATACAGAATTTTTGTAATGTAAGTTTATTTGTATCTCTTACAACTTAGAAGTTATCGAATGTTTTAGTGCCTAAAAAGCAATATTTTGGTATGGAAGCCGCAGATTTCCGCAGACGAATACCAATACGAATCTGTAAAACAAACACTATCAAAATCGTTTGGTGGGCTCTAGCCTACGTTCAAGTCAAGTTCGAGTAAATTCCTTCTTTAGTATATTTTTCTTATCTTAGAGATGCAAAATATACAAAAATAATAATACTGTACTGTAAGACCTCCTTAAGAGAAATTTTTACTAAATGATCAGAACAGGTTAAGAGGCTTTGTCGAGGGACTAAAGAAGAATATTTTAACCGCTCCGATTTATTAAAAAGAAAGAAAAAATATGTTAGTCCAGGTGTTTGCGTTTTGACTTCGTCTCTTTGGAACCAGAAAAAATATGTGCCGATTTTGCCAATGTCATCGATTTATCAGCCTAAAATTCCCCAAAGGGGCTGATAAAAACGGGTCTTCACTGTATTCAAAAAACGACTAAAACTCTATTATGAGGCCGTTCATAAATTACACTACATATTTAAGGGTAAAACAAGGAAGAATGAAGCATCTTGTTACATAGTGTAGAGAAGAAAGAGGGGGCTAAAAGCTTCCTAACTAGAAAAGGTAATTAAACATTGGAAATATGTATGTATTTTCTCTTTTTTAAAATCCGAAATCTTCTAGTTAAAATTTAAATTATAATAAAATCAGTTAATCACCACACCACTAAAATGTATAGTGTAATTTGTGAATGGCCTAATAATAGAAGTTTTTTCAATACACTACAATTTTGCGTGTACTTTCCCGAAAAGTTTAAATAATTTCATTTTGACGCATCGTTGGGCCCCGCTGTGCATAGAAAATGTCCAAAACTATTGATTTTCAACTGCCAACAACATGTCCTTCAATAGGTATTTATTTCTAAACAATTGAAAGTTAACCGGACCAACTTCAACTCCAATAAATGAGAAAATAACGCAAAATGTATCGCGATAACCGATGAACCGACGATGACGATGAAAACGACGATACAATTATCGACGATGACGATGAAGGCGACGATACATTATCGTTAACGGAGTTTCCGATGACGATACATTATCGTTAACGAGTAACGCCGATAAATTATCGTGAAAAATGTATCGTATTAACAACCCTCTGTTCACATCTCTAATCGTTGTCAGTTTGATTGTCAAAATGAATTTAACATGATATTTTGACATTAAGGCTGTGAACCATTTGGTGAAATTTTTAACTTTTAGTTAAAATCTGACACTTCGAAAGTTATTTGCAAAATAACCCTACTCTGGAGCATGGTTAAAATTGACAGAGCGATAGTTAAATTTGACAGCTCGATGGTTAAAATTTTTCCCATGATGCAGAATAAAAAGGTGGAAACATTTTCTGTACCTAATTGAGGTTGTCAATATTTTTCAATATAAAATTAAGGGATGAAAATGGAAACGATAACGTGTTGTGTTAAGATTTGTTTGAGTTATTTCAGGATGTGTATGTTTACTTTTCGTGGCTATGACTGTCATACTTAATGTAATAAGAAAAAAACTAATTTTAAAATATCGACAAATGTTCACACCTCTACCAATTTGTGGTCATCGCAGCTGTCAATTCTAAATAACTATCCATATGTCAACTTTTGAAATGGTCCATACTCTACCATTAGGGGAAGAAGCAAAAACTAAAGAAACTGAATTCATCTTCAAAACAGGTAAGCTCAACGGGTATCCAGAGCAAACCATCCAATCAATAATTAATAAAAAATCTAGAATACTTCATAAGCAAAACCTCACAACCTTAACTCCAACAACTGAAAATTTGAAAAGGATAGCAGTAGATTTTAATCAGAATACAGCTTATCCACTTAGGAAAAAATTAAAAAAGTTTGGTGTAGATCTAGTTTTCAGTAGTAAAAATTACCAGCTAAAATCAATACTTGGATCCACAAAGGATCCGATAGAAACACTGAGCAAATCGGGGATATACAAAATATCATGTTCACATTGTGATAAAGTTTATATTGGACAAACCAGGAGAACATTAGAAATTCGATTCAAAGAGCATATTGCGGAAATAGCAAAAGCTTCTAGAGAATCTGCTAAAGATTTACCATTCCACTTCAAATCCAAGGAATGTCAATCCATGTCAACTTTTGAAATGGATCGCTCTCTCGGTTAAATTTTTCCATTCAAGAGAAAATAACTCTCGAACTGTCAAATTTTAACTAAAAGTTAAAGAAAATCGCCAAATGGTTCACAGCCTAAGAGACTTACAATGGTCCAACCAAAGATAAACTAAAGTTAGAATGGTCACGACTATTTCATGTACCATTCAAATGAGACCCCTCGATGACTCTGGTTCACTGTCAAGTAGACCTTTCTCGTCCGACCTAACAACTGTTTTTTTATTTTTAATCGAAAGATTACACATTTATAAGAACATTTCCATAAAAATGAGATTTTTAGGAGCTATCATGATTATTTAATGACTTTTTTTTAAATTTGAAATAGGTAAGAATGTTGAATATTTTTTTCACCTCAGCAAGAATGGTGGGACTTAAAATGTGCGTTTGTGCAGCACTGCTTTGAATATTTTCACTTAAGTTCTTGAAAACGCAGTAAATGAAGTGGTGAATCGCAGTACAAAATTCATTAGCAATGTAAACAAACTAAAATGAACCTCTCGCTGTAGCAATGCGGTATATATAGACGTGGCAGAACACACGGTTTGCTAGTGTTGGCAACCAAAAATATGTAAACAATCCAGAAGCACAACGGGTCGACGTCATAGAGGTCACACGATTCAATGGGAGCGGATATATATATATATATATATATATATGTATATATATATATATATATATATATATATATATATATATATATATATATATATATATATATATATATATATATATATATATATATATATATATATATATATATATATATATATATATATATATATATATATATATATATATATATATATATATATATATATATATATATATATATATATATATATATATATATATATATATATATATATATATATATATATATATATATATATATATATATATATATATATATATATATATATATATATATATATAAATATATATATATACTCTTTGGCTCTCTGTTACATTTCTAGGTATTTTGAACTCACCGGTATCCTCCGATGTTAACCAGATCTCACACACTCCCTCAGTAAAAACATGAGCCGCTCTTCTGACTATCTCCTCGGGCAGATAGCTAACGAGATCTGCGCGGGCAAACTTAGTTTTGCAGTAAGTACACGCGTTTAAACAACCTGAGTTGATTGGTATTATCTCAATCAATGGGTTTTTTCTCACTTTCGGCAATGATAAATTTGGTCCAGCCACTTTTTTCCCATTTATCTTCTTTGTTTGCAACAGCCGCACAGAATGGCCTTTCAGCGTTTCTTCCACAACTTCTGCCACGCGATCTATCTGATGAACGCCGACAATGCTGAGTTCTTGGAGATATTCAGATTTTGGTGCTGCTTGAGGCACACAACCAGCCAGAACTACATGTTTACCCAAATGTGCAGCTGTCTGAATGTCATTACGAAATGTGTCTTCCGAAGGGTTTTTAACTGTGCAGCTGTTAAGCAACCACAAGTCCGCTTCTGCCTTATCCTGCGTTATGCAGTAACCATATGATTCGAGTTGTCCTGCCATGTATTCACTATCCGAATTATTATGAGCACAACCCCATGTTTTCAAGAAAACCTTTTGAGTTTCTGGTATAACATTTTCCAGTATGCTCTTCTCGTGTGCCGTTGATATGCAAGATTTTGCATCTATGGCTTTCGTTATACGCCGTGCCCTCACTGTGACATTTTTTCTGTTGACATAGCGTTCATTCGGCGTGATGTCTTGTGATTGTATCAAATCTTCAATATCTTCGATAAACTCCATATGTGATAGAGTGTGTCTGAAACGGTAGTCGACTAGTAATTAAAGGCTAATCAAATCAAAGAAATTAAACTAAATACCAGCGAATAAACCGAATGCTGTTACTTCTGTATTTTTTATTGCGAGTCGTTTGACGTCTAATGACTTACACGCTCATCCATAACAACTCAAATTTGAGTAGCCAGCCACTCAATTTCATTAAAAGTGCACATAGTCAAAAATTGAGTTTTCCTCGTTCACTCAGTTTTGAGTTTGGGCAGAGAAGAGAAGGGCCACTCGAAATCAAAACTTCTCACAATTCTTTTTAAAATCACTAGCGGCACGTGGTGTCGAAGCCCTGCAAAATACACTGTTAATCAACACATTAGTTAAAAATTATACGAGGTTACTGGTATAAATTGTCTAGCAAATTCATCCCCGATAATCCGACAAGTGGTCAGAATATGTTCTTCCAAATAAAAATTGTCATGCAATAATTAACCCATCTTTCAAACATTGACTGCGTTTTTGGGTTACAAACGGATATTTTACTTTAAATATTTTAACTTTAAAATTTAAACTTCCGTGACCTGATTCAAAGTCTGTACTAACAGGTTATCGTGCTCAATAAAATTACAAATTACAATTACAATTAACCCAGGTAACCACTAAGCATGCTGAATGCGTCTTAACGGCTACTTGATAAGCACTTAAGTCGTTTTAAATGCTATTTAAAAGTCGCTTTTGGCAAAATATACGGCTACATTATTGCTGTGCTATGAAAATGCTATTTTACTACTGTTGTGTATTCAGAATGCTGCTTACTGGCAAGAAGTTTTTAAACAGTTTTTCAAATGCTGATTAACAACAGTTATGCATAACGAATGCCAGCATACTGCAAGAAGCATCCGGAATGCAAATTTTACGCTACTTTACTGCATACACTAATGCTTGTTGGTTACCTGGGAACCTATCCTTTTCCATCGAAAAACGAAAGTTTTAATGTAGAAGTTTGTAAGCATATATTTACGTTTAAATATCGAAACTTTTAACTGCATAGTTCATTCTTAGTGCACTGACCAAGAAAGATTTTCAATGTATATCTTCCCAAGGGTTATTGTATGTCCTTTCTTTTGAGAACCACCACATAAGGATATTAAATTTAAACACAAACAGCATTTTGATAGCCAACCATTTTCCTTTTCCAGGATTCGATATAAGTTTTTTGGTCCTAATAAAAGTAGAGGAAATTAGTTTTTAATTATTTTCAATCTTTAATATTAAAGGCTGCTTTGTATAAATTCTCATGAGTACATTTTCAAGGATTTAACTTCGCATTTCAATTTTTAGAAAATGCCACCAAGGTCTGTAAACCATGATAGGCTCGAAAACCTGTGACCTGTGTTTCGTTGGTCACAATAAATCCGTGGTCACTGGGCCAGCTTAATATTGACCCCTAGAAATTTTGTTATATTTGTAAATATTGTCAGTAAATGTCTAAATGTGAAATAAATGTCATAGCTTCCATGTTTACATGTTTGAAGGATGTTTATTTCATGTTTAGTAGTCTTCGGTTGGTGCCCGTCAGTATTCATTTATTTATTTATTTATTTATTTATTTATTTATTTATTTATTTATTTGCTTGTTATTTATTTATTTATTTTCTTGTTATTTATATATTTATTTGTTCATTTGCTTGTTATTTATTTTCCTGTTATTTATTTATTTATTTATTTGCTTGTTATTTATTTATTCATTTATTTATTTATTTTGTGAAAATTATACAATGTAAAGGTTATGCATGCAACCAATCCGATCTAAAAATTCAAATAAACTTTTTATCGGGGCACCAACCCATACATGTTTGTAAATAATGTTTTGCTTTTGCTACGCGATATACGAGAAGAGGTCATCGATCGCGAGTGGAGATGGTTTCCGGGGGCGCGGGGAAATAAAAAGGGCTTCCCGCGCCGAAAACGGGATCAATCACGAAAGTTCGGTCCGTGGAGTGAAGAACCGCGGCAGCGTCGTCCCATCGCAATACCGGGACTGTGCGTTTCATCCGTTTTGTAGTTTGCACAAAAAGTGGGATCAGACAGATCCGAAGAACGATCCCCCCGTTATTTTTCGGTACGGTTTAGGATCCCAGTATAGTGTTTTGCTGGCAAAGGCAAAAAAAAACCACAAGCGACGCGAGTGCACTATTGGTCAAAAGATGCCACAATAGGTGTCGAAAAGTGCGCGAAAGTGTAGAGCCATTGTACCACTCCCGGACCATTATCGAAACGCAGGCCACACGTTACACGGCCGAGTTGCCGCCGCATCTGGATCCCGACCGACGGAAGCACCCGGTCTGAACACTCGTCTGCAGTTCCAGTACCAGTTCGTAGTCCCCGGAAACCCATCGCAGCAGCAAGTCGACCAACGTTCGTCCCGGCCGCAACGATATTCCACACAGCTAAAGTGGAATTAATTGTATTATGCGCAAGTATTTTGTGTCTGTCTAAATAAAATGTAAGGTCTTGTCCATATAAGCTGTTTTTGTATAATTAGTGACGTCCTTGAAGTGAATTAGTCTGCTATTTTGTTCATTTTGATAATTATACTTTGCCCAGAGACCATCGGTAGGGTTGAAAGTCTACCCGTGTGAAATTCTCCAGGAGACCGCGGTAAAACGACCCAAATGCTCGTGTTTTAGTGTACCGTTAAATATAGTGAAATGTGAGTCCGCGTAGAGTACGTAAAGCAAAAGGTAACAATTGGCGCCCAACGCAAAATCAAGAAAAGGTGATTTGCTTTCTAGACCAAAAGTAAATCCCCTTTTCGAACGGTCTCCCGGAGAAATTTCAGTCAACTTCAATTATCGCGAAGTCATCGGAGTGATAAGTGACAAAATTATTTCATTGAAAAGAGTGCTAGTGAATTTTCCGATTTTTGCGAGTGATGATAAACTGTACAATTGCACCATCGCTCACAGTAATAGAACGGAGTCACAAAGTAGAAAGCTAGGTAGAAATTGTCTTCAAGTGATCAAAACAAAATGCGAAAACAGTGTTGAAACGGGTACGGTAGACCAGTGAATTGTCGCCACCAATTCATATTTGTTATGTATTATGTAAATTGTTATTTGTTGTTATGTAAATTAATGTTGTAATATTTTCAGTATAGGGTGAAGTGTCATATTGTTGGTAGTGTAATTTTTTTAATGTAATTTTTTTTTTCGTCAAATCAGTATATTGAACGAAAATGGCTGCTAGCCGAATTACTTTTGATCAAGCAAGTGCAATGATTGATGAATGGTATTATGGGATGAGGGTTGATTATTTGCAAGATGACGAGCTCGACCATGAATTGGTGTCTCGTTCTGTTGTGTTGACCGGAGATCTCAGTTTGTCACGAAAGCGGAAATGGGTCCGAGACACACTGAAGTTGGAAAAAGAAGGTCAAGTAGATGCCACTTACAGAGTTAAAGGCGATGAGGGTAGGGAAATGGCAATATGTGTTGATAAATTTTCGGAAATTAGGCAAATGTTGGAAAATAGTGATGAGGAGGCAATCAAAAACCAGTCTTTGGCACGTTTATTGCACATTGGTAAACGTGTCTCTGTAATCCTGACTAATTCGCGAGGATCACCAAACTTACACAGTAATCTACAGAATATGCTGGTGGATTTGGTGGAAATGGTAGAGGGATTGCAAAATAAATCGGAAGCATTGGTTACGGGAACCGCAGGAACCGATGAAAATAATGGTGTTGTTATCCCTTCAAATCCGTATGATACAGTTAGCGATTCGGAAGGTCAAAATGATGAACCAGTACCGAGACCCCGAAGGTCCTTTCTTAGTATGGAGGATCTGGAGTGGATCCATTCTCTGCAAGCCAGAATATTCGATTTAGAAGCCGAACTTAAAAAAATCAAAGAAGGAAAGAATGTAGGTACACAAACTCTTTCTGACCCTGATCTACCCCGCTCCAATTTTCAAAATTCAAATTCGTTTAATTCTCCATTGTACCCTCACATCCCTTTGCAAATAACTAGTTACAGAAATCAACAAAATACAAATAACCCTATCCATCATTCTCTTCATAATTCAGATTTTCCCATTTTCTCACAAACTTCCAATAGAAATTTGGGACCAGAGCCATTACCGGATAGAACTCGATACCCACAGTACCAAACTGCACCGCAATATTCGCAGTCAGTCCATAATCCAGCATCAATACAAAACCCAATTTTTCATAATCAGTACTCAGTTCCGTATCATCATCGACACACTTTGCCTGTTTCAAAGTGGAACATTGGAAAGTACAGTGGAGATGATCAAGGTCTAAAGCTTAACGAGTTTCTAGAGCTCGTCCAAGCACTGAGTCATGCTGAGCAGATTTCAGAAAGAGAGTTGTTCGAATCAGCCATACACTTGTTCACCGGGTCAGCCTTAAAGTGGTACATGACTCAAAGGTCCATGAACAGGCTTCTGAACTGGCAACACTTGGTGTTCGAACTTAGACTTACATACATGCATCCTGATTTGGACGCGCTTATAAAGATGAAAATATATCAGCGACGTCAGCAGAAACACGAGTCTTTCCACGAATTTTATTTCGAAATGGAAAAACTGTTTCGCAGTATGAGCGAACAGATTCCAGATTACGAAAAAATCCAAATCTTACAGCAGAATATGCGCGTTGACTATAAGCGACAGTTAGCGTTCATTCCGATTGTAGATTTGCAGACACTTGTGGCCTCGGGACAGAAGTTAGATTCGTTGAACTTCTCGGCCTACAACAAAGTTTTCGGGACCGAGAAGACGGTGAATACCGTTGAAGTACAAGAGAAGAAAGGAAAGAAGAAGGAAAAGAATAACCAGTTACAATCTCAGCCACAAGTGTCTGACAGAACTACAGCAGCAGTTTCGCAACATCACAACCAAAATAGGAATAACAATACCCAGTCCTATACTCAAGATTCTTCGAATCTATCAGGTCCGTCTTCTGTTCAAAACAACCAGAGATTTTCGAATTCCCACCCACCTTCAGGACCGTCGCATACTTCAAACCAGCCACAAGCAGGGCCGTCTGCTACCTCAGCTCGTCCCCAACTTACCCTAGAGGAGGTTATAAACCGACATAACCCTCCACCGATAAACACCTGCTTCAATTGCGGTAGGGTTGGCCATCACATGGCAATGTGTGACAAGCAGCGTGCTATTCTTTGCGCGAACTGTGGCCTTCGTGGATTCCCTACCAATTTCTGCCCGTTTTGTCTAAAAAACGGATCTCGAGCGAACGAAAATCGCCGTCCGCAACCCCCGAACGCGTAAATGTTTCACAGTCTAGCTGGCGGAGTCCTCCACCTTTCTGGGAGCCCGCAGCCTCGAATTTGTACGAAAGGTCCGTCGATGTATGTCAAATTGTTTACCCATTCCCCAACGATAATCGACCCTACGCTCCTGTAAAAGTTTACGGGATGGCGATACGAGCCCTCCTTGATAGTGGAAGTAACCACACTCTCGTAAGCGAGAAGTTTTTCTCCCAGTTGAAAACCAAAAGGTTAAACCGCCCGTCGAGGAATGTAGCGCTTCGCTCGGCCAGCGGTGACCCTCTTGAGATCAAAGGTCAAGCACAGTTACCCTTTCTTTTTCAAGGGCGTATTCGAATTGTCCCTACATTGGTTGTCGCGAATCTTTCAATTCCGTGTATTTGCGGTATGGACTTTTGGAGAAAGTTCAAAATACAACCGACGATGCCATCACTAGAGAACGGAAACGTTGCTCAGATCGACCAATCTCAGCCAGACTCGACTCTAACCGAGGAAGAAAGACTGAAGGTTGAGCGAATCAAGTCGATGTTTCTAGCGGCTGGTGACGGAGAGTTGACACTGACCACTGGCGCACAGCACCGTATCGTGCTGAAAGAGGAGTGGAGAGATAAGCCTCCAGTCCGCCAGTTTCCGTATGTCATGTCACCTAAAACACAAGGGCTGGTAGCAATCGAGCTCCAGAGATTGCTAGATAAGGGGATCTTGGAAAGAAGCAATTCTTCCTGGTCCTTGAACTGTGTCCCAGTGATTAAACCCAACAAAGTTCGGCTCTGTTTAGATGCGAGGAAGATAAACGAACGGACAGTGCGGGACGCCTATCCCTTGCCACACCCCGGTCGGATACTCGGTCAGTTGCCAAAAGCGAAGTACCTCTCTACGATTGACCTGTCAGAAGCCTTTCTGCAGGTGCCTCTCGAAGCGAGCTCGCGGAAGTATACGGCGTTCAGTGTGCAGGGAAAGGGTCTATTTCAATACACCCGCATGCCGTTCGGGTTAATAAACAGTCCAGCAACGTTAGCCAGACTGATGGACACCGTTCTCGGTCATGGAGCGCTAGAGCCGTACGTTTTCGTTTACCTTGACGATATCGTCATTGTAACCGAAACGTTCGAGCAGCATATGCAACTTTTGCAAGAAGTTGCGAATCGGCTCAGGACTGCCAACCTCAGCATTAACTTGGACAAATCACGATTCGGGGTATCCGAGATTCCCTTCCTGGGATATCTTCTGAGTTCAGACGGATTGCGAGCAAATCCCGACAAAATCCGGCCAATTGTCGAGTACGAACGACCAAATACGATAACCAAGCTCAGAAGGTTCCTAGGAATGGCGAATTATTATCGGAGGTTCATACCGGACTTCAGCGGAGCAACAGCCGCCTTGTCAAATCTTCTTCAGACGAAGTCCAAGATGATCCAGTGGAACGATGCCGCTGAAGCTGCCTTCTGCGATATCAAAGAACGTCTGATCTCGTCGCCTATTCTGGGAAGTCCTGACTTTTCGCGAGAGTTTACGGTACAGACCGACGCTAGTGACGTTGCCGTTGCGGGAGTGTTAACCCAGGAACAGGACGGCCAAGAGCGCGTCATATCTTATTACTCGCACAAGTTAACGACTCCCCAGAAAAACTACCACGCGGCTGAAAAAGAAGCCTTGGCGGCGATGTTAGCTATTGATGCTTTTCGCGGGTACATCGAAGGTTATCACTTCACGCTCATCACCGACTCGTCTGCACTGACTCACATTCTAAACACAAAATGGAAGGTGGGATCTCGGTGCAGTCGGTGGTCGCTGAATCTACAGCAGTATGACATGTCCGTCAAACACCGTAAAGGCAAAGACAATGTTGTTCCAGACGCGCTTTCTAGAAGCGTAGCTGCAGTCAACGATTCGTCGGCGTCATCCTGGTATCATTCCACTATCCAAAAGGTTCTTGACGAACCGGACCGTTACGTCGACTTCAAGGTCGAGGACGGACGACTGTACAAGTTCATTTCGGTACCAGACTGTTCGCATGACCAGCGTTTCGAGTGGAAATCGATACCAACGGCTGATGAGATCCCCAAGATTTTTCAACAGTGCCATGATGACTGCTTTCATCCGGGACAGGAAAAAACCCTTGCTCGAATCCGTCAACGGTACTACTGGCCGAAAATGGCTTCAGAAATTCGGCAGTATGTACAGAAATGCGGAATCTGTAAGGAGGTGAAAGCAGCATCAGTTCCAGTTAACCCCCCCATGGGCAACATGAAACTCGCCACTCGCCCATGGCAGATAATTTCAGTGGATTTCATCGGCCCACTTCCCCGCAGTCGTCGAGGAAATCAGCACATTTTGGTGATCTACGACTACTTCTCCAAATGGGTTATGATTCATCCTATGAAGAAAATCAGTAGTTCCACTTTATGCACTGTCATGCGAGAACAGTGGTTTCACCGAAATTCTGTCCCCGAAATCGTTATAAGCGACAACGGCAGCAGTTTCCTTTCGAAGGAATTCAAAGAGCTACTGGACCGTTTCAAGATTTCGCATTGGTTAAACTCTCGATACCATTCGCAAGCGAATTCGGTAGAGAGAGTAAACCGAACCATTAATGCTGCTATCCGAACATATGTTAAAGATGATCAGCGGCTCTGGGATACGCGGCTGCCAGAAATCGAAGTGATTCTAAATACTAGTGTCCACTCTTCGACAGGCTGTACACCGTACTTTATCACGCACGGTCACGAATTGTCCGAGCACGGCACGGACCATAAACTAGCCCGTCACGATGAGTCACTTACCCCAGAGCAACAAGCCGATCGTCGAAAACAGATGTTCAGCAGCATCTACGACCTGGTAAGCGTTAACCTTCAGAAGGCACACGAAGCGTCACGTCATCATTACAACCTTCGTCACCGTAATTTCGCAAAATCGTTCGTGCAAGGGCAACTTGTTTACAGAAGAAACATGAAGCAATCCAATGCAAGCGACGCGTATAACGCGAAATACGGTCGCCAGTTTCTCCCTTGCCGGGTCAAAACAAAGATTGGATCCTCCTCGTACGAACTGGAGGACCTTCACGGAAAAAACCTCGGTATATGGCCAGCAGCCCACCTCAAACCGGGTTAATAATTTTTGGCTAATTGTCGGATGTTATCAAAACACGAAGGGATAACAGCACTTTAATTGTTTCAGATTTCTAATCCTATCACTGCATCCATCAGCATCTATAAATCGTTGCCTCCTCGTCTGTTGGTTTTTCTTCGCAAATAACATTATCAGCATGCCTAAAAGTATAGAAAAAAAATACATTATTATCAGTATACTTACCCGTAATCGAAGAAAATTGCCATTCCCTAAAAGCCCGTGTCGCTGTTTTGTTGTGGTTATTTACTGTCGTACCATCATCATTGCCTTGCGACGTACTTGATCCAGTTTTGACAGATAGCAGCATACATGTTGAAGTATGTGTGCGTAGATCTGTGCGATATTATTACGCTTAGTTCGAATGAGTTAACTCTGGGTATTTTCTAGTGAAAAATTGCAATCGTGAACCGGTTGAATTTTGGAAAATACCGTTTCGAGTTACTCATTCGATTTTACTCAAATCGCTGACTCTCGTGTGAGAGTTACAGTTGATTATTAGTTATAGGGCGCCCTAGATTTAGTTGTACCGTGAATAGGTTAATAAAAGTAGAGTGACTGAGAGTGTGTACGAGGATTTGAGTGATTGTGGGGGAGAATGAAAGGCATATAATGAATGAAAAAGTGTGTGAAAATTCTGTGGTCCGAGTAGGTACTTGAGACAGTACATGGAGTGGCGGAGATGAACAAGTTGATCTGATCTCCGTACTCATAGTAAACACTGTAGATTGCATTAATTGTGGTCAAAACTGGTTTTGACAGGATAAACTGGTTTGTGATTTCGTTCAACGCTTGTGATGATGGCTGAAACCTTTAATCTGACGCAACAAAAAAAATCGCGATATTGACACTGGGCAGGACGTTTGATGTTTGATGGAAGGCACTATTCTTTCCGATTTTGACATTTATCCCTGCATATTGTCCGTGACAGAGAGTGGACAGGCTCACTCCTCTAAAGTCGCGTAACTCGTAGGAAAGAGATCCTCTGGCCTTTGGAAAAATCATTTTACGAGTTAAAACTGACATTGGAGGAGAAGTAGTCGCATTCAACGTCGGCAGTACAGGATGAAAAAAAAACACTTCGTTTTTTTTTACCCCGACTCCGGGAAGATTGTGACCTGTGTTTCGTTGGTCACAATAAATCCGTGGTCACTGGGCCAGCTTAATATTGACCCCTAGAAATTTTGTTATATTTGTAAATATTGTCAGTAAATGTCTAAATGTGAAATAAATGTCATAGCTTCCATGTTTACATGTTTGAAGGATGTTTATTTCATGTTTAGTAGTCTTCGGTTGGTGCCCGTCAGTATTCATTTATTTATTTATTTATTTATTTATTTATTTATTTGCTTGTTATTTATTTATTTATTTTCTTGTTATTTATATATTTATTTGTTCATTTGCTTGTTATTTATTTTCCTGTTATTTATTTATTTATTTATTTGCTTGTTATTTATTTATTCATTTATTTATTTATTTTGTGAAAATTATACAATGTAAAGGTTATGCATGCAACCAATCCGATCTAAAAATTCAAATAAACTTTTTATCGGGGCACCAACCCATACATGTTTGTAAATAATGTTTTGCTTTTGCTACGCGATATACGAGAAGAGGTCATCGATCGCGAGTGGAGATGGTTTCCGGGGGCGCGGGGAAATAAAAAGGGCTTCCCGCGCCGAAAACGGGATCAATCACGAAAGTTCGGTCCGTGGAGTGAAGAACCGCGGCAGCGTCGTCCCATCGCAATACCGGGACTGTGCGTTTCATCCGTTTTGTAGTTTGCACAAAAAGTGGGATCAGACAGATCCGAAGAACGATCCCCCCGTTATTTTTCGGTACGGTTTAGGATCCCAGTATAGTGTTTTGCTGGCAAAGGCAAAAAAAACCACAAGCGACGCGAGTGCACTATTGGTCAAAAGATGCCACAATAGGTGTCGAAAAGTGCGCGAAAGTGTAGAGCCATTGTACCACTCCCGGACCATTATCGAAACGCAGGCCACACGTTACACGGCCGAGTTGCCGCCGCATCTGGATCCCGACCGACGGAAGCACCCGGTCTGAACACTCGTCTGCAGTTCCAGTACCAGTTCGTAGTCCCCGGAAACCCATCGCAGCAGCAAGTCGACCAACGTTCGTCCCGGCCGCAACGATATTCCACACAGCTAAAGTGGAATTAATTGTATTATGCGCAAGTATTTTGTGTCTGTCTAAATAAAATGTAAGGTCTTGTCCATATAAGCTGTTTTTGTATAATTAGTGACGTCCTTGAAGTGAATTAGTCTGCTATTTTGTTCATTTTGATAATTATACTTTGCCCAGAGACCATCGGTAGGGTTGAAAGTCTACCCGTGTGAAATTCTCCAGGAGACCGCGGTAAAACGACCCAAATGCTCGTGTTTTAGTGTACCGTTAAATATAGTGAAATGTGAGTCCGCGTAGAGTACGTAAAGCAAATGGTAACAAACCTCAGCGGATTAATTCGTATGAAAAATGCAAACGACAATCGGTCTGACTACTCACCAGTGTTGCCACAATTAAATCTGCACTGGGAGTTGAAAATTTTTCGTATTCTGTACTAACACAATGACAAACAAAATTATTTTATATAATTATTTTTCATTCGAGATAGTAATATACTGAGTTGGTGCTGATGCTGATATTTGGCTGCGAAAAACCAAAAATCAGTTATCAGTTATTTCATTTGCGATACAATTTCGCCAAAAACCAGTCAAAATTCCAGAGTATTTAACTGGATAATTTCAAAATCAGCTCCAGTTCAAATTCTCGTTGTAATTTTGTTTTCAACCTAAGCTGAGCTGCGGCCAGGGCCACATTGGAAGCTGTGTTTCAGTTTAGAAAATCTTTTAGCCATCTGTTTTGCTTTAAACAGAAGGAAGATCTGTGTAAAATTTCCAAAAAAAAATATGAAAAATTGAAATATTTCCAAAAATCAGCGGAAATCGGTGAAATTTTCATAAAAATGTTAAAAATCTGTCTGCTGAATAAAAGAAGCTGCGACCAAATATTTGGCAATCTATGAGACGTTTGATTGGCAACTCAGTGGTGGGTTTTGTCAACAAGTTTGATTTGCTTTACTCCTGCGAACAGAAAAACCCGTCAGACAAACATCTTTCATTAGTTCAGATTCGTTGGATGTTGGATAGAATCAACGGTTTTGTCGGACATTGTGCCCAGCAGTGCGGAGTAACGTCAGAAGAAAGAATCAAGAAATAATCAGCAACACGTCTCATGGATTGCCTAATTGTTTAATAAATCTGTGACATTAAAGAAAAATTTGTGAATGTGGCAACTCTGTCTGTGGCTTGTACTAACATTTGGATGCGAGATGTGGCAAACCTGGATTCAGCAAATCAAATGAAGCCTATAGAGTTCTATGCAAATCATTTCACACACAAACTAATTGGAGGTTTGTTTTCCACCAACTGTCATATATAAAACTGTCAGTCAATTTAAACATTTGAAGTAGCTCGCTTAAAGTATTTTTTTCAATGGTGTTGTCATGATCTACGCCGCCGTAAAACTTATTCCAGATACGTACAATACTGATTAGTTAGGACCCGTATAAATAAATAGCATTCCAGAAATCTTCGGAACCATTTCCAAACTATTCGTATAATGCTCACCATATTCGGAATACTACTGATATATTTCATCATTATAATTTAACTGTTATACTACCATACCCATTTTAGTTATCATTTCCAATACCTTCCGTTGGTTAATGGTGAATCTATTGTTGAACGAACCATATTGAAAATGGTTTTGAAACGATTGGTGCAATGGTTGGCATATGGTACACATTTATACGGATCGCCATCTTCTGAAGAATGCTTCGTTGACACTAAGTGGACTGACACTTTATCCAATTGAGCTATCTCCGTAATATTGTTAGACGAGGATTTTTGACCATCTTAAACTACAGATTTTTGGAGCGTGGTAAACAGATATACGAATAACAAAGCCCACCAGAGCAATAATAACCTCTGGCGCCAAAGGACAATGTAGTATACAAATCTTCAATATAGGATACACGGAAGGTATTGGAAATGGTAACTAAACTGGATATGGTCTGTTATACTACCAAATTATTAAATTATGATGATGAAATATATCAGTAGTATACCGAATATGGTGAGCATTATACGAATAGTTTGGAAATGGTTCCGAAGATTTCTGGAATGCTATTTATTTATACGGGGAGTGCAAAATAATATTTCATCAATCGATAGAATTGAAATGTGAAGGGGGAGAGATTTTTTTCACCAGCTTATATTTTATCCATCGCTAGACCTAAAATATGCATGCCACTATAATCTGTATGGTTCTTGAATGGTATGTTGTCAAAATGTATATGGAAAACAGCACATTTTGGTATGGTGACTGTTCTTAACAACCCGTTGTTTGTATGGTCGAGTATGGAAAAACGACACTGGTTATGTTCGATATGATACTAGGCAATGGTTAATCTATTGTTGAACGAACCATATTGAAAATGGTTGTTACGTTTAAGTTTGTTTGCTGCAATAATTAGAAAATATTTAGCATTTAGAATAAAATGTAAACTCAAAACGTGAAAACAAATGCATCCCTACGCACACCGATCGCGCACAACCCTGCGCGAAGATTTCTCATTTCACCCGTCAACCAACAAACATGTGGCTGTCTCGTTCAGTCAATCTATGCTGCGAATTCTCACTTACTCACCTTGGCAAATAGGAGAGTCTTTGCTCAGAGAATACACACGTACATCGCCAAAGGGAGGCAAGCAAAATCAGACCATCGGACCGCTGCTAGAGCGGAGAGCTTTACGTTCATCATTCGCTCATTCTCACACATTATAAGACTCATCGAAGGGGTGAGCATACGATTGCGACGAAGAGCATGATTAGTTTTACCCAGTTCGCGCACAACGCATCCAGTTCGTAGGGACGCCAATTAAAGACACGGCAGAAAATTGTCTGGTCCGCGAGAAAAGCATCCGCTTTGCCGAATTTTCAGCAGTAAAATCACTGAAGGCAAGGTAAGCGAAACCAGATCGCATTTATGTCGTGCTAAACTCAACTTTTACGGCTTAGGGAAAATCACAGTCTGGAGTGTGGACGCTAGCGCCGCCATCTTGCAAGGAAGCCGGCAAAGAATACCCGGTGCAGACAATAGTAAGCATGAACATAGCGCGTGGATGAAAGTTCAGCTTAATAAAGGCATTCGCTTGTATTTGTCACAGATTTTATCCTGCTCATTGGGCAACTAGCCACAGCTGAACAGTTTGACATCCACGAGAAAGCAAGGCTACCGTGCGATTCATCAAACCGTGAGAGAAGTTTTTCGGAACAAATCACGTGGCGGATTGCTTAGACCAAGAACAAAAGCCTTCCATCGGAAGGTTTTTGTTTTATATTGCAGATTCTCGTCAGCAAGTAACCATCCGACAAATCCACAAGTCACGTCGTCCCCTACGATCAAGAATCCGAGACGGTCATCACACTTTTGTAGCAGCTGGAGTACAGTTTCGGAAGCAGCATGTGGCTGGGTGAGCCAACAACGGACAATTGAACCGGGATGCTGTGTAATAGGCCGCGAAGGCGTGTGCGTAGGCGAAGGCGTCGGGAGAGGAAGAATGGAAATGAGCGGTATTGTTTATGCGTAGAGGGGCGCCCCGGAAAAAATCAGTGAGTAAAACAAAATATGTGCGTAAAGTGTAAGAACAGAGTAGAGAAGGGAGCGAGATGCAGTTGAATAGGAAATAGAAAGGAGGAGAGTAGAGAAAAGAAGGAAAATGAAGGTGAAATTGAGTTTGAGGAGAGGGGCGAAGCAGCGCCAATAAAGTTTTATGTTGAATATGAAGATTTGTTGTGTTTTCAGTTTTGTGAGCGCATTTTCTGAGCTTTCCGGGACTGCTCGAGGTCTTTTGATTCCCCCTCGACAGTCGCCCATGTAACATTGGCGCCCAACTGAAAATCCACAAAAGTATACTACCGTTTAGCGAAATATTTTTTTGGTTTAAGATTTTGGTTGTTTGCATTTGATTATCTGGCCTACGATAATCTTATTTTAACCCTTACGCATATTTATACGAAATGGACTACACACTATTAACACCATCGATCAATCGACACCAATCGACCATTCGCCGGATTCAGAAGCTTATAACTGAACGCATCAAGAACAACCACCAACGAGCAAAACAGCGATACAACCTCCGCGCGAGATCAGTAGTATTCAAAGTCGGAGATCTGGTATGGAGGCGATCATTTGTACTCTCATCGAAAGCGGAACAGATCAGCAGCAAACTAGAGCCGAAATTCGTCCCGGCAATCGTCAAGGATGTCCTTGGAACGAACCTGTACGTTTTAGAAGACGTTTTGAGTGGGAAGAAAGGCAGGTATCACGCAAAGGATATCAAAGCCGACTGAAACGAACAAAGTCCAGCTATGTCGGCAGGTTCACCCTGCTAACCACGAGCATTGTGCCTCAAAAACACCGTTAGCCGATCGGGAAAAATCGTGCCCTGTCATGGTGCGGCGAGCAACAACTATTTCAAACTACCTCCCCACCATGGCACTTGAGCCAGCGTCAGTTGGATTCGAGGAGCTGTCTAGGAAGGCCCATGACAACTCGCAGTCGCAGCAAGGAGCTGTCGAGACGTGAGGGACGGGACAGGACTTCCACCAACAAGGACAGAAACCTGCCAGCCACAGGCGCGCAGTTAGCGAATCGGGAGAAAACGCATTTCGGGAAAGCAGAAGCCTTAGCAGGCGTTCCGTTCACGAATCGGGAGAAATCGTACCCTGCAGACTGTAAGCGGGTTGCAGGGAACTCAGCAGTACACCATATAATTTTCTGGATAGGAGGAGCGAAGCCCCGAAGATCGACGACGGCAAATCGGTTCGACGCGGAGTCAATGCTTACGGCCACTATCAGGCACAGCAGAATATCATGGGTGTGGTACTAAGAGTGAACAGAATGGGATAGGACTACGCACATTACAAAGCTATGAGTTGCATCAGCTTCCAACAATTCAAAACACGATATCGGCACAACAAACACGTCCACGGCTGGATTGATGTACACAAACCCCCTCAGTGTTTCCAGTAAGATCGAATGCGTGGCCAAGGGTTAATGATCTGGGGATCGTCATGAAATCTTCAACCCAAAGCAACGCGAACCAGGGCGCGGTAAAACCCTATTCTTGGGCTCATGGCGATTAAGTTGCGGAAATGCTTCTTTTCTCAGTAAACCGCACAAACCAAAATAAACCAAATTTGTCCTTGTATATATAGCACCTAATTGTTTCGTGTGAGATTAAGTCTATTTTAGCCAATACAATAGACTAGAATCCGATTTGTATGTTTTGCCGTAGTTGGCTTGGATTTGTGAAAGATATATAAGGACTTTGGTCAGAGACGACTTGAGAGGTTGAACAATTTTGCCAGATACAGCTGGCGCGATTAGATGATGATGAGATTAAGATTAAGGGTTTAAGAAAGAGATTTGATTTGGCAAGCACGTTAGGCTTGCGTATATGTTATATTCAGGATGCAGAAGTAATTTGAGGTCTACTCAAGAGTTTAGTTAACCGATTTGTCTCTGACCATCATCCCAAGGGATGAGCTAAGATTTTTTTGAATTTTTCATAAATCGTTCGATCACCGATTTATGAAAAATTCTTCCGCTACGGTAGAGTTGTGTTACGTTTAAGTTTGTTTGCTGCAATAATTAGAAAATATTTAGCATTTAGAATAAAATGTAAACTCAAAACGTGAAAACAAATGCATCCCTACGCACACCGATCGCGCACAACCCTGCGCGAAGATTTCTCATTTCACCCGTCAACCAACAAACATGTGGCTGTCTCGTTCAGTCAATCTATGCTGCGAATTCTCACTTACTCACCTTGGCAAATAGGAGAGTCTTTGCTCAGAGAATACACACGTACATCGCCAAAGGGAGGCAAGCAAAATCAGACCATCGGACCGCTGCTAGAGCGGAGAGCTTTACGTTCATCATTCGCTCATTCTCACACATTATAAGACTCATCGAAGGGGTGAGCATACGATTGCGACGAAGAGCATGATTAGTTTTACCCAGTTCGCGCACAACGCATCCAGTTCGTAGGGACGCCAATTAAAGACACGGCAGAAAATTGTCTGGTCCGCGAGAAAAGCATCCGCTTTGCCGAATTTTCAGCAGTAAAATCACTGAAGGCAAGGTAAGCGAAACCAGATCGCATTTATGTCGTGCTAAACTCAACTTTTACGGCTTAGGGAAAATCACAGTCTGGAGTGTGGACGCTAGCGCCGCCATCTTGCAAGGAAGCCGGCAAAGAATACCCGGTGCAGACAATAGTAAGCATGAACATAGCGCGTGGATGAAAGTTCAGCTTAATAAAGGCATTCGCTTGTATTTGTCACAGATTTTATCCTGCTCATTGGGCAACTAGCCACAGCTGAACAGTTTGACATCCACGAGAAAGCAAGGCTACCGTGCGATTCATCAAACCGTGAGAGAAGTTTTTCGGAACAAATCACGTGGCGGATTGCTTAGACCAAGAACAAAAGCCTTCCATCGGAAGGTTTTTGTTTTATATTGCAGATTCTCGTCAGCAAGTAACCATCCGACAAATCCACAAGTCACGTCGTCCCCTACGATCAAGAATCCGAGACGGTCATCACACTTTTGTAGCAGCTGGAGTACAGTTTCGGAAGCAGCATGTGGCTGGGTGAGCCAACAACGGACAATTGAACCGGGATGCTGTGTAATAGGCCGCGAAGGCGTGTGCGTAGGCGAAGGCGTCGGGAGAGGAAGAATGGAAATGAGCGGTATTGTTTATGCGTAGAGGGGCGCCCCGGAAAAAATCAGTGAGTAAAACAAAATATGTGCGTAAAGTGTAAGAACAGAGTAGAGAAGGGAGCGAGATGCAGTTGAATAGGAAATAGAAAGGAGGAGAGTAGAGAAAAGAAGGAAAATGAAGGTGAAATTGAGTTTGAGGAGAGGGGCGAAGCAGCGCCAATAAAGTTTTATGTTGAATATGAAGATTTGTTGTGTTTTCAGTTTTGTGAGCGCATTTTCTGAGCTTTCCGGGGCTGCTCGAGGTCTTTTGATTCCCCCTCGACAGTCGCCCATGTAACATGGTTTTGAAACGATTGATGCAATGGTTGGCATATGGTACACATTTATGCGGGGCGATCCATCATGAAAATATTCCGACCGAAAAGCTATTTTCGATTTGTTTTTCTCCACTTATGACAGGTGGAGTAAAGATGCTGAATTACTGAACTCGACTAAAGACTCGTCATCTTATCCCAACTAAATAAAATGGTTTGGCAACATTATTTTCCGCAAACTAGCACCGCAGAGTTGCAACGTCGATAATTTCTTCATCATGAAGTGCTGTGTGAAGTTTTGTACCAATAAAACTACCGCCGGTTTTAAAAATATTGGTTTTTTTCGCTTCCTGGTAAACTACGACCTTCGTGCGGAATGGGTCCGATTTGGTGGTTTACCAGAAAATAACAACATTGCGGATAGCTGCAATGGTTGATGCAACTTTTAGAACGCACTGTAACGATAAAAGTTGTGTTTTACCTTGCCTTAGAGATTCGAAACAGAAATTTATTCAAAATTTTAACTCACTATCACAATACTTTCCAAAATTCATTCATCAGATTGCAACATTTGACAAGTCTTCTGCTCGATTGGAATGACATTGACAGGTCTCGTGCTCGATTGGAATGACACTGACAGATAAATGGTAAACAAACTATTGACGTGTCGAGCTTTCATCCAGAAGGATTCAGCGTCCTTAAGGTGGAGGAAAACAAATCGTTGAACACACTAATACAGTTACAGATTGTCAAGTACTCTATGGGTGCTTACAGAGTGGCGGCGAGAAGCTAAGCTGACATTATAATGCGAGAACCCTGCTTGCTGCAAACCAAAGGGATGATGTCAAAGTGAAAGCCGAGCGGATCTGCACCGGTTACCTGCTTTTACTCTGATAGGTTCCATTTGATACCCGAATAGAATTATACGGTAACAAAACCATGATTTTCACTGTGACAGTACAGTAATTTTACTATAATTTATAGTAAATTCTAGTAATATGCTACCACGCAAAAACAATAAACTTTAACGTTTCTACAGTAAATTTCAATGTAAAATCGATTTTTGCAATAGAAAAGGGGGGTGGTTATGTATCTTAACATCAAAAAAATTGATTTTTCTTCATACTTTTTTTTCTCGAAAACAGTCAAATTTAATGTGAATTTACCGTATCAGTTTTTTCTGAACAGTAAAATTGTTACATGAAATTTTATTGTAAATCTACTGCGAGAACGCTGTGTCGAACCGTGTTGAAACAGTAGAAACTATAATATTTATTGTTTTATGATTGTTTGTAGGGTAAATGCTATTGTAAAATTCTATCCGGGTAGGCTGCAAGCAGGTTTCTAGCATCTCGCATCCTACTGTCAGTACCAGCCCCTACACAGTTTCTCGCCGCCACTCTGCAAGCGGCCTATTACACTAAACGCAAGCAATCCGCGCAGATCCACTCGGCTTTCATTAGGTTTGTTTCAATACACGCTTCTTGCTCCTAGCTGCTCCTTGCAAACAGGAACAAAAAAAAACTTGCTAATTTTTAATTCGGTTTGCTACTAGAAGTAGAAAATGAGAAGTACTTCCAGTTTCTCCCGGTACTGTACGGTACTGTGACATCAATCCTTTGATTTGCTGCAAGCAAGTGTCTCGAATCCCGCATCCTAATGTCAGTGCTAGCTCCAGTTCAGTTTCTCGCCATCACTCTGTCAGCGGTCTAACTCAACATTTACAACCTGTTTACTGGTATTCATCGCAGTGTTAAATTATTTTATATGTCATGTTAAAAAAAATCTGCACTTTTTTACAAAAATATGTTATCCATATCGTACAGAATCTGTACCAAAAATACTCTAAACTAAACCTTTACCTTTCTAGATAAATCTGTACTTGTGACAACGCTGTTACACACTTTTCAGATCTGCGTACCAAGAATTTATCAGTTACTCAGCAGCCAAGTTAAAATTATTATTTATCAGTTACTCAGCAGCCAAGTTAAAGAATTTTTCTAAAAAAAAAAATTAAAAATAGTTAGACTGTTAGAGAAAACAACTCAAATGCTGTTCCGACGATGGCGAGATTTTATACGTTAATTGGGTCATTAAGCCATATGCTGTTTTCGATTTGTTCTGATGCAGCTGACGTATGATCGAACGTTTTTTATTTTCTTGTTCGCAAAATTACAAATATTTTTTAACAAAATTGAATTGTCACGACAAAATCTTCCATTGGATTGCCTAATATGGGACCATTCATAAATTACGTAACGCTTTTAGGGGGGGGGGGGGGGGGGTAGGTGGTACAACAAGTTGTGACATGTTGTGACATAGGGGGAGGGGGAGTTAGCTAGATCGTTACGTAACATGTTCTCACCGAAGAAAAAAAAATTTCTGGGAATTTGTTACGTAATAGGGGAGGGGGGATGGAGAAATTTGTGACAATTTGTTACATGGGGGGAGGGGGGAGTCAATTTTGGGCAATTTTTGCGTTACGTAATTTATTAATGGTCTCTATGTGCTAAGTGCTCTTGTGACTTTAAGTACTTACATTAGCTTTCACTGCATTGGATTGGAATTCAAAAAAAGTTTACTTCTTCAGCTTAATTATCACAAGTAATATTTTGACGACAAATTATGACAAATAGAAAAATCCACCATCCATGCGGAAGATCACGTTCCACTACTTAGAAAGAGGGCTCTGCAATCATGTGTTGCTTAGTAAAGGTTCCTTACGAGTTACTCTTCAATGTGCCAAATTAATAAAAGCTTTCCCGTCGGACCAGGTAATTAGAGAACATTCCGTTGAAACTGGATGATTGTTTGGATGCCCCGCAAAAATAACAGATAATGTCGTTTTAGAAAACGAGCGTTCAATGATAATATACAGCAATAAGCATAATATCAATCAGAAAAGTAAAATCTATGATACGAAATGCAATACAACATTTCCTGTTATTTACTGTACGCTTTAGCGAAGCTCGACCGTACTGCCTGGAACGATTTATACGAGCCAGTCTTAAAATTTATACTAGTTGAAACGTCATACGGGTGCACTCTCACATCAAAGCAAGGAAAACCAGCAACAAATCCGATTCGCTTTTGTGAGAACTTTCGTGATTTGTTTTGTTCTAAGTGGTACTTCTCTTCTCTGGTTTGGGATAACAATGTCAAATTTGAGTACATTTTACTCAAGAGGGAAATACAGAAAATAATCATTCTGCATTTTTAATAAAAGTACAAAGACTCACTGGCATTTCAAATATCATTTACCTGATCCTCCAGACCGTTGTCCAGGTGTTTGCGATGTTCGGGAACTTAATCCAAGGGTCGTTCTCTACATCCATTTCATGCCGATCGGCATCTTGTATAAATAGACCTTTCTCGTCCGACCTAACCCCCTTTTTTCTTATTTTTATTCAAAAGACTACACATTTTTAAGAATATTGCCGTTGAAATAAGACTATTTGGAGCTATCGTGATTTTTTAATGATTTTTTTAAATTTGAAAAATGCAAGAATGTTGAGTATTTTTTCCACCTTTGCAAGAATAATGGGACTCAAAATGTGTGTTTGGGCAACACTGTTTTGAATATTTTTGCTTGAGTTCCTGGCAACGCGGCAAATGAAGTGGTGAGTCGCGGTACAAAGTTCATTGGTTATGTAAACAAACTAAAGTGAACCTCTCGGTGGAGAACATTGCATGATAATGTTTAACCTCACTTTTTTGACAGTTCAGAGAGATTGTTTACATGGTCTTGGAATTTTTGTTGATTCGATCATAGTATGAGAAACTTGGTTTGGTTCGCTGCCAAATGTTAACACTTTCCAAACAAGGTCGCTCAGCTGTAATTTTTTATTTGATGTCGGCATCATACATTGTTTCGTTAAATTTAACATTTTTACTTTTCTTGTACATGATTCATTGTAGAAGTAAGGAATTTCTAGCCAAACATTTGAAAAAGGCCCACTGCCAAATGCAAACAAATCGAATTTTCATGTTCTCTATTAAAATCCTGGGACAAAACCTGTGGATATATGTTTTCTTTTTCTTTTTTTCTGTTCATTTGATATCTTGTCTTGCATAGCCACTCTTTCTTCCTCACATATTTTAAATGGACTGGCTACATTTGACAGTTCCCCCTGACTGCATTTGACGGTTCTCTTTGACTGCATTTGACAGCTCCTCCAGGCTGCAATTGACATTAGGTTTTTTCGTATCCACACGTCACGTCCCAGTTAAAAACTATCTATCTGGCCATGTGCATAAACATAACGCAAAAATGGATTATGAAGAATTTTGTTAATGATTTTATAACAAATTATAGAAGGGCCCGGCTGATATAAAAGTCCTAACTAGCAATACGCTTATTATAAAATGATTATAAAGGATTATTGTAACTGATTCCAAAAGGATTATAAAGGCAGTGAAATACGTACTCAATGAATTGAGGGGAGTGTCTGATGTAAACAATATGCGCAATCAAACTAAATAAAACAGTATTAAATTTTTAAATATTGCTTGTGGCAGTAAAAACTGGATTCTAACCACACTGCGCACTTACTATTCTTCTATTGAATTCTTCTCATAGACTGGTTAGCTCGACTGGTCTGTCCATGAAAATACCATCTCTATCACTGGAAATACATGTGATTTGACAGCTCGCAGTTTTCAGTAGCAGTTTGATCACTCGCACTTCGAAAGTGCGGAGTCCAGGTTGGTGGGAAGTGCGCAATAGAATTATAATGAATTCGACCAAAACTTCTTTTGCCTTTTTCTCAAGGTTTACGTTTGGCAGTTAGACCCTTTTCAAAAGTTTCAAATGTTTGGGTAAAATTTAGATTATTTTATCGTTGTTGTGATCAATTTCATTTGTTTTGTTTTGTTCACAATATTAGTCGCAGAGCGTTTTGGTGACCTATGGCAATTGATGACCTTTACACCCCATACTAGGTCCGCTCCTGTTGCAGCTGTTTCGCCTCGTCCGACACCGAGTCAACCGATGTCCAGCCTGCGCCGCACTCGTCTGTCGCTATGCCAATGGCACGGACTTGGATTAAAGGCTAAAAGGTCAGCTACGGCTGGTGGTGTTGCTGCAATCGGTTTGCCTTCGGCCACGTTGGACATTCGGCTAACGGGAATATTCAGCGATTCCGATTCGAAGGAAGCTGCGCCAGTTGCAGACTGCTTCGGTTCAGCAATACGCTCCGGTATCGGACGAAGCTAACACTCCGGCAGGACGAAGGTTTCAATGAGGGGCTCAGGCATAAGTAGCAGAGTCCTTGCACTTACTGCTTGTCGAGTGAACAATTCCGACGAAACCACAGCCACTCTCGCCAAGTTTGATCACCGTTATAAGTGCGACGTCAGCGGTATAGTGCCAGGAATAATCGAGAAGAGTGCCAGGACTAACTTGCCAAGAGCTACAAGATTAAATAGCAGAGCGTTTTTAAAGTGGCCGTAGTATAACGTAGAGGCTTTAGGCAGATGATTTATTCAGCAGAATAAGATAGCAAAATTATCCAAAACATAAGAGCTGGCTGCCGAAGTCAATCCACACACATCATCACCTACAGAGGCAAGCAATATTGGAACGCAGCGAAATTCCTCACAATGAATTGACCTCGTTAGATGAAATTCCAGGATGTACAATTTTCGTAGCATAATTTAATCGACCGAAATTGTAGTCCTCAGCCGAGAGAGAGACTGATAGGGTAGCAGCAGCTAGGAATTTTTTTTCGAAAGCTAGCAGCGGTTTCGCGTATCCTGCGCTAAGTAGAGAGCGTTAAGACAGATCTCCCAAGCATGTCAAGTGCTATCAGATGAGAAAAAACGTCGCATCTATGACCAGTACGACAAGGACGGTCTGCTGACCAACGGTTCCGTCCGGTTATGGTGGTACACACGGCACCGGCGACACATATATTCACAACATACTAATTACTTATCCTTCCGAAAAAGTAAATAAATTGACTATGAAATTTATCATTCGCTGCCTAGTTATTTCGTGCCAATTTGAACAAGACAGCAGATAGCTTTATTGCGGTGCCAAAATGATGGCAACTCGGGATATAATATAAATTTACATATAATTTCTCCTCCCTGATATTCTATCAGAATGTTTAATGCTCTGCATTATTATCACTCCAATCAAATCCTTCTTACTCCTTATCGTCAGTGCCGGGCGCTATTTTGCATTTGCCGGCTAAATCAACGACAATGCGATAATCGACCATACTTTTGCTGTAATGGAACTTGAACACGAATAATAAATAATTGTTCCATTCGAAAGCGATAACCTTGTTGTCCTCATGTTTGCAGCTATCATACGCTGGTAGGCATTCTGACCAATGGAAGCGTTCTTCGATATGGGCATTGAACGATCAAAATCATTTCAACAACTTATCCTCGACCGAATTCGTTACCTATAAAGTTCAGGTAAACTTCACCACCTAAAAATGAATAATCAATCGGATCATCTTGTTAGGAATTAACCCACGAGCAAACAAACAAATGTGTACAAATGTGATAAGGATCCATCATCCAGAAAGCAATCGTTTTATAGCCCAATGCTTGATCTTGCGATTCAGCATATGCCACCGGGTTTTACATCCAGCGCCGATTGGTCAATGTATGAACCAGGTTACCATTGTTCCAATCCTCATCCCTCTTGAGTTGATATTCTTTCAAAGAGCATCGAAAGTATTCAAGTAATGTAAATTTTAAAAGTCCGTGTAAACAAGCACACCGAAACTGTCAGAAAAGTGAGGTTATACATTTTCATACAATGCTCTATATTTTTGACAGGTATATGAATGAATCATTTCAGCATCAGTGATGCCAGGTCTATTTAAACAATAGCCTGCAGTAAAAATATAAAAGTCTGCAGATTGCTACAAAAATGTTCAATAAATGCGACGTAGAAATGTAGTATGTATATAATTTAAATGATCAAAAATGTTGAAGGCTGGCGTATAAATTGGCTGGCATAGGCTTTTTTCTGCTAAATATTTGTAATCTGCAAAAGATCTGCAGTAAAAATGCAAAATCAGCAGATTTACTAATATATATGCAGATCTGGCATCCTTTTAATATTCCCCACATGAAATTCATCCAAATGGTGTAAAAATACGGGGAAACAAGGCAAGATAGGTATTCAGAATATGGGGTTAAATGAGCAGCCTGCACTATTTTTGATTTTTTCAATAGTTAGAGGTACCAAATCATCGTGGCAATAGGTAGTAACGAATTGGGGATAAAAAAGGAAGCATCCTATCATATAAAATTTTTTGACGAGAAAGGTCTATTGCCGAAATTACAAAAACACAACTGGAAGTAAGATTTGAAAGCAAGCAAAACTCAATGAAACTTCCCTTCTAGTTTTATGGACGATCATCGGCTTTAACTTCAGGCTCTTTTTAAAATTCAAATCAACACCTAATTCCGCACACTTTTTTGAGAGTATTTTTTTACTCAGAACTTTGAAGATTTTATGACTACTCAAGAAATGAGTTAGTTCTACTCAAATTAAAACTCATTTTTTGACATATTGCTATTACCTGGGACGGGACCTGCGGATTCGTGTTTTCTTAATCTTTCTTTTTGTTTGTTATGTCTTACTTCTTCGATTCACACACACTAATACTTGGTGTAGTTCAAGAAATGACATGACTTTTTTAAATAACCTTCAAGAATTGAACTTTCAATTTTTTTTCGTGAATCCATTATCATGAAGTGCAAGGTAAAAAATTGCGGTCGTAGTAAAGCGAAAAATCCGGAGATAACTTTTCACCATTTTCCGCTGAATCTCGATTTGAGAGAACAGTGGGAGAAGTTCACAAGAATTGACGATCTCGAAATTAATGAAAGCACTAGCATCTCCACTATCATTATTGATCTAATGATTAATTATTATTAAATAATATATCAAATATTTGAAAAAAAGTTAGCATTTTCTCAATTCCAAATAAAATACTCCCCATATTAATTACTCTGAGGACAGCCGGTTCAAGCTGACATTTGGGTGCTGGATCAATTTGACACGCGTTTTTTTTCTTTCCGCAGGTCCCGTCCCAGCTCCGAACCAGAGAAGAGAAGTACAACCTAGAACAAAAAAAATCACGAAAGTTCTCACAAAAGCGAATCGGATTTGTTGCTGGTTTTCCTTGCTTTGATGTGAGAGTGCACCCGTATGACAACTAGTATAAATTTTAAGACTGGCTCGTATAAATCGTTCCAGGCAGTACGGTCGAGCTTCGCTAAAGCGTACAGCAAATAACAGGAAATGTATTATTGCATTTCGTATCATAGATTTTACTTTTCTGATTGATATTATGCTTATTGCTGTATATTATCATTGAACGCTCGTTTTCTAAAACGACATTATCTGTTATTTTTGCGGGGCGTCCAAACAATCGTCCAGTTTCAACGGAATGTTCTCTAATTACCTGGTCCGACGGGAATGCTTTTTTTAATTTGGCACATTGAAGAGTAACTCGTAAGGAACCTTTACTAAGCAACACATGATTGCAGAGCCCTCTTTCTAAGTAGTGGAACGTGATCTTCCGCATGGATGGTGGATTTTTCCATTTGTCATAATTTGTCGTCAAAATATTACTTGTGATAATTAGGGCCCAGATAAGCTGAAATTCCATTCCGATTCCGTTCCGTTTTGACGTTGTGGATCGCAGTGGAACTTATGTTCAACCCTGTGCATATGTCTAAACCAGAGCAAAACAAATCGATCATCTCTTTTTCTCCTATCAATTTTTCTTTCGTGTGTCATCATGCGTTGCGTTACCAGTCAGAAAGAGATAAAAAACTTTGTTTACATATAGTATTAAAAGCAGCAAACGAAAATTTCAATCACATTTTAAATCTTTCTGCAATTAAAAATATATATTAGCAAAAGTTTTTCACTACAATCGGAGCATAAAAAAGTTCCGGAAGTGCTTGTGGAGTTTTGTTGTTGTTTTTCCGAATAGTAAGCTAGCGAGAGTGGATATTTTTTAACACCATGTCAACAAAAATGACAAATTGTTGATGAGCGATGTACGGTTGAAATAATGCCTGATGATAAATTCTATTCTATTGCGAACAATAAATCACCTTTGTGTATTGGTATTATGATGTGTAATTATGATGTGTAATTCGATTAATCCAAATCAGATTAGAAACTAGTGTAGGAAGATCTTGTGTAGTGTTTTAAGGAGCCAATAAGAAGATCATGTAGTGAGAAGACTTCACCCCGGAAGCTTAAACAAGGTTCCCACTGATAGTGATTCCATTGTACTGAAGATATAATACTTTTTCATTTGTAAACTCATTCATGTCGTTTTTCATTGAAAAATACCGAGGCGGTGGATTGCCTTGGTGTTTCACTTTCTAGCAGAAGTGGGAATGAAACACGTCCAGTGGCCTGCTCTTCTGCTAGAAAGTGCAACTCGAGAGCAATCCACCGCCCCGGGATTTTTCAATAAATTCAGTTTGATATTTGTTTCTTTTCTGTACTCTTTCAGTTGAAGGCTCTTTTGTATGGCAATACAAATTACGAAATTACAACGAGTGAAACGTGTTAGCATCTTTGATACACAGCTGCTATTTGGACCAGCGATCATGCAGTTTTGAAGGCTACACGTGGAAATGGATACCCTCGATACGAGATTTCAACGTGCCATAATGCGATTTGGAGCTGGCTGATAACTATTCGACTAAAACTATATAAGGAATAGACAAACGAATGAAATATCACCACACGCTGTTTTTACTAAAGATTATGAATGAAAGAAAGCCAAATTCCTTTCTTTTCTCTATAGAATGTCATTACGATTCAGTTTATTCTTCGTATATCGCTTTTGGCTCCCAGAGTGTGCACGTCTAATTTTAAGAGAGTTTTAAAATGCTGAATTGTTCCAAAGCAAGAGGGCAAACTTTTATAACTTAACTGGATATTTTCTTTCGATACATAAAGCAATTTACTTTAGAAACATAATTTATTCATTCGCAATATATTTGTCCATGTTTCTGTAAGAGTTATAATTCACTTCGATCGGGTGAAATTGCATAAATATTCTATCTTAGACTCTCGAGAATCGTGCCTCCCACTGAGAGGGTTACATCTCTTTATATCATCGTAGCCTATCTATTTATTGTACCTAACCGAACACATCGTCTGCTGTTCAAATTATGGGATAAAAAATTGGTATCCCTACTTCGCACAAAATCTCTACCTCTTCCAGTATATTCATCGGAACATAGTGTAGCACCCTAATAGTTTGAGAAAAATTAAATCATCTACCCTATATGTTTAACTGTTTCAATCTGGAGCCCTTTTATTCGGTTTGCCTTCGAGTCACCAACATCGGCAGGAAGCACCACATTTCCACCAAGAATCCACTAAATAATGTTACGACGTTGCACCGATTATTTAAAGCGCCAATCTGCCAATAGAAGATTGGGAACATGAGAAAAACTATACGCAGTGAATCATTCGATTAGTTATTTTGTCTCATTGACTATATTATTCTACATCGCATGGTGCAAACCCCAACGATTCATAGAACGGTGGTGTGTTGCTCTAAATCATAATGTCCCGCTGTTCTGTTTAGTCACCCAGTTGTTATGGTTGTCCTCAAGGCTCCTAATGGCACCTGTGAAATATCAAAGAAAATATTTATTGAAAGCTATTCAAATTGACTTGAAATAATCGTACATTGTACTCCCATCGCGTGGCGACATATACTTTTTCACGAAAATTCAGCCAACGGTTATAAAAAAACATCCATACCCCTAGGGGGAAATCACTCTAAATGTTGGACTAAAATAAATTAGTGAACTTTTTTATTCCCAAAATAATCTCGACTAGTTTTAGCTAATCTTGAATAATCCTACCTATAGTTTTCAATAGTCTTGGTTTAGATAGCAGCTGTCACTTCGACCCATTACGCACTGCTGTTGTAAGGAATTCTCTTTCCGGAAGAAGCTGCCCTGGGGTTAATATTTTCTTCGGACCGAAGCAACATTGCTAACATCAATCTGATCAGTCTAATTCAAAATTGGAATCGATTTATCCTACACCAGATGCACTAAGAACTGTTGGAGGCTATGAAGAAGGAATGTTTTATCCCCCACGATACGGTTAGTGGTATACGAAGAATCTACTATCCGTTTCACCCCGACCGTTCGTTCCGGGGGGCGTAGATGCACATGCAACACCCGGAAGAATGTCAGGAATGCTTGGACAGCGAAGTTCAACAGTATGACGCTAGCTATGAAAAGTTTCAATTCTTAGTGGTAAGTTGGGTGGTTTCTTTCTTTAAGATAAAATTTTTTTTGAATTTAATATAATCTCTTCTCGTTAGATTACCATCCGACGTTGGCAGCCGAAACTGATATCTATGCTGAGATGGTAAAAGAAGCATAACCTACTCGTAGTTAGGATGAAACGGAAATCAATCCCCTGTTCGGCACTCAAACGTTGCCAGTAAGTACTCTTATCCATTACACTTGCCGGAAAGTGAACGGTCGCTGAAATTCAACCAACGGTGATGGATAATAATAATTGAATATTGATCCAATTTTTCTCACCACCTCCAGACGATCTCTACACCTTGGAAAAGCGTGGCGATGACGAGTTCGGTGATGGAACAGCGGAAAAACCCTTCAAAACAATCCTACAAGCCATGAAGCACACCGGCAAGGAACCTTTTCCAAGAATTTATGTAAACGCTAAGGATGCAAAATCGGAATCACCCTACGAACTAGTAGCCAAATCTCAGCTCAAGAAAATTCTTGAAAAGCGTTCTCAGCGATACCTTGTGTCAGAGGTTCCAGAAGGTAAGTCCGCTCCCGGTGGACATGAGCTGCACGTTGATTATTGGTAGCTAATTGGATTAGCTCCGGCCGGTGGGGCAGATTCTATTTTGAACGAGGATGCTTATCCTGATGTCTAGCTCGATAACAGACACATTATGATTAGAGGCGAAAATACTTCTAAGATTCTCAAGATGAGAGATGTCATTATGATGGCATTTAGGGAGCATTATCATGAACGTGGTTACACGGAGGTAACGCCGCCGACGCTGGTGCAAACACAAGTTGAAGGAGGGTCGACTCTGTTCAAACTGGACTATTTTAGGTAAATAAAAAATGTTCGCATTAGAAGTATTTGCTCAAACAATAAATACATTTTAGGGCGGAAGCATTCCTGACGCAAAGCTCAGAAAAATATATGGAAACCTGTTTGCCGGCATTGGGCGACTATTGCATTTCTCAAAGTTACCGTGCAGAGCAGAGTCTTGCTCGACGTGATTTAGCAGAATACAGTTATATTGAGGGTGAATGTCCCTTTATTACTTTCAAAGAGCTACTTGATCGGCTGGAAGATTTGATAGTAGATGTTGTCGATCGAGTATTGAAATCTCCGTGGGGTCATCTTAACCCGAATTTTATGCCACCGAACTATGTCGATGCTATTGACTGGCTAAAGGAGAACAACGTCACCAAGAATGATGGAACTTTTTATGAGTTTGGCGATGATATTCCGGAGGGTCCGGAACGAAAAATGACGGAGCAAATAAACGAACCAATAATGCTGTGCCGGTTTCCCGCGAAAATTAAATCATTTTACATGTCTAGATGTGAAGACGATCGCCGATTAATTGTCGGAGGTCGATTTCTCTGAACAGTATTACTAAAAAGCTAGAAATTGACACTTTTACTTTAAGAAAATAAAATATTGTCATTCTATATCAATATATTTGTATTATATCTAATAAAGCAACATACAGAGAGATGAGGGAATTTTATTAGGCACCTAAAAGCCCGTTGACATGAACGCGTATTTTCAGTTGCAGGCAATACTCTTATCACATATCCTTCGGGGTCGTTCCCATTAACCAAAGTACGGCACTCTCTGATTGAATTTGAACTTCCTGGCTAGAGTGAGTGTTCGAAGTGCTTACCAAACAGCCCGGTTGTCGAGGTTCCAGTGCAATCCACTAGTGCTACATACGGCCCGTTGTCCAATAGGAACAAGCGAACACCAGATACGTTCGTGTACCAACCGAGGGGAAATTTGAATTAAGTGGGTTCCCGCCGGTAGCAGCCAACTGAGAGTTACTGGATCGCAAGAATACAAATGCATTCGGTAGAATGTCACGGGCCAGGGACAAAGAATTAATGTTGGCCATGATTTGGTACAACCGGCCAGAACTTTCACACAACACCAGAATTCGACTTATTTCGCTATCGTAACTGGTGCTCTAAATCGCTTTGAGAGATTTTGTAAAATCTGTAGCATTTGGGTGTTTTGATTATCTGTTAAATAGACATCAGTAACGAGTGAAATTTTTTTTTTAATTTGTAATGTTCTTACCTTGCAATTCAACCGCTTTCCTTAAGTCATAGATTAATCGGTGCAGGAATCGAAATTCCCCGTCACCGAACTGTTCTTCTGTGCCAATATTTTCCTTAAGAAAGTCAACCCATCGATTCGTACCCCCGTCGACGGCAATGCGGATTTTTGCTGGAATTTGACAAGCTCATCCCATATTCTATTATTCACACACCAATTAAACGAAAACAGTTGTTAGTCTCGCCCAAAACAAGATATTAAATAAAAGATATTATCCAGTAGATCCAAAATCACGATAATGCATTTGACTTGATATATTGTTGTTGCCAACGAAAATTGTGTTTTTTGGCTTACACATTTTTCAAAAAAGCGCTCCAAAACAACATTCGCCCCCAGCGCACGCATACGAAAACTGAGAACCGCAAAATTTTGTGATATAAAACAGAGCTACATGACAGCCATGACAATGATATATACGCTTTTCATAATATTACCATAGCTGAGAAACAGCTGGGGTCCGAATTGGCCAGCGGTCCGAATTGGGCCACTTCCCCCTAGATGTGCACACATGCACACACAGACATTGACCGATCTCGACGAACTGAATCGAATGGATTATGACATTCGGCCCCCGAGTCTCAGTTGAAAAGTTGATTTGTGGAGTGATTGCATAGTATTTCTTTATATGCAAAAAGCACAAAGGTTTAGATAATTTCATGTGCGATCGCACTTTCCAACTCATAACTCCAGAACCAGATCCAAATAAAATTCAATAGCAGCCTATGGCTATGTTGCACCTTTCATTTGAGTATAACATTGTTTAAATCGGTCCAACCATCTCTGAGAAAAGTGATATTATTTGTAATTTGTAATTTTGTAATTTATTTATCAGCAGAACGAAAACTTGTCAGTTACATAAACTTTGTATCATTGTATTATTTGATACTCACATACATACACAAACTCAGTTGAGAGCCATCGAGCGCGTCCACGGGTGGCGGATGCAGGAACGACTTGTATCCAGTGTAGGTTAGTTGCGAATAGCCAAAATAAGCAACTCTGGATGAGCAACGCGTTCAGAGAGCAAATCAGGTGACATTTCGGGCGGTCTGGGTCGCTTTTAAACGTAATATGGTGTTGAGCAAATTCACCTGCTACAAGCAGCTGCGGCCGTGGTGTATCCGGCGAGCTGAAATCTCATTGCCGCACACTGGAAGCAGATGGACATTGACTCTTACCGTTTCGGTACGATTAAAATTCCCATGCAAGCGTAGAACCGGTGTAGCATTTCGTTCCGGAGCACGATCAGCGCTGAGTATAGCGGTTCGTGGTAACACACAAACGATAGATTTCAGCGGAATTGGTGTCGCTTCCGGTAGCGACTCAGTATCCCGTTTGGTACTTGATCGAGCGAGTCCGGTCAACCTTTCAGACAGCAGGAACAATTACACGTTGGTCGGTAGCCCAGTGGGGACGATTCTGCAATGAACGGAAGTCAGTAATGATTTTTCATATTTATTCGCCATCGAACTTACCCGCACCGTTTGATGCATCTTCCCCCTCATTCGGTTTCGGTATGTTACAATTTCCCGTGCAATCGTAGATCCGGTATAGCATCTTGTGCCGGACCACGATCAGCCCGGAGTATAGCGATTCGTTGTTAAGCACAATTGACACGATCAATCAGCAGAATTTGCGTTGGTTCCGGTAGCGATTCGCTATCCTCCGTTTGTTGCCTTTGAACGAGCGAATTGTTGGACAGCAGGAACAAATACACGTTGGTCACAAACTGTAAACAGAAATAAACAACATCAATTTTCTTCTTTAGTAGGTGAGGCAAAACAATGATTTTACTAAAGCACATGAGGCAAAATGATATATTTACTAGCAGGTGATGCAAAACGATATATCGATAATTCAGCATGAGAAACAGATGCAGATTAGAATATCGCGAATGTTTATATTGTTATATCCCTCAACTACTCACTGATACTATGCAGATCAAATTAACCAACAGAATGCACGATTGTTTGCTAGGAACGACTTTAATTTTACTATCTACAATTGGGAAAACTGCGACACAATAAGCCAATGATTAGAGTTTTAATATCTAATAAAAAGGTTTCAGATGAACTTGTCCATTGCAAGTTATTCACAATGGTAGCCAATGAATAAATTTTGATACACATAAAAGCAGTCTATAATGCAATGAAACTTGACCACCACAAGAACTAGGTCATAACTGGAACACTACGCACTCGTTTTCAAAACAACTTATTTTCGTCGTCATTTTAATTGCACATATATGTTGTCTTCAAATTGCATGTCTGTCCTTATACCAACTGAATAAACTTTTTTTTTCCTAAGATTTGGAACAACAGTGGTACAAACAAGATTTAACATTAACTTTTTGTTTGTAACTATTTGAAATCTATCTAATAGCAATAATATAATATCAAATGTTTATATTCAGAGTAACAACAGTCAAAACAATGTTGACAGCTCTATGTGGAAGCTGTGGAACGAAATGTCAAATATTTGTGGAACGGAAGATTTTCTTCGAGTTTAACACAACCCTGATCACGAAACGGAATAGTTTTCATTCCGTTTTAGAGAGAGATAAAAATAGAAAAAAGGGCAGCCGGAAAAGGGATGCAAGAAAACGGAATTCCGTTTCTTGACTTATCTGCACCCTTAAGCTGAAGAAGTAAACTTTTTTTGAATTCCAATCCAATGCAGTGAAAGCTAATGTAAGTACTTAAAGTCACAAGAGCACTTAGCACATAGAGACCATTCATAAATTACGTAACGCAAAAATTGCCCAAAATTGACTCCCCCCTCCCCCCATGTAACAAATTGTCACAAATTTCTCCATCCCCCCCTCCCCTATTACGTAACAAATTCCCAGAAATTTTTTTTTCTTCGGTGAAAACATGTTACGTAACGATCTAGCTAACTCCCCCTCCCCCCTATGTCACAACTTGTTGTACCACCTACCCCCCCCCCCCTAAAAGCGTTACGTAATTTATGAATGGTCCCATATTAGGCAATCCAATGGAAGATTTTGTCGTGACAATTCAATTTTGTTAAAAAATATTTGTAATTTTGCGAACAAGAAAATAAAAAAAGTTCGATCATACGTCAGTTGCATCAGAACAAATCGAAAACAGCATATGGCTTAATGACCCAATTAACGTATAAAATCTCGCCATCGTCGGAACAGCATTTGAGTTGTTTTCTCTAACAGTCTAACTATTTTTAATTTTTTTTTAGAAAAATTCTTTAACTTGGCTGCTGAGTAACTGATAAATAATAATTTTAACTTGGCTGCTGAGTAACTGATAAATTCTTGGTACGCAGATCTGAAAAGTGTGTAACAGCGTTGTCACAAGTACAGATTTATCTAGAAAGGTAAAGGTTTAGTTTCGAGTATTTTTGGTACAGATTCTGTACGATATGAATAACATATTTTTGTAAAAAAGTGCAGATTTTTTTTAACATGACATATAAAATAATTTAACACTGCGATGAATACCAGTAAACAGGTTGTAAATGTTGAGTTAGACCGCTGACAGAGTGATGGCGAGAAACTGAACTGGAGCTAGCACTGACATTAGGATGCGGGATTCGAGACACTTGCTTGCAGCAAATCAAAGGATTGATGTCACAGTACCGTACAGTACCGGGAGAAACTGGAAGTACTTCTCATTTTCTACCTCTAGTAGCAAACCGAATTAAAAATTAGCAAGTTTTTTTTTGTTCCTGTTTGCAAGGAGCAGCTAGGAGCAAGAAGCGTGTATTGAAACAAACCTAATGAAAGCCGAGTGGATCTGCGCGGATTGCTTGCGTTTATTGTAATAGGCCGCTTGCAGAGTGGCGGCGAGAAACTGTGTAGGGGCTGGTACTGACAGTAGGATGCGAGATGCTAGAAACCTGCTTGCAGCCTACCCGGATAGAATTTTACAATAGCATTTACCCTACAAACAATCATAAAACAATAAATATTATAGTTTCTACTGTTTCAACACGGTTCGACACAGCGTTCTCGCAGTAGATTTACAATAAAATTTCATGTAACAATCAATTTTACTGTTCAGAAAAAACTGATACGGTAAATTCACATTAAATTTGACTGTTTTCGAGAAAAAAAAGTATGAAGAAAAATCAATTTTTTTGATGTTAAGATACATAACCACCCCCCTTTTCTATTGCAAAAATCGATTTTACATTGAAATTTACTGTAGAAACGTTAAAGTTTATTGTTTTTGCGTGGTAGCATATTACTAGAATTTACTATAAATTATAGTAAAATTACTGTACTGTCACAGTGAAAATCATGGTTTTGTTACCGTATAATTCTATTCGGGTATCAAATGGAACCTATCAGAGTAAAAGCAGGTAACCGGTGCAGATCCGCTCGGCTTTCACTTTGACATCATCCCTTTGGTTTGCAGCAAGCAGGGTTCTCGCATTATAATGTCAGCTTAGCTTCTCGCCGCCACTCTGTAAGCACCCATAGAGTACTTGACAATCTGTAACTGTATTAGTGTGTTCAACGATTTGTTTTCCTCCACCTTAAGGACGCTGAATCCTTCTGGATGAAGGCTCGACACGTCAATAGTTTGTTTACCATTTATCTGTCAGTGTCATTCCAATCGAGCACGAGACCTGTCAATGTCATTCCAATCGAGCAGAAGACTTGTCAAATGTTGCAATCTGATGAATGAATTTTGGAAAGTATTGTGATAGTGAGTTAAAATTTTGAATAAATTTCTGTTTCGAATCTCTAAGGCAAGGTAAAACACAACTTTTATCGTTACAGTGCGTTCTAAAAGTTGCATCAACCATTGCAGCTATCCACAATGTTGTTATTTTCTGGTAAACCACCAAATCGGACCCATTCCGCACGAAGGTCGTAGTTTATCAGGAAGCGAAAAAAACCAATATTTTTAAAACCGGCGGTAGTTTTATTGGTACAAAACTTCACACAGCACTTCATGATGAAGAAATTATCGACGTTGCAACTCTGCGGTGCTAGTTTGCGGAAAATAATGTTGCCAAACCATTTTATTTAGTTGGGATAAGATGGCGAGTCTTTAGTCAAGTTCAGTAATTCAGCATCTTTACTCCACCTGTCATAAGTGGAGAAAAACAAATCGAAAATAGCTTTTCGGTCGGAATATTTTCATGATGGATCGCCCCGTATAAATATGTACCATATGCCAACCATTGCATCAATCGTTTCAAAACCATTTTCAATATGGTTCGTTCAACAATAGATTAACCATTGCCTAGTATCATATCGAACATAACCAGTGTCGTTTTTCCATACTCGACCATACAAACAACGGGTTGTTAAGAACAGTCACCATACCAAAATGTGCTGTTTTCCATATACATTTTGACAACATACCATTCAAGAACCATACAGATTATAGTGGCATGCATATTTTAGGTCTACCGATGGATAAAATATAAGCTGGTGAAAAAAATCTCTCCCCCTTCACATTTCAATTCTATCGATTGATGAAATATTATTTTGCACTCCCCGTATAAATAAATAGCATTCCAGAAATCTTCGGAACCATTTCCAAACTATTCGTATAATGCTCACCATATTCGGTATACTACTGATATATTTCATCATCATAATTTAATAATTTGGTAGTATAACAGACTATATCCAGTTTAGTTACCATTTCCAATACCTTCCGTGTATCCTATATTGAAGATTTGTATACTACATTGTCCTTTGGCGCCAGAGGTTAATATTGCTCTGGTGGGCTTTGTTATTCGTATATCTGTTTACCACGCTCCAAAAATCTGTAGTTTAAGATGGTCAAAAATCCTCGTCTAACAATATTACGGAGATAGCTCAATTGGATAAAGTGTCAGTCCACTTAGTGTCAACGAAGCATTCTTCAGAAGATGGCGATCCGTATAAATGTGTACCATATGCCAACCATTGCACCAATCGTTTCAAAACCATTTTCAATATGGTTCGTTCAACAATAGATTCACCATTAACCAACGGAAGGTATTGGAAATGATAACTAAAATGGGTATGGTAGTATAACAGTTAAATTATAATGATGAAATATATCAGTAGTATTCCGAATATGGTGAGCATTATACGAATAGTTTGGAAATGGTTCCGAAGATTTCTGGAATGCTATTTATTTATACGGGTCCTAACTAATCAGTATTGTACGTATCTGGAATAAGTTTTACGGCGGCGTAGATCATGACAACACCATTGAAAAAAATACTTTAAGCGAGCTACTTCAAATGTTTAAATTGACTGACAGTTTTATATATGACAGTTGGTGGAAAACAAACCTCCAATTAGTTTGTGTGTGAAATGATTTGCATAGAACTCTATAGGCTTCATTTGATTTGCTGAATCCAGGTTTGTCACATCTCGCATCCAAATGTTAGTACAAGCCACAGACAGAGTTGCCACATTCACAAATTTTTCTTTAATGTCACAGATTTATTAAACAATTAGGCAATCCATGAGACGTGTTGCTGATTATTTCTTGATTCTTTCTTTTGACGTTACTCCGCACTGCTGGGCACAATGTCCGACAAAACCGTTGATTCTATCCAACATCCAACGAATCTGAACTAATGAAAGATGTTTGTCTGACGGGTTTTTCTGTTCGCAGGAGTAAAGCAAATCAAACTTGTTGACAAAACCCACCACTGAGTTGCCAATCAAACGTCTCATAGATTGCCAAATATTTGGTCGCAGCTTCTTTTATTCAGCAGACAGATTTTTAACATTTTTATGAAAATTTCACCGATTTCTGCTGATTTTTGGAAATATTTCAATATTTCATTTTTGAAATTTTACACAGATCTTCCTTCTGTTTAAAGCAAAACAGATGGCTAAAAGATTTTCTAGACTGAAACACAGCTTCCAATGTGGCCCTGGCCGCAGCTCAGCTTAGGTTGAAAACAAAATTACAACGAGAATTTGAACTGGAGCTGATTTTGAAATTATCCAGTTAAATACTCTGGAATTTTGACTGGTTTTTGGCGAAATTTTATCGCAAATGAAATAACTGATAACTGGTTTTTGGTTTTTCGCAGCCAAATATCAGCATCAGCACCAACTCAGCATATTACTATCTCGAATGAAAAATAATTATATAAAATAATTTTGTTTGTCATTGTGTTAGTACAGAATACGAAAAATTTTCAACTCCCAGTGCAGATTTAATTGTGGCAACACTGGTGAGTAGTCAGACCGATTGTCGTTTGCATTTTTCATACGAATTAATCCGCTGAGGTTTTCGAGCCTATCATGGTTTACAGACCTTGGTGGCATTTTCTAAAAATTGAAATGCGACGTTAAATCCTTGAAAAGGTACTCATGAGAATTTATACAAAGCAGCCTTTAATATTAAAGATTGAAAATAATTAAAAACTAATTTCCTCTACTTTTATTAGGACCAAAAAACTTATATCGAATCCTGGAAAAGGAAAATGGTTGGCTATCAAAATGTTGTTTGTGTTTAAATTTAATATCCTTATGTGGTGGTTCTCAAAAGAAAGGACATACAATAACCCTTGGGAAGATATACATTGAAAATCTTTCTTGGTCAGTGCACTAAGAATGAACTATGCAGTTAAAAGTTTCGATATTTAAACGTAAATATATGCTTACAAACTTCTACATTAAAACTTTCGTTTTTCGATGGAAAAGGATAGGTTAATATTTAAATTAAAATATCCGTTTGTAACCCAAAAACGCAGTCAATGTTTGAAAGATGGGTTAATTATTGCATGACAATTTTTATTTGGAAGAACATATTCTGACCACTTGTCGGATTATCGGGGATGAATTTGCTAGACATTTTATACCAGTAACCTCGTATAATTTTTAACTAATGTGTTGATTAACAGTGTATTTTGCAGGGCTTCGACACCACGTGCCGCTAGTGATTTTAAAAAGAATTGTGAGAAGTTTTGATTTCGAGTGGCCCTTCTCTTCTCTGCCTTTGGCGAATCTGCTGTCCAGAAACAAGTAATATGTACGCACGTACGAAAGAAACCACACATTTGTTACGTGAGAACCTTGAGCCACGATAGAACCATCAAGTACCAAACTATCAATTGGATTATTCGCTGCTTCTATTAGTCTATAAGTGGCATATGTAATTGGTGTACATTGTTAAATGTATTCAATATAGAATTGTCTTATTATTTAAGAGAAACCAATTTGTCTGTAGCACAATCATATAATATAACAAAATTTTAAACTGCGGTATCATGAATTAAAAATGTTTCAAGGACCTATAGAGAAATATTAAGTTAAGAAATTCCTAATTTTGTGGACTTTCAAAAGCTATAATACTATGTCTTAAAGCAGGAATGACAATGGACAAGTTTGAAAATTCCGTCGATGATATTGATCGTCTATGAACCGCTTGACGTTGGGGGCCATACACTAATTACGTAAGGGCATATGGGGGGAGAGGGTTTCAAAGTATCTTACAAATTCTTATCTGAGGGGAGGGAGGGTTCGTCCTTTCTTACGTAATATCATAAACAAGTATGAAAAAAGAAATCAATAAGAAAAATATTCTTTTCATAAGAAAATAAACTATTTCTAATTCGTGCCATGAATATTCTGAATATCAAACAAAATGAGCGCATTATGTACATCAAGGGCGGACACCGAATTGCAGTGTGTTTTCAGCGGCAGAATATGATTGTTAAAGTAGTTATGTAATTTTGTTGGTCGTTGCCAGGGGTGTCATTCCTGTCATTCGCTATGGAGATATACAGACTTTAACATTAGTCAACATATGATGGGCCTAGTCGCTTCTAGGCCCATGTCGCCCATGCAATAGCATTGGGTGGTTTTGATTTTAACAAAGGCAGATGTTGGTTAGGACAAAAAGGCCGCCTAGCAGGGGGCTGATCGTTGCCAATGTAAGGAGCGGCTTAATTGTCGATGGTTTTGGAGCAGTTTCAGTAATTTTTTGACTTTTTGTTCTGATTGGGAGCTGGCGTCACAATCTGCCTTACAAGTTAAGAAGTGTGGATTGATACCCTTCATGCTGTTAGGCCAACATCCTTTTCAAACTTTCGCTTCAAATCCGCAAGGCCTCCGGTAATTTTTTTTGTCATGTGATTGTCAAAGATCTTGTGAGCCGGATATTTTCAGAGCGTTTATTTTACTTCACGAAAATTCAAAGATGGCCATGTCGGAGCTCTATGCGTACGATAAGCGTTATTGGGACTTAGAATAAATTCACGCCAGAAGAGGTTATAAATTATTTTAAGTTCTACATCACAAGGAAATAGATTCAAAGGAAGTGGAATATAGCGAAGCAGATTATGTGGACCAAATCGGAGGTTCTGATTATTTCCTAAAGATCTGAATTTTCTCGTAATAGGTCTATAAGTATCGTTTTTGTTAACTTATTATTTAATGAATTAACAATATGATTTTTTAATTGCGAAAATTATGATAAGATCTTATGTAGGGGGAGGAAAAGTTCACCAAAATCTTACGAACTCTTATCTCGGGGGAGGTTGAATTTTTTTAAAAAAGCGTTACGTGTACGACCCTTTGGAAGAAACATTGCTATGAATAAAAAACGCTGCATTCAAAATTTCTTGTTAAGTCCAGCAATTAATATTTTATGTTCATACTTACTCATGCTGCTCTCTGATCCGGTTGCCGAAAAAATGATCGCACAGGATTCGAACCATGTGTAGTAATTCCGTATGGGAGGGAACGCTACTCAAGTTCAACTTACTGGCAAGTATGTTACGGAATTTGCTGTTTTGGTTCAACACATTTACGATCTCGTTCGTCTGAAGACATTTGGTTGGTTATAAAGGGGTGAGTTGGTAATGTGCTGTTATTTATTTCGTAGATAGTAATTGTAAGATTAACTTAATAACGTTAAGATTTAAACTGAGGAAAGAATTTAGCGCTTGGTCTAGTGATTACAAGTCCCAAAGAATGGGTTGGTTGCTACTGTTGTTGGTCTTATGTGAATGAGACTAGACTGGTAAATCAGAATTGGCTTATGTAGTAATTGATATATGATTCTGTTTTTTTGTTGGGAATCAATAAAAAGGGTACTTACAAAAATTTCGTTCATTGCTGTGCTTGGTTGACTGACATTTCCTAGAATAAAGATAATGAAAATAGTGTTTATACTTGAACGTTCCAGATTAGAAAATACAAAAGGCGGTGCGTCATATAATGTAGGACATTATAGCGCTCATTATAGTGTGTATCATAAGATCCAAAACTAGGATTCCGTCACAGTTTTCATAAAGTCGATTTCAACCCGAAATCCATAAATGAATGCGCATCATAATATCTGGGAAATCGTGATGTGCAAGTAGTGCAGTTTTATGCGCCATAACATCCGAAACTGCATGATTTAGTGTTTGGAATGTCTAGTGTGACATAAACAATTGTTTGTTAGGTGTGAAACCTTATGAACATTCATTTCTGGATCTCGTGACGCAGCCCTGTGCCATAATGGCCCAGGAGTTAGGTTCTCAAACGTACTAAGTTCAGCTGGAATTCTGGCTGGTTCTAGTTAGTATCCAGCTCCAGTGACACAATAGATTGTAATTAGAATTGGTTGTGTCACTGGAGCCGGATCAGCAGCCCCAGCTAGAATTCCGGTTTTTTCTGCTGGTTCCCCACTCGAGATTGGTGGTGGAGAATATACAACTTACAAGAGCATTTAAATTTAACAAAAATAATATATAATGTTTCTCTCGTTAAACTTACCGTCACTATTATTCACTGTACTGTCCATTCTATCAATTTGAAAATAATTCGAAGGAAAAGGCAATAACAATTTTCAACTAACAAATGGCGGACTCCGTTCAACTGAACTCTCGGGCTTCCAGAACAATGGACTGAAGTGTGAAAAATTACCTAAAATTAGTAAAGGGAACGTACACTAATTACGTAAGGCTTTTTTAGAACTTTTCAACCTCCCCCCAGATAAGAGTTTGTAAGATTTCGGTGAACTCCCCCTCCCCCTACATAAGATCTTGTGTAATTAAAAAATCATAATGTTCATTAAATTGTAGCGAAAACGATACTGATAGAACTATTAAAAGAAAATTCTGGACAAAATTTAACTACAATCATCTGCAGTAATTTTATTTGCGTACTAATCTCGCCCAGTAGAAATTTCAGATTAATGTTTTGTAGATATTCAGCAACTTTGATTTGGTCAACATAATTTGCTTCGCTATATTCCACGTTCTTTGAGTCTATTGCCTTGTGATGTAGAACTCAAAAGAATTTATAACCTCTTCTAGTGTGAATTTATTCCAACTATAAGGGTATCAACACTTCTTAACTTGTAAGACAGATTGTGACTCCAGTTCTTGATCAGAACAATGTACCACCAAGAGTCAAGAAATTGCTGTAACTGCTCCAAAACCATCGACAATTAAACAGCTCCTCACGTTGGCAAAATCAACAAAATTCCATAACTAATTTAACTATCATATTCTGTCGCTGCAAAACACTTCCATTTGAGGTCCGCCTTTCCATGATGTACAATATATGCTTATATTGTTTGATGTACAAAACGTTCATGGCACAAAGAGGAAATAGTTTCTTTTGTTATGAAAAGAATATTTTTCTTATTAATTTCATTTTTCATGAATGTTTTATGATATTACGTAAGAGGGGACGAACCCTCCCTTCCCCTCAGCTAAGAATTTGTAAGATATTTTGAAACCCTCCCTCCTCCTATATGCCCTTACGTAATTAGTGTATGGCCCCAAACAGGAAATTGTTCAAAGTTTGGGTAGTTGCCATATTGATTTTTTACCTAATTTTAAGTAATAGGCTGAATGCTTTGAGATGGGTGAAAATAACCTACATTTTGGGTACCAGATTCTTACCGTGTATGCGAAGACGCCATCTTGAGCCAGCTTACTGTCAAAATTTTGAGCCAGTCGATCACGATCATTATTTGACTGCAATATTTTTGGGTAGTAATGTTATTTTTTGAATTTTCGTTGATAAACATTAGACAACAAATTATAAATAGGCGCTATTGTAAGTTGAACTTTCCTGACAAGAATAATGCTGTTCAATTAGGGTAACCAACCTATATCCAAAGGTCGGATTCCCGGCGGAATCGTCGGTCTGATTTTTTCCGGATGGTTGCGTTGCCGGTAGTGTTGCTTTTGGTTGATCTGAAGAGATGATTTTTTGTCCGAAAGCTACAGCATGGTATATTTTATGCATCTAATCTAACTTCTGTAGATTGTTTACGTTGTTCGATAGGGTCAAGAATGGTTTTCTGCGGGAAATAGATCCATCATCAAATGTTTGCTGGGAGAAAACGTTTGGATGTGCTTTTTTGTTTTCCTTAAACTCCTATAACTGTGTAACGTGCGAATACACAGGAACGGAGTTTTTTTTGCAGTTTGTTCTTTTCATTATATACATATTTACTGATTTTTGTTTGAATAATACTTGCGCTACATAGCCGCATAGAATCCAGCAACGGGAAGTCTCCGGAACTCGAAAAATTTAAGCCATTTATCGCGTAATGCAGCATCCTTCGGGTACCGAAAAAAAACTTATTTTAGCTATTAGAGCGCAATTACAAGGCCGATTCGCACAAAATTTTCCAATACACTTCATTTCTTATGATAATAAAGTCACGCTAAACTTGGTTCGCAATAAGTGATGCTAGTTTTTTATCGTGATATTTACCGTTGCTAGTTTGCCTTTTTTTCCTCCGCACACGCTCATTCAAAACTACTCAAAATTTGAGTTCAGAGCACTCAATTTCAAAAATAGAGGCAGTCTGTCAAAAAATGAGTTTCAATTTCAGTAGAATTAACTCAACTGGTGAGTAACCATTAAATTTTTAAAGCTTCGGGTGAAAAAAATAGTGAGCGTGGAGTTTAACGCCGATTAAAACCATTATAAAAGATCATGCCTCGGAACTAGTAGCTGTAGAGTCTACGCGGAACATTCAGGAAACTAAAAGGTAGGTTTCTCTGAGTTTTGTTTTTATTCAAATCTAAATTTCTTTCTTGTTTTAATAGTTTAAGCCATTACTACGAAGTGCCGATTAGCATGAAAGAGATGTCCAAAACGTCACAGAGAACAAACATCCATGATCGAACAAAAATATTTAAAAAACGTGTGTAAACATTTGAATTAATATACGAAAAACACTAGCGCCGCCACACCAACCTATCCCAACTATCCGTCAAATCGATTCTGGAACCGGTTCGAAATCCTGGATGGATTCAGCATGGAATCTAGCTCAAAGAAAACAACCGATTCCGACTCTATCGGTTGACGCATTTGAGCTGGAATTCATGCTGGAAGTCCGAATCGGTTCCGGACTAGTTTGACTGGGTAGAGGAATAACCGCTGTCAATTCTGTCGCACTCAGCCACAAAAAACATGACGACAGTAGCGCACCTGGTTTAGATATCCAAACTACCTTCGAAACCGTTAGAGATTTTACACAAGTTGAATGCTGAAGATGGACGTCTGTTCTCTGTGAAAACGTCGTCGGATTATATTTCCGGACATCGCTAGTGCCTGGAGGTACAGGTAAATGATAATTGAAGTATCGATATCATTCTTTGTAATAATAAGAAAAATACTAAATGATTATTTTTCACATTTGATTTTTGAGTAAAATGTACTCAAATTTGACATTTGCATCCCAAACTCAAAACTGAGTAATTGAGACAAACTCATTTTTTGACTACGTGCACTTTTTATGAAATAGAGTGGCCAGCCACTCAAATTTGAGTTGCTATGAATGAGCGTGCATATCTCTCCCTACACGATCATCCATAACAACTCAAATTTGAGTAGCCAGCCACTCAATTTCATTAAAAGTGCACATAGTCAAAAATTGAGTTTTCCTCGTTTACTCAGTTTTGAGTTTGGGACAACAATGTCAAATTTGAGTACATTTTACTCAAGAGGGAAATACAGAAAATAATCATTCTGCATTTTTAATAAAAGTACAAAGACATTCATTGGCATTTCAAATATCATTTACCTGATCCTCCAGACCGTTGTCCAGGTGTTTGCGATGTTCGGGAACTTAATCCAAGGGTCGTTCTCTACATCTATTTCATGCCGATCGGCATCTTGTATAAATTGCCGAAATTACAAAAACACAACTGGAAGTAAGATTTGAAAGCAAGTAAAACTCAATGAAATTTACCTTCTAGTTTTATGGACGATCATCGGCTTTAACTTCAGGCTCTTTTTAAAATTTAAATCAACACCTAATTCCGCACACTTTTTTGAGAGTATTTTTTTACTCAGAACTTTGAAGATTTTATGATTACTCAAGAAATGAGTTAGTTCTACTCAAATTAAAACTCATTTTTTGACATATTGCTATTACTTTTGAAATTGAGTGCTCCGAACTCAAATTTTGAGTAGTTTTGAATGAGCGTGTAGAGAATAACTACTCATGATTATTGTGCTTTTCATCGAAGATTAGCATGCGACGGAATCAATTCAAAATAGCGAAAGAATTGAAAATATACTCTGTTAGCTCCATCTGCTCAGTTTAAAACAAACATCTAGCAATATATAGGCCCTGTTGGTCAGGTATCGGACGGTCATGAATTGACAGTTCATGGATTTATTCACCTCTTCACTACCTGTTGAGCGTAAATCGGAAATTATTTGTTACTATTTTTGGTACCCATTTGATTTATTGTTTAGTGTGCCTTTTTGATGCTTAACTCGATTCTTTTGCATCCTCCTAAGTTTTTCCTTGGTTCAAGGGCAATAGTTGCTCGAACACTTCATTTAAAAATCAATTCAAATTACATTTTTGTAGCCTTGCCGAATTGAAAAGGTTAAATCTTAAAAATGGCGGTTTCGCAATCTTGTCGCTATCTTGTTTTTTCGCTATTTTTGCTAATTTCCAGTGATAAACACAATATAGGGTGATGAGCCTATTTTGGCACCATTATGGAGAGGGTCGCACTATTTTTTGAACAACTTAAAAAGAAGCCATATTACCTATAACCTTTTTCAGAATAAAGTAACAGTGTACTGTTTCTTAAACATCTGTATAATGCTTATTTGGCAGAATTGTCTCAATTTTCAGCATAAATGAAAATAAATGTTCTATTCTGTGCATCTATTCCCACCTGAACGTTCCAATTATCGCCTCATGGGTGTGCCGATTTCCACCTCATCGAAAAACAATCTAGTTGAAACGCAATGCCTCATATTTCATTTGCGTCGATTCAAACTAGGCATCCAGATCATGGACGCCAACGCGTGATTTGTAAAACGAATCATTCTGCTTTTTTTAGCCGATCAAAACAAACGCACACGAAAGAAACTCATCAGCTGTTAGTAGAAGAGCGCCCAGAACTGCGCATGCAGGAAATAACCATGCGAAAGTTAACAACTGGAATATAAAGTTTCACACATTACTTCCTCCCGATCCAAATTGTATGTGCAGATGAAAATAAAATATCTGCAATCAACAATTAGTTGAATAGCTTGAAATAATTGATTACTTATACATTAAATTGCATTACAATATATTTTCAAGTTCATGTTTTGGGTTGGCCGCACTGGTGATTCTTTTCTGTACGATGGATGGAAAAAAGTTTGTTTTGATTGTGGTAGTGTATCGGCAAAACATGGCAAAATTATGAACGCCAGTATTTAATATTTTCCTATTATAACACTAGGCATATCCTAGTATTTGACGAGTGCTTTTAAAGTGAAATAATCGTAAAAAGGTTCTCCAGCTAAAATAAAGGTATGTATCAGTGCAATATTTAATATATTTGTGCCGGAATAACGAGATATGAGGCGGTAAACGCTGGCTCGAAAGTGTTTATTTTGCTAAGCGCCGTTGCGTCCTGTTTCGGTTCACTACGCGAGTGAGGCGGATCAGCAGATATATCAATAAGGTGATTTTGTTTTAATTAAAAGTTGGATTTAGTGGATAGTTCGGAATACGTATGTGCACAACAAATAAAGAATATAACTTGAGCTTATTTTTGCACACCTGTTTTAGCCAAATCGATATTGTCATTATCTCATATGCTTGGTTCGAAACCAAGGGGTACGAAATAGGGTCACAATAGGCTCTACTGCCATAATAGGCACATCACCCTAGTTACTATATTCATAGTTAGGCGGGCACAAAAGCCGAAAAACTTGCAGCGCTTATTCCAGGAAAAAAAAACACTGGCATCCCATGCAAATGTTCAAGCTCTAGCATAATAGTTTCATTGTTGATGTCGTCAGCAAGAACTTCACATGCACGAATCCGATGATATGATGTAATTTCATACATGACTTGGTGTTGCAGATTTTTTTTATTCATGTTCTTTTTTCTACGTTCGAAAACACAAGGAAAAAGTAAAATAATTAATAACCATAATCACTATACCTTTTCCATAAACATCCGAAAAGAACATGTTATGTGACGTCATGCTCGATTGGCTCCGGCATTTGACATTTGCGCCATACTCCGGTCAAACCATTCGGAATTTGATTCGGAATCCTGAATGAAGTCAGTATAGATTCCAAATCAAATGCAACAACCGAGTCTGAGTCGGAATCGGTTGTTACATTTGATTTGGAATCCATAATGACTCCATTCAGAAATCCGAACCGGTTCCGGAATGACCCACTGAGACGTCCAAAAAATTGTTTCAAAATCGTTCAACACGGGTCCAACGATGGACGTTCGTTGAACGGTAATTTGGACGATGCCCAAATTGGTCCAACGAACGTCCTTAATTGGACGATTTTGAAACCAACCGTTCTTAGAGGGGAGTTTAACTGGGACGCAATGTTACTGCAGGGATTGGCTCTCAAACGTGAAACTTATCCGATCGACGCGCCAACTAGATTTCATTATTGATACCAGTCAAATGATGATAAAAATATTTTCTTGCATTGATGATGTAGGACGGTTGTACTATTTTAATTGTTTTAAGATAAACAATACATAGTTCCACAAAAAAATTAATTATATGTGATAAGAAAAAACTCGTTCTTTCGTTTGGCACCAAAAAATTCAGTTCGAACTCGATGTTTTATTACGAATTATTGTGTGTGTGTGTGTGTGTGTTAACCATCCTATCTCCCACTAGCTGGTAGTGATTTACAGAAAAAAGATGTTTGCATGTATTTAAACATTCATGCAAATAACTTGGTTCACGTTTTATTACGAATTATTGAGATCCGGAATTATTTTTGTATTGTTGAGGTTATGTCGGTTGATTTAGATACGCGAAATGTTTACTTAGAAATTGGATTTATCAGTGGATAACCTCGACTTTCAATACCTGCACTCTTTAATCCAGTGATTTTCGCCCACTATCGTGTTTTATTGAGATTTCAATCTTTAAATTTCATTTTAGCATAAACTGAAACCGGAAGAACGAATTCTTAGTGGTGTATTTACCATCAAGATATTTTTCAAACGTAGGAAACATATTTTCTTCATCAATTTTTCTTTTCATTAGATGAAATCACATTTGATTATAATTTTGATTGAGTTTATGAATTTCAAAGTTTAATTTTCAATGTGTTTTGACAGTTGAAAGTAAAAACATCATCATTGCACTTTCATGCCATCTTGCGGTCTACATCCAGCTTTAGATCGCGAATATCAAAATGATGTTTGGCAGTGTTGCTATATTACATTCAAGCATTAACCCATTTGCTTCTATAAACAAAAAGTACACGGAAACGAAAAACTACCTAAAATTGAGTTCCTTTGACTCAATCTCGTGGTATCGTGGGGGAACTTAAAATTAGGTAAACCGTGTTGAAGGTAGTTTCCATTTAACCACAGTAAAAATTACAACTCATTGATAGGTTTTTTATAGTCAAATTTAAGTTGAATTTACCTAATTTTGAGTTCACCCCAAACAACTCAAAAGTACCTTCCTCCACGGAAGACCTCGACTGAGTCGAATCTCTCCTTTTGTTTTTGACAACACTAATAAGTGCGAAAGCGACGCACAACTCAAAAGTAAGTTAAAAGAACTTATTCTGCAGGTTGTTTTATTTAACCGTGTAATAAAAAGTTAAAGTTAGTCAAAAAGAATAAATCATAGTAGGGTAAAGAGCCTATTTTTGCCATGTTTCTATTATCAAGCTACCCATTTGCAGTCCTTGGTTAGAGCAACGTCTGCCATCTTTGTTAAACGCATTGGGTCATATAATTTTTCTCCACACAGATTCACTTTACCATTTCATAAAGTTGTTGAACCACCCAAAGCTGAACTTGAAGGAATCTGGCACGTTAAGGTTTTGGACAAATATCATGACTATTAAAATCAGTGTATTCGAAGAGACTACGATTAAGTTGTCGTTGTTTCAACATCCATAGAACTAGTCCCATCTCCAATTGTTTTTTGTGTCCTTTCAAAAGAAAAGGTAATCAATTCAAGAGAAAATGCATATCTCGGCATACCTACCATATCTTGCGTATTTTGGTTTTCTCATTATTTTGCTAAATTTTTCTGCGGATAACTAACAATTAAGCGAATAAAAAAGAAGTCGATTTTTTACCCAATACACCAGACGGCCCTCAAGGACACGACAAATAAGAATTTCCTTATAGTTTTCCTTATAGTACATTTTTGGTGTAGATCCGGTCTGATCGGCATTTCTGCCCTAATCCAAAAAAGCGTGCCCCCTCAACCCAAATTTTAAACTAGGACGAATTAGCGCATGGGCGCCATTTAAACACCTTTTTCAATATAAAGAATGTCATTTGATATCATTATTATCACAGAGAACAGACATCCATGATCGAACAAAAATATTTAAAAAACTTGTGTAAACATTTGAATTAATATACGATAAACACTAGCGCCGCCACACCAACCTATCCCAACTATCCGTCAAGTCCATTCTGGAACCGGTTCGAAATCCTGAATGGTTTCAGTATGAAATCTTGCTCAAAGAAAACAACCGATTCCGACTCTATCGGTTGATGCATTTGAGCTGGAATTCATGTTGGCATTCCGAACCGGTTTCGGACTAGTTTGACTGGGTAGAGGAATAACCGTTGTCAATTCTGTCGAACTCAACCACAAAAAAACATGACGACAGTAGCGCACCTGGTTTGGATATCCCAACTACCTTCGAAACCGTTAGAGATTTTACACAAGTTGAATGCTGAAGATGGACGTCTGTTCTCTGTGTTATTATTATCATTGGTTGTTGCATTCTTACCTTTCCGTTCCATTAATTTACCTTTACGCTAATATTTACCGCCTATTTTTCATCATCATTCCTTGTTCTTTTGAGAGTATGGATGCTATTTTAGATTTCAGATTTCACCTTTTTTCTCTGTAAGGTACGAGTGGATTAGCACATTTGATATTACCTTAATCCCCGCTTATGTCGGCGTTCTCTGCCTGTCATGGGTCAGTTGGTACTTTCCCTTCGTTCTTTCTTCTTTCTTAGTCCTTTTTCCGTTTTGTTAGTAAGCTCATTGTGTCCACGATTTCATGGGTTATTTTTTCTTATCCTTTATACTCTACCCTTTTTTTGTTTGTTTCAGTGCCTTCAGGAGTCTCCGGCGCCAGTGCACTTGTATATTTCTTTTCCTTTGTTTTTGCTTATATTCATGTGTGCATATATGTATGTGTTTCTTAGTTTCATTCATTGTTTCCGAATCTCCCAGGATAAAAGATATATCAGCAGATATTTCTTACTTAACCTTCCGGTGGGTGCGCTGAATTGTGCGACATTAACAAGCAGTAAATATTAGATATTTTGAGAACTTATTTCTCAGCATTGTGGAATCGAGGAATCGAATGTTACTTGAGGTGCCAGTATTATGTGGGCATATAATTGTAGATTCTCGATCAGCGATATACTGAGCTATCATCCTTTTGTTCACTCTTGATAATCTTATGCATGGGTTTTTGCACATCATTAAGCCTTAGTAAATCTTGTCCGCTTCTCCAGAGAAGAAAAAAAATACTAAAACGATACAGAGAGGAAAAAGGTGAGTGTTATGAAAAAATAAGTTTATGTTGGCCACTCAGAATGGTTCAACGGAATGAAACAGGAATATGGTTAGTCATATTTTGAGATACATACACTGCGTTTAATTATAGTATATTATAGTTTAGTGACCCAAAGCGGTTGGCGAATTATAACTATGTAAACTAAACCGATTTTAATGACATACATGTTTCCATTTCTAAGTCTTCGATTGATCCCTGACAGTAATTGCAATCGGCTCAGGCTCTTTTGTGCGTCATGCATTCACTGACTCACAATCGAATTGTGCCTCGACCAACCTGTCACAACGCGCCCATTCCCCTTACTGAGCAAAAGGGCAGGGAAGGACACGAAAAATAAGAATTTTAAACTAAAATTGGAATCGACCGAAAGATGTTTCGACACTCCTAGAAGACATTGCAACAACGTTTTTGGTAAAACATGATGTCGAGATTATTCACGTTTAAAGTTTCGCGCCACGCCCTCCGTTCACGTAAATGGACAAGATGAACAGCGCTATAACTTTGCTTCTACTGCTTAGACCTCTATAAAAATTTCAGATACTTTCTTAAGATTCTATACTTTAAGGTATATAGAAAAGTTCGTCTTTTTGACCGACCTCATCATATATAAACCCTTAACGAAATAGTCCGAAACCCAATAATAGGCTCATTACCCTACAAGTAAATAAGCAAATCAAATGTAAAAATCCTAAAAGTGCCAGGACACAACATGTGGCTTAATTTGATCAAAACGTAGTGTGCCTTGTCTGTTTTTCAAAAAGCGTGATATAATCGAGATAAAACCGTGATATAAACGAGTATTGATATAAACGCATAGTGATATAATCGAAACATTACTGTATATATATATATACTGTATATATATACATATATATATATATATATATATATATATATATATATATATATATATATATATATATATATATATATATATATATATATATATATATATATATATATATATATATATACATATATATATACATATATATATACATATATATATACATATATACATATATATATATATATATATATATATATATATATATATATATAAATATATATATATATATATATATATATATATATATATATATATATATATATATATATATATATATATATATATATATATATATATATATATATATATATATATATATATATATATATATATATATATATATATATATATATATATATATGTGTGTGTGTGTTTGGGTTATTGAACTTGGATATTTTTATCTCATATTCACTAATACTAGCTCTTATTGAAAAAGTATGGCACTTATTGTACCTTTTCTTATTTTTATACGAAAGCCAGAAAAATTTGCAGAGAAAAATGCATTAATACCTTTCAGTTAAGTGAATTTAGTATTCTTTTAGAACTTAATTAGTTTAAAGTTATACTACGTTAACACTACGAGTTAAATCGTGTTTTAAGGATATCTTGATGACACTTTCCTTGTTGCTAATTATTATAACGTGTTTTAACTCTGTAGTGTGAACATAGTATTATTGTTATTATTAGCATTTTCGTTATTTTCTTAAAATAGTAAATAACAAACTTCACCATTATTATCATGGAATTAATGCATCTCAGCAAGTTCTACAATTCTTTCTTTGGCTCCATTCAATTATCTCTTTTAGTTTCGAAGCAAAATCATTTTTATCTTCTCGTTTCATATGCAAAAACAATGATTTCGAACCCACTGCATTTGTGATGAGGTCATGCTGTGTTAACTATTAAATTGCAGTGAATTAAAAAGCGATAGGGATAAAGTATCATAATAAGTTGTAGAGAGTATTAAGGGGCACCAAATGAACAATAGTGACGATAAATTTAGTTGATTAATAATTAGAATAATTACAAAAATCACCAAAAAATGCAAATTTTGAGTTGTTTTACTAGTAAAAAGTCATGTAATACATTTCACTAAAAGATATCTGTACAATGCCCAGACGATTCCGGATCGATACCCGCTGCCATATCTGCAGGATTTCACGGCGATTTTGCAAGGTAAAACTATTTTCTCAAAAATTGACCTGCAAAAAGCGTTCTATCAAGTACCGATTCATCCTGAAGACATTCCCAAAACGGCCATTACGACGCCATTCGGACTTTTCGAGTTTTCATTTATGACGTTTGGTCTGCGGAACGCTGCTCAGATATTCCAGCGACTTATCCACGAGGTCGTTCGAGGATTGGATTTCGTCTTCCCATACATCGACGATTTGTTCATCGCCTCGTCATCGCCGGAAGAACATCGCGATCATTTGCGCCAGTTGTTTGAGAGATTAAAACAACACGAATTAGCAATCAATGTTGCAAAATGCGAGTTTGGTTGCGCGGAAATCTCCTTTCTGGGTCATTCAGTCACTGCCGCAGGAATCTACCCTCTTCGAGAATGAGTGAAAGCTGTTCAAAATTTTCGAAAACCGTCTAGTTTTTTGGCGATGATCAACTTTTATCGACGATTTATGCCAAATGCAATCGAAGCTCACTCCAGGTAATAAACGCAACGATCGAACTCCATTGACCTGGACCGACGGAACCACTGCAGCGTTTGAAAGGTGCAAGCAGCAACTCGCAGAGGCAACCTTGCTGGCACATCCTGCGAAGTCGGCCGAGCTGTCTCTCTGTGTGGAGGCGTCCGATTACGCAGCCGGTGCAGTTCTACACCAAATCGTTAATGGAAACGTTCAACCACTTGGATTCTTTTCCAAAAAAATTGACTCGGCTCAGCTTCGTTACAGCACCTACGATTGTGAGCTAACTGCAATTTACCTTGCGATACGACACTTTAAATAGATGGCGGAAGGACGCAGTTGCCACGTATATACGGATCACAAGCCAATCGTATATGCTTTCCATCAGAAGCTCGACAAGGCCTCCAATCGTCAAGCACGCCACTTGGGCTTCATCGGGCAGATTACGACAGACATCCGACACATTTCTGGCAAGGAAAACACCGTAGCCGATTTATTGTCCCGAATCGATGCAGTTCAAGCCGTCCCCGCCATCGATTTCGATGCCTTTGCTGACGATTAGCAAACCGATGAGGAGATTCAAAACATTGTTAAAGGTAAACAAAATACCTTTTTAAAACTATTGCTTTATACCATTCCAGGCTGTTCAAAATAATTGTTTTGTGATTGTTCTGGCAATCAAATTCGACCGTTCATTACGAAAGTTTTTCGTAACACTGCACGGCAAGCGACGCACAATCTCTACCATCCTGGTACACGTGCTACGGCTAAATTGATGACCCAACGATTCGTTTGATCTAACGTAAGGAAAGACAGCATCCCTTTCGCCTTTGCCTGCAGTGTCAACGGTCCAAGGTGACTCGCCACACTCAATCGCCCGTCACCCAATATATGCCGCCAGTTGGTCGATTCTCTCACATCAACGTAGACATTGTGGGACCGTTTCCCCCAAGCAATGGTTATCGTTACTGCTTAACCATCATCGACCGGTTCTCTCGATGGCCAGAAGCCATTCCCGTTCCAGACATGACTGCACCGACGATCGCTCATGCACTCGTCACCGAATGGATTGCTCGATTCGGCGTGCCTATCTACGTCACTACCGACCAAGGACGGCAGTTTGAATCATCTCTATTCTCCGAGTTGGATTGCATGTTAGAGATCAGCCACCTGCGAACAACGGCGTACCATCCGCAAGTGAATGGCATCATCGACCGGTGGCATCGTACACTTAAAGCAGCAATTCTGTACCATAACCCCGATCGGTGGTCTGATCACTTACCGATGATCTTACTTGGCCTGCGAACAACCCACAAGGAAGACATCGGAGCATCCCCTGCTGAGATGGTGTATGGTTCTACTCTCCGAATACCATCCGAGTTTTTCGTCGAAAACTCTGCCAATAACAGCGAAACAGATTTCGTCATCAAGCTACGAGAGACCATGCAGAATCTTAAATCAAAAGCAACAGCATGGCACGGTAAACGTGACGTCTTTGTGCATCGTGATCTACAAAGCTGCAAGCACGTCTTCATCCGCGATGACTCCATGAGACCGTCACTATCGTCCGCGTCCCCTTATGATGGTACGTCGAAGCAGCAAATAATCTTGAAGTCAAAGGTCGGATGAAAAACGTTTCGTAAATATACATATATATAAAAAAAAAATATATATATATATATATATATATATATATATATATATATATATATATATATATATATATATATATATATATATATATATATATATATATATATATATATATATATATATAGATATATATATATATAGATATATATATATATATATATATATATATATATATATATATATATATATATATATATATATATATATATATATATATATATATATATATATATATATATATATATATATATATATATATATATATATATATATATATATATATATATATATATATATATATATATATATATATAATATACATATATATATATATATATATATATATATATATATATATATATATATATATATATATATATATATATATATATATATATATATATATATATACTGCGAGGGTACTTGAATACTCCATACTTTTATATTTTTATTTGATATATCATTCAATTCTACACAACATCTCCAAAAATACTTTTGAACCAGATCTAGAGGCCTCGGAGATATTTTTTTTAAATAAAAAATCTATGTATACTAGAGTGGCTCGACATATGACATTTTCCAGCACAGCACTTTTTGAGTTCCTTTTGTAGTCCCAAATGCATGTGCAAAATTTGGGAGCGTTCTGTTGCTTCCCGGGTTTGCGCATTGCGTTCAAAGTTTGTATGGGATTTTATAGGGGGAAATCAATTATTTTGCATTCACGTTAATAAAGATCGCTCTTTCACTTAATATGAAAAACCAGCTATAGTTCAAACCTTGATTAACAACATTGTCAAAGACGATAACTAGCTACGAGTTTTCAAAAAAAATTATAACGATTTAAAAACTTATGGTTCAATCCAAATGCAGAAATTTATTATTTCTTCCAACACTGTCAGTACACCACCGACACCGATACTTTAAACCTAAATAAATGAGAATGTAATCATCGCAGAGACTTGGTACCTTTGAATAAAATATTCAGAATGAATTGCTGAATAACATAGACGTAGTCAGAAAATGAAAAGAAAGGGGGGCGGGGCTAGTGTACTCCCCAGTCCCCTTTTTAGATAGTTTAGTATAACATAAGGAGTACATCTTCAACGCAGGTTTATACCGCCGAATTAAAAATTAATCTTACGTGTTTGGGTGGTACTATTTAAGGGCTCCGCTGTTATCTCATTTAAAATGGTACTACGGTTTATATGTTTTACATATTTTAGAACCCTATTTCTTAGCCGTTCAGAGAAAAAAATAACATGCATATCAATAGATTCCTTGGAATCTATTGACATGTCTCGGAATTATTTCTATTGCATATTCGTTGGTGGATCTAGGAACGTAACCAGGATAGTTACTTCAAACAAACGTGTTTGATGAAATTGAGTTAGGTTCACACAAACCAGTGATGATGTTAGAAAATCTGAAATATACTTCAGGTTAGAACCCAAGAGGATTTCCAGAACTGGGTTAGTTTCAGCCGCAAGCAAGAGCAACACATAAGTTTTAGGTGTAAATCCTAAATGTTGTCCCATAGCAGCGATTGTAGTATGAGTGATATTTGGGTCTATCAAAATATTAAGAAGGTTCAGTCGTTCACATTTACAAGGACGTAATAATTCTTAGTCTTATACAAAACAATCTAAAAAATTAAAAAACTGGGGAGTACACAATCGCCTCCCCCTTTTCTTTTCATTTTCTGACTACGTCTACACACCCAATTCAGTTCGGTAATTTCAGCACAGCTGAACAGCCAGTAACATTTTTAAACTGATATCTCAGCAAAATGGCTTTAATTTACTAATTTTCTGCGATATATTTTCTGAGTTTCATCAAAACAAACGACACTTCTACTGAGATCTCGGTGAAAGCTTTGTTAGCTGAGTGCTCGGCTGTGTAAAACTCGGTAAACGTTGCGAAAAAAGCTGGGATTCGGTAGAATAAAATTAAGTGCGTATGTTATTCAGCAATTCATTCTGAACATTTCATTCAAACGTAACAAGTCTCTGTGATGACTGTATTCTCATTTATTTAAGTTTTAAATGTCGATGTCGGTGGTGCACTGGCAGTGTTGGAAATATAATAAATTTCTGCATTTGGATTGAAACGTAAGTTTTGAATCGTTTTAACAATTTTTTGAAAACTCGTAGCTAGCCACCGTCTTCCAGAAAGTTGTTAACCAAGGTTTGAACTATATTTTTATAAAGCTGGTTTTTCATATTCAGTGAAATGGCGATCTTTATTAACGTAAATGCAAAATAGTTGATTTCCGCATATAAAATCGCATACAAACTTTGAACGCAATGCAACCGGCTGCTTCCAAATTTTGCACATGCATTTGGGACCACAAAAGGAACTCAAAAAGGGCTGTGCCCGATAGTTTAAATCATTTTGAAGTTTTCCATATAACCGCGAACCACTATAATGTATACACCCCACATTCATGGAAACGATGTAATCGCATGGTAGTTCACCATACACTTCCAGCGAGTTACAGCAGCTGTGAATAAAGAAATCTATGATTTACTTACAAGCTGGGTGCAACATTCGTTTCAACTTGGGGGTTGTCCATTAACCACGTAAAGAAAATTCAGACATTGCAGACCCTTGCGTTCAAAAAAATTTTACCGGGCGTCATCTTTGGTTAGAAATTCCACTTCAATAAAAATCCAGGTGGTTTTAAAAGGGTCATATTTCGGCATGATTTATTTTTGTATCAAAAATACAGAAGAAGCACGAAGAGAAATAAGTGAAACATTTTTAAAGCTCTATTCGTTTTATTTTTCACAAGGTATTTCATTTCTTTAGCTACAGTTTAATACATATTTCTTCCGTCGAAAATGAAAACCGTTTGACAATAATATAGTTTTCATTTTGAGGCTTAAAACTATGGAATGACTGTGTTCCCAAAATTTGCTTTACACGTGTATAACGATTTTTTAACTTTTTTTTCCATGTTATTGTATTCGGATTCTGAAAAAGCTGATAGTGTATTTTTTGAATCTGGCTTAGAAATAGCCCATGAATAAAGTTCTTGGGCTGTTGTTATATGATGGCCTTGAAAACTCGCTTTCGCAGCGTTTCGTTTCAATACTCCTCCCAAAGCATCACAAGGACCCTTTCCATGACAAGTTGCGAAAAAAATCCATTCGGCATCAATGCCAAAATCTTTTTGCATGTTGCACAAATTAAATGCCGTCATTTTATTTTTGTGTTGGCTTCCTGATCCATCTGAGTAAAAGTAAAAAATAAACGAACTGCGACATGATTATGTTTAGTGAAGTCAGCAATTGAAATAAAACTAGTAAAACTCAAATCGTCCGATTCTCCGTCTTTAAAATAAATAGCACAAGCGTGAATAGTGGTCAAGGCTCCGAAAATGGCAACCACAGGCGAAATTATTTTTTTATCAAATTTTGCGTCAAACTGTGTTTTCCGTATGTATATAACCTCTAATATTAAAAAATATGAATGGTGATCCCAGAAAAAAATTTCATGTCTGTCATTTATGAAAGTTTTTTGATGCTACTTGCATGACCTGAAAATGACTAAAAGACCGTAAGGAGATAAAAAGGTAAACAAAATCCAAATTTTCAACTTTTTGCTTACAACCACATTTTTCTATCGTAGTCTAATTTAAATTTGATGATATTGCTTGAAAAATTTTGATGAATACGGATTATTGCTTATTTTCAGTTGTGAAGTAATGGAAACCAAATAACTTGTAACGCGACAGATCAAAAATTCAAAAAAGTTTTGTGTACCACAACAGCACCATGCATACAATGTCTAACCTGCATTTTTTCTTACTACTTTGGGTCTACTTTTTGAGACTGTATTGTGAAAACTTTAAAGTTTTATTAATTTTTAAGAAAACACAGTATCTTATGTAACGTGACAGATTTTTTCTGCTATAAAGCAATTCCATCAAGTTTGATTCAATTGCGTCAATATTTATTTTAGATTCGGTCGACGAAATACAAAAAATATTTCTCAGAGTGCACAATTAGAACCAGAACGCAGCCAATTCTAAAAGAGATGCACGATCTATCTTTCACACGAAATGATCAAACATATATCGTTCCCGCTCTTGTACCGCAGCGAGGATCTTTGGTCTCAAAGCCGCATGGATAGGTACAATTAAAACAGTCTGAACAAAAGTGGTGTGTGGTGAACAGCGCATGCTGTTGAAGGTTTCGCAATGTGAGCAATTGAGCCCATCGGATCGCAAATTTCTACTGTACTCTGGACAGCACAGCTATTAAACGGAATGTAAACCGCAGAACATCATTATACAACTGATGTTAACTTGCTGTATTTGAAGATTCAAGGCATACACGTCATTTCGATAATCGAACACGTGGAAATCGATCTCCCTGAAATCCATTGTCATCACGTGAATCATCCCTAAAAGGTAACAGTTAATGCCAATATCGTGCCTATTCTAACGTGTTGGTTACAGCTTTTTTTGCATGTTCGGATGATATCTGGGTCGTAGCATCGATCAAAGACCACGTACAGTTCAGACGGAAAGAACTGCTGCTTGACATCTCAAGGTCACAGGTAATCCGACACAACTATTAACTCTGAATGAGTTTTAATCATTTCGCATCATCCAGAAGCACATGGAAAGAGCCAAGTGTGGCAGTGCAGGATCACCCAACACCATCAAATTGCATGCGATATCACGAGGCGATACCACAAGGAAGACCAAAAGCCCTTCATCAGGTACAATAGTTTGTGTATGAGTGGCTCACAAATCCCAAACAACGAGAAAAACTTCGTCAGAGGGCTTTTTGTTTTCAGGCTGAACACTTAATTCTCACCCGCACGATAACGATCGTGTGACGGTAACAGCCGAGCGGTGATACCGATCCAGGGCAGTTAATGTGAAGCAGAGCAGACCACAATCACTTAACCCTGTTGCTCAAGCCATACGTTCCACACTACTCATCGAACGAGAGGACGGCGAGATCCCTAACGTATGCGTGGTCGCGCCACAAACTACAACGAGTGTGTGAGAGCCGCGTAACAAATAAGACACACGGGTGCGAAACACGGTTCGCGGACGCGGCTAGAGAGTGGACGTTAATGCAGATTTGCTACAAGCAGAGAGGTCAGCCGATTGCATGATACAACGGATGCGACGCTGCGAAGGCGGAAAAACCAGAGCAGCAGTTGCAGGAAAACGGGCCCCCACCGACACAATGCAGTACAAGGCGCTGAAGACTTAGTGAAAGAAGATTGTATGTATAAAATAGATGTAAGCGCATGTTGTTTATAGATAGATTATAGTTAAGCGAAAATCTCTACCGTACCTCGCATGTGTTATTTTGCTTAATTGAGCTTAGATTCCGCTACCTTAACCCTTTTGTTGGCCACTGATACTCCTGTATCGAGTGACATTGACGGGCCAGACCTACTGAAGTGACGGTTGCCTTAATACCTGTCAGTTAGTCCGCTGTTGCAGTCGTCAGATTTTGCGTCGTCTGGTCTCGTTCTGCAAGTTTGTAACAATGGCGCCCAAATAAAAAACCCACTTTCGCGTACAGCAAATTGAACGAACAGTCAGGTGAGTGATCAGTGAGTAATAAATAACTTTTCGGTGGATCATCAACAAGTGCATCATCATGGAGTTGGAGTATCTCACCCCAGAAGAATTGGATTTCGAACTAATGGTGAGAACAGTTCAAGGTTTGAGATGAAAAGATAGCAACTGGAAAATCACAAAACTATCACAACTCATCAGAAAGGAGAACAATGGAGGAGCACTTACACCTACATCGTCTTCACACGTGCTTTCGGACGTCGATAGCATATACCAGTGTCCAGCAAAATTACCACAAATTAGACAGGCTTTGGAATCAGCATTACGGAAGAAGGACGAAGGTCAGATAAAGATCTACAGGTCAAGGCTTTTACACTACAGATTCAGACTGTCTATTATATCGGATTCATTAATCACAGCAAATGCTAACAAAAAGCTGGTAAAGATCGACAAAACTCTGGAAAGAATTGAAGCTTTTTTAGTGAATATGTCGGTTGTGAATTCAGAACAACAAGAGAACGACCCCGATCCAGAAGAAGAGATCCAGAGACTCTTCAACGGCTCAAGATCGCCCAGCTTCAATCAAGCATAAAAGAAGGTTTCCAGCAGCAACAACAATTAGAGCAGGAACTTCAGGAACAGTTACTTCAACAACAATTGCAGCAACCGATAAATCAACCCGTCTCGGACGATCAGCGTGAACAAGAACAGCAAATGCATCAACAGCAAATGGAGAAACAGCAGCAGCAATTACAGCAGCAACAATAGATGATACGTCAGCATCAGCAACAACTACGACAGGAACAGCAGCTTAGACTTCAACAACAACGGCAAGGACAGCAGTTTCAACAATCACTTGATCAGATGCAACAGCAACGACAGCAATTGGAACGACAATTACACCAGGAGCAGATACAGCGACAGCAAATTGAAGCGCAGCTACGAGAGCAACAAAATCAAGGTGTGTTGCGGCAAGGTTTTCAGAACAACTCTATTCCGGGACATCAGTGATGTCCCTATCCTCTGTGCAGTAAAGAGAAATTGAAATTACTCCCCACACTCTGGCAAACAAAACGAGAGCGCTTCTCTTTCGTTCATATACACCACCGTATTTGATATGTGTAAGCGCATGTTGATGGCAGAGGTAAATTTTCATACACCCAACACTGGAACGATCTAGAGTGTGGAGAAGAGCTCTTGAAATTCTCAGTGGCGCGCTCAGATAAATTCGCCACAGCGCGCGCCCCAGAGTCGCTGTGGTGTATTCACTGGCGTGTGATCTTTGGTTTGTTTTCGTCTCACAAGCGGCAGTGCGGGTGAGATTGATTTAATTTGCACTGGTTGTTGCGTTGTGTTGTGTGGATGCCACCACCATCCATTATTTCAAGCTTATATGATTTTCTACTGAAGATTTCATTGCTTGGTAAAGCTTACGAGTTTATAGAGTGTTGTTACACTACCGTGGGAAACCTGAAGTATTCGAGCCTAGGGGCAAACAAGGAAAACATTTTACGTATCAATGTATCGGCTGGTATAAACAAAGTTTATAATGATCTGTAGGATCAGATTAATCGTATAACAGATGTAAGACGGGATTTGTACATCCACATTAGGACCGGCCTATTTTTTGTTCGACTGAATAACTCAATGGTAATTTAACTTATTTTGATTACGAATTTGGCGACGCCAAAAAGTAAAGTGATCCATTACAAGTAATGTCCTGGTATTACACTCGTTTTCGATTATTATCATACGCAGGCATTGTAATTCTCTCCCACTCACACGAGAAGAGTCTTATCCGATAACCAACTTTTCCGAGATACAGTCCACATAAAACAAGATAGCGCGTTATTGAAAATAATGACGTGCCAATTTAGAAGCGCTTCTATTTGACCGGTACAGTACTTTCAAGGGGTTACAGCACTGTAGATTTTTTTATACATTTAATTTTTATTTATTGTTTGAATTTTGTTTAATGGTGCTTTAGGATGCTGAAAATAATATTCCAAAAAATGAATCGCGAAAACAATAAATAAATATTCAAATTTTTCGCAACGCCTTTTATGTATACCCCGAGTATACTGAAAACGTTAACCGTGTTTTTCTCGAAATAATTTTTTTTGATCAGGCCGAAAATGTAACTCGAACAAATGATTTTTGATCAACCTAAAATTTTTACAGCATGTTCAAGATTACTTTCTCCAGCGATGTACGTGGGATTTAATTTTTTCATTGCATAATTTTTAATAAGCAATTTTGTGTCGATTTTTAACACGTTTGCAGCGTTTTTCGACTAAAAAATGTGCCATTTCGCGAAAAATCAAGACATAGAAAAAATCTTACGTACACCGCTTGCTGTCGTTCTAAGAAGTTTAAAAAGCTTTGGTTTTTGGCTCTGGATCAAAAATTACGGGACATAGAGTTCCGGCCGTGGACCCCTTCAAAAAAAAAACCCTTTCCTAGGGAGTGCCGTAATATCGTGGAGTGTGAGACAAACGACCGAAGCAATTGGTCATTGCACAGTGACGTCATGTACTAAATGTGACAGGTGGTGGTCCTGTTGATTACCCTTAACTTAGAGATTATTCATATTCTCAAAAAGATATATTGGGAAGCACTTGAAATATATTGGGAATCATGTTTTTGGAAGTATAAATGTTCTATAGAACGTCATACAATTAAATTGTCCTATTCCCTACTGTAGGAAAATGTATATGCAAGATCAAATAAGTGAACTAATTATTTGTTTATCAATTACTTCTAGTGTTCTCTGAATCGGTAAGTAGTTTTGCGGTAAAATTTCTTGGGAATTAATTATTAGCACTAAGCTTGTTTTAATGGATTCCACATTTGTTAAGTCCAAACTGTAAACAAAAGGACCAGCACCTGTCAAATTTGTGAGGTTAAGGCATTTCATACAATGGTCAATGCAACGAACACAATGCAGACTCTCTCGCTCAAACGGTGCGTTAATACACATACAAGCTAACGTGCAATAGACCGGTTCATATTGCCACTGGGTTCTACTATAGTAGACTTTTTCACACCACACATTTCCCCTTTTCTTACAGGAAAAACAAGAAAAAAAACTTCAGCAAAGATCTTGTTTTTTTTTATTTTTTCAGAAATCAAAGTTGTTCTTGTATTATACAATTTCATCTCCATCTCACATTTTGATTTTCGGCATTTAGTTGGGCATTTGTTTTTTGCATGTTTCTCCATTGATGAACTTTTTTTGTTTTAGTTACGTGACGCTTTACAGTGTGTCCTTCCTGGTCAGTAAGAAGTAGGCTCCCATTTTGCTCTGTTAACACAGTATACCGTTTTGAATCGAAACGAGATTGACCCTTTTCCCTTGAATGTCGTTCAAGTATCACCGTATCGCCAGGTTTTACTGAACAGCATTTCGCCCCTCGACGTCTATCTTCTCGTGCTTTTCCTTCCAATTTACCTTCATAATCTCTCGAATCAAGCAATTCCTCGACGTGCGCTGACTTTTTATGCTCCAACAAGGGAAGCCTCCGTTTAATTTTGCGACCCATCATTATTTCTTCCGGGGGCACTTTTATAACAGAATGAGCACCGGCATTGTAGGCATGAACTGCGTTCTGAAGCTCCGTCACATAACTGTTCCCACTAGACACTGCCACGGACATAGCTTTGTTGACGACTTTCATAAAGCTTTCAGCTAGTCCGTTTTGCCGAGGAAAGAAAGGAGTCGAAAAGATCGTTTGTATACCACGATCTGTACAATACTGCTTATATTCAGCCCCATTGAATGGAGGCCCGTTGTCTGTTTTTATAGACTTCGGAAACCCCTCCCTTACAAATATGTCGTCCAGGATCTTCTTGGTGAACGCTGTAGATTTGACTGGACGTGCGATTGCAAACCTGGATCGTAAATCAATGATTACTAAGATAGATATGCCTCCAAACTTCGCATATGGTCCATTAAAGTCCATCGCAATGACTTCCCAGACAGTACGAGGGACCAGTGTTCGCTCCATGGGTGTGTGCTTCTCTGGTTTTCCATTCACTGCACAGGCGTCACAAGATTTCACCCACTTTTCCGCATCACCTGTAATTCCAGACCACCAAACACGTTCACGCAGGATGCTTTGAAATTTTGCAGTTTGTGGGTGCCCTGCGTGAGTCACTTCTAGAGCTTTTAATCTAAGTTCCTCGGGTACCACGATACAACCGTTCTTTACGAGCAAACCTTCCTTAGAATATAAGTCACTCGATACAACTTTATATGCCTGTAGATCCTTAGGCCAATCTGACGATTCCAGTGATTCTTCAACCCGCTGGAGTGTGGTATCACGATTAGTAGCGTCTCTAATTTCCGTCTCAGTAAAAAATTCAACAGTGTTTGCTTCCAAATGGGCAATTTCCCACGGACTTGTTTCTTCGTTGAAAGCCTCATCGTGTCCACAATATAGGTGAGAAGAAGGATCAGCAATGTTCTCAAGGCCACGTATGAACTCAACATCATAGCGATAAGGACTGAGTCGTAACGCCCAACCATCTGCTCGACTCAGTGCCCTTTTAGATTTTTCTCGGGTTCTATTTAAAATGAAGGTTATGCCCTTGGCATCCGTACGCAACGTAAACTGCCATCCTAGTAGAAAATGCGAAAAATATTCTACGGCCCAAACAGCACCCAAAGCTTCGCGCTGGTTCTGGGCATACTTCTTCTCTGTGCTGGTGAGGGTCTTGGACGCAAAACTAAAGCTACCAGTACACTGTTTGTCATAACGTAAAATATTTGATGAAGCAAAATTTGATCAAATAAACGTGTTTGACAAACAAATTTGACAAGGCCAGTACACGAGATCAACTGTTTAACAAACTTTTTTCATCAAATATTTGCATTGATGCGTTACCGGACGTTACGCCTAATATTGTTTAACAAACATAATAAAACAAGTTTGATGGATCAGTACACTGTTTGTCAAATATAGTCAAACCGGCGTATACGTCAAACAAATCGCCATGCGAAAAAAATTTGTGTTGTTTGAACTTCATGAATTTTCAAGAGTGCAAACACATGAAATATTTGTGTTAGCGCAGGGATGCCGACCATTTTTATGATTGGTCGAAGCAACTATATCACACTCCTTTGTTCGTGATTATGCAGAGTGTGATCAAATACAAATTAAATACACCAAGGTCACATATAAAAGGGTAATCATTTTATGACTCACCACGCAATTAAATTTGTCTACCCTTCGTGTTGACAGGTCGAATTGTAGAAGAAAAATTAATTTGGAAGCGCTGTTCGATCAAAGCATGCTGTTCATATATGATTGAAATTTTCATTTCATTTGTTTTCATTTTATAGAGTACTTGGCAATCTGTAACTGCGTTTGTGTGTTCGACGATTTGTTTTCTTCCACCAATCACAGGTGGAGGAAAACAAATCGAAAATAGCTTTTCGGTCGGATTTTTTTTATGATAGAACCTGACCAACCGGTATAGACTTATCCAGCTGCGTTGGTACTGTGCCGTTTTGACGTTTGGATTGGGAGGAAAACAAACCACTCCTGGGCTTAAGGGGAGGGCGGTAGTATAAAATTGCGAGATCTTGGTGTGCGTATTTCAAACGTCAGATATCTATAGAGTACGTCTCCTGAATAAGTTTTACAGCGACACAGAGCATTTCAACACCATTATAAATACTTCAGGCGAGCTATTTCGAACGTTTAAATTGGTTGAGTTTTATGTATGTCAGCTGGAGGAAAACAAAACCCCAATTAGCGTGTGTGAAAGGAATTGCATATAACTTTACAGCAACAAGGTCTACCCAAAAAAAGTTTAGGCAGACTTCAATTGGACAAAAAATTAATAGAACGGGAATTTGAAAAATATTTAATCCTCTTGTATTGTTGGACATAAAAAACAGCGATAAACACGGTATGGATTTTAGTTGCATTTCTTGCTCACTTGTTTATGTACTTTCTCACATTTACAGTTAAGTGGCCATATTCCTCCCACATCTCCGACAGGTGTGGTTTCTGCGCTGGCCTATGTAGAGCACTCTTTCGGCGCGTGCTTGCCGTTACGGAAGACCGAAAGGAACAAATGAGGTGCACCCTGACGATGCCAAATTTCTCCATTGCTTCGCTAGTGCAATCTAACTACATTACATGTTACAAATGCCGCCGAACCCTCACACAGCAGCTAATTATTTCCGAAAGCTGCTTTCAGATTTGGCCTAGCGCGGAAGAAGTTGACATCAAAGTGGATCCAGAGTTAGTACACGAGGACGCGGACGATGAGCGATCAGATATCGAAAACGCAGTGGAAGATGCTGATGAATTAAACATTTTCCTTTGGAACCAAAAATCGAAATGCGCATCAAAGGAGAGAATGGGAAGATTTACGTTATTAGCGGGATGAGAGAGGAAAAAGTTGAAATGGGTGATTTGCAGAGCGTTTTCGTCGATTTATGGATCCGGATCGCAAGATGAAACAAAATAGTTCGAAGGGAGAAAAGGGATCTGCTGGTTTGCTGCTAAAGAAGGATCGTTCATTACCCATTCGGAACCGATGTCCATATTGTAATAAAGAGTTTGCGGACAAGTACCGGATGACGACGCACATTCGATGGCATACGAGTAGGATAAGGTTTTACTTATTTTCTTTTCTGTAAATTCCAATTATATACTGTTTACTGTTACAGGTGAAAAGCCCTTCAAATGTGTCCCCACTGTTCGAAAACATTCACTCAATCGATAACGCTGAAGATACACGTCAGGTTGCACATCCGGGAAAACTCCGTACGTGTGCGAATACTGCGACCGAGGGTTCACTCAATCCTACAATCTGACGGTGCACCTGCGAACCCAACACAACCAGATAATGGTATAGGACGCGAAGTCGACGTGCAGTCCGAGCACAAATGAGTATGTAGCAAGGTCTACCGATCGGCGAAAAGTTTCCGGCTGCACGAGAAGTTGCATGCCACCGGGAAACTGGTCGATTGTCGCGATTGTGGTAAAAAGTATAACACATATGTGTCCAAATGCAAGGCTTCTAATACCGACGTGAAGGAAAAGGTGTACTCGTGTAAAATCTACAGCCAAACATTCAAGCATCAGCAAAGCGGGGTGTACCACATGAGCAACAAAACCAAACACAAACGGTTCGACATAGAAAAACTCTAGAAAGAGAACTGCGGAGACTCCATTTTGGATCGATTGGATTCGCGTTTAGCTGTCAAAAAAGGAATCCAATCGAACATTGCCTATCCTTATAACATTGGACGTGTTGCCATACAATGCCGGGGCATACGTTCCCAAAAATGCTGTTTTTCTCTCCGCAGTTCTCTTACTAGAGTTTTTCTAGTTCGACAGAGGTTTTGAGAGATCTGGAGACGGACGAAGGAGAGGCGATTTGCCGAAGCTAAAATAACTTTCTCGTTCCCAAATTGTTAAAGCTACCAAGCACAACACCGGGCAACTTGAGCAATTAGTCCTGAGCATGTTTTTGACAAGGGGCGAGGATAGGGTATCCGTTTATTGGGTAGTATTTGGCGCACCAACATAGCGTAAATATCCAGCGCCAGACGCAGGTTCCGTTTGATGGATTCGATGTAATCGCTATCGACAGACTCTTCATCATCTCGACTTCCATGAGCTTATTAAGTACTTTATGATGAAATAACAATAGTCAACACAGGCTACGGTCCGACCAGGATGTAGAATTCAACTAGATACATTCGACAATAATACCACGCAAGACTGGCAGTATACTCAACTGCTGTATGCTTTTCAAGAGCAGCTGATTCTTGGTGAACTATCGGAAAGGATTCAAAAGAAATGGCATTTGCTTACATTTCAGCATGTATCAAACAATTGAATTCAAATAGTTTGTACCTTTCCGATTTATTTGAGGCATGATTTTCCTGGAAAGACAAATACCAACAATATCAAAATAGCGCCGATTTTTTTTAACGTGGCGAATGAATTATTTAAAGCCACGTAAATAAAACAATCAATCAATCAGCCGAATTTCAAACCTTTTTTTTCGTTTTGACAACAAATTCTGTCAAAACAAATCATTTTCGCGTACGGCGTATTTTGCTATCCTGAATGAGCAAAGCACGTTTGTCAAACTTCTCCATCAACAAGTTTGACAAATTTCTCCTTTAACAAGTTTTACAAACTTCTCCATCAACAAATTTGACAAACTTCTCCATCGACAAGTTTGACAAACTGCAGCGTTACACTGTTTGAAGTTTTGACAAACTGGTCAGTACACTGTTTGACAAATAGACAAATAATCGCTTTGACAAACACGAATGAAAAATTTGGCAAACTGTGTTTGATCAAATATTTGAAGAGCCAGTACAGTTCAAATTTATTTCACGAAAGATGTCAAATATTTGACGTTATTACAAACAGTGTACTGGTAGCTTTAGTATACTCGCACTTATCCTTTTGCATGCACTTTGCACATTCGAGGCATTTCTCCGAGCAGATGCCTGTGGGTTTTAAAGAAGTTTGGATCGAAAAGGGTGCAAAAACGATTTTAATGGATTTTTTTGGGTTGAATCTAATTTATATTTTGTAATTTATTTTATTAGTGTTAACGAGGATTGTGGGTGCTTTATCTAAAGCACCCACAACCTTCAAATCAATTTTCGCAAAAGCTGGTTCGTCACTTTTCGATTTTCTTTTTTCAAAAAATGTGTCTAATGACTAACACATAGTCTTCATCAATAATTAATTAGCTGCTTTGAGAATAATCACAAATACAACCCTCCCGCAACTTGACGTTTAGCCTAAGTTGCTTGAAACCACCGTGTTTCGAATGATGTCGCCACCATAGAACGCCGTCCACTAATTGTGATACTGTATATTTCTATGTGAGAAAATAATTCCGTGACGTCTTTTACGAACTTGTTTTCTTTATTTACATTCGGAAGAGGTAACCAAGATGATCATTTCAAAACAGCGTAATAATTTAATATAAATACAAACAAGTGAATTCGTAATTTTGGAGTTTCATAAACGGATTACAAATTGTGCTGAATGTAAAATGCATGATTTGATTTGAGTACGCTTCTAGTGTGAACTTTTTCTTCTCCCGTTGCCCTTGAAACATCTTTCGCATATGACAATTTTCGAAAGTTTGTCGTTAATCCTTAAATACATTAGTTTTTTGATTATTTTTCACTTCGCATTTAACAAGGCGGGATTGACTTCGATTGTTTATTTCTGACAGCATAGCATCTAACTGATAGCCGCTGTGACATTTACGGTGCAAAGGTTTCCACGAAATTCAGAAGTGATGACCACTCATTTTTATCGGAGAGGGAGAAAAACAGTCCAGTACCATTGTGTGTTTTTTACATTGCAATACAAATATTACTACCTAATACCTTAAGACTAAATGAAGGTGCTCACTAACTAGTATAAGTGCCGCTGGTTTGTATGCTGATGATTCCAAAAAATCATGAATTATTTAAAAATAATGCATCGGAATAAAGATGCATTATTTTTATAACAAAACAACACTAAACCCCCAAAAAGTCTTCAAAAATGAATTATCCAAAGTACAAAAGTCTGAACAAGAAAATTTTCGCTGTGAACAAGTTTTCGCTTTTTTAGAAATTGCTCTTGAATAAAGTTTGAACCGCCATTTTAGACCCACAGACCCAAATAAAGTGGTTTCAACGATTTGTATAGGAGCTGTCAAGTTGTTCCCCCTCTGCACAAATATCAAATGAAAAAACTTACTATACTCGCAGTGTTGGCCTTGGTATCCGGATGGGCGGGAACAGTTTCCCGGCGCGGTACAGTTACCCTCGTGCCGTCTGGCAGTACCGGCCCATGTAACCCTAGGGACAGACGCAGATCATGTCCTCGTTACAGACGCCCTTGTTGGCACATTTTCGATCGCACTCCGGATCGGATTCTCCATCGCGCGTGTGATTGTTCGTGCAATTCGTATCAGGAAGATTCGTGGTTCACTGTTCAAACAGGATACACCAGAATAGGTTTCCGTTGGAAGGTTGATGAAAAGGAGTATTTTTTGGAACATGAATCAGGGCCAGGTACGACAGATAATTGAAAATAATTATCAACTCTTTTTAAATTCATTTTGCGAGGAACAATAACAATAACAAAACTAGACTATTAGAGCTGTCACTGTCACTTCAAAATCTTACCCATTAAAATACACTATTTTAATCCTGAAAGATCCCAAATTAAACTTTTCTAATCCCGCCTAAACTTTTTTGGTAGGGTTCGGAACCAGACTAAGTTTAAAGTGATTTCCCCCTAGCAAAAAATAGTTGATTTTAAAGCAAAAAGTTTTTGAATTTAGAAAATGTATTGGTTGAAACTAACAGAAAATAGCACTAAATTCAGCAAAAAATATAGTTGAGAAAACGAAGAATGTGTCTTCGCTAAAAGTGACAGCATCATTTTCTCGCCAAATTAAGAGAAAAAAACAGAATTTCCAACTAGCATTTTAGCTCTATTCAGGAGGATGGAGAGCAACTAATCAAAATTAGCAAATTGAGAATTTTCTTAGTTGTCCTACTAATTAAATTCAGAAAATCAACTAAAGTTTTCGCATCTGAGCTGAATTTTGGTTCTCCGTGCATGTCATTTTATTCTCTAGTTTCATTTATGTCAGCTGCACGTATGCCTTTCCAAAGCCGTATTTTCTTTGTTCCGTTACTACATTAGTTACTAGAAACTACAGGTCATTATTCGTCGTTCTTGTGTTCAGTGGATTTTTACTGCATCGAATGGTTAGAAACATTGATTTGGAAGAACGCTCAGAAGCGTTACAATGGTCTTTATTGCATTTAGAACTGATGGATACTTCGATTATCGCATTGCTCGCAAGAAAACTTTTCCAGCCCTTCATCGTTCTCCGCTAGATGTATATTATATAATTTGATTTTTACATCAAATGAAATTTAAATGAAATCTAGAAATCACTTGATAACGATCATAATTCTGTTTGGTGAGCTCCCCCATTCAAAAGAAATATTTACGATCTCTTTGAACAAACGGCAGCTAACAAGAAATCGGGGCTAAAAGCATTTAAAATTCAACAAATTTGAAAAAGGGGGAACGAAATGTACCAGTTACTAGGCACAAATCCCCGACTATGTCCGGGGAACGTGCCATTTGAGCCAATATATTCTGATTCCTGAATTCCGACAGTGTTTTTCTCACGAGAAAGTTCGTTTTGTTATCATCTTGAGTAAAAAAAAAAATTTTAGCATGCAAACGAGCATGCTCAACAGTTTTTACCTTTTGCTTAAATTTCGCTGAGCATTTACTCAAGATTTCATACGGAATCAGAAATTCGAAAAGCAAACACTCAAATTGAGAAAGCAACTGTCAAAGCAAAGTTTTATTCATACCAACTTGAGTAAATGCTCAACGCAGCTGCTCGACTGTTCGAATCTCAAGAAGCTGGGCAAATGCTAGTTTTTATTCATACGGCTTAATATGTGTTTTCACCCAAACAAAAATCATTCCATAGAATAAGAGCCTCAAGCTTTCTAAAATACTTACCTTTCATTTTTTCACTTTCATTTGTTTTTTTAAATCACGGTTTTACCATTATAGCAAATACAAATTAGATACGCCAAGGTCCCATACAAAAGGGTCATCAATTTTCGGCTCACCGACAAACAAATTACACAACCCAATTCGTCTGTTTCGTTTTGACAGGTTCGATACGGCGAAAAAAATGAAACTGGCAACGTTACCAAATCAAAGTGTGCTTTTTATTTGATTGTTTTCGTTCATTTCCGAACCGGTATCCTTGGTCCTGTTTCTTCGTTACCGTTGCAGTCTTCAGCAGTGGTGCCCTGTGAGACTTAATTGGTTTGTTTATGAACATATTATTGCATGTTGATTTGTGTTTGCTTACGTCCAGCTTAATTACTGCAGTCTGTGAGTGTGAGGGTAGTCGAATAAATAATTGTGTAGACCCAAGGTATAGCTCGGAAGAGATAGTACCACTAGTTCAGAATGCTGTTGGCTGGAATTGCGCAGCTGTTAAAATCTCATGGACGGTGGAGGTTGCTAAAGGGAGTGTTGTTCTTATTATATGTCAGTGATGTTTTCAGGAATTGACTTTTTTGATGTCTAGGATACAAATACAGTAAAGCCAACATACGTGTAGCGCGATGTTTGCAATTCGACATCTAATTTAACCTCATCAAATTCTACCCGATGTAACCTCAATCTTGTCAATTGGCCTGCATTTGTGGTTGTCGCGAAGGCTTAATCCAAAATAGATTGCATCTACACGTGCGCTGCAGGACGTTTGGTCTGTAGTGTGTTCGTTTTTTATTTGCAGAGTGCTATAATATTAGCGGAGCGAGAGCCCGGAATAGCTGCCCTTAGTATTCTGAATATCGTGGTTGCATTGGTATCGTGTTTTTTTTCGGCCCGTATTTTGTATGTATTCATGTGATCGAGTATAGTGCATCATGCGTGTTTCCTGCTTTAGGTTCGGATTGTGATTGTAAGGCCGAATGAGGCGATAAAGCAGACAACAACAAAAAATGATTGAGCGCTACAATACAGGGGACTGACAGGCATAAGGGCACCTTACACGAGGTGCCAGTATTGTCATTACTGAGCAGTAAGGTGTGGTTAAGTGCTATATTATACATTGTAATTAATAATATCCATTTTATCAATCTTTATTTTATTTCATTTTTTATTTCTTTATAGTTTGATTTCAGCAATATTGTCATGTTACATACAATACTGCCATATGTTATTTAATTGCTTGGTTGTAAGGACTCTTATCAGGCCAGAACAAAATGTTACTTATATTGGTCATGTTTATTTTATTTATGATAACTATTATATTAAATGCTGTACATTACTTACTATCATATTTCCTTCGATTGGCTTTGCTTATAGTATTTATAATACTATTTGTTATAATTTTTTAGCAATCCCAATGTTCGCAGTTAGACGCATGTAGTAATTTCATTATATTCATAATTTTATTATATTTTTACATAAATTTATCATTTATACTATGTTATTATACAACAGATGAAAACGGCGGCTGATACACTGTTATATGCATTATTTTCATCCCAAATATCGTGTTACATTATATATATATATATATATATATATATATATATATATATATATATATATATATATATATATATATATATATATATATATATATATATATATATATATATATATATATATATATATATATATATATATATATATATATATATATATATATATATATATATATATATATATATATATATATATATATATATATATATATATATATATATATATATATATATATATATATATATATATATATATATATATATATATATATATATATATATATATATATATATATATATATATATATATATATATATATATATATTGCATTGATTATAGTATCTGTATTAATTAATTTATTTATTTATTTATTTATTCATAATAATGTAACGTAAGGCAATTGCCTTTTTTAATGTTACAATTGATATCACTATAGAATTAGATCTTATGTTATTGTTTGTTGCTCTCAGTCTTAAAACAGCTAGCAAAGAGCGAGCAAAGAGCTGCCAGATTGATGGAAGAAAGTTGGCTCTGAGTTTACACACGTGTACGCCATATTGCAGAGAACGTCTTGGAAATCGCGCGATTTCCTAACTGACTTACGTAAATCTGTGTTGAAATCACCAATGAAGTAAGTAGACTCATATTTTATAGTGTACTCTTCCAGATGCCCCAACAAAACTTCTGAACAATTCGACTCGGGCGGGTTGTAGTATATACCTAACATAAATTTTTCATGAGCGATATGAAACTCCAATAAAAGATATTCCACTTTGCAACCATTCGAATGTATGTCACTGTACAAAGATTTACGAACTGTTCTACATAACAGATCGTTTTTTATGTAAGCACAAATGCCACCTCCATTCCGATTTCGATCATTCCTAATCAAACGATAACCATCAATTGAAACCATGGAATCACTAACAGTACAATCTAGCCACGTTTCTGTCATACATATAATGTCCATTCTGCCATTCAAAAAGTTCATCTTCAATTCATTGAACTTGGAAAATTTACGCGCACAAAGGCTCTGTACATTTATATGACACATGTTGAGCTTATCATCTTTTAAAATTGCACTAAATACAGCTCTTGGTATGAGACTGTTCGAATTGGAATTGTTATCCATTATCATGTATGAGGAGCCGATGAACCACGTAACGAAAACTAACCAACTATACACGATTTTAATATGACTGAGAGACAACACCTAACGTTATACAAATTTCTTCTAATAACAAGTCGTGTGGCACAGTTTAGCCGGCATCGGTCGTAGGTACAAAGACCTGTATCAACAGCAGAAAACAGCAACAGCAGCAAAAACAGCAGCAGCAGCAACGATGTCCAGACTTTTAGGAGGGAACAATCACGGGAAGAGAGGATTGGAGTCATGGATGTAACAAAAGTATAGGAAGTGAGATAAACTAGGAAAGGGTTTTAGTACTTCTAGGAGGGGAAGAATACAAGGAAATCTAGGATGGAGACATGGAAAAAAGGTAGAAAAAGAGAAACTATTTGGAAAGGTTTAATTTACTATAGAGATCCTTTACGGCGAAGTATGCCTCCGGATTACCATCAGCCACAGCAACGTATACAAGGCCATCCTTTGTGAATACCTTCTGTACACGACCTTGCTTTTTTAACTTAACAGCTGCCGTACGTACTTCTCTTGCACTTTTAGTGAGATTTTCGTTGAGAAAAATGCGGTTGTCATTATCCAGTCCTATGTGACGAAGCGTTATTGTTCTACTCCTAAGGTACCTTCTGTAAAAGTCATCTCTGACATTGCGCAACGCAAATTGGCAGATGATCGGCGGTGATGCTCCTGCTGCAATAGGTAGTTTCGCGAGGCGCTTGAGATCGACATGGGGTATATCCTCGTTATCATAGGCAAGATGAGATGCAATCCTTCGAAATATTTGTTTTAAATTTTCGCCATTCAAAAAGGGTATTCCAGATATGATCAGGTCTTGAGATTTCTCTAGTCGACACACACTATTTGCTGCAAGATCGAGGTCAACACGAATATCATCCACTTTGGCTGCCACAGTTTTGATTTCAGCACTGCACTCTCCTTTGAGCTCCGCGAGCTGATTCTCCAGACCATCGATACGTTTTCCAAGCTCAGCTTTGCAAGAATCGATTTTACCTTCAATGTGAGCATTTGTGTTATTGAACATTTGTTGAATATTGTTCCACAGCTCATTTATGGTTGAGATCTCGTTGCTATCCTGGGATAAATCAGTTATGTCTTCTCTAGAACGTTTGTTGACATTGCCTTCAACGTTGAGGCCAGCAGAAGATGAAACTGAACGTGTCAAAGGTTTGTTATGGCTCATTTTGATGACAGTGGTTGTCGCTTTGGCGATTGCGGTTTTACTGAAGGGCACAAATAAATGATGCTTGTTTCGTGATAATTAAACTGAATTCAACGGCTAAGAATGTTGTTGAACTGAATAACTTTATGCGAACCAGGTAAAACAGCACTCAACTGACTAGCTCTCTAAAGCTGACTTGTTGCTTATGTAAAAACAGGTATAAAATAGCCGACTTAAACTGTGCGTACTATACACTTTACTCTAAGGCACACATCCCTTCAGAAACTGTATTTATTATATTCGTCATTATCATGCTATATCAATTAAATGCATTTTGTACCTTATATTATAATATATTCATTTTATATGCATCATATTCAGTATTTTATCATATGAAAATTAAATAACTTTGGTTGGGGAGGGAGCAATAGGGCATCATTCAAATTTCAACGTGGACTAGATGTCGCGGGTCGCCAGCCTCTAGTTACAAGATAAGAATACTCTCACTGATCACATAGTTCTTCAAGATTATATAGTTGCTGTTAACTTTCTTATCTGACAAGCGGAAATAAGATTGACGCGCCCTTCTCACCACCAGGCAGTGCCTTAACAATTACTGGAAATAGTGTTGTACAAGGGTTTGGATCTTATCATTGGAAGGAGATTATGTGCCCCGTCGGATTGCGCATAAATGATTCTGTTTATGGATCTGCACCTTCTTGGCCTATCATACAGCGATAATGTGGATGTCTTTTGATAATGCAATACTGTCTTTGCTGGTAGAAGCATCTGCAGCCCCCGGAGTGTTCCATGCACTGATGGTGGGTCCTATATCATCATCATCATCACCTATGCATTGTTTCGCAGATTTCGTTCTTTTACGTTAATGGTCATATTCGTAATAATTCCTTTACTTTTTACCATATATTTATTAAATTCGTGTATCTATAATTTTGAAATAACTTATCCCATTTTTCATATCCATCATTCTCACCTTACTTATTGTAGCAATTGTTTATAACGATTCAATAGACCTTTCTCGTCCGACCTAACCCCCTTTTTTCTTATTTTTATTCAAAAGACTACACATTTTTAAGAATATTGCCGTTGAAATGATACTATTAGGAGCTATCGTGATTTTTTAATGATTCTTTTAAATTTGAAAAATGCAAGAATGTTGAGTATTTTTTTCACCTTTGCAAGAATGGTGGGACTCAAAATGTGTGTTTGGGCAACACTGTTTTGTATATTTTTGCTTGAGTTCCTGGCAACGCGGCAAATGAAGTGGTGAGTCGCGATACAAAGTTCATTGATTATGTAAACAAACTAAAGTGAACCTCTCGGTGGAGAACATTGCATGATAATGTTTAACCTCATTTTTTGACAGTTCAGAGAGATTGTTCACATAGTCTTGGAATTTTTGTTGATTCGATCATAGTTGGTTTGGTTCGCTGCCAAATGTTAACACTTTCCAAACAAGGTTGCTCAGCTGTAATTTTTTATTTGATGTCGGCATCATACATTATTCCGTTAAATTTAACATTTTTACTTTTCTTGTACATGATTCATTGAAGAAGTAAGGAATTTCTAGCCAAACATTTGAAAAAGGCCTACTGCCAAATGCAAACAAATCGAATTTTCATGTTCTCTATTAAAATCCTGGGACAAAACCTGTGGATAGATGTTTTCTTTTTCATTTTTTCTGTTCATTTGATCTCTTGTCTTGTATGGCCACTCTTTCTTCCTCACATATTTTAAATGGACTGGCTACATTTGACAGTTCCCCCTCACTGCATTTGACGGTTCCCTTTGGCTGCATTTGACAGCTCCCCCTGGCTGCAATTGACATTAGGTTTTTTCGTATCCACACGTCACGTCCCAGTTAAAAACTATCTATCTGACCATGTGCATAAACATAACGCAACAATGGATTATGAAGAATTTTGATAATGATTTTATAACAAATTATAAAAGGGCCCGGCTGATATAAAAGTCCTAACTAGCAATACACATATTATAAAATGATTATAAAGGGTTATTGTAACTGATTCCAAAAGGATTATAAAGGCAGTGAAATACGTACATAATGAATTAAGGGGAGTGTCTGATGTAAACAATTTGCGCAATCAAACTAAATAAAACAGTATTAAATTTTTAAATAGAACTATAATGAATTCGACCAAAACTTCTTTTGCCTTTTTCTCAAGGTTTACGTTTGGCAGTGACCCTTTTCAAATGTTTGGGTAGAATTTAGATTATTTTATCGTTGTTGCGATCAATTTCATTTGGTTTGTTTTGTTCACAATGTTAGTCGCAGAGCATTTTGGTGATCTATGGCAATTGATGACCTTTACACCCCATACTAGGTCCGCTCCTGTTGTAGTTGTTTCGCCCCGTCCGGCACCGAGTCAACCGATGTCCAGCCTGCGCCGCACTCGTCTGTCGCTATGCCAATGGCAGGTACTTGGATTGAAGGTTAAAATGTCAGCTACGGCTGGTGGTGTTGCTGCAATCGGTTTGCCTTCGGCCACGTTGGACATTCGGCTAACGGGAATATTCAGCGATTCCAATTCGAAGGAAGCAGCGCCAGTAGCAGACTGCTTCGGTTCAACAATACGCTCCGGTATCGGACGAAGCTAACACTCCGGCAGGACGAAGGTTTCAATGAGGGGCTCAGGCATAAGTAGCAGAGTCCTTGCACTAACTGCTTGTCGAGTGAACAATTCCGACGAAACCACTGCCGCTCTCGCCAAGTTTGATCACCGTGATTAGTGCGACGTCAGCGGTATAGTGCCAGGAATAGTCGAGGAGAGTGCCAGGACTGACTTGCCGAGAGCTACAAGATTAAATAGCAGGGCGTTTTTAAAGTGACCGTAGTATAACGTAGAGGCTTTAGGCAGATGATTTATTCAGCAGAATAAGATAGCAAAATTACCCAAAACATAAGAGCTGGCTGCCGAAGTGAATCCACACACATCGTCGCCTACAGAGGCAAGCAATATTGGAACGCAGCGAAATTCCTCACAATGAATTGATCTCGTTAGATGAAATTCCAGGAAGTACAATTTTCATAGCATAATTTAATCGACCGAAATTGTAGTCCTCAGTCGAGAGAGAGACTGATAGAGTAGCAGCAGCTAGGAATTTTCTTTCGAAAGCTAGCAGCGGTTTCGCGTATCCTGCGCTAAGTAGAGAGCGTTAAGACAGATCTGACCAACGGTTCCGTCCGGTACCACCATAACACACGGCACCGGCGACACATATATTCACAACATACTAATTACTTATCCTTCAGAAAAAGTAAATAAATTGACTATGAAATCTATCATTCGCTGCCTAGTTATTTCGTGCCAATTTGAACAAGACAGCAGTTGCAGATAGCTTTATTGCGGTGCCAAAATTAATGCAACTCGGGATATAATATAAATTTACCTATAATTTCTCCTCCCTGATATTCTACCAGAATATATAATGCTCTGCATTATCATCACTCCAATCAAATCCTTCTTACTCCTTGTCGTCAGTGCCGAACGCTATTTTGCATTTTCCGGCTAAATCAACGACAATGCGATAATCGACGAAACTTTTACTGTAATGGAATTTGAAACCGAATAATAAATGATTGTTCCATTCGAAAGCGATAACCTTGTTGTCCTCATGTTTGCAGCTATCATACGCTGGTAGGCATTCTGACCAATGGAAACGTTCTTCGATATGGGCATTGAACGATCAAAACCATTTCAACAACTTATCATCGACCGAATTCGTTACCTATAAAGTTCAGGTAAACTTCACCACCTAAAAATGAATAATCAATCGGATCATCTTGTTAGGAATTAACCCACGAGCAAACAAACAAATGTGTACAAATCCTTATCCATCATCCAGAAAGCAATCGTTTTATAGCCCAATGCTTGATCTTTCTATTCAGCATATGCCACCGGGTTTTACATCCAGCGCCGATTGGTCAATGTATGAACCAGGTTACCATTGTTCCAATCCTCATCCCTCTTGAGTTGATATTCTTTCAAAGAGCATCGAAAGTATTCAAGTAATGTAAATTTTAAAAGTCCGTGTAAACAAATCTTAGGTAAACAAGCACACCGAACTGTCAGAAAAGTGAGGTTATACATTTTCATACAATGCTCTATATTTTTGACAGGTATTACTTACTGTAATGGAACTTGAAACCGAATAATAAATGATTGTTCCATTCGAAAGCGATAACCTTGTTGTCCTCATGTTTGCAGCTATCATACGCTGGTAGGCATTCTGACCAATGGAAACGTTCTTCGATATGGGCATTGAACGATCAAAATCATTTCAACAACTTATCATCGACCGAATTCGTTACCTATAAAGTTCAGGTAAACTTCACCACCTAAAAATGAATGAATCATTTCAGCATCAGTGATGCCAGGTCTATTTAAACAATAGCCTGCAGCAAAAATATAAAAGTCTGCAGATTGCTACAAAAATCTTCAATAAATGCGACGTAGAAATGTAGTATGTATATAATTTAAATGATCAAAAATGTTGAAGGCTGGTGTATAAATTGGCTGGCATAGGCTTTGTTCTGCTAAATATTTGTAATCTGCAAAAGATCTGCAAAAGAAAACGCAAAATCTACAGATTTACTAATATATATGCAGATCTGACATCCTTTTAGTATTCCCCACAGGAAATTCATCCAAATGGTGTAAAAATACGGGGAAACAAGGCAAGATAGGTATTCAGAATATGGGGTTAAATGAGCAGCTTGCACTATTTTTGATTTTTTCAATAGTTAGAGGTACCAAATCATCGCGGCAATAGGAAGTAACGAATTGGGGATAAAAAAGGAAGCATCCTATCATATAAAATTTTTTGACGAGAAAGGTCTATTATTGGTTATATAGTAGATCACATTTATTGTGGTGTTCTCCACTTTAATGTTATATGAAATTCACAAAATTTTACTATATTCATTGTGTCATAATCTTCGTTGCAACCAACATGTACACTTTATGTTTTGTAATCAGTATAATAATTATATTTATTCAATTGTTATTTTCATTATTTTAATTACATTGTATTTATTAGAGGTTTTGTTAATTTCTCTTTTCCTAACTAGGTATGTACGCAATATTCATTATTTTTCTTGATATTGAGTTATACGTTTACTATATGTACTATATTATATCATATATACTAAATTTAATGCACTAAATATTATTGAATAATGGGAGGGTTCTGGGAGCACCAGGGTATCATATGAATTGAGGACTGGACGAAGGAACGTGGATAGCCAGCCTAAGTCACTTGAAGAAAACTTGTTTTCTTCAGAAGGTCTGATATGAGTGTGACGCACCCTTCTCAAAACAAACCATCAGGTGGGTAAAGCAGGTATAGCGAAATTTTTTATCCTTTGACTGGAGTATTATTGTTGGAAGGAATTCTTACTTCCCTGCGGGTGTTTCTGCTTACGGACCCGCTCAACCTTTTTGATTTCCCTTCATTAACAGCAATAATGTGAAGGTTTCACGACAAATTATTTTGGGGCTACCGTAAGTCTACCCGCATACACTGGAAAAACCATGAGCTGATGGTGGCATCATATCACATCACATTTCCGAACCGGTATCCTTGGTATCCGTTTGCTTTCATTAATAAAAAGGATGGATGGGTAAATTCACACATAACCGGAGTGAAGTAGAATACACTTTAGACTGGTTATAATGGTATTAAAAGCAGATATTTCGTTATTTCTAATGGAAATACCGAAATATCGATACACGTACATCGAAATCTAAAATATTCGAACATATTTATCTATATGGTAATCCTAAAAAGAGCATTAAATGAATGTTATTGTAAATTGAATCATTACACGAAACTGTTAACAAATCACACAAATGAAAACTTTCGTGTCATTCTACGACATGCCGACGATATTGTTCACAAGGGGCTCACTTACTATCCAACGCTCTTGGCAAGCTGATGCTTGTAATAACAAAACTTCAATTCGATTCATTGTCGATAAATGAGGGTACTGAAAAGGGCCTTTTGTTTGGGCAGTATTTGGAATTTAGTTGGAGCTAGTGTTTTGTGCCATCTGAGACGGCGTGCTTGGTGAACTTTTCTGACAGCTACAAACGGACGGCCGCTTCTTATTGTATTCTTTAACAATGTTCGGAAACATTTGGATCGACGTATATGGTACGACGATACAAACAAACTGATATTGAGCAGCAGCATGCTAAGTTTTTATACCTGACTACAGCACAATGTAAGCTCGTCCTTTTTTGTGTTGTCCTCAATATGTGTTCTTCGTAGCTCCTCTTCTTCGTTGGTCGATACACAAGCAAATTGTGTTGAACGCATCGGAGTGCCGTTTACTTAGTAGCTGTAATGGAATACCTTTCTGTTAAAGTATTGAAATTGCAAGGAAATTCCCGTGACAACAAAAAGACGAATTATCCCACGTCTTCACCAGCTGGCGATTCGTAACATCGAAAAGTTGAACAAACAAGTGACCATTGCTCAAGGTGGTGTGTTGCAAAACATCCAATCAGTAGTGCTGCCCAAGAAGACCGAAAAGAAAGCATAAATCGAACGCTGAAACTCGCAAATGAAATGCATATTGCTGTAAAAACTGTCCTTTTCAGGACGATCACACATTTTTGATTATGAATAAAACTGATATTGCGAATCTGAATGGGCCAATAGACGAACTGCATTTCTATCGAGCAAATTTACCCGTCGAAAAACCATTTCCCGACAGGAAATTCTGTGCTGGAACAGCAATTTCTTTGCGATTTTATCGTCTTTTGCACATACATAGTTTATTTGGAGTATTTTTGGAATTAGTTGTCAATTTGCAACATTCTTTGAAAATATTGTCGAACTTTTATAAATGAAGGCACGAAAACGAGCGATTGACCGTCGTCCTACTACCAGCATCAGAGAAGTAGCAGATCAGCATTTTTCGCTACATGGACCGTACCAAACAGCTCCGTAAGTCCACCGGAGGAAAGCCTCCCCGCAAGCAGTAAGCAACGAAGGCCGTGTAAAAGTGCCCCAGTCACGGTTGGCGTTAAGAAGCCTCATCGCTACCGAACAGAAACTGTCGCCCTGCGAGAAATTCACAGCTATCAGAAATCGAGCAGGCCGAAATTGTGACCCAAAATAAACCACAAACCAACAAGTTCTTTTCAGGACCAGCCACTTATATTCCAGTAAGGGGCCATGCATAAATGACGTAGCATTTTGGGGAGTAGTGGGGGTATATCAAATTTGTGACGAATTGTGACGAGGGGGAGGGTAGGGTCAGAAGTTGTGTGACGTAGCATTAAGTTTAAAACCCATTGTTTGGAGAAAACAATTTAATGATCCTCCATTCCCAAGAGAAATGAATTTAAATTCAAACAAGTTACTTTTGATGCGGTTTTTCATAAGGTAAATTTTACGATTCGCGGAGTTACAAGTTCGCAAAAATACGAAAAGATTTTGTATGCGGATTTAACTTGCTACATTATTTAGTTAATGTTGCTAACTAGACATAGTTTGGAAGCTGAATTAAATTTTCGAAAGACCTATCCCCTCCCACTTGACTATAAAACTCAAAATTCACGAAGCCACTATTAATCAAAATACGTTATGTACCCATGAGGGGCAAACGCCTACGTGCAAGTATTGTAATCAGACAGCGCAAATATCCAAGCCGTACTGCTTCCCAAGAAGACCGAAAAGAAAGCATAAATCGAACGCTGAGACTTACTAAAGAAATGCTCTTGAAAAAAAACCCGGTATTTTCAGGACGACCACATATTTTTTGATAATGAACAAAATTGAAATTGTGTTTCCAATACGGAGATTATCGAACACTCAGGGTAAAGAGAGTAATGTAATACGGCACCTTGGTAAAATGTTTGAGAATTGAAACCTTTTTTGAATGCGCCTAGTAAAAAAAATTTTTCACTTCACTTCAGTTTGTTTCTGACCATATTTGCAATTTGCGTACTGAAATAAATCATAATTTGGGGTTTAACCCAAATTGCTTTCCAGAGAGAAAAAGTCCATGAAACAGAAAATGCAAACTTATTCTTTCAAATGATTTTGGTGGCCCTGAAAAGGGCATTTTTTATAATGATACAAGTGAGTTCTACCTTTTCAACTTCTAAATCCACACAAAGTGCGTCCCTGCCGCTTTAGAGTATAGACGACATTCATTGCGGTTTTGCGCTTGGCGTGTTCAGTTTAGGTCACGGCATCTCGGATGACATTTTTCTGCACACCATCAGCAATCGTAGATTAAATCGGAGATGCATTTTACACCACCACGACGAGCCAGACGCCGAATGGCGGATTTGGTGATTCCCTGGATTTTATCACGAAGAACCTTGCGATGACGCTTGGTACGGGAACGCAAACATGATACCGCTTATTGTACCGTGTTTCTCGTGTGGTAAGCGAGCACCCACTGATACAAAACAAGCTCGCGTGACCTGTATATATAACAGTCCCGTATGTAATGAAACGCTTACATACTCCTTTTTGACGGCTTTGCGTGAGATATGCTTGCAAATTGCGCATTTTCCGCGCTGTTTTTGAAGGATTTTCTAAAAATCCTTGTTTTGGTTTATTTATAGCAGTCGTACTAATTCCGAAATTTAATACGAAATACGTGCACGAATTTCCGATCAGATAGCGCAAAAATATTGCGATTTCGATCAGTAGAACGGAAGATATTGGCATTTCAAACCTGGGAAAATTTCTCAACAGAAATTTTTGAAACGGGACCCCCTATCGAAACGTTAGAAGTATTCTACTTCAAAAAACCTGTTTTAATCCACCTAGAGGTGCAATTGTGCCTTTCTCATTTCTCCAAACTTTGATTTAATAGCTGGTTCGTACAATATAACATTATGGAAATGTCTATATATATATATATATATATATATATATATATATATATATATATATATATATATATATATATATATATATATATATATATATATATATATATATATATATATATATATATATATATATATATATATATATATATATATATATAAGAGCACCTTTTGCATTCATCGCGTTATCGGTTTGAATCGGAGTTTTCTATGTGATCGCACTCCACAACCCGTAACTCCGGAGCCGGAAGTCGGATGGAGATGGAATTTAATATCAGTTTCCGGGGACGCAACACCTTTCATTTGAGACTAAGTTGATCAAATCGGTCTAGCCATTTTCGAGAAACCAATATAACCGTTATTCTGAATTTGGATGCTTCCGGATCCGTCGATGGTGGCCAGTGTGGCCAAAGAGACTTTGAATGACTGTTGGTGACCTAGATCTATAAATTCGACAATTGTGTTTGCATTTTGGAAAAAAATTCACCTTTTTACATTCATCGCAGAATTCGTTAGAATCGGGATTTGCTGCGTAATCGTACGTATCACCCTGTAAATCGGGAATTAGAACTCGGATCCACACAAAATTCAATAGCATCTGATGGAGTTTTCATTTAAAATCAAGGTGCGGCGACGCAATACTCAACTGCATATTTTGCCTTCCATTTGAGACTTGGTTTGAGAAAATCGGTTCAGTCATCACCGAAGAACCGAAGTGACTTTAATTTTGGAATATGCCCGGAATTCCGGACTTCCGGAATCGTCGATAGTGGACAATATATTCAAAGAATGTTTGATTGGCAATCAGGGATCTAGATCTGCGATTAGAAGTAATTTGGTGACCATTTCAATAGTTTTTAGCCTCTGAGGTATTACGATTGTACCGATTTATATGGGAAATTCCAGTGTATCCTTACTAACACCCCTGTAACTCCGGAAGCAAGAGTCAGAACCGAATGAAATTCAGCAGCAGTCAATGGTATTACTGTATCTTTCATTTGAAATCAAGTTTGTGAAAATCGGTAGAGAACTCGTTGGGGAATGCGTGTGATATTAGCTACAGAGTAATGCTACATCAATTTTAATATGTTTTACATCATTTGAACATCATGGTGGTACCAGTTTATATGGGAATTTGCTGTGTGACCGCACTCTTCAACCCATAACTCCGGAACCGGAAGTCGGATCAACTAAAAATTCAATAGCAGCTTATGGGAGCGTTATACTAAGTTTGCGAAAATCGGTTCAGCCATCTCTGAGAAAATTGTGTGAGTTTAAATGACACACACACACATACATACATACACACAGACATTTACCGATCTCGACGAACTGAATCGAATGGTGTATGAAACTCGGCCCTCCGGGCCTCGGTTAAAAAGTCGATTTTTACAGTGATTGCATAGCCTTTCTTTATATGAGAAAGGCAAAAAATTGAACCTACAAAATAACAGTCGAATAATCTTTCAATACAACATGCTGCAGGATGGGTGTTTCGGATAAGATCGCGATATTTTTGTTTTGTGCAAAGGAAATAGTTCGTCTGGACAATATGCGGTAAATATTCAAATTTTTAATAATTGGAACTAGACCTGCGCCGCCGCGCCACGCCGCCTCCGCCAGTAAATTTTAACAAACGCCGAAAGGTAGACCGACGGCGCGCCGTCGACGCCTTTTTCTCACGCCGACAATTCGCGAACTCGAAAATGGTTGACTAATAAGTTACAATTCACCATTCGTGCGCGTGGAATGGTCCACAAATTCAAAAAAAAAAAACACTTCCACTTTCAAGATGTAGTTAATGAAATTTACGATTATGTGCCTGATACTAATCTTTGCATGTAATCAATTTCACTGGAACGTAGTTTATTATTCATCGATTTTTTAACCGATTCATGACACCCAAGCTCGGGTACTAGACACGATTCACCAGTCGAGCTCGTGAAACTATTCATGATATAGTTCATGAAGTAATTATTTTCCACATAATCTTAATATACTTACGCAAACAATTACAAGGAACGCAGGCTATTATTAATGGATTATTCGCTCTGCTCTTTGGTTTTGAAATTTCTATGTGAGCTATTGTGTACAACTGCTAGCAACCAGTCTCATAGGCGCGAGCAATTTGAACCTACAGAATAACAGTCGAATAATCTTTCAATACAACATGCTGCAGGATGGGTGTTTTTGATAAGATCGCGATATTTTAGTTTTGCGCAAAGGAAATAGTTCGTCTGGACAATATGCGGTAAGTATTAAAATTTTTAATAATTGGAACTAGACCTGCGCCGCCGCGCCACGCCGCCGCCGCCGGTAAATTTTAACAAACGCCGAAAGGTAGACCGACGGCGCGCCGTCGACGCCTTTTTCTCACGCCGACAATTCGCGAAATCGAAAATGGTTGACTAATAATTTTATCCACAAATATAGGAACATTGTTTATGGTCCGAATATACGACATTAACTGTTTCATGATTTATCACATATTGATTTTTATTGTTTGTGCATTAGATCACAAAATTAACAAAGTCTTGATATTTTCTCGAAAATCACTACACGACACTCGGAATATAATTCATGGATCCATTTTTGTTTCGTCGACTGGTTATAGTTGCCAGCATATAAGTTACAATTCACCATTCGTGCGCGTGGAATGGTCCACAAATTCAAAAAAAAAAACACTTCCACTTTCAAGATATAGTTAATGAAATTTACGATTATGTGCCTGATACTAATCTTTGCATGTAATCAATTTCACTGGAACGTAGTTTATTATTCATCGATTTTTTAACCGATTCATGACACCCGAGCTCGTGTACTAGACACGATTCACCAGACGAGCTCGTGAAACTGTTCATGATATAGTTCATGAAGTAATTATTTTCCACATAATCTTAATATACCTACGCAAGCAATTACAAGGAACGCAGGCTATTATTAATGGATTATTCGCTCTGCTCTTTGGTTTTGAAATTTCTATGTGAGCTATTGTGTACAACTGCTAGCAACCAGTCTCATTGAGATATCTGACGTTTAAAATACGCACACCGAGATCTCGCATTTTTATACTACCGTCCTCCCCTTAAGCCCACGAGCGGTTTGTTTTCCTCCTAATTCGCAGTGCAAATAATTTGTTTTCCTCCCAATTTAAACGTCAAAACGACACAATACTAACGCAGCGGGATAAGTCTATTAGGCAATCCATGAGACGTTTCTGATCAGCTGATTATTTCTTGTTTACTTATTCTGACGTTACTCCGAGGGGTGCGACGTCCGACAATATCGTTGACTCGATCCAACATCAAACGAATCGGACTAACAAAGTTATTTGTCAGACGAGTTTTTCTGTTCGCAGGAGTAGACTTGTTGACAGAACCCACCGCTGAATTGTCAAACAAACGTCTAATGGATTGCCTAATAGGCGCGAGCACTAGATACAAGGAAACTACTAGGACCTGTAACCCTGTTATTCTTTTGAATGAAACTGCGCTGAGCACCAAAAATACATTACCTAGCCACAATTCATGTCCGTGAAATAATTAATTCGGATTCAACCAAACAAAATTTAGTAATTTAGATGAACGTATGCTTCTTAGAATCATTGGCAGCTGCATGATTGTGAACTGAGAGAACTTCTCTTTATGCTTCCCTTGACATATAAAATTCAAAACAAAACCATCAACACTATATTTGTGATGAAATGGGCTTATTTTGCACGCAATTTTCTGTTATAATGAAAATGTTGATAAAAGTCGTTAAACATTTTGAAAGGACATGTATTTAAAATAATTGAAAAACATGTATTTTTTTCATCACTCGGGCGTATTGCATGGGATAAGGGGGAGGGGGTAGGTAAATGCTACGTTATTTACGAGGGGTAGGTTAGAATTTTGTGACCAAATGCTATGAGGGGGGAGGGAGGGGTCAAAAATCGCCGAAAAAAAGCTACGTCATTTGTGTACGGCCCCTAAGATATATATGAAATTTTTGTTTTCCATTGCCTTACAACCTCCCACCCCCCTTTCCACCCGGCTTGAATTACTATTAATCTTGATGATGCTGTGCGACGGGGGCACTAGTTTCCATTATAGTGGAAAATTTAGGTTTTTAGCTGTGCTGTTTTCAAGGAAGTTGTAGTTGAATTCAAAATAAAATAGTTTACTTCTATTGTTAGAGGTAGACCTTCCAACGAAAACTAGTCTGGCTCGCTTGGAATCGAATTGTACGGACCAACCACTGCTTTCACAAAATCCGTTATGTTCAGTAATTGTACATTCTACAGAATTAGCCACAACTATTTCCAATCAGCGCAAAAATCGAAGGTTTTCATTCAGTACAACAGCAGATTTTCACATTTAAAAAACAGGCAGCATTCTGGCCGAAAATTTTGAAACGGAGCACCTATATCGAAACGCTAGAAAATGTTCGATTTTTGTAAATTGAATCATTACACTAAACTGTCTACAAATCCCAAAAACATTATGATTTGGTGCCATTCTACGTGAAAGCGACGGTATTGCTCACAAGTGGCTCACTTACCATCCAACGCTCTTGACAAGCCACTTTCTGATGCTTCTAATAACAAAACTTCAATTTCATTCTTTGTCGATAAATCGATGGGGCCTTTTGTTTGGACAGTGTTCGGAATTTACTTGGAGCTGGTGTATATGGTAACAGCTTTGGTGGCATCTGAGACGGCGTGCTTGGTCAACTCTTCTGACAGCAGCAAACAGCACAATGCAGCACAATGTAAGCTCGTCCTTTTTTGTGTTGTTCTCAATATGTGTTCTTCGTAGCTCCTCTTCTTCGTTGGTCGATACACAAGCAAATTGTGTTGAACGCGTCGGAGTGCCGTTTACTTAGTAGCTGTAATAGAATACCTTGCTGCTAAAGTGTTTAAATTGGAAGGAAATGACAACAAAAAGACGAATTATCCCACGTTTTCAGCAGCTGGTGATTCGTAACAACGAAAAGTTGAACAAACTGCTCTCCGGAGTGACAATTGCTCAGGGCGGTGTGTTGCCAAATATCCAAACCGTACTGCTTCCCAAGAAGACCGAAAAGAAAGCATAAATCGAACGCTGAGACTTACCAAAGAAATGCTCTTGAAAAAAAACCCGGTATTTTCAGGACGACCACATATTTTTTGATAATGAACAAAATTGAAATTGTGTTTCCAATACGGAGATTATCGAACACTCAGGGTAAAGAGAGTAATGTAATACAGCACCTTGGTAAAATGTTTGAGAATTGAAACCTTTTTTGAATGCGCTAGTAAAAAATGTTTTTCACTTCACTTCAGTTTGTTTCTGACCATATTTGCAATTTGCGTACTGAAATAAATAATAATTTGGGGTTTAACCTAAATTGCTTTCCAGGGAGAAAAAGTCCATGAAACAGAAAATGCAATCTTATTCTTTGAAATGATTTTGGTGGCCCTGAAAAGGGCCTTTTTGCCTTTCTCATATAGAAAGGTTATGCAATCACTCTGAAAAACGTCAACCTAATCCCGGCCCGGAGGGCCGAGTGTCATATCCCATTCGACTCAGTTCGTCGAGATCGGAAAAAGTCTGCATGTGTGTGTGTATGTATGTATGTGTGTGTATGTGTGTGTGTGTATGTGTGTGTATGTGTGTGTATGTGTGTGTGTGTGTATGTATGTGCGTATGTGTCAAATAATGTCACTCATTTTTCTCAGAGATGGCTAGACCGATTTGCCCAAACTTAGTCTCAAATGAAAGGTGCAACCTTCCCATCGGCTGCTATTGAATTTTGGATCGATCGGAATTCTGGTTCCGGAATTACGGGTTTCAGAGTGCGGCCACACAGAAATTTCTCATATAAACTATAGGAAAAATTAAAAACTGAATTTTTATTTTTGATGCTAAATGTGTTCAAGGTGCATGAAACGTCGAGATTTGATGCAAACTCGAAAAAAAAATTTGACTACGATTCACTTTTTTGGATTTTGGCACATTTTTGCCTTTCTCATATAGAAAGGTTATGCAATCACTCTGAAAAACGTCAACCTAATCCCGGCCAAATTTTTTTTTCGACTCGTTTAGGGTTTCTGGATTTTAACAGGGGCGTAGTTGATGGTTTACGGAGAGGGGTTACACCCCCCCTCTACTGTTCGCGCCCCTCCTTTAAAAATCTCCTTAAATCACCCCTCAGACCACCACCCCAACCAGCCCTGATACCCCTCCCTTTCAACCCCATCATTTTTAAACCACCACTACATTACAAAGCATACCAATTTAAGCTGGGGAGTCGTTCGTTCATGGGACTTTCGCCCTCCTCACATACCCACCCCGCATGACAAAATGAGTTAGCAAGCAGATAACATTAATCTAATGCTGATTAGGCTAATGAAGTATGATATTTTTTTGTTTCAAGTGTTTCACCGTCGACACGTAGCTCATCAAGTTCGTGGCTGGCATGCCATTGTGTATAAGTGCAAAGTGTACTAAGAATGTAATGGACATTTCCACGATTATGTTGAACATAAAAAGTCTCCGTGCCATAGTTTAGAGAAATGAGAAAGGCACAATTGCACCGCTAGGTGGATTAAAACAGGTTTTTATAATGATACAAGTGAGTTCTACCTTTTCAACTTCCAAATCCACACAAAGTGCGTCCCTGCCGCTTTAGAGTATAGACGACATTCATTGCGGTTTTGCGCTTGGCGTGTTCAGTTTAGGTCACGGCATCTCGGATGACATTTTTCTGCACACCATCAGCAATCGTAGATTAAATCGGAGATGCATTTTACAGCACCACGACGAGCCAGACGCCGAATGGCGGATTTGGTGATTCCCTGGATTTTATCACGAAGAACCTTGCGATGACGCTTGGTACGGGAACGCAAACATGTACCGTCCGAACGAGCATGTTTCTCGTGTAGTAAGCGAGCACCCACTGATACAAAACAAGCTCGCGTGAGCTGTATATATAACATTCCCGTATGTAATGAAACGCTTACATGCTCCTTTTTGACGGCTCTGCGTGAGATATGCTTGCAAATTGCGCATTTTCCTCGCTGTTTTCGAAGGATTTTCTAAAAATCCTTGTTTTGGTTTATTTATAGTAGTCGCACTAATTCCGAAATTTAATACGAAATACGTGCACGAATTTCCGATCAGATAGTGCAAAAATATTGCGATTTAGATCAGTAGAACGGAAGATATTCGCATTTCAAAGCTGGGAAAATTTCTCAACTGAAATTTTTGAAACGGGACCCCATATTGAAACGTTAGAAGTATTCTACTTCAAAATTTGAGCCTGCAAAATAACAGTCGAATAATCTTTCAATACAACATGCTACAGGATTGGTGTTTCAGATAAGATCGCGATATTTTTGTTTTGCGCAAAGGAAATAGTTCGTCTGGACAATATGCGGTAAATATTAAAATTTTTAATAATTGGAACTAGACCTGCGCCGCCGCACCACGCCGCCGGTAAATTTTAACAAACGCCGAAAGGCAGACCGACGGCGCGCCGTCGACGCCTTTTTCTCACGACAATTCGCGAACTCGAAAATGGTTGACTAATAATTTTATCCACAAATCTAGGAACATTGTTTATGGTCCGAATATACGACATTAACTGTTTCATGATTTATCACATATTGATTTTTATTGTTTGTGCATTAGATCACAAAATTAACAGTCTTGATATTTTCTCGAAAATCACTACACGACACTCGGAATATAATTCATGGATCCATTTTTGCTTCGTCAACTGGTTATAGTTGCCAGCATATAAGTTACAATTCACCATTCGTGCGCGTGGAATGGTCAACAAATTCAAAAAAACACTTCCACTTTCAAGATATAGTTAATGAAATTTACGATTATTTGCCTGATACTAATCTTTGTACGTAATCAATTTCACTGGAACGTAGTTTATTATTCATCGATTTTTTAACCGATTCATGATACCCGAGCTCGTGTACTAGACACGATTCACCAGACGAGCTCGTGAAACTGTTCATGATATAGTTCATGAAGTAATTATTTTCCACATAATCTTAATATACTCACGCAAACAATTACAAGGAACGCAGGCTATTATTAATGGATTATTCGCTCTGCTCTTTGGTTTTGAAATTTCTATGTGAGCTATTGTTTACAACTGCTAGCAACCAGTCTCATAGGCGCGAGCATTAGATACAAGGAAACTACTAGGACCTGTAACCCTGTTATTCTTTTGAATGAAACTGCGCTGAGCACCAAAAATACATTTCCTAGCCACAATTCATGTCCGTGAAATAATTAAGAAAACTATGAGACACGTGACTCTGTGTAAAAAATCCGACGGTAAGCTCAAAACTAATATATCACGATAACACAACGAGAATTTACGAAAATCGTTGCACGTCGTTCAATTCTTGACATTTTTAGTCAATAAAGTTAGTACAAATCAATGTATCATCAAGTTATGAACTAAAATCATAAAAATATTAAACATATTCAGACACAACCACCTACTAAACATTTGAGTATAATCCCGATCAGAAGGAAATAACACAATTATAACTCATGCTGATATTTTGTTACGAAAAATTTCCTATCAAATTTTGTTATGAAGTAGAAACCGTTAGCTGTTAACATAACAAAAATTCTAACAAAAAATTCACTACGAATATCACATTTATAACAAACGTTGATAGCAATATAACACTATCATAACAACTTGAGATAGCATAGTTGACCCCAACATGGATTGTATTACTTATTGTATAATATGAACGATTTTAGCGTGCACGTCTAAAAATAGAATACGAGAAAAATAAAGCATACGTTATGGCGCTTTTTGTTTTCGAGCAAAAAGTTTCATGCAGCAAAAGCTTTTTATAGCATTGCCAAATGATTGCATACCTGCTGGCTGATTGTTATTGTGAATATAAAGACACAGAGATTATTGTTTGTCGATATTGCCGCTTTGAACCTGGTTATTCTGAGTTTGATGGGGAAGTTTCCTGCATGAACCAACGACGTTGTTTTCGACTGATGTTTAATGTTAGCATAATATTCCACGCATCCGTCGACGGCAAAACGGTTATAGATGCAGAAGACGTTTCCAGAACGCACACATTGAACCTTGCCCAAGCCTAAGTGCTGTTTGTTTTCCTGATGTCATACGCTTTGTTTTTATTCAGTTTTACTCACTAATACAGCTGCCTATATGACGATTGACTGAATAGCTTTATAATATCTTTTCAGACTCGGAAAGAGGGGCTATTTTTAGATTCTAAATAGAGCGCTTTGGCGCTTCTCTTGTACGTTAACGTGTTTGACATGATTTTTAAAAATAATGTCGATGCGACATGGTAACATTGAGCGGATATTTTACGTACATTATTTTACGGAGAATGCGACAAATCTTATTTAGGATTCCGCATAGATTCAAAGCAACAAATGAGTAGTGAGGTTTCCAAATAAGTCTTTTGGGGGATTTGTTATTGGCATTTTTGATATGGGGAAGATTAAACAAACCAGTACAATTATCTCGAACCTAATAAATTGTTAGAAATGCAAATCTTTCACAGAAGTCATATCTATCAACTACGAATATAACAGATATATGATAAATTCGAGAAATTGCTGATGATTCTTCGATGGGACGAATTCTTGAATAGTTCATGTTTTTTCTGTTACGCATTTTTTTCCAAATTTAATTAAATTTTAAGGAGGAAATTAACAATATTTTTGCATTCAAGTTTTAGATATTTCAAGGATTATCTAACACGCATTCAAATAACTTGTCAGTTCAACCATTAAAAATCAAACTTATCTTACGGGGAATGAAAATATATAATACTCAAGTAACCTCACTTTTTATGCGGAGGATAAAATAAAAAAGTCGCGATAGTTTAGATATTCAAATACGCACAAACTAGAAACCCAAGAACTGGACAAGTTTGGAGTGTTCATAAAAAAACCCTCATAAATTGGAGGCTTATCAAGATCCTCAAAATACACTACGAAAATTTTGGAGGTCAGTATAATATATCAGATAGTATTTAGTGACCTGAAAATTCGTTTTCGTAATATGCAGCACCGATTAGAGGAAAATTTATTATATACTCATTTGACTAAGTATCGATTTTGTTGGCTATTTTCGGCAAATTTGAGACTAAGAGAAACGAAAGCAATGAAATTGAAAGACGGATAGGTATTCTAGAGCGAATCAGTTATAAACTTAGAACGGAAAACTAGAACTAGGCAGGCTCATATGGGCATGATCGAAAGGAAATGTGAAGAATTCTTTGCCTTATGCAGAGTAGGAGTTGGGCGTTGCACCCAAGTCTACCGCATGGTCTATGGTAGAACATAACTCATCATCATGTTTTACCGCCGACGCCGGCGGTAAAACATGATGATATCATATTATTAATCCAATGATAGCACCAGAGGATAAAATCTTGATATAAGTTTTCTTGCATTCTTGATCGGTATATCATAAAGATAACACAGAGAGTAATAAATATCAACATGAGATATAAATTTGAATTTCTGTTATGATGTTCTGATCGGGATGCCATCTTTTTTTACGTGAACTAGTTTTGTGAAAACACAAAAATTATTTTCAATACAAGGTTTATTTATCATTGATTGACTAGTGACCTATTTTGAAATTTTTTTCTCGAAGAATAGTTGACCAGAGTGATCTTGACTTTTCGCGATGCTGGTGTACTGATGTGGCGATGCAGAGGGTAAGAATCGCAGAACACAGAAGAGTGAGTGTATAGGCGTATAAGTGGACTGCCTCATGCCAAGACGGAAGGGTCGTAGCGTAGTATGTTGGAACTAAGCTATCGATGCCTCATGGCGTGGCAGAGGAGTGAAAGGGTGAGCATCCAAGTCAGTCTCACATTGCATGTTAAGGGTGAGCATAAAAGTCAGCCTCACAGGATGGTAGAGGCTAGCACAAAAGTCAGCCTAGCAAGGAATGAAAAAGGTGAGCACAAAAGTCAGCCTCGCATGGTATGTCAGAAGTGGGGCCTAAGAAAAATGTCCTACATGGGATGCCAGAGGGAGTGACAAAGGTACAATAGAGTGGCACGATTGAGAGCGAATCAGGTGATAGGGTGAGCACCCAAGTCAGCCTCACATGGATGGGTAGGGCGAGCACAAAAGTAAGCCTAGCAAGGAATGAGTAAGGTGTCAGCCTCGCATGGAACGTAAAAGGTGAGCACAAAAGTCAGCCTCATGTGGGAGTGTTTGAGAGTGAATCAAAGTGTGATTGAGAGAGCACCCAAGTAAGCCTCATACAGGATGTATGATCGCGTGAGTGAGAGTAAATGAGTACATTTAGTACAGCCATCCCCCCAGAAGTAATACCGAGAGGTAGTTCCTGGGAGGAATGATGGCGGAGCCCAATGGAGTTTAGTCGGTATTAATGGCTGGTCACCATTCGAGTCCGACACGCCCCCAGTGCACCCAGTGTGGTAGATTGGACCCTACCGTTAGCACGTGTACTGGGCTAGGACATAAAGGTCTTCTCCATTGTAAAAAAAAAAGAGGGTAAGAGGGTGACTGGCAAACTGCTTGAGAGGATCATCCTCAACAGGCTCACCCCGTACGCGGAAGGTACGGACGGTCTGTCAAGCAACCAGTTTCGCTTTCGGAAGGGTAAGTCCACAGTGGACGCTCTCAACTCAGTGATAAATACTGCCGAGATAGCGATCCAACGAAAAAGGCGAGGTATTCGATACTGTGCGTTAGTGACACTTGACGTGAAGAACGCATTCAACAGCGCAAGCTGGGATGCCATCGCGCTCTCGTTACACCGGCTTAGCCTACCGGTGGGTCTGCACCGGATCCTGGAAAGTTACTTCCAAAACTGCGTACTGCTATACGAGACCGATGCCGGTCAGAAAAGGGTTCCGATCACCGCCGGAGTCCCGCAGGGCTCGATCCTAGGCCCGGTGCTATGGAACCTCATGTATGACGGGGTTCTGAGACTGAAGTTCCCTCCTGGGGTCAAGATCGTCGGCTTTGCCGACGACGTAACCTTGGAGGTCTACGGGGAGTCAATTCCTGAGGTAGAACTAACCGCAGAACACGCGATTAGCACGGTGGAGGAATGGATGAGTGCGAGAGGCCTGGAGCTCGCTCATCATAAGACGGAGGTAGTTATCGTCAACAACCGCAAGTCGGCACAACATGGCTGTTTCCGTCAGTACCTCCACAGGTTCGGGCACGCGGAGGTCCCAGTCTGCCCGGACTACCCAGGTGTAGATGAAACTGCCGAACACATACTGTTCGTATGTCATCGGTTCGACGTCGAAAGAAGAGCAATGCTTGACGTCTGTGGCTGGGACACAACCCCGGATACCCTTATTCAGCGGATGTGTCAAACGGTGGAGAAGTGGAACGCAGTCTCGGCTGCTACCATCCAGATTGCCAGTAGGCTACAGGTAATCTGGCGAACCGAGCAACAGACGGCGGGTACGGCTAACTAGTGATTGGTTAGCTGGAGCGAAAAAGGCCAAGCGCAAAATAAGAGAGTGAATGGTCTGTTCATGCCGAGGTAGGTTGGCGCAGCGAATGGCAACCGCGTAAGGGGTAAACCCAGCAACCCCGAAGCAAGACAGAAGAGTGAGTGCATAGGCGTATAAGTGGACTGCCCGGTATCACAGACAAATAAGACGTAATACGAGATGAATTTTCATCACTCGTGGAAAAAACGGTCGATTTAAATTACAAAAAAGCGCCATATCAGCGAGCGTGGCGTTAGCGAGGAGAATTTGACACAGAGCTAAATGCGTTACTTAATTTCCGCACCCACCCGAAAACGTTACCGTCTTTTTAATATCAGGCAAACCAAAACAAACAAAATGGGCCGAAATTCTTGTCGAAGTGCCCAAGGCGGGAGCTGTCCACAATCATTTCTTAAGTTACAACACGATGCCGATCGGTGACTACATCGAGCATGCTTTGCACTCAAGATAGAAGCAAATCTTACGTTGAAATGCCAGTGTAGTGCCACGTAATCGTATGCCTTATCATCGCGACGATTTTGTGCTTACGAGAAGTAAAAGTAAACGTGAGCCTGGAAAATAAAGTAATGTGTCTACCTTGAAAGGTGCCCTTACACGATCATTAAAAGTGACATTTCTGCGCAGTAATGCGGGATTCTAAAAGAGCGACGGTGAAGAAGACTAAATGGAAACAAAAAACAATGAAACGACAACAAGAATTAATTTCCTCAAACAAAACAACCGTTACCGTTTTAAGCGTTTTTTCCCAAATATAGAACAATAAATAATTATTATGGGTCATTGAAATACAGTCGTTACTCTGCATTCTTCAAATTTGTCCATTGCAATCATTATTTCATGCGAAGTCGTAGTATGCGACATCGACAAGTATTCAATTTCGTTCTTCAAATTTTACAACTGTAAAAATAGTTCTTAATACCTTTCATTTATTATCTTGCATTTGGCAAGCAGGGTGTGCACTTTTGGAGCTTCAATTGACAAAAAACAGATGTCGGTAGTACATCGTATGTCATGATTTTTTTTAGAATTTTCTTCAAGCTGAAACGTCTGTTTGTATGTGCTGCAAAGTCTGTTACAAGAGAAACCGAAAATTTGGAAAGGAATTGTACTGCCAAGAATTTTTTTTAATTAGGCGTCAATATTCGTCACGCCGGCGCGCCGCCGCCGTAGGGTCCAACGGCGTGACGCCGCCAACGCCACCGGCCAAATATGTCGCTTACGCCGCCGCCGAATAAAAATGCATCGGCGCACACCTCTAATTGGAACTATATTACCAAAGTTTTATTTTATTATCAGAAGCGAAAGTGGGTGTCCGACCTTTGACAACATACATCGGTACGCAGAGCGCTACGGTTCGAACTACACTATTGTGAACTGGTAATCGACGGTGATAACCTGTTCATGCAGCTTTTTGTCCGTTCGGGCCTACGGAGGAAATTATGACCACTATTTTCGCGCTGTGGTAGCATTTTTCGAATTGCTTTCCAAGTGAAACGTGCAACCGTTTGTGATTCTGGACAACGGCGATGAAAGAACAAACTAGAAACCGTGTGCGAACGTTTCCTGGGCAGGATAGTTAATACTTCTCTGAACGAGAAAGTCAAAAAAATATAATTTTTTAGAGCTTGTGCTCTTTATTCAAATCTTTACTTAAGACTAACTATAATTCATTTTAAGATTAACTTATATAGTGAACTCCTGTCCTTGATGAATGGTTATCGATGCGGGTGGTCTTCCAGGAACTTATTTAGAAGCTGCATTTCCCACGAACTATTATCTTTATGCGACACTTCTCACGAACTGTTTATCTGCTACGACGGATGTATGGTTTATTTTATGATCCTAATAATGCTGATGCAAAACAGATATCGATGATGGGTGGTCTTGGCTGTTTATCCAAACTGTTCGATTATTTACTTGGCCTTGATATTGAATGATATCTGTTTTATGTCGATGCTGTGCTAACTCCTCCGTCTTCAAAACTCTTTGTCCTCAAAGTGGCATTGCAGTACGGAATGGCGTTGGTGTATTGATAAATGTTTCAATTTCCTTTTTTCTTTCATTCGATAGTTCAGGGGACATTGTTTTTAGAGGCATATTTTCTTCAGATGTTGATGTTTTCAATCCTGCGAATTGAATTTGTTTTTCTTCCTTTGGTGTGAACTTAATGCTGACGTTTGTAGATCGTCTGGAGAAAAATAAGAATAGTGCTATGGCTCCAGCTCCTATCATGGTTACGAATCCGAATGATCCGAAAAGATGAATTTTCCAAGAAAGTGAGTTGTTGACTAGGTGAATCGTGTCTAATTTACGTCGGTGCTCTAGGGTAAGGTTTTTCAGAAATTCTTCCGGTAGTATGTCGAGGGTATTGATTTCGTAAACTTTTAATCCAGTAGTGGGATGATAAGGGATTCCGGAAATAGTTGTTTCAAAGTTGATATAAATTTCTCCATTGATGCGTAGGTCACAGTTTTCGAATTGTATCAAAAATGATCCATTTAGTATTTGATTTAAACTACTGCAGTTTGATGAAACATCCAGTGTTGCGTCGTTGACTAATATAGTACCTGGATTAATTCTTTTAATCAAACCATTTGAGTATACCTTTTCAAAGGTGCAATTGGAATGACTGGATTGTATAAGTAATTTTATGCAATCGGTCGGATGATATAAGTTGAAATCATTGCATATGAAGTTGTTGTTATGTTCTTCACATGGTTGCGATAATTGGTATATATATAACTGTTGTTCCTAATTACGTAGTTGGATTTAAGGTGAATTCTTTTGTTGTCTTTCACTATGGAATCGATGTAATTATATTCGTAAGTTTTTGAAGAATATTGTGCTACTTTTAGTATATACGCGATGTGTGTGTCATTCAATGTCACTTGTGCTGTGGACTGTGACAAAAGTTCTTCAAAGGATGAAATGTATATATCATGGCTTTGCAGAAAGGATACAATGAGTTCGAAGTCTCTCATCGAAAGTATCTTGGGTATTCCATGTTTTGCAAGAAGGATTGCTTCTTCTAGCGTTTCGACTTGGTTTTGTAGCGAATTCAGGTTAGACAAAATAACAAGTTGATTGAATTTTATGGTGTTGTTCCTCATTCTTGCCTTTTCTAGTACGAGTATTTGGTTGGTAATGTCAGTAATGTCTTGAACTCTTTTTCCTATTGCATCATTTATCAATATCTGCTTATTATTGTTTTGGATTAGTGAGTTTAGTGTAGCATTTATGATTCGTAGGTCGCCGGCGTCGGTGCTTCCAGCGATCCATTTCCATCCTCTTCCAATTGAGTCGAGTCTCTTTCGGCGTTTCACCAGTGGTTTTAATTTTAAAAATGTTTCATATAAATTGCGATTCTTAAGTTGTATTAGTTCATAAAGTGGGTTTGGGTAAGGATCTTTTTCTACTTCATCATTGATGCTTGCAATTATATTACCGACTTGAACTATGTCTATAGGATGAAAAATTCGAATGTATCCTGTCTTAATTTTTGCTTGTCCTAATGGGATGATTGCTAATGGATTGTTTGTTAAGTCGTGAAATTGTAGTGATGCTTCCAAGATTGACACGCAGAGGGCGAGTCTGAAAAGTTTGAGAAATTTTGATTTTTACTCGTTAGTATCTTTTCTTAAATTAGTTTTATGTATTTTTCTATTGTTTTGGTCTATGACATATGTGTTATGATTTTCTTTGATTTTGATTGTTTTGTACCTGCTTTTTCTTTTGGATATTTCATTAGATTTTTCATATGCATATTTGTTAGGTTCGTAACTTTTATAATGCTTTTCTATTGTTTTTTCGTCTTTGTCTTTGTGTATCTTTAAAACTTTGTTGTGATCTTTTTCTCTTTGTCTAGGGAATTCTTCTAACGGAAGGTTATCTACAATATTGCCTTGGTAAATATTTCTTGGTGTGTCTTTAATAAATGAATGTATAGAATTGTTGTATCTGTGGGCTGCCATTTGTATTAATGTGTTAACTGAAAAATCTGGATTCAATTGCTTCAAACATCTTGCTATTTCTCTAATAGTGGAGTGACAACGTTCTATTTGGCCATTGGTTTCTGATCTGTTTACTGGTGTCTTAAAAATTTGGATTCCTAAATTTTTTATTTGTTGTTCTATAACATTAGATACAAAAGAGCTTTCATTGTCTATTACTATATGAGCTGGCAGATCCCAATCGTAAAGTAATTGCATTAATACATCCTTTACATCTAGTATTGATTTTGACTTAATGCTTCTGACTTTAAGGAATTTTGAAAATTTGTCAATTGAAGTAATGAAGAGATTTTGAAGGTTGTACACAAATATATCAATGTGAATGATTTCTCCTGGATATGTTGGAACTGGTGTTTTTACTGGAATGAATTTAGGAGGGTTTCTCTCGTATTTTTCGGTTTTGCAAATCTCACATGTTTTTACGTACTGTTGTGTAATCTTTGTTAATTTTGGAAAGTAATACTGTTTTATAAGTTGTAATGAATTCTCTCTAGCATTTCTATGTGCGAAGTTATGATTTTTTTTAATCTCTTCTAGTTGTTCTTCTGGTTCTGATAAATCTTGTACAAGTTTTTGTGAGTACCGAACTTTAAGGACTTTAGGATTGTAATTAGATCTGTAGATTTCCTGTATTGTGCCCATTATTGGTTCATCTGTCATTATTCCGTTCAGAATACCTGGGATTAAATAACTTCTCATTTTTTCCTTCAGGAATTCGACAGTGAATCTTGGCTCTGTGAAAATGTGTCTTTTGTAATTTTCGAAAGGGATATTTAATTCGTGACTAGAGTTTTGACCAATTTTGAAAATAAGTTGATTTCGAAAAACGTTAATTGGAGCTTCGGTTGATGGTATGAATGATGAATCGTCTTCGTCAGATGAATGTTGTGTAGGCGTCAATGAGTTGATTTGGATACGTGAGAGTGCGTCTGCTACTACATTTGCTTTTCCCGGTTTGTAGTGCATCGTATAGTCATGTTCTTCTAGAAATGCTTTCCATCGTTTTAATTTAGCATTATTATTTTTTGGTGATAATGTAAATGTCAAGGGAAGATATGCAATTTTGTTCCGTAAATGAAATTTCTTAATGAGTGTAGTGCCCAAACTACGGCTAGCATTTCTTTTTCGTTTGTTGCGTAATTTTCTTCTGTTTTGGATAATGTGCGTGAAATGAAGGTAATGGGTCTTTCTCCATCGTGAAACTGTTGAGATAAAACTGCTCCGATGGCTTTGTCTGGGGCATCTGTTGTTAATAGAAAAGGGTTTTCGAAATTTGGGAAAGAAAGTACATCTTTGGATGATAGAATGTCTTTCAGAAGTTGGAACGCTTTTCTTGCTTCTACATCTAGTTGTATTGCATGATTTTTGGATTGGATTTTTGAAATCTGGCTATGGCCATCCTCTCCTCTTAAAAATTTTGTTAGGGGTTTTGCTGTTTTAGTATAATCCTTAACAAAACGTCTATAGTATCCTGAAAGGCCGAGAAATGCTCTTAGTTCTTTTAGATTCTTTGGTTCGGGGTATTTTTGGATGCTTTCTACTTTTTTCATGTTGGGTTTCAAACCGTTTTCTGAAACAATAAATCCTAAGAATTCAACTTCTGATCTTAAAAATTCAGATTTATCTGGCTGTATCTTGAAATTCGCCTTACGAAGTGTTTCAAAAAACTTTTTTAAATTTTGTAAATGTTCTTCGAATGTTTTTCCAAATATTATTATGTCATCAATATATACATGACATATTTTTCCAATATGTTCTCGTAGAACATCGTCCATAACTCTTTGAAAAATTGCTGGTGCATTTTTTAATCCAAAGGGCATACGAACAAACTCGTATTTTCCATTGTTGACGGAAAATGCAGTCTTTTCTATGTCCTTCTCGTTCATTGGTATCTGGTGAAATCCAGATGCAAGATCCAATGTAGTGTAATATTTGTGATTGCCAAGGTTTGCTAGAACTGCAGATGTATCAGGGATAGGGTATCTATCACTGATAGTTTTCGAGTTAATTTTCCTGTAGTCAATAACCATTCTATATTTTTTTTCTGCGGATGCGTCAAGTTTTTTTGGTACAATCCAGACAGGGGAATTGTAGGGAGATCGGGATGGTTGAATTATACCATCTTTGAGTAGTTTATCAATTTGTTTTGTGACTTCTGATTTTAAAGCTTGTGGGTACGGATATGATTTACTATATACAGCGTTGTCATCGGTAGTTCTGATTTCAGCTTTTATGCGTGTGGTGAATGGTAGTTTTTCATCGGCTGGCTGAAATAAATCTTGAAAATTTTCTAAAAATTCTTGTAATCGGATTTTTTCTGGTTTTTGTAAATGTTCATCTCTTATAATTATTTTATTTATTTGTTGAAAGTGATGTTGTTGTAGTGGTATTATGTGTTTCCCTGGAAGAATCAATTGATCCTTTGAGGTATCAATGACTGCTTTTAATTCTTTCAATGTGTCGTGTCCTATAACAGCATCGAAAGTCTTTAGCTCTACCATGTGGAAAAAATTTAATTATGTTATCATTATAAGGATAAAAGAACTTACCTTGTGAGTATTTAGTTATTAGGATATCTCCTCCGACTGATGAGACGGAAAAGGGTTTACTTACCGTGTGATAGATTTTTGTAAACCTAGGATGAATATAATTTTTATTTGATCCAGTATCAACTAGAATTTTCAATGGTTTTGTGGGATTACCATAGTATAAGAAGTATGGTAATGTCGAGTTTATTCTAAAAAATTAAACTCTGCTTCAGGTTCATCTGTATTTGTTTCGGTTTCTTGGGATTCTATTAATTGAAGGTATCTTTCCATTGCTTGTTTCCAATCATCTGAAGTGATTTCAACGAGTTCATTTTCATTAGTTGATTCTATTTCTTCTTCGGTAGTTTGTTCTGGATAAGGGGTTTCATTTGTCGCTATGTTAAATAATCTTGGCCTTTTCAAAGGGGGATTTTGTTGGTGCGATGCTTGCGGTCTATTACCATAGTTAATTGGCCTGGTTCGAATTGATTGGTCAACTTCCATCGGCTCTGGTTTTTGGAAGTTATTTCTTGGCGGAATTTGAGGTTTTGGGTTAAAAGCTTGTTGTTGTTGGAAAGGTCTGGGATTGAAAAATTGTGGTTGCGGGAAAGGTTTGGCATTATATATTTGTTGCTGTTGGAAGGGTCGTGCAAACATTTGCTGTTGGTGGAAAGGTTTTGGCTACATGTGTTGGTTTTGCATAAATGATTTTATTGGGATTAGTTGGGGAATTGGTCTTGGAGGTATTCTTGGTGGTATCTTGGGTGTAGTTAAAGGAATCATATTTCTTGGTCCTTGCGGTGTTTCTGGTATTCTTGCTTTGGTCAATTTTTTTCTAAATTCTATGTTTTGGAAGGAAATACAATAGGCGTATGCAGAAGCCAATGAATCAGGTCTATAATTCTTCAAGAATTTTCCGATATCACCATCAAGTCCTCTGACGAAAGCGTCAAGGGCCTTGTCATTAAAGGTTTCAATCATTGCTTTAGAAGCTTCGGGGTGAGTAAATCGTGTGTCACTCTTTATTTGGTTTGCCAATATGGACAATAGTCTATTTATTTCGTCGTAATACTCTTCTAATGATCTGCCTCTCTGTTGGCAGTTCATTAATTGGTAGTCTAAAGTACCAATGTCGCGTTTTTCTCCGTAATATGTTTCAAGCGTTCTCTTAATTAATTTCCAATTGATGTTCACGTTTGATGCTACTAGTGCATCATTCGCTTCACCTCGTATTTTTCTTCTAATGGTTTTGCAAACCATGTGGAATTTATTTTTTTGTTCGAGAGAACTGTTTGCGTGAGGTTTATAAAGGGAGACGAGCCCTTCGGCATCGTTCAACCAAATAGATATTTCATTTGGATCGCCGGTGAAGATAGGTAAATCTTTCATCAAATCTGGAATCTTTTCAAAAGATTCCGGATTTACTGGACCACCAGTGGCGTTTGTCAAATGTAGAGGAGGATCCAAATAATCCTCTTCTTCGGGAACCACTCTTGCAGCTTCTAGTGCCGCAATACGATCCAAAATCTCTTGTACCTGTACCTGGGCCATGTCGATATGGAGATTTTCAAGTTCTCTAATTAAGTTATCAATTGTCGGTGAAGTTAATACTACACTTCTCGCTAAATATTATGTTGTTACTTGTTAGTTCACTTTAGTTAGGTTATCTGTGTTAGTATGTTTTGTTAGTACACTTTTCCTTATACACTATGTTAGTTTTCACTTGTTAATTACTTTTTTGGTTTCACTTTTTTGTTTGGTTCACTTGTATATATATATATATATATATATATATATATATATATATATATATATATATATATATATATATATATATATATATATATATATATATATATATATATATATATATATATATATATATTTATATATATATATATATATATATATATATATATATATATATATATATATATATATATATATATATATATATATATATATATATATATATATATATATATATATATATATATATATATATATATATATATATATATATATATATATATATATATATATATATATATATATATATATATATATATATATATATATATATATATATATATACAGGGTGTTTGGTTCATGGTTAAGAATCTCTCGGGGTGTGATAGACAGCCATATTTGGAGAAAAAAATTGTTCAACACATACCATCAAATCTCAACCGTTACAGAGTTATTGAACTTTTTGTGTAAAATACTTATTTGTCTTAAAATACCTCTAACTTTAAAAGTATACTTTGTATTTTAAATGTTTTAGTTCCATTCGAAAGGTGAGAAAATTTCGCATTGAGTGATGCCCTCACAAGTTTCAGCTAATGAGTTTAAGTAGACTTTTCAAAGTAATTAATTGAAAATTAAACAATTTTTTCGTTCATTTCTTGAAAATCCTAATAGTTAACCTCATCCTTTTAATAATTCAGATTGTTAGTCTTGGTGTGCTGCTTAATTCGTTTTTTGACATGATACACTTACCTTTTCTTATTTTCATGATTTTGGGTTATTCAACATGGATATTTTTATCTCAATGCATCAATAATGCATCTCAGCAAGTTCTACAGTTCTTTCTTTGACTCCATTCAATTATCTCTTTTGGTTTCGACGCAAAATCGTTTTATCATATCGTTTCATATGCAAAAATAACGATTTCGAACCCACTACATTTGTGGCGGGGTTATGCTGTGTTAACTATTAAATAGCAGCAAAATTAAAAGAGATATAGACAAAGTGTCAAATAAAAAGTTATAGAGAACATTAAGGGGCATCAAATGAACAATAGTAACAACAAAATTTGGTTGAATAATAATTACAATAATTAAAAAACTCTCCAAAAACAGAAATTTTGAGTTATTTCGTTAGTAAAAAATCATTTAGTACACTTAACTAAAACATATTTGTACATATACTGATAGGAAATTTTCTCAGCTTTCCAATGATATAAAGCATATTTTTTAGATTAGAGTCTTTTAAGCACTTGCAAGTCGGTTACAGGAAAAGTATAGTAATGAAATTACAAAGAAATGAGAAGAGATAGAAATATGACGTCCAAGAACAAATTATGAATCGTCTAAAAATCCAACTTTTGGATAATAGATATTGCTATAATCATACTTCATTATTTCGAGAAAATTAGCAAAAACCTCCTCAAAAACACTAACTTTTAACTACTTTACAGCTAAAAGGTAATTAAAACTAATTACTTAAAAGATATGAGAACACCATTCAATAGGAAATTTTCTCACCTTTCGAATGGAACTGAAACATTTAAAATACAAAGTATACTTTTAAAGTTAGAGGTATTTTAAGACAAATAAGTTTTTTACACAAAAAGTTCAATAACTCTGTAACGGTTGAGATTTGATGGTATGTGTAGAACAATTTTTTTCTCCAAATATGGCAGTCTATCACCCCCCGAGAGATTCTTAACCATGAACCAAACACCCTGTATATATATATATATATATATATATATATATATATATATATATATATATATATATATATATATATATATATATATATATATATATATATATATATATATATATATATATATATATATATATATATATATATATATATATATATATATATATATATATATATATATATATATATATATATATATATATATATATATATATATATATATATATATATATATATATATATATATATATATATATATATATTTCTTAAGGTTACTTACATGAATAGTCCGAACATCCTGTGGGTATGCCACAAGACTGCGGGATACGTGATGTCCAGTTCCGAAAACTCTTACGTACGGAATAGTGGAACACTTGGAGCGCGCGTTCGGGGTTGTATTGAATCCTATTATCTCCTTTGCTCGACCAATTGCCGGGTGCAATTGAAACGTGGTCGAGGCGGAACCAGCAGTGTGTCTTTCCTTCTTCTCAGCACGTCCTGAAGTCTCCCTTTTGCCAGTAGTGAGTTACTAGCTACTCTGGCTACTTAGGTTCTGGAACAGTACGGCTGCGTTTGCGATCCGGATGGATTTCTCTACAGGTGCAGATGTGGTAACTTCTAACGGTTTCACTATCTGGTGCGTTCTTTTTTTCTTCCAAGTAGTCACCCTACTTTAACGTTGTGATCTACTCGGTGGTTTCACTTTGCACTTTCACTTTTTACTGCAGATTAGTTTCACACTACTGGTCCCTATTCGGGCGCCAGTTAAGACTTCTCTGAACGAGAAAGTCAAAAAAATATAATTTTTTAGAGCTTGTGCTCTTTATTCAAATTTTTACTTAAGACTAACTACAATTCATTTTAAGATTAACTTATATAGGGAACTCCTGTCCTTGATGAATGGTTATCGATGCGGGTGGTCTTCCAGGAACTGTTTATTTAGAAGCTGCATTTCCCACGAACTATTATCTTTATGCGACACTTCTCACGAACTGTTTATCTGCTACGACGGATGTATGGTTTATTTTATGATCCTAATAATGCTGATGCAAAACAGATATCGATGATGGGTGGTCTTGGCTGTTTTTCCAAACTGTTCGATTATTTACTTGGCCTTGATATTGAATGATATCTGTTTTATGTCGATGCAGTGCTAACTGGATACCTAACGGTGATCAGGCCCGATGAGAGGGGGGGTCAGCCGGGGCAATTGCCCTGGGGCCCGGGTCGCGTTTGGGGGCCCGAATTTTTATCCGGAAGATGGGTGAAAACGTCTGGTATTCATAGAAGAGCAAGAAAAATAAGAATTGTAATTTCTTTGTAATTATTCACCCTATTAAATTGTCATATGATGAAAGCGGAGAAAAATTTGAAAGACATTTTAATCTAATAACTTGAGAATTCGAAATTGTGGATACCAGAGCTTTATTTTATATTTAACTTTTTTCCTTTTTTATTTCGACTATGTTAGTCACACTTTCTTTTTACATTTTAACGACATTCAATTAGCTAGAGATTACTGGGTAGGGAAATTTATGAAAATTAGAGCCATAGTACTCAAGTGAGAGCAAGGATGTGAAGTAGACAGATCGGAAAACTAGAAGTGGCAGGGTCATTAGAACAGGCTTAATATCGTACGGGCTTAATCTTTATCTTCTGTTAATGAGGGTCGAGCTTAGGCAGTATAACTACGAATCACCCGAGTTCACTAACATGTGTCCTGGTATGGATAGACGTGTCCATCTTTACCTTGACAACCGACGATATATTTAACATTTGTTAAAACAAACGTTCTTAGAGGAGTTGTCTACTTTATGTACTAGGTCAACAAAACCGAGTTTTTTGTTTGAATTGGCAGAATACTTTACAAAACGTTCAGAAGCCAATTCAATGTATTTTCGAAGAGAACAGCGCCAAACAGAAATGCAAGCACACGGACGTATCCGTCCTCTTCTGCGTTCGTTTCTTTACTGGTAGAACCGGTTGTTGGATTGCAGACACTGGGAGTATTTTATTGAGTGAATATTTGTTTCTGTAAGATCCACAAATCTTGGTTTTGAAGCTTTTTGTGGTTTGGGATAAGATAACGATGTGCTGTTAGCGGTAAGCGGACTTTTCTTAGCTACTTCTGTACAATGTTTTAGGTGGTGCAGTGTTTTTTGGAGAATTTGCGCATAGGAATCTGCCCTGGGTGCATAACCGGTGTTGTCTGATGAGATGTTCCATGTTCGGTTAATATGCATAAAATGGTTTTGTAAAAAGGAATTAGTTTGTTCACAAGCATTCTCACCACAGGAAAAGGATTAGAATTACCCTGGAAAATGTTCCTCAATGTTATTAAATCCATTTCTCCGTACCTTGATATAAACTTTTTTTTTATCGCCATGTCAGGAGTGGGCAGAGATAAATCGTGTAAGCGCACCTGTTTAGAGCCGTTTTCTATATATATACGGGGATGCTTTAGTTAACGTTGCCGCATTCGTTGGCGTGTTGTATGTTGTTTCGCGTAACGAATGACTGTGATTAATGTTTTATATGGTGCAATTGTAGGATATTAGCTCCTGCCACATTGAGCACCTTTTTCACTTTTAGTAATTGTTTCACTTCTCGAATAGCTGGTCTCAAAGAACATTTCCAAAAAAACAATAGCAACACAATTTATCCACAGTGGGGCTAGTTTTTGCAGGGGATCTATGGCGGAACGATTTTAGCTTGGACTCCGGGAGGGATGAGAAGGTAGACTGACCTTAATTAACCGGTAATTGAAATAAATTTTTATTTGTGTATTTGTATTTTTATAGCACGTTAAAATAATTTTTCGCCAAAAATGCTTTGTGTTAAGATGGAACACTAATTTTGGGCGTCGCTAGAGATGTTTGTGATATCCATAAGAAGCCAATTGCTATGTGCCAAATAAGGAAATCAAATCAGTTCAATTCAGTCACCAGTACTAGCAGTCGTTTGCCCGCTGTACTCGCAGTTGTTTTATTTGCGTTTAATTCCTTATTACTGCGTTCTGTGTCATTTTTTGTCTATTACTGCATATTCCAACAGCGTATTAAAACCGACTTCTACATTAAAACGTCACGTTCCTTTCCAAAAAAACCTTCATAAAAGCTATGATTAGAAAATTTTCTCGGTTGTTCTATATTTTTAATCCTACAACGGTTTTGTGGGGTACATTTGTACCCCAGAGCTATTTGCAATCCCTGTTATTCCGTTACGGTTTATTTTAACTGCAAGCAAACTTTATCATAAATCAATTTGATTATTAAACTTCCATTAAAGCTGGTGCAACCTATTTGTTTCACTTAAATAACCTAACAGTGCCTGCTTAAAATTTGTCTGGGGTACAAATGTACCCCACAAAACCGTTTACGTTAGTGTTGTATCATGTGTATATAATTCGGAAAATTTATTATATCTTTTTTATAAGCAAAATATCGATACATAGTAACTTGCGTGAAATTGTATAGGCTTCAACACTGCTGAACAATTAAATCTGTTATTTTATTTAATAATGCTACTATAGCAAAGTAACTAGAAAAGGCGCTTGGATCGTAATCGTATTTTTTGGTTTTGATGTCAAAATATGATTTGTATATAATATGTACTACGCACCACTCAATTCCTCATCTTCTGTAGCCCAAGTTCTGGAACGTACAATGCACTGGTCTGTTCCTTCATCGCCTATTTTAACTTCGTTACTGCATATTGCTGTATATTTACTATTTGTATTGTATTTGTATTTGGTGTTCAAACAAGCATCGGAATAAATGCACTTTTTGGTCGGTTTTTGAATTATTTACTATTTGTTCAAAAGGCAATTTAATAATATTTACAACACCGTATAGCTAGTAAAAATCGGTTAGAAGCTTCCGAAGTTATAGCAATATTAAGGTTAAAAAGGGATGTTGACGTATTTTTAGGACAAATTGTATAAAAATGAAAATGTGCATAAAAAATTTGCAAAGCACGATTATTTTTGAAAAGGCTGCTTTGATTGGCTTATTTTTGAATAAAACTATCTAATTTAATTATAAATTCAATAAAAACTAGGCATATTAGAGCGGTTTTAATTCTGGGGTACGAATGTACCCACAAAACCGTTTACGTATAGAAAAAGTTACAAAACCGTTGTAGGGTTAAACGAGAATTACGAGCTGAATTTGCTACCTTATTCTTGCTAACAACAAAAGCTAAAAACTGCTCCACCGCTACCAACAGATAAATCTACCCGTGTATCATTTTGTCTAAACCACAGAAGCAAAATATCGTAGGGGAGCCCGGTGCTAGTTGGCGGTTGAGGTAAGTTGGCGGAATCCCTTTTTCTCTGTTTCAATTAGACATATAGCGCTGGCTTTTCTTGTGTACCTCAAGTTAGGTAAAACCAGTTATCCAATGTGTTTTTGTTGCAAAACGATTTGTTTGGTGGAAGTTGTGGGTGATATTGTGTTTTCGAGTATACCACGTAAATGTTCTAAATTTTAAATGCTTTGCGTTATTTAGAGTGATTTTAAATCTATTTCCCGAATGATTATATTTTTCGATAGCGCGTGAAAAGAGCATCCGTATAGATATTACATCTATCCACAAACAAAAGTAATTTTTTAAATAATTTTTATTAAAATATGCGGTTGAGGCAAGTTGGCGGTGCTGCACGTGGGATAAGTTGGCGGTACTATTTACAGTGCAATAAAATCATGAAATATTTTTATTTCTGGAATTCACTCCAAAGTAAGAAAATCTTTTTCTTGTGTATCTCGCCAATGTAGGAGACATTTATTCCGGCCAATTGCATAAAAAATTTCGAAAATTTTCTTTTGTATAGGGAGTACGCGTCAAAGTCAAAATTGCGGGGTATTGAAACTGAAATATAATAGCAAATGTCGGTTAATATACAGTTTTCTCGAAAAGACATTCAGCACGTTCCAAAAGGACCCTTGAAGTAATTGAATCTCCATTTGATTGCTTAGTTTTTGGCGTATACCCACATACCGCCAACTTACCCCGGGGCCGGGGTAAGTTAGCGGGTTTTCCGCGTCACATATTTTTGTCTCTAAAAATGGAGACAATGCATCAAACACTTTAAAAAAATCGGCGATAAAAATTGAAACCAAAAAACCCCGCCAACTAGCCCCAGTCTCCCCTACTTCAACCTACTGTGTCGAACGTGAATAAAAATGAATGACGATCAAAGCGGAAAATGGCCGTACTGTGGTCAAACTGTATTCCTGTTTACTTTTCGAGGTGTCCCTTAAAATCACCTGTTGGAGAAGTTAAAAATATCAAATTTGCAAATGGAGGTAAAGATGATCAATGTCTATACCTTACAATTTCATAGTTGGACATAGTGTACTGATTATTTTTCAGACTAATAATCAAGTAGAAGCGTTTATTGCGCAAAATTAAATATATCATTGAATGTGGCAACATGAAGTCAGTACCTCTGTATATATAAAGGCGATGACACAAACGTGTTGCGAATACACGGATTATCTCCATATACCTCTAATAAGGTTGTTAACCATTGTGTACATTTTAAACAGGGCAAAAGAGTACCCGGGAACCCGCTAATTGAAAAACTCGTAACCATAGCAATTTTAGCAACAGCAGCATAGTTTGATATATGAATGAATATATACAAGTCCTCTAATCAAGATTCAAATAAGTAAGTTGAGAAGGGCCCGTCAGTAACACCAGCCTTGGGGCCCGCCGCCGCTCTCGACGGCCCTGACGGTGATACATAAGATCTATCGAAAAGTTATAGAGAATGATCAGCATTATGCGATAGAGTTGGTGGGTCGTAGGAACAAACGTAAGTATTGATTTTTAGTTAAACGGGGTGAAGATGCGATCCAAATTGATCTTATTAAAGAGTCGTACTGCTACCTGGACTGCAATTTGCACACAATCGAAAATTTGATCGGTCTTAGTGAACACCTCAAATGGGGATGCGGCCATTGATTGCCGCCGTGCTTGGTAATGATTACATCGAAAAGCGCGTTCTAACCAGGTTCTACACTTCAATGAGGGTGGGTAAAATTAGCCGAAAAGTTGCCCCACAACGATGGATTGAGGCGATACTGCAGTAGCTACCAAGGATGCAAAATGCCTACCTTTTCTGCGGCTGTAATTTTTCTGCCTACATTCTCATTTCTCTTTCGACGCTGCTGTCGCTCGCTAGTGCAGGACGCCCAGCGCTGTACGGCAGTTCGTAAGCAAAGCAGTAACACGACAAAAAATACTGCCTCCAGCACATCCACCAGACGCGAGGAGCGGTACAGCTTCTCTTTCCTTATTTTACACTTTTTAATATTTTTAATCTATTCAATATTTTTAATCACAAACGACGACAATGAATGCGGTTCGTTTACGCCACGACGGGCATTAACGCTTTCGTGTGAGGGCCTCTCCCTTTGAATATGCAGAGAAAAGTGTACAAAGCGAGAGAACAAACTTTACTACGCCACACTCTCACCGAGCAGTCGGAGTACAACAGCAAAACAAAAATGTATTCTACTGCTGTACGGGAAATTGTACTCGGTTTAGCTACCGTTCTGGCAAGAGCTGTAGTGATGCGTCGCTGTAGCGGGCTGTACGGCTTGTGCAAATGTAAATATACCGAAAAAAATGTAATTTACCGGTACTTTTGGCATCCCTGGTAGCTACAGCATCATTCGCTAAAGTCAGCCACTAGAGCCGTACTCAGTCATGTGCGGGAGAAGAGTCGTGAAGGTTTGACACGACAGCTTCGAGGTGCGATGTACGGGTATAACTGCAAGAAATGCAGCTCATATGAATACTTTGGATTCGAGGAGCAACAGGAGGAGATAGCCGATTGTGTTTCTGAGAAGTTAATGGAGTACCTGGAAACGCCCGAGGCAGATAATCTTCTGAAGAGTACTGTGATCGATGAGATAAATTCTAACAACGACGAGGAAAAGTCTGTAAGTGGTGTGATGCGAACTTTGCTAACTGCAGTATTTTAGTTTTACTAATTTTCTTCAGGACAGGGTAGATGAAAAATCAACCGAAGAGGAAAAAGAAGAAAATGAAACTGAAGTTGATCAGCTCTACTTCCTTCAAATGGGACCCTTGGTTACCGGAAATTTATCTTGTAGCTCTGACTCCACTTTCGTGATGCACCTTTACTATTCTTGTCAGTACATATACAGTGTTTGTTTCATGGTTAAGAATCTCTCGGGGGGTGATAGACTGTCACAATTGAAGAAAAAATTGTTCTACACATACCATCAAATCTCAACCGTTACAGAGTTATTGAACTTTTTGTGTAAAAAACTTATTTGTCTTAAAACACCTCTACCTTTAAAAGTATACTTTGTGTTTTAAATCTTTCAGTTCCATTCGAAAGGTGAGAAAATTTTCCATTGAATGGTATTCTCATATCTTTCAGTTAATTAGTTTTAATTACCTTTTAGTTGTAACGTAGTTCAAAGTTGGTGTTTTTGATGAGGTTTTTGATAATTTTCTCAAAATAATAAATTATGATTATAGCAATATCTATTATCCAAAAGATGGGTTTGAGGACGATTTATAATTTGTTCTACAACATGATATTCCTATCTCTTCTCGTTTTCTTGTAATTTCACTTCTAAACTTTTCCTGTAATTGACTTGCAAGTTGTAACGAGTACATTATTGTAAATATGTAAATGTATATAGTCCTGTAGTTATAATTTAACTTAGTTTTGTTTAATATTATTAATATTTAATTTTCGTTATTCATGTTTACCGCGTTTATAAAATCGAGCTGCTACGGTAGCGCGAGAGAGACTTCTTTAAAATAGACTTGCTATAATCCACTTGAGTTACCACCGTTCTTCGCACGCGCCAATTTGTAGTTTGCTTTGCCTAGCGTCGCTACCGATGGGAGTGTAATTTGGCTACCGAAAGAGGCTATCGACCTTATCAAGAGTTCACGAACCCTTGCATCCTTCGGTGAAGAGTCTGTTTCACTCTGATGGCTGGCAAGAGACAGGCTGGCACACTTGAAGCCACCCGTAGAAATGAGATGCTGTTATGCAGCTGGGGAAACTCGGGACTGTTAATGCGAATTCGAGAATGTCGCTATTGTCCACTTCGTGGAAAATACGTCAGATCCGCTAACGAAGACCTTCAAACCGCGGTTAATCTGAGGATTCTCAAAGCCCAATAAACCACTTTGAACTAATCAGTGGAAGAGGCAAGAGTGGTTCGTCATTTGTTCGCGCCGTGATGTGTTCAGCGTGGTAATTAAATTCGGCCTTAAAGTTTCACCAAGTTCAATAATCAGTTTCCCTTCCCTAACAGAATAGCAATTGATAGTGCAACCCAATTAGCTTGGCGATTCTTGTGTACGCGCCGAAGAAGATTTTAAGGTAAACCCGTAGTTTTGGTTACCAAAAAAATGTGCTTGTGCTTATTTGTTCCCGTGCAACGGCAATCTATTTCACAGGTTCGTGGCAGCCGTCGAACGTCCAAAGCATCACATCTCCTCGTTGGTAACCACTCTTGACCCCACGGTTCGTCTCAAGGTTATTCCCGGTGGTACACGTGGCCGGAAGAAGGCAGCATCCGTCAAACCGCGCCTTGGCAGGACCATTCGACTACCGAAACGCAGTACCAGCACACCCAGTACATTTTCCGGTGACGACCGGGAGATTTAACGGCACTACCCCGCCAGCAGTCCACGAATCGGCGGTGAAGATTATCGTCGTACACTAGGCGCGATCAGGAGTGATCGCACGTCGCATCAGCAGCAGCAGCAGTAGAAGGAATCGCCGTCTCCCGCCCAAAATCGTCACGTAAAACCTAGGTCGTGAGTAGAATGTTTTTATGTTTGTGATGTCCATGCGCATGGGGTCACCATAGACGGCCGTACCCTACCGTCCAGTTTTGCCATCCGTGGCTCGCCCATATAGATTGCCGTTCAATTAGCACAGCACTGAACAAAGCACACCTCGAGAGGACGCACAATAGGTAGTATTGCGTCGCACAAGATAGGAGAGAGGATGATTGAAGGGAAGGGAAAACTGCCTAGCTAGGTTGAAACGAATATCGGAATGAGAAACTGAAGGAGGATTGTATAAATAAATGTATTGATGTAGCGAAAATGTGCTGTTTGCGATATAGCAGAAAAATGCATCCCGTAGGGTAAATGTACTGATTGTCGTCTTGGTGAAGTTTTTCAGTTCTAGTTAAATCGTGTCGTGTTAGTTTTTTTGGTTGTTTTGTTTTTTACTGGGGAGGTTGGCCCCGATACCATCCGGAATCACTCTCTAGTCGAACTCTGGTTGATCGAATTGGCGGTTTGGACTTTGCCAGTGATGATAACAACCCGCGAGTGTAATCTTCGTTTCGGAATAAATTCGCATTAGCCGTTTCGAATTATCTTTGGCTCGTATAGCACGCGGATCATCGACGCGGACGGACTGTGTCTCCAGCTAACTTGCTTCCTTCCTAAAGAGAGGAAAACCAGAACCTTCTCCCGAGGGGTCTCACTAGGCGGGGCAGCTCTATAACAGGTGGGTGGTCTCTCAACTGAGAGTGGCGCATAAACCACCTACTTACCTACCTCGGAAGCTCGTTAGGCTGGCCAGTTACAAAGTTCTTAAAAGGCTCTAATCTAAAAAAAATATGCTTTGTATCGCTATTACCAGTGCTTCACTGGAAAGCTGAGAAAATTTCCTTTCGATGTATGTACAGATATCTTTTAGTTAAGTGTACTAAATGATTTTCTACCTCAAAATTTTCTATTTTTTCTATTTTCTATTTTCTAATTCAAAATTTGCATTTTTTGGAGAGTTTTGTAATTATTCTAATTATTAATCAACTAAATTTATAGTCACTATTGTTCGTTTGGTGCCCCTTAATATTCTCTACAACTTGTGATTTGACACTTCTCTATCGCTTCTCTATCGCTTTTCATTTCGCTGCAATTTAATAGTTAACACACCATGACCTCATTCCAAATGTAGGGGGTACGAAATCGTTGTTTTTGCATATGAAACGATAAGATCAAAATGATTTTGCTTCGTAACTAAAAGAGATAATTGAATGGAATCAAAGGTAGAATTGTAGAACGTGTTGAGATGCATTAATTCCATGATAATAATGGTGAAGTTTATTACTTACTATCTTAAGAAAATAACAAAAATGCTAATAATGACATTCACTTTAAACTAATAAACTTCTAAAAGAATACTAAATTCACTTAACTGAAAGGTATTAATACATTTTTCTCTGCAACATTTTCCTGGCTTTCGAATAAAAATAAGAAAAGGGACAAGAAGTGGCATACTTTTTCAATAAGAGCTAGTATTAGTGAATATGAGATAAAAATATCCAAGTTCAAAAACCCAAACACATGGAAACAAGACAAGATAAGTGTATCATGTCAAAGAACAAATTATACATCTCTTCAAGACTAAAAATTTGAGTTATTAAAATGGTGATGTTAACTATTAGGATTTTCGCGAAATGAACGAAAAATCGATCAAAATTGTTAAATTTTAAATAAATTACTGTGAAAAGGTTACTTAACCTCATTAGCTGAAACATTTGAGGACAATGGAAAATTTTCTCACCTATCCAATGGATCCAAAAGATTTGAAATACAATGTATACTTTTTGAGTTAGAGCTATTTTAAGGCAACTAAGTTTTTAACACAAAAAATTCAATAACTTAGTAACAGTTGAGATTTGAAGGTATGTGTAGAACGATTTTTTCTTCGAATATGACAAACAATCATCTCTCGAGAGGTTCTTAACCATGAACCAAACACCCTGTATTATCCGCAAGTTAAGGATATCACTAGACCAGACAGCAATTCTATTTGCAATGAGGTTTTACAATATTGTCCTTTTACAATATATTTTTGCTCTTGAAAAGTACAAGGTGTAAAATTTTTCGGTATTTAACCTGGGTCGAACAAATGGCAAAATACCAATGGTTTAAATTCGAAAATATTTTGTTACCTGAAGCCGTTACCTACGATCCAGACGAAGAAAAAAATATGCCATTGTTCAGGATAGCATTTGAAAACTTTTCTAACAGTGAGGATATATTCACTATGGTTGATCAGCTACCGACTAATCTTCATCAATACTTTGTAGGCCTAGCTTTTTGGGCTGTTAAAAGCAGCGATATAACCTGTGTTCATTAGAGTGGCTCGAATATGACATTGTTCGGCACAGCACTTTTTGAGTTCCTTTTGTGATCCCAAATGCCTGTGCTAAGTTTGGAAGCGGTTAATTGCTTCCCGGGTTTGCGCATTGCGTTCAAAGTGTGTATGGGATTTTAAATGGGGAAATTAATTATTTTGCATTTATGTTAATAAAAATCGTTATTTCACTCAATATGAAAAACCAGCTTTATAAATAGTTAATAACCAGCTTTATAAATAGTTAAATACTATAGTTCAAACCTTGGTTAACAACATTGTCGAAGACGGTAACTAGCTACGAGTTTTCAACAAAAAAAATTATGACGATTTCAAAACTTATGGTTGAATCCAAATACAGAAATTCATTATTTCTTCCAACACTGTCAGTACACCACCGACAACGATACTTTAAACTTAAATAAATGAATATAGTCATCGCAGAGACTTGATATCTTTGAATGAAATGTTCAGAATGAATTGCTGAATAACACAGATGTAGCCAGAAAATTAAAAGAAGAGGGGGTGTGGCTTGTATACTCCCCAGTTCCCTTTTTAGATAGTTTATTATAACAAAAGAAGTACATCTTCAACGTAGGTTTATACCGCCAAATTAAGAATTAATCTTACGTGTTTGAGTGCTACTATTTAAGGGCGCTACTGGTATCCCTTTTAGAATGGTACAACGGTTTATCAGTTTTACATATTTTAAAAACCCTATTTTTGGCCGTTCAGTCAGAATTAAAAAAAGAAATGCATATCCTTAGATTAGTTGACGTCTCTCAATTGTTTCTATTAACGTTTTCGTTTGAGAATCCAGGAACGAAACAAGGATAGTTACCTCAAACAAATATTTTTTTTATCAAACTGAGTTAGGTTCACGCAAAACAGTGGTGATGTTAACGAACTAGAAATATACTTCAGGTTACAACCCAAAGCGATCTCCAGACCTGAATTAGTTTTAGCCTTAAGCAAAAACAACACATAAATTTGTAGGTGTAAATTTTAAATATTGTAAATGTTATTTCCCGCAACAAAGATTGTAGTATGATTCATATTTGGGTCTATCAAAATATTAAGAATGTTCAGTCGTTCACATTTACGTAATGATTCTTTGTCTTATACAAAACATTCTAAAAAAGGGACTGGGGAGTACATGAGCCCCCCCCCCCAGTACATGAGAGTTACTATATTGAGAGTTAGGCGGACACAAAAGCTGGAAAACTGGCAGCTCTTATTTCAGCAAGAAAACACTGGCATCCCATGCGAATGTTCAAGCTCTATCATAATAAATTCATTGTCGCTGTGTGTAAGAACTTTACAGGTACGAATAGAAAAAAACAATTCGAGGATATGATGATTTCATACTTGTGCGAATATCTCTTGGTGTTACAGAAAAAAAGTCTTGTTCTTTTCGTTTCTCTACATTCGATAACACAAAGAGTAAAGAGTAATATAATTATGACCATAATCACAATACCTTTTCCAAGGAGAACATGTTATGTGACGTCATGCTCGATTGGCTCCGGCATTTGACATGTTTAATTGGCTCCGCTCAGTGTCTCCGCCTAACTATGAATATAATAACTATATGATAAATATATTCTCATTTATTTAAATTTTTAATGTTGATGTCGGTAATGCACGGGCAGTATTGGAAAAAGTAATAAATTTCTGCATTTGGATTGTACCATAAGTTTTAAAATCTTTGTAACTAGTTTTTGAAAACTCGTAGCTAGTTACCGTCTTCGACAAAGTTGTTAACCAAGGTTTGAGCTATAGTTTTATAAAGCTGGTTTTTCATATTGAGTAAAATAGCGATCCTTATTAGCGTAAATGCAAAATAATTTATTTCCCCATAGAAAATCCCATACAAACTTTGAACGCAATGCGCAAACCCGGGAAGCAACCAACCGCCACCAAATTTTGCATATGCATTTGGGACCACAAAAGGAACTCAAAAAGTTCTGTGCCGTAGCGTACACAAATGACGTAGCTTTTTTCGGTGATTTTGACCCCTCCCTCCCCCCTCGTAGCATTTGGTCACAAAATTCTAACCTACCCCTCGTAAATAACGTAACATTTACCTACCCCCTCCCCCTCGTCCCACGCAAAGCGCCCGGGTGATGAAAAAAATTACATATGTTTTTCAATTATTTTAAATATATGTCCTTTCAAAATATTTGACGACTTTTATCAACATTTTCATTATAACAGCAAATTGCGTGCAAAATAAGCCCATTTCATGACAAATATAGTGTTGATAGTTTTGTTTTGAATTTGATATGTTAAGGGGAGCATGAAGACAAGTTCTCTCAGTTCCCAATCATGCAGCTGCCAATGATTCTAAGATCCATACGTTCATCTAAATTACTAAATTTTGTTTGGTTGAATCCGAAGTGAAAATTTAATTCAGCTTCCAAACTAAGTCTACTAGTACGCAACATTAGCTAACTAATGTAGCAAGTTAAATCCGCATACAAAATCTTGTCGTATTTTTGTGAACTTGTAATTCCGCGAATCGTAAAATTTATCTCAGGAAAAACCGCATGAAAAGCAACTTGTTTGAATTTAAATTCATTTCTCTAGGGAATGGAGGATCATTAAATTGTTTTCTCTAAACAATGGGTTTTAAACTTAATGCTATGTCGCATAACTTCTAACCCTACCCTCCCCCTCCTCACACTTCGTCACAAATTTGGTATACCCTCCCTTCCCCCCAAAATGCTACGTCATTTATGCATGGCCCCTAGTTTGAATCATTTTGTAGTTTTTCCATTCAACCGCGAGCCACTCTAGTGTTCATATTCATACCGTGATTGTGTGCATAATTCAGCTGCAAATGGTGGACAAACATTTGAGTAACAGATCACGGGACCTTAACGTGTATTAAATAAATTTTAAATCTTATCTGGAAACCCAGAAGAAATTCGTAGAAAAAGTAATAATCTCCGACCAGCAGATGGAGCTAGTAGCGAAATGTGGAATCAAAAAGGGTAATTGTTTACTTTAGGTACTCTTCCCCCATGTAAGTGGAAAACCTGTTTTTTTCTTGTGAATATGCTAATTTAGTGTTGTAGATTCATAAAATGTAATTAATAAGTTTAAAAATAAGTTGTACCTAATAACCTTGCTTGTTTTTGGTTTGCCGAAAGAAAAACATATTTTCCACTTACAGGGGTAAAAGTAAACATCAATTACATCAAAAAGCTGGCTGACCTACGAGATTTTTTGTTCACGAGCGCTATCAGCGGATACACTCCGAATTTAATCGTCAAGTGGCTTTCACCTTTGCTGAGCTGCAAGCGGCAACTCTGAATCTTTTTATACTGAGCTCTACTGCTACATGCTTTTGAACGACTTCGGATTCATGAACTGTATAATGGATTTTTTTCTTCACAACGTTTACCAATCCCTAAAATCATGAACCGATCCAATGGCTAATGATGTGTAGAACTAGGGGAAAGTAATATAAAAACACGAACGACAGCGAGCAGGATGAATTCGAGGATTTGAACAATCAACTCAGTCAGCTGTCGCGGGGTAACAGATAGTGGGCGCGTCCATCCGAGGTGAGATACAATTTCAAACTGTAACTGTAATTGGTGCCCGACGTCGACAAAAAACAGTTGTCAGTTTTCTGAGATTTTTTCTGCAGCAAGCTAAAATATTTAGAAGTGTCAAAAAATCTAAAACAAATATATCAGTGCAGCCATCATCAAAGTATGCTGTCACTCTGACAGTGTACCTTTATCGGTGTACCTGGGTTATAAAATGTGTCCTCAAAAATAATCAGAGCACTCCGTATTAATATATTTTTTTTTCAATTCGTTTATTTGATAAGGCAGGTTTGCGTTAGCTTAAAGGTGCCAATTTTGTTTTGTTTTACATTTTAAATTACTTAAAACTAACTGATTTTTGAAATTCGTAAGATTAGGGGGTCATTTAGTTTTTATGGCAATATGGTTTGACATTTTTAGCAATGAGATTATTGGAGCAAATAATGTTTAACTAAGGGGGAAAATTTTTACGACTATCTTAAAAGTAGAAATAATTAGAGGGCGTGATTAAATTTTGTAAAGATTCGGAGACATTAATTAGAGTTATTTTATGTGGTAGTAGAGTTGGGCATTTTCAACGAGATCATATAATATAATAGTTAAAACTAGAAAAGGCAAGAAGAGCTAAATGCTTCATGAAGATATTTGGGGGGGAGGGGTGTTACTTCTGTGTATAAGAGTCAGGGGAAGTAGGGTGGGCAAACATGGCAGGGGGAGAACATTATTTCAGTTTCAGACTTGGGGAGATCAACGGATGGATTACAGAATCAGGGTGGCCTTCATCAGGAAGAATCATGTACTGGGACACCGGGTGGTCGTTCTCAAGATGGCAGGGGTTTCTCCAGACGATTTCGTAGTGCGGCTCAGATGTTGATCGGCTACATTTCGAGTTGTGCGTGTGATGTTCGTGCTTTAGGTCCCGTGTTTGTTGGCTCATTCGACAGGGATGTTTTGTGTCGCCTTGGAGTCGCATCAAACCATCGTGGGTGTATGGTACAGGTGGAAGAGAGCGTTTCTGAGAATGATAAGGAAAAGGGGCAGTTAAAGTTGGATATTGATGGTTTTTATGAAGGTGTATATAAGGGATATATAGAGGACATCGCGGCTTGCCAACACATCTCGAACCAACACATTTCTCGGGCCCCGTGGTGGTGGAGGAACGCTACGTGGGAAGCTGAGCTGCAAGCAACCGGGCGGGTCATAGGTGGTGGATAATGCTTAATCGCGATAGCAACTAGTTGTGATTCGCGACCCGAACCAGCAGCGGGGGCTGACTGCGGATGTGGTAGGACGAGGTAGTGGGCCCTATACGTCCTAGGCCTAAATACCACATGCCCTAAAGCAGCCCTGACAAGGCGAGCCAGTGCACAGTGGCACGACTTAGAACAAAAGGTGGACTAAAGTCCAAACTTTTCCGTATCGGTTCATATAGGACGTCTTTATGTAATTTTGGTACGCTGAATTCGTTTTCGATATTAAAACATTTCAAAAATAAACATTTACTATTCATTAGGGTGTCTCAAAAAAATTTTTTTTTTCTAAATCGTTCTTAAAATTTGTGTATATTAATTTTCGTGTGCTAAACCGTTTTTGATATTAATATCTTCAAAAAAAATTATTATACATTAGGGTGGCTCAAAAATAATTATTTTGCTGTGAAGGTTAAAAAATTTTTTAAAGACATTTTTGTACGCTGAATTCTTATGTTGGTTATAGAAAATAGAAATTAACTTTACTATTTATTAGAGTGGCTTAAAAGTAAATATTTTGTCTTTTATAAAGATTTCTTTCAATTGTAATTTTGGAATTTATTTTCCGTATTGAAACGAATTGATTCTCATTATGTGGCTTTAGAAATGACTATATTATTTTTAAGGATGAAATAAGATGTGATCGATTAATTTTGGAACGTTTAATTCATTAGTGGGTTACTTGGTATGAAAACTCCATTTTTTTCATTTTCACAACAAACATTTTGAGCGTCTTAGTGGAATATTGATTACATTCACTAATCAACAAGATGGTTAACGATTTTGTTTTCGCAGGTGTGTTTTAAGTTGCTTATATTGCTTATTTCATACCTTAAATTAAAATAAATCCAAAATCCTTTTTTCGCGTTAATGGTTCATTTAAAAATGGTCTTATTTTATTAGGATAATATCGCATACCTTTAAGCTATATCAGCGCTATGCAAACTCGAAAAAAAAGTCTTATCAAATGACTAGAACTCAACTGTGTTCACTCAATTTGACAGTTATTGCGTAAGTTAGCAAACATAGTTCATGAAACATTTTATGACACATTTCAGATGGTTGAAAATATTGACTGAATTTTAAACATTCTTAATTCCTTTACCACTTAAAAACCATACTTCCCATTCGGCTCCTTACTCTTGATCACTAGTAAAACCCTTGTAGATCATGCTCTAAATGCTATTATTGCTGTGCATAAATTAGTGTCATTATTCTAGTCATAAAGTGAATATTCAAATTAAATATCAGAAATAACCATGCGTCTCCATTCACAGTTTTTTCAAATTTTGACTGCTTATCGCAAGTTTTCGCAAAACTAGCATAGGCTCATTTTAAAGAGAAAATGAAAAGCTTTCGAATGAGCATAGTGTGATCGCGGGCATTCACGGGCGTCGTTGTTGTTATCGCTTTAGAAGTTCGAATTCAATAAAAATTCATGACAAACAGTTATCTAAACACTGACTAAACCAACTAGTGACTTATTTTTGGCGATTTTACGATGTAATTTTATCACACGGATTATTTTGGTGAAGTAACGCAATTCATAAAATCAACCGTTTCTTTGAAAAACGAGAATAACCGTATGTAGTTCCTATGGTCAAATAATGCAAAAAACACTTGAGTTATGCCCTTCAAAAAGCTGTCAAAAATTCATTTTGCATTCAAATCACCTAAAATCTCGCGAAAATGTCTCTAATGGCTCAGTTGATACGAGAAAAATACTACTGAGAATATCGCATATATGGACTTAAGTCCGGGCTCGTCCCACTGTGCAGTGCCGCCTTTAAATAAGCGCGTAGCCCAAATCCCTCTCCTCCCGTTATCCTTCTTTCCTTCCTTCCTTCTGCGGCTGTTCGCCCATCTAAATATGGAAGCTGTTCTTCAATGTCAGCTTTTTTCACCGAACAGCCTAGATAAGCCGTGTAGTGTCGGTAGTGGTTGTTTCAACCGGCTAAGAATTACACTACGGACTACCTGTTTCAGTGGTAAAAATCTACCAAACAGGGAACCCCAATTCCATAGTGTCATGCGACCCGTGCTATGGGTAAAATTGTTGAGGGGGTTTAAAACATTCTCAATGGCGAACGGAGCCTGGGAAGAGTCGGGCGAACTCCCCAGTATGCTGCATTACGCAGCGGAACGTTCACTCTACACACCGATTTTTTTTCACCGATGATCCACTTAATTTTGCCGAATTTTTGTTGGCTGGGGGTTTGCAGAGACTCTCGGCTGATAGTAGTTCGGTGAAGTTTTGTTGAGTCTCGATTATCAAATTTCGATGTGTACAGGTGAACCTGCCCAGAGGCCGTGTGGTATCCGGCCTAGAATTGAGCCACTGGAGTCCTGCTGCCATGTCGTAGGAGGCGACTGAAAGTAGGAGACCCTAAGTCAAGGTGTAGTTCCGTGCCGAGGACTTAATGATTGGAGGGTCTAAAATATGCCAGTCGCGCACGGAGCATTTTGGGTTTTGCCCTTGCTGTGTTATGCGAATCTCTGACACAGTGGACCATTATTTTCTTCGCAAATCGTGGGAATCAAATGATCATGTCCCATTTAAACCTGATATGGCTCGCTAAATGCGTTAACATCCCAACTCGCTTGGTGTCCTCTAGTTGTTGTGCAATTTGTGTTGGAGATGAAATGTACAGTTCTCTAATCAACAATGGTTAGAATAGCACAAGTCAATCTCCAACATAAACGTACAGCAACTATGAATTTATCTCGACTCATGCAGGAAGGTAAAGCTTCCATAGCATTGGTTCAAGAACCGTATTTCCATAAAGGAAACTTCTATTTTGGAAAGTTACTTAACACTGCCTTCATTGCTTACAACAAGACAGGCATGACTAACCCACGTGAAATGCCTCGTGCTTGCATTCTTGCAAATAAGGCTATTGACGCGTGTCTCATATCGGAGCTCACAACTCGCGATATCTGTGTTGTCACAGTTACATTGACTGTCGGAAACGTAGACAAAAATATATATATTGTTCAGCATACCTACCACATAACGAATCATCTCCTTCTGATGATTTCAAAAGCGTTGTATCATATTGTAGCAGAAATGGGCTTACGCTCATTATCGGCAGTGATGCGAATGCTCATCACATCATTTGGGGCAGCTCAGACATCAATCTGAGAGGCTCTGAACTGATGGAGTACATAAGTAGTACAAATCTCCATATTCTGAATGTGGGAAACCAACCAACTTTTGCGAGGTCTGGGAGGGAGGAAGTGTTAGACATAACACTTTGCTCTGATAGAATTTTGCATGAACTGGGAAATTGGCAGGTTCCAAATGAAACTGAACCGTCTCTATCCGATCATAAATATATATTTTTCGAGCATTTTGATGTCACCTTCAATGTGGTGACATATCGTAATCCTAAATCTACAAACTGGGACCTCTTTTTGGAAAACTTGGCGACTAAATTTCATGGATATTTTCCAACAATTAGTCAATTAGACGACTTAGATGACGTCGTGGATACGACAAACTCATTCATATTAGCATCCTACGAAGAAGCTTGTCCACTTCGTACTGTTAAATCGACTAGGGGAACCCCTTGGTGGAGGGCTGAGCTTGATAGAATGAAGAAAGTTATGAGAAGAGTTTGGAACCGGCGTCAGCGTGATGACTCCAGGGCTTTCAGGTCAGCTCGTAGTGCATATAAGAAATGTCTTAGATCTGCAGAACGGGCTGGCTGGCAAAGCCTATGCACTAATGTCTCTAGTCTGAACGAGGCTAGCAGATTAAATAAAATTCTCTCCAAATTGAATGATTTTCATATGAACTCCTTGAAAACCAGAGATGGTGTTTATGTGACAGACGAAAAAGATGTTCTTAATTGTCTCTTCGACACACACTTTCCAGGGTGTATCGATCCGGAGTTGATCAATGTTCACAGATCTCATTCTGGTGATTCGGACTCGTGGGCGTTAGCACGCACATTGGTTTCCACTGAATCGGTCAAGTGGGCAGTTGACAGCTTTGCTCCATACAAATCACCTGGAAAAGATGGAATACTTCCCGTGCTACTGCAAAAGGGATTTGATATTCTTAAACATGTCTTGAAAAAGATTTTGCTTTCCAGTCTTGCTACCGGGTATATCCCGAAAGCATGGCGAGAAATAACTGTTAGATTTATTCCCAAAGGGGGGCGCTCAAGCTATGAAGAAGCCAAGAGTTTTAGGCCTATCAGCTTAAGTTCTTTTCTTCTGAAAGCTTTGGAACGGATAATCGATCATCACATCAGGAACGTTAGTTTAGTTGAATATCCACTACACAAAATGCAACATGCATATCAGTGTGGGAAATCCACGATCACTCTGCTTCACGATGTTGTTTACAACATTGAGAAAGCCTTCTCGCTCAAGCAATCTAGCTTGGGTGTATTCCTAGATATTGAGGGTGCTTTTGACAATGTGTCCTTCCAGTCTATTCTGGAAGCGACGCGCGGTCATGGGATACCTGCATGTATCTCAGGTTGGATAAACGCAATGCTTAGTAACCGCATACTTTGCTCGTCACTGCGGCAGTTCTGTCACCTTTGTTATGGAACTTAGTAGCTGACGGCTTGTTGAAGAAACTCAATGAGCTTGGATTTCCAACCTACGGGTTTGCTGACGATTACCAAATACTAATTACTGGATTTTGCATCGGAACAATCTTTGACTTGATGCAACAGGCATTAAGAGCTGTCGAACAGTTGTGTCGACAAGGTAAACTATCAGTTAACCCAAGCAAAACTTCAATGGTTCTTTTCACGAAGAAGCGAATAACAACCGGGGTTCGTCCCTTGCAGTTCTTTGATTCTGAGCTGCTGTGTGCAGATCAAGTCAAATACGTTGGAGTCATATTGGATTCCAAACTGAATTGGTCTGCTCACATTGAGTTCAGAGTCAAGAAAGCGTGCATGGCTTTCGGGCAGTGCAGACGAACTTTTGGAAAGACCTGGGGTCTCAAACCTAAATACATCTATTGGATTTACACGACAATTGTACGTCCAATACTGTCATACGGATGCCTTGTGTGGTGGCAGAGGGGAGAGGTGGTGACAGTCCAGTCAAAGCTAAACCATCTGCAAAAAATGGCGCTCATGGCGTTGGCTGGTGCTTTCACCACGACTCCGACAGCTGCTCTTGAGGCACTTCTAAATATCAAACCATTACACATACACTTAAAACAAGAAGCACTATCATGTGCATACAGACTGCAGGTTACTGGGCTTTGGAACAGTAATCATGTTGATCTTGCTACCAGTCATACACGATTGTGGTCACAAATGGTTACATGGGGTGAAGATATTCTTGCTCCCAGTGATATTACACTCACTTGTAGTTTTCCTTACAGGACATTCCATGTTAAGATTCCCTCTCGAGAGAAGTGGTTGTCTGGCTTTATGGAAAGACAACAACAAACGCAAGTGGTTTGTTACACTGACGGTTCTCTGATGGAGGGACGTGCTGGTGCTGGTGTCTACTGTCGTGAAATGAGACTGGAACAATCTCACTCACTAGGTAGATACTGTACTGTATTCCAAGCAGAAATCTTTGCGATTATGTGCGGGGTGCAATCGGCCCTTCAACTGAGTTTGTCCGGCAGAGTTATAAACTTCTGCTCCGATAGTCAGGCTGCAATCAAGGCCCTTAGCTCAGACAAATCCCGGTCCAAGCTAGTGATCGCGTGCCGAACCCAAATCGAAGAACTAAGCATTGTCAACACTATCTACCTTGTCTGGGTGCCCGGACATTGCGGTATTACTGAAAATGAATGGGCTGACGAATTGGCCAGGGCAGGTTCAGCGATTGACTTCGTTGGTCCTGAGCCCGCGCTGCCAATTTCGACAAGTTGGATAAGGGAAAAAATACGGTCCTGGGCTTCGTCCGAGCACCGCAATTATTGGAGAAATCTACAAACGTGTCGCCAAACAAAGGCGTTTCTAGAACAACCATGCCCAGTGGTTTCGAAAAATCTCTTACATTTTTCGAAGCTCCACTGCGGCATGCTGACCAGGGCTTTAACCGGTCACTGCAAACTCAATTATCACATGGCAACTATTCAGCGCGCTGAGTCTTTTTCATGTGATCTTTGTGAATCCGACTACGGAACCTCATATCATCTGATATGCAACTGCCCAGCGCTAGCGCAATTGCGATTACGAGTCTTCAGCCGTCCTTATATAGACGAAACCATGTTTGGTCGACTGAAACTCAGAGACATACTAAAGTTTCTTATCCAATGTGGTAAAGAGCTTTAGGCTTATTCGCAGGCAAGTTGAAGTACTTGTGAGTTTAACTTACCTGTTGTTTATTTTTTGTTTTGTGCTGTTATTTTTCCCACCCTTCCAAGTCTACTTCCCCACACCTCCTTGTCCTTTCCTTCCGCTCAGGAAATGATGAAAACACACGGCAAGGCACAAATCCCCGACTATGTACGGGGAACGTGCCATTTGAGCCAATATATTCTGATTCCTGATTCCTGATTCTCCAGACGATTTCGTAGTGCGGCTCAGATGTTGATCGGCTACATTTCGAGTTGTGCGTGTGATGTTCGTGCTTTAGGTCCCGTGTTTGTTGGCTCATTCGACAGGGATGTTTTGTGTCGCCTTGGAGTCGCATCAAACCATCGTGGGTGTATGGTACAGGTGGAAGAGAGCGTTTCTGAGAATGATAAGGAAAAGGGGCAGTTAAAGTTGGATATTGATGGTTTTTATGAAGGTGTATATAAGGGACATATAGAGGACATCGCGGCTTGCCAACACATCTCGAACCGGGACGTTGAGTGGTCTTCCTCGGGCCCGGAGGGTGTCCATAAACCGAGACCTGGCGGAACTGTACTCGGTGCACGCCCAGACTATGTGCTCTATATCGTGATAACCGTCGCCACAAGCGCAGATACCACTCTCCACGAGCCCAATACGTCGGAGATGTGCATCCAGCGTGTAATGGTTCGCCATGAGTCGGGACATCACACGAATGAAGTCACGACCCACATCCATCCCCTTGAACCAAGGTTTCGTCGATACCTTAGGGACTATCGAATGTAGCCACCTTCCTAGCTCCCCATTGCTCCACGAGGTTTGCCAACTTTCGAGGGTTCTCTGATGAGTAATACTGAAAAATTCGTGGAAGCAAATTGGTCTTTCAAAAACGTCACCTTCAATGGCACCCACCTTAGCTAAGGAGTCCGCCTTCCCATTGCCCGGAATGGAGCAATGAGAAGGGACCCACACCAAGGTAATCTGGAAAGATTTGTCAGATAAAGCACTCAGTAGCTCCCGTATTTTCCCCAAAAAATACGAGGAATGCTTTCCATGTTTCATCGAGCGAATAGCGTCAATAGAACTCAGACTATCCGAGACGATGAAGTAATGGTCTGCGGGTAATGTGTCAATGACTCCAAGGGTATACTGAATAGCAGCTAGTTCTGCGGCGTAAACTGAAGCAGGGTCACTGAGTTTGTAGGAGGCGGTGAACTTTTGATTGAAAATACCGAAGCCAGTGGACCCTTCGAGGTTTGATCCGTCAGTATAAAACATCTTAGAACAGTCGACTTCTCGGAATTTATTATAAAAAATATTTGGAACCACTTGTGGGCGTATGTGGTCCGGAATTCCGATAATCTCATCTTTCATGGATGTGTCGAAGAAAACAGTAGATTCAGAAGTATTTATGAAATGCACACGGTTGGGATTGTAAGAAGAAGGATTAATATTTTGCGCCATGTAGTCAAAGTACAGTGACATAAAACGGGTCTGAGAATTGAGCTCAACAAGCCTTTCGAAATTTTCAATCACCAACGGGTTCAAGATATCGCATCGAATGAGCAATCGATATGAGAGTTCCCAAAATCGATTTTTCAGCGGGAGAACGCCCGACAGGACTTCGAGACTCATCGTATGGGTCGACTGCATGCACCCTAAGGCGATACGTAAACAACGATACTGAATTCTTTCGAGTTTGATGAAATGTATGTTCGCGGCGGATCGAAAGCAGAAGCATCCGTATTCCAGTACCGACAGTATCGTTGTTTGATACAACCTAATTAGGTCTCCTGAGTGGGCACCCCACCACGTTCCGGTTATTGTACGAAGAAAGTTGATCCTTTGTTGGCATTTCTGTTTCAGATACCGAATATGGCATCCCCAAGTACCTTTCGAGTCGAACTAGACCCCTAGATATTTTACTGTGAAGACCTGAGCGATAGTTTGACCCATCAATAGAAGCTGTAGTTGTGCTGGTTCACGCTTCCTAGAAAATACAACTAGCTCAGTTTTCTCCGTGGAGAATTCGATACCCAGCTTAATAGCCCATGCAGACAAATTGTCCAAGGTATTCTGTAATGGTCCTTGTAGATCGACAGCTTTGGGTCCCGTAACAGACACCACGCCATCGTCTGCAAGTTGTCTTAACGAGCAGGAATTGTCAAGACATTCATCAATGTCGTTGACGTAGAAATTGTATAACAGGGGGCTTAGACATGAGCCCTGGGGAAGGCCCATGTAGCTAAATCGTGATGTCGATAAGTCACCATGCGAAAAATGCATGTGCTTTTCCGACAACAAGTTTAGTAAAAAGTTGTTTAAAGTCGCTGAAAGACCAGCATTCTCTGAAAGAATGTTGATAGAAACTGAATCAAAAGCCCCCTTTATATCTAGGAACACTGATGCCATCTGCTCTTTACTAGCATAGGCCATTTGAATTTCGGTTGAGAGCAACGCAAGACAATCGTTCGTCCCTTTGCCTTTGCGAAAGCCAAATTGTGTATCTGACAGTAAGCCATTTGCTTCGACCCAATTGTCGAGGCGGGATAGGAACAACTTTCGGATACAAGATAGCATTGCGATCGGTCGATACGAATTGTGGTCGGAGGCTGGTTTTCCTGGTTTTTGGATGGCGATGACCTTCACTTGCCTCCAATCGTGTGGGACAATGTTAGCCTCAAGAAACTTATTAAATAAGTTCAACAAGCGTCTCTTGGCAGAGTCTGGCAGATTCTTCAACAAGTTGAATTTGATTCTGTCTGGCCCTGGAGCTTTATTGTTACACGACAAGAGAGCAAGTGAGAACTCCACCATCGAAAAAGGTGTTTCGTTCACGTTATCGTGACGGGACGCGACACGGTAGATCTTCTGTGCCAGGGCGGAATCCGGACAAACCTTCTTGGCGAAATCGAATATCCAACGGTTTGAATATTCCACGCTCTCATTAGTACTGTTTCGATTTCGCATACGTCGGGCTGTTCCCCAAAGAGTGCTCATCGATGTTTCTCTCGTTAATCCGTCGACGAACCGGCGCCAATAACCGTGTTTTTTGGCTTTCATCAAACTCTTCATTCGCTTGTCTAACGTTGCGTACTGTCGAAAACTAGCGGGTAACCCGTCGTTCCGGAAGGTCTTAAACGCGGCGGCCTTCTATGCGTACACGTCTGAGCACTCTTTATCCCACCAGGGATTGGGAGAACGTTTTTGTATGTTCGCGCCGGGTACTGGCTTAGTCTGAGCTTGATTCGCGCTGTCGAGAATCAAGCCAGCCAAAAAGCTGTACTCTTCCTCCGGAGGAAGTTCTTGAGTAGATTCGATGTTGTCGGATATCGCGGCAGCATAGCTCTTCCAATCGATATTTCGTGTGAGGTCATACGAAATATTGATTGTTTCCAATGGCCTTGAGCCGTTATTGATTGAGACTACGATCGGCAGATGGTCGCTACCGTGGGGATCAGGGATTACCTTCAACGCGCATTCTAACTTTAGCGACGTCGAGCAAAAAGATAAATCTAATGCGCTTGGGCGCGCTGGTGGGGGAGGAATCCGTGTCATTTCACCCGTGTTTAGAATTGTCACGTTGAAGTTGTCGCAAATATTGTGAATTAAAGAGGAACGGTTATCATCATAAAGGCAACCCCATTCCGTACCGTGAGAGTTCAAGTCGCTTAAAACTAGTCGCGGTGCAGGCAGGGATTCTATGATGTCATGTAGCCGGCGATGCCCAATCGCGGTGTTGGGGGGAATATATATGGAAGCTATGCAAAGATCTTTGCCTTTGGTTGTTACTTGACAAGCGACAACTTCAATACCTGTTATCGAGGGAAGGTTAATTCTGTAGAAGGAATAGCGCTTTTTGATCCCCAAAAGCACTCCTCCATAGGGGGTGTCTCGATCCAGGCGAATAATATTAAAGTCGTGGAAGTTGAGATCTATGTCGGAAGTTAACCAAGTTTCACATAATGCAAATGCATCGCAACTCAAATTATTTATTAAAATTTTGAAGGAACCGATTTTCGGGATGATACTTCTGCAATTCCACTGTAGAACAGTGATCAAATCCGTGACCTCGTTCGATGAGTTAGCCATCGAAGGATACAATCGCTGAAAGGAGGGGCCATTTAGCAGTCAACTGCTTCAAAAATGTTCTTACTGTAGGGAGAAAAGCTAACATAAGACTTTTAATAGGATCAGTTATATTGAAAGTTTTTATTATCCAGTCCACAATGTCCGAGAGTTTGATAATTCCAGTGCCGCGATTATTCTCGAACTGAAACAGAGGAACACTTGGGATTTTTGATGTTCCGGGAAGTGCTGGGAACTCCTTCTCTGAGTTTAATCCTCCGAGACCAGGAGCTAATTGCTTCGGTTTGGTTGCAACACTTCCAATAGATGTGACTTTCGGAGTCCCGTCAAGGGATACCTTCTGGCCTTTACAACGAACTTTAGGAGAGGAAATGTTCCTCCTCTTCCTATAACTTCTAGGCGCCCTAGTAGATGTTCCCTCTTGTGGGTCATCAGCCTCTCCCTCGTTAGGAGGCAAATGAGCATAGATGTTTGTTGAGGTTGGTGGTGTAGCTTTCTTTAGCATTTCTGCGAAAGAACGTTCGGATCGTCCCGCAAGGGAACGTTTTAGTTTATCCCCGCGTAGTTTGTACGCGGGACATGCCGAGATATCATGCAGATTCTCTGCACAGTAAGGACACTTCTCAGCATTCTTACTGCACGAATCATCTAGATGATTCTCCCCGCATTTTCCACAGCGGGCCTTATTGCTACAATGGGTGGCTGTGTGACCCAATTGTTTACACTTTGTGCAATTCATGACCCGCGGCACAAACAGACGCACAGGCAGACGAACCTTGTGCAAGAGGACGTAATTTGGCAAAGCGGTACCAGCGAAGGTCAACCGATAAGAGTTTGATTGGGGGTACGTTTTTGAACCATCCCCCGCAACTACTACTGAGTGCAAACGCTTGCACTCGAGTATTTTCACTGGCTGAAGTATGCGGTCTCTAAAACGGCCAACCCCGTACTGCAGCAGATCCTCGCATGTCAAACTGTCATTGGTGACAACGCCTTCAGACTGTACTTTTACAGCTGGAATATACACATGATAGTCCTTCGTAAAGTGCTCGCAGCAAGCAATATCGTTTGCCTGCTTTGAGTTAGTCAGCACGACCCTCAGCCTGTCTGAGCGGACCTTTTTTATTTCGGTCACAGCCGAGAACCGTTCCGTCAGATCTTTTGAAATCTGTAATAGATTCAGCGATTTTGTTTTGGGCCGAAAGAAGACCACAAAGGGACCGGTCGAGAGCTCTGGATATTGTTTGGGTCGGGGGAGAGCCTTAGGAGTCGACTCGATCTCCATTTGACCATCCGGGGAGGAAGCCATCGACACCGTCAACGCACGGGGTCAGCACCCGCGCAGACGGGAAAAAGCCGTAAATGTATCAAAAAGGTGGATTTCACTTACTTGTATACTCGTTTCCCACGACGCACCAGTCCAGCTTAAATAGCTGGTTATTGTTCAATCCTCGCTTTACGAACAAAAGGTTGAGGAATGTGGCCTAACGGTTAACACACGCACAAAAGAAAATAAAAGTCCAAACCTCGAAGAGGCAAAGAATGGCAAAATAACCTTGAACGCGGATTACTGCACTGTTCTTTTTTCAACAGACCGAATACAAAACACTTCTATCTCGATCGAGCGATGCGTAGAGACTGATTAATATATTTGTATATGATTATAGTAATTTTTGTTTTGAGGATGGCAAAAAAATGTATCTCCTTTCTAAAAAAACCTTTTTTAATCCACCTAGCGGTGCAATTGTGCCTTTCTCAAACATGAGCACGAGAATTTTTGCGTTGTTTATATTCATTATAATATTATTACATTTTTATTATACACGACATGACAACTTTATACAAGAATAGAAATCATTATTCGAGTTCTAAAACTTTGTAAAAGAAAAAACAGCCACATTAATATTAAATTGAAAAAAGGTGCAAAATCGGCAAAGTCCCAATAAGTCAAGTTTTATAAAAAAAAAATTTTTCGTGATAACATAAAATCTCGACGTTTCATGCATTTTAAAGATGTTTGGCATCAAAAATACGAATTCGATTTCTGAAATTTCATGGGGTCGCCCCTTTGATAAATAAGGTGAGTTCCGGCTTATATTGGAATTCCATATGTGACCGGACGATTTAGTCTATATTTCCGGACCCATATAAGCGATCCGTACGAAATTTTATAGACATCTGTGGGGATATTATAGCTATCATTTGGGAATAAGTTTGTGAAAATCGGCCCAACCATTTCCGGGAAACTGATGTGAGTTCGTCAATTTTGAAAGATGGCCGCTTTTCCCGGGCACTTCCGGAACCGTCTATGGTGGTCAATGTAGTCAACGAAAGTTTGGTTGGCCGTCGGTGACCTAGAACAGCAAATTTAAGTCTTTTGAGAGACATTTTAGCGAAATTTTTACCTTTTTTGCTTTCATCGGAGTATCGGTTTGAATCACAATTTGCTATGTGATCGCACACCACAACCTGTAACTCCGGAACCGGAAGTCGGATCGGGATGAAAAAAACAGCCATTTACGGGTACGCAATACCTTTCATTTGAGAGCAAGTTTAGTCTAATCGGTCTAGCCATCTCCTAGAAACCGATGTGACTGTTATTCTGAATTTATATGCTTCCGCCAGGGTTTCCGGAACCGATGATGGTGGCCAATGTGGCCAAATAGACTTTGAATGGATGTTAGTGACCTAATACTACAAATCGAAGCAGTTTTGGTCATATTTTGGAAAAAATTTCACGTTTATAAAAAAAATGAGTGACTGCGTGTTCGTACTCATCACCCTGTAATTCCGGAACCGGAAGTCAGATCCATTAGAAATTCAATAGCAGTCTATGGGAACGTTGCACCTTTCATTTGAGACTAAGTTTGTCAAAATCGGTTCAGCCATCTCTGAGAAAAATGAGTGACATGTTTGGTCACATACACACACATACGCACATACACACACATACATACATACACACACAGACATTTGCCGAATTCGACGAATTGAATCGAATGGTATATGTCACTCGGCCCTCCGGCCCCCGTTAAAAAGTCGATTTTCAGAGCAATTGCAATACCTTTCTATTGAGAAAGGCAAAAAACCAAATAATTAGATTCAGCTGTCAAAATTAATGTTTTAGAATAGCGGTTACACGAAAATGTTCGACAGTCAGAAAGTCACGATTTTCTGAGAAATCGAGGGGGTCCGAATTACCCCGGGCCCCCCTATGAATTATAAAAATCTGTCAAAAGTTGTTGTTAGGAAAACTTTTTAATTGAAAGGTTCTCCATGATCCAAATACACTGAAAAAGTTTTTTTTACATCTTTAAAACGATAAATATTAGATTTTTGACTTTTATGATGGGCTAATGCGAATAACTTTCTAAAAGGGCATAACCTAAAGAATTTACTGTTTTTGTTGGAAAAAAATTCCAAATAACTCGAAAACTATCGCTTTTTGGAAGATATTTGTTTAATGCATTTTGATTTAAAACGATACTTAGAATCAGGGTGCCAAAGATACCGGTAAACTACATTTTTTCGGTATATTTATATTTGCACAAGCCGTACAGTCCGCCACAGCGACGCATCACTACAGCTCTTGCCAGAACGGTAGCCAAACCGAGTACTTTTTCCAGTACTGTAGTAGAATACATTTTTGTTTTGGTGCTGTACTCCGACTGTTCGGTGAGAGTGTGACGTAGTAAAGTTTGTTCTCTCCCTTTGTACACTTTTCTCTGCATAGTCAAAGGGAGAACCCGCCCACATTTGCCGAATTCGACGAACTGAATCGAATGGTATATGTCACTCGGCCCTCCGGGCCTCCGTTAAAAAAGCCGGTTTTCAGAGCAATTGCAATACCTTTCTATTGAGAAAGGCAAAAAACCAAATAATTAGATTCAGCTGTCAAAATTAATGTTTTAGAATAGCGGTTACACGAAAATGTTCGACAGTCAGAAAGTCACGATTTTCTGAGAAATCGAGGAGATCCGAATTACACCCACGGTCCCAATAGCCCCGGCCCCCCTATGAATTATAAAAATCTGTCAAAAGTTGTTGTTAGGAAAACTTTTTAATTGAAAGGTTCTCCATGATCCAAATACACTGAAAAAGTTTTTTTTACATCTTTAAAACGATAAATATTACTATGCTATATTTCACCCTAAGGAGGAAAATTTGGTAAAAACCAAAATTTCTCACTAGGGTGAAAATTTGTTGGTATAAACCAGTCTTTGTACAGGAGGGCACAAATCCTTATTTCATACTATGTTGCGTTTCGGCTTCGCCTCATCAGAAACCGACACTAACGTATTGTCGGAATAGATTAGCGCCGGCTTGACGCAAATCCCTTAAAACTAAAACACACTATGTGTTTCCATCAAACGACTGATCAAACGTGATGTCCCGTTAGAGCAGAAGTTCTGTTTATGCCGATGAGACACAAGTGAAGCCGAAACTTGTCTTGGCTTAGGAGGCCTATGCGAAAGCACTATGCTATATTTCACCCTAAGGAGGAAAATTTGGTAAAAACCAAAATTTCTCACTAGGGTGAAAATTTGTTGGTATAAACCAGTCTTTGTACAGGAGGGCACAAATCCTTATTTCATACTATGTTGCGTTTCGGCTTCGCCTCATCAGAAACCGACACTAACGTATTGTCGGAATAGATTAGCGCCGGCTTGACGCAAATCCCTTAAAACTAAAACACACTATGTGTTTCCATCAAACGACTGATCAAACGTGATGTCCCGTTAGAGCAGAAGTTCTGTTTATGCCGATGAGACACAAGTGAAGCCGAAACTTGTCTTGGCTTAGCAGGCCTATGCGAAAGCACTATGCTATATTTCACCCTAAGGAGGAAAATTTGGTAAAAACCAAAATTTCTCACTAGGGTGAAAATTTGTTGGTATAAACCAGTCTTTGTACAGGAGGGCACAAATCCTTATTTCATACTATGTTGCGTTTCGGCTTCGCCTCATCAGAAACCGACACTAACTAACGGGACATCACGTTTGATCAGTCGTTTGATGGAAACACATAGTGTGTTTTAGTTTTAAGGGATTTGCGTCAAGCCGGCGCTAATCTATTCCGACAATACGTTAGTGTCGGTTTCTGATGAGGCGAAGCCGAAACGCAACATAGTATGAAATAAGGATTTGTGCCCTCCTGTACAAAGACTGGTTTATACCAACAAATTTTCACCCTAGTGAGAAATTTTGGTTTTTACCAAATTTTCCTCCTTAGGGTGAAATATAGCATAGTGCTTTCGCATAGGCCTGCTAAGCCAAGACAAGTTTCGGCTTCACTTGTGTCTCATCGGCATAAACAGAACTTCTGCTCTAACGGGACATCACGTTTGATCAGTCGTTTGATGGAAACACATAGTGTGTTTTAGTTTTAAGGGATTTGCGTCAAGCCGGCGCTAATCTATTCCGACAATACGTTAGTGTCGGTTTCTGATGAGGCGAAGCCGAAACGCAACATAGTATGATAAATATTAGATTTTTGACTTTTATGATGGGTTAATGCGAATAACTTTCTAAAAGGGCATAACCTAAAGAATTTACTGTTCTTGTTGGAAAAAAATTCCAAATAACTCGAAAACTATCGCTTTTTGGAAGAGATTTGTTTAATGCATTTTGATTTAAAACGATACTTAGAATCAGGGTGCAAAGGTACCGGTAAACTACATTTTTTTTTGGTATATTTACATTTGCACAAGCCGTACAGCGACGCATCACTACAGCTCTTGCCAGAACGGTAGCCAAACCGAGTACTTTTTCCAGTACTGTAGTAGAATACATTTTTGTTTTGCGGCTGTACTCCAACTGTTCGGTGAGAGTGTGGCGTAGTAAAGTTTGTTCTCTCCCTTTGTACACTTTTCTCTGTATAGTCAAAGGGAGAACCCGCACACGAAAGCGTTAATGTCGGTCGTGGCGTAAACGAACCGCATTCATTGTCGTCGTTTGTGATTAAATATATTGAATAGATTAAAAATATTAAAAGTGTAAAATAAGGAAAGAGAAGCTGTACCGCTCGCGTCTAGTGGCTGTGCTGGGGGCAGTATTTTTTTTTCATGTTACTGCTTTGATTACAGACTGCCGTACAGCGCTGAGCGTCCTGCACTAGCGAGCAACAGCAGCGTCCAAAGAGAAATGAGAATGTAGGCAGATAAATTACAACCGCAGAAAAGATAGGCATTTTGCATCCTTACTTAGAATTATATTCTGTAATAAAATTACAGTTTTGTATGTGTCAATTAGTATGAAATTAAAAAAACATGTATAAAGTTATTGTTAGAAAAACTTTTTTACAGATAAGTTCTTTATTAACCAATCACATTTAAAATTTTTCTATTCTCTTTAGGATTTTGTAGACAAAATATAAAAACTGTTTTTTTTGCAATTTAACTTCTTAACACAAATTTTTGTTTGTATGAAAAATGACACCTTTTTCAGTGTATTTTTTTCGCACATAAATATTTATTCCCTGAAACTCGTTCTCAGAAAGTTTTGGTGTATAAAATACAGTAATCGAACAAAAAAATTTTGAGGCTTATGCACGTAGAAATATTTACACCCTTTTGGTCTCGAGTCAAAATAATCTTATGGAGTTTTCGATTGATTGACACCGGTGTAGTGGAGTGCACTGGATTTGCACTTTCTAGCAGAAGTGTCAATGGAATATACCCAGTTTTCTGCACTTCTGCTAGAAAGTGCAAAAACGGTGCAGTTTCAGTGCACTCCACTACACCGGTGTCAATCAATCGAAAATCCTATTACTGATTGTGGAAAATGTTTAGTCTTCCATGCCGGCGAAACGTGTAAAGTTTCATAGGAATCTAAGATGGTTACGCTTTTAAATATTTTCGGACGAATCTTCGTGGAATTCTTCTACTGGAATGTGTAGTATATTTGGTCATTTTTTGATTATAGGGGTTTTAACCTTAGTGTCATTCGCCTTTTTTCGGGTTAGAGAAATTTCTTTTGGAAAAATCTCTGATTATAGGGGTTTTAACCTTAGGGTCACTCGCCTTTTTTCGGGTTAGAGAAATTTCTTTTGTTGAAAACTCTAACCCTATATGCGGGGTTGGATGTCGAACCCAGATGTGCTGCGTACAAGGCAATCGATTTACCAACTAAGCTATGCTCGTCCCATTATATTTTGTAATATTTTTTACACAATGGCAATTTTTATTATTTGCGCTTTGCCAATTAGGTTGGACGCGATTTCCATTCCATCTTATAAAGCTCGCTGTTTGCTCATTAACATCCATACTTTAAAAGAGCGCCGAGCATATGCGATGGACTCTTTTGTAGACGGAATTGTTTCGTGTCGTATTGATTCAGTTGAACTTCTATCTAAACCTAATTTTTATATACCTTCCCGGAATAAATTTACAACAAGCAACTATCGTGCAAACTATGCCAAGTTTGGATCATTAAATCAGATAATGGCAACTTACAACAAGAACTGCGAAGCTATTGAATTAACAACGAAAGAATACAAATTAAAGAAATAATTAAATTCTATTCGTTAATGAAGAACATCCGAATGTAATGCAATGTGTACCACATAGCGTTTTTTAGTTATTAGCTATTTATATTTTAAGTGTAAACTATATGTTATCATTGTAACAAAACAATCTAATCCTGTTTGACGACAAAATATAAATAGGGATGAAGAGTCACCAGCTGTGGCTGAACACCCAATATATTGTATTAGAGATGAAATGTAAACCAAACAAAATAATCAAATACAAAACTAAACACATAAAAAAATAAAGCAAAGCTATCAATAGAACATGTCACAAAACTTGTGAGGTAAAATTATTGAATATGCCGAAGTAAAAATAGCTCTACAAAACGATTTCAAAAAGATATAATTTTCATTTCGTTTCCGTGTATGTTAACTATAATAAAAAACAAGTCAAAAAACCTCCTTTTTTATAATGTCAAGAATGAGCATGGTACAGATTCACCTCATCACATCAAATTTATTTCAGCTTAGGAAACTTTAGGTATGGATTATACGATAAATTAATTTTGATTTCGGCGTGTTTCATCGTCATGACTTTCACAGTCTCGCAATCTTTGGCGTCGGGTTTCATCAGTGACTCCAAGAATTTTAGCAACTTTCGTCTGTTTGACTAAATCCAATGCCTAAAATGAAAAATAAAACATTAGTACAACTATGGATTCTATGAAGCGAGAAAACCGAAAGTTGATCGAATATATGCAATAAAATAAAGGACCATTCATAAATAAATTCGCAAAAATTGTTCAAAATTGGCTCCCTTAAAAAGCTAGCGGCAGAACTAATGAGTATGTGGCGGACGAAGACGAGAGGAAACGAAACTCGCGGTTTTTGTATTCAGATTAATTGTATTTATCCAAACAACAAACACAAGTGTGTCGACTACGAGCTCTCGCGGTAAAGTTGTCCTTTTTTTCTCTGATGCATTTTTTGTTAGATACACTGCAGGGTTGCCGGTAATGCGGGAAAGAACCGGGTGTTCCATAAACAGCAACCCACAGATGTCCCCCAGTTACGTCAAGAATCGGACACGATGTCCGGATTTCGTAACTATGGTCCGTTTGTCGTCACTTGGATGACTGATGATGCAGTCATCGCACGTATGTGCTGGTTTCACTCGATCTATAGAGACTCGTTGCTTCTTGCCAGAAATTAACACATCGATGTACTTCACACCGCGATCGACGACCTCGTACGGCCCTTCATATGGCCGCTGTAGTGAACGTTTCACTGTGTCGATGCGAATTAACACATGGGTGCACGTGTTAAGCTTGGTGTGCAAAAACACAGACGGCTTGGCATGATGGGCGGTTTGTGGAAGTCGTAGTTTGCCAAGAACACGATGAAGATCCCTCCCGAAATCCGTTTTGTTTACATCCGTTACTGGATGGTCAAAAAACTCGCCAGGAATGCGCAAAGGTTGACCATATACAAGATCTGCCGAAGAACACTTGAGATCCTTGCGGTATGCTGTTCTTATCCCAAGAAGCACGAGTGGCAGTTCATTTTTCCACTGGTCACCTTTTTTGCACATGAACGCTGCTTTTAATGTACGATGAAAAAGTTTCAACAAAACCGTTGGACTGTGGGTGGTAGGCAGTCGTGCGAATATGGTGAGATCCCAAGGTGTATGCTAACTCGCGGAACAATTCCGACTCAAATTGACGGCCTTGGTCGGATGTTATTGTTTCGGGAGTACCGAACCGTGAAATCCATGTTGACGTCATCGCCTTCGCAACAGTAGGTGCCGTCATGTCTGCTAACGGGATAGCCTCCGGCCAGCGAGTGAAGCGGTCTATAATTGTGAGGATATATCGTTTTCCCTTCGATGGTGGTAGAGGACCCATCAAATCAATATGTATGTGCCGGAATCTAGTCTTCGGAGGGCAGAATGTACCAAGAGGTGAGATGGTGTGTCGAGTGACTTTCGAGAGTTGACAATCCATGCACGTCCTGACGAACTGGTTAACGTCTTTTTTCATAGAGGGCCATACGAACCTATCTGAAATGAGCCTTCTGGATGTTCGTGTCCCAGGATGAGCCATACCGTGAAGTTGCTGCATTATGGCGAGCCGATGTTTCTCTGGAACGAAAGGACGAATTCGGTTTGGAACGGAAACATCACAATATACAGGGCGAGAAATGTTTGGAATGCGAATCGGTTCGATTTTCAACGACGGTGACATCATGATTTGCTTCAGTTCTTCATCGGTGGCCTGATCTTTAGCGATGGATGCCAAATCGATTGCTGTAACCGCTTGAATACGAGAGAGGGCATCAGCTACAGTGTTATCCATACCACTTATATGACGAATGTCAGTTGTAAATTCCGATATGTAGCGTAAGTATCTTTCTTCGTGAGGAAGCCTATACGAGGAGTTGGTAGACATGGCATGTGTAAGGGGTTTATGATCCGTAAATATGACAAATTTGTGGCCTTCCTAAAAATAACGGAAATAACGAACCGCCATTTTCATTGCTATAAGCTCACATCCAAACGTAGAGTACTTCTTCTGAGCATCAGTGTGTTTTTCAGAATAAAATCCCAATGGCTGCCATAAGTATTCGAAATATTGCTGAAGTACTGCCCCAGCCGATGTGTTGGAAGCATCAATCGTTAATGCTAACATTTTGGAAGAGTCAGGATAGTGCAATAGAGTAGATTCAGCTAAAGAACTCTTGCAATATGCGAAGGCTACTATTGAATCCTCGTCCCATTGCACCTTCCTAGTGTCATTCTTCCTATTGCCAGGTATTAACTTTCGTAACTGTGACTGTATATCAACCGCTTTAGGTATGAGCCGTTTGTAAACATTTAGCAAAGCCAAAAACCTGCGTAGCTCCTTCACAATTGTTGGCAGTTTATAATCGCTTATTGCTTGTACACGTGATGGTAACGGTCGAATGCCATCTTTATCAACAAGGTAGCCAAGGAACTCTACTTGTGGTTGAAAAAATTTACTTTTTGAGACGTTTATTACTAAGCCGTTACTCTGCAGTCGCTGAAACACAGTGCGAACATGCTCTCTATGCTGCTCTGGAGATGATGAGCCAATGCACATGTCGTCTATGAACACTGTTACGAAGTCCAGATCGCCGAAGATTTTGTTCATAAAGCGTTGAAAGGTCTGGCTGGCGTTGCACAATCCAAATTGCATTCGAGTGCACTCGAATAAGCCGAATGGCGTTATAACGGCCGTTTTAGGAATATCTGCTTCCTCAACTGGTACCTGGTGATACGCTCTTAAAAATCGATGGTAGTGAAAATGTTCTTACCTTATAATGAGTGCAATAAGTCATGCACGTGCGGCACCGGATATCGATCCGGGGTGGTAACTCTGTTAAGCTGTCGATAATCACCGACGAATCTCCACTGCCCGTTCTTCTTGGGAACGCAGTGGAGGCGACTGGCCCAGCTGCTGCTGGAAGGTCTGCATATTCCAAGCTCCGCCATTAAGGCAAATTCTTCTTTTGCTGCTTTTACCTTGTCAGGATGCATTCGGCGCACCTTCGACGCTATTGGAGGTCCTTTGGTAATAATGTGGTGCGTAACTTCATGTTGAATTTCAGCTCGTAGTGTTGGAGGAAGTGTAACTTGACGAAATTCTGCCAATAGGTCGTGGAATGGATGATCCGCTCCTATTGTGGTGACGCTGTGAGTATGTGTGGTCACCATATTACCCAACGAATGCAAGGAGGTCTTCGCATCAATCAAGACCTGATTTTTCAGATCGACGAGTAATCCAAAATGCGACAAAAAATCAGCTCCGATGATCGCATGGCTAATATCTGCTACTAAGAAATTCAATGTGAATCTTCTTCGCAGTCTTAGATCGGTTGTTACGAATTTTGAAGAATATACTTTGATGCCTGTACCATTAGCTGCATGTAGTACAAAAGGAATCGGGTCACACATTTTGTCTTTTCTTGTGGCTGGCACAATCGAAACGTCGGAACCTGTATCAATCAGGAAACGAAGACCACTAGTTCTGTCGGACAACATGAGACGTCGGCTTTCAAACGATCCGCCCACCTCAGCCGACTCAGGTGAGCGAGAAGTTAGTTTTTTGAACGGAACTGACATGGTTGCTTGCATCGTTGAGCCTTTGCTTCGTACTTCTGGTGATACCAACACAGATCGTTGGAATTTCGGGACCTCGACGAAGACCGACTTCGATAAGTATCTGGATTAGCTTTGAGACGACGAATCTCAGCGCTGAGAACTTCTATCTGTTCGTTCATGCGATCCAACTGATCGTTTGCTGTTGATGATGTTGAAACTGTTGAAACTTGAGGTTGTTCCAACATTTTGTCGGCCATTTCCGCTAGTTTGGCTAATGTTCCATCACTGATGGTTAAAACGGGACGAATGTGAGCTGGCATCCGTTGTAAGAACAACATCTTTAGCAAATTCTCGTTGACATTAAGGCCAGCTGATATTTCTTGCATTTTTGCTAGCAAATGCGTCGGACGCATATCGCCGAGATCTGATGCATTGAGTAGTCGTTCCAATCGTGCTTCAGAGGATAGTGCGAAGCGAGCTATCAATCGCTCTTTTAGAGCCTGATACTTTATCACAGATTGATCCACTTTGGCTACAATGTGGTAGAACTTTGTGTCGTCTTTTACCACATTTGCTAATACAAATTGCGCCTCAGCCTGCGCAAACCACATTTCAGGATCAGTTTTCCAGAACTCGGGCAATTTCACACAAACAACGGCTACGTTCCGCACATCTGGTTGTACTTCGTCGTTCAACATTCCTTTTGAGGTTAGGAGTGATTGAGCAAGAAACTAGTGAATTGTTTCGAAATTTAACGCGTACTTAAACGAACCGGTTAGAATTCACGTCGCGGGTCACCAATGTGGTGGACGAAGACGAGAGGAAACGAAACTCGCGGTTTTTGTATTCTGATTAATTGTATTTATCCAATAGAGAAAATAAACACGTGTGTCGACTACGAGCTCTCGCGGTAAAGTTGTCCTTTTTTTTTTCTCTGATGCATTTTTTGTTAGATACACTGCAGGGTTGCCGGTAATGCGGGAAAGAACCGGGTGTTCCATAAACAGCAACCCACAAGTATTATTAGTAACGGCCATATTGAATCATTACAATTCAAACAATGGCGTCGAGTACAAAGATGCATTATGGACTTTGATGAAATGGACACACAGTAATTTATTGATACTTTTTAGAAAAATATTCAACATTTTTCCTCATTACCCGATCAGAATGAAATAACAAGATTATAACAGAACACATTTTTTGTAACATATTGTGTTATAAATTAGGTCTCGTTAGTAGTTAAAATAACAGAAATTTATAACAAGTAACAATGCGAGTTATAGTCTTGAAATATTTCTGTTATGTGTTTCTGATCGGGTACTTTACTGCCGTTCTACGCATAATTGTCCGATGTTACGTTTTGATCATTTTTACTTTTTTCATCAAACAGTCTTTTTTTAAGTATATTTTCAGAAAGCACATCCAAATCATACAGTTTGTCCGAAAACTTCGGGAAAAAATACCTCCGTGAAATAAAAGTCTGTTTGTTTCATTGTTGAAATTCTACGCATAATTTTCCCACCAACAAAAAACCCAACAAAGCGCACAATTAAAAAATAATTACGTAGCGTTTAGTGAAGAAGTACATTACGCTAGATGTCGGGACCTGAAAAAACCATGGAAAAATACAGATTCATTAAGAAAGAGATGGCCGTGATAATATTAATTATAGCAGTGGGAACAATCATGTAAAACTCTTCATCACTATCGTCGCTTGCATAACATGGCGAACGCATATGGGAAAATGAGCTTGTTTTCGTCATGTTTTTTAGTTATCACGCTACCCATTTGAAGCCGTTGGTTAGTACAGCGTCTGCTATCTTTGTTCAACACATTGAGTCAAATGGTAGGGCGGTAATTGGGGCACTCGATCGAGCTTTCGTTTCTCGGCATAACAGTCCCACTTTATATTTTTCGTAAAAACTAACGTTAATTGGATCTTCATCTAGTCTAGTCTACACATACACAGCCAATACAAGTAGGGATCCTGGAAAAATGAAAACGTTCGTCTACATTTTTTTGTCGTGACTAACGACTTACCTTTCAATATAGGGGCCCCTTTTCAAAATTTCGGAAGAAAAATGATGTAAGATTTTGAACGCTTATATCTTTTGTTGTACTGAATGGATTTAATCAATTTCTTCGGCATTTTGTCGAAAATATTTGTACCAATGTTGTATTAAATTTTGGAATAGGTAGGACATTCATTATCAACGGAAAAATAGTGTTTTGAAAAATCTTTCGAAAACGACTCGGAAAAGTGAAAATTTTCAGCCCATCCTGCACAGAGCCGTCAAAATGGTGCAGCAAATGAACAATAAAATAATGAAAAGTTTATATATAGGTCCACTACATGTTTGTTCCTATGATTATTCGTATTGGGTTGCTTGACGAGAGCAGTTGGTGGGGGAAAGCCGACATATTAGTTTCGGTTAAGCCATTAGAAGCCGGACGGAAAGGAAACGCTCATGCACGCCACGAGAACGAGCGAGAAAGCGATAGTAGTGCATATTAGAGAAAGCGTTACGTACATTTTGAACCTTAATAACTTTTCTTCTACTAAACGGATTGCCAATCTTGTTTCATAAATCGGAAGGAAAACGTTCAACGCTTGCTACCGATACGTTGTTTGCCATATAAAATTTGTTTAAATATTTCAAAAACTACTTTAAATGAGAATCAACATTAATGATAAAAGCTATAAATAGGGGTGTCGCAGCTTTTCTTAAAGCCAGACGTGTGTAAGACGCATGCATTACAGACGTGCGTGGTCGTGAGAAGCTGCATCGGACGACCAATCAAATTGGCTACCACCGGAGAGAAGAAAAACGTTGGTGGAGGTGGTGGCGGTGAGAAGGCCAAAAAGCCAAAGGCTAAGAAACGCAGTCACTGAAAAGGCGGTAGTAACTGTCACTAAAAATGCCACCAAAACATCGAAGGATGCAAAGCGTACTCATTCGGTGTGAGCTGCGAAAGGGGAAAGATCGTATGTATGTACGCAGTAAAAACAATCGTCGGCAAGATGTGAATTGTTTCAAAAGATTCTCGTCTTGTATCAACATAGTTATCTACAAACCGTTCTTATTAGGACGAATGCAAAATGGAAAAAGAATTTAATTAGAAAGTTTCTTTTATTAACTAGTACTAAGTTTGCGCTTGTTAATTCTGTACTTTTACCAGTGAATCATAATAAAATGTTTTTCTAATCTACAAACCCAAAGGTTTTTGCAAATCCTTCCAAGAAAATCAGTGAATGTGGCAACTCTGCCACTAAGCGAAAGCTACACCAAAACGAATGATGAAAATATTTTCATTTGTCGAACAAAAGGATGGCCTTCCATCTGCATTGTAAAGTCAACACCTTGATGCGAAGCGTACTCATTCGGAGTGAGCTGCGAAAGGGGAAAGATGTATGTACGCAGTAAAAACAATCGTCGGCAAGATTTGAATTGTTTCAAAAGATTCTCGTCTTGTATCAATATAGTTATCTACAAACCGTCCTTATTAGGACGAATGCAAAATGGAAGAAGAATTTAATTAGAAAGTTTCTTTTATTAACTAGTACTAAGTTTGCGCTTGTTAATTCTGTACTTTTACCAGTGAATCATAAGAAAAAAATTTGCTAATCTACAAACCCGAAGGTTTTTGCAAATCCTTCCAAGAAAATCAGTGAATGTCGCAACTCTGCCACTAAGCGAAAGCTACACCAAAACAAATGATGAAAAGATGGGTTGGTAATGTATATGACATAACAGGGGTGTCGTGACCAGCCTTCGAAGTTATTTCAAATCTTGCAAAGCATAAATTGACATAATTTCAATGATTGTTCCTTTATGAATGAAATGACAAATTTTCAGGTCAACGCGGCAATAACTTTGCAATTTATAGAACAATTTTATATTTTTAGTTATCATATATTAAGTGTCATCTCTTCCAAACAACTTAACCCTCTGCTGCCAACCCCGTGGTTTTGCAGGGTTAAGGAGAATCATTGTAAAATGTCCAATACATGATTTTATGTTGTTACCTCCACTAAAACCACTTCAGAACACTCCCACCTGTCATACATGTACATTGTCTGCTTGTTGAAATCATTATGTGAAATTATTGACCTGTATTCAACGCAGAGAACTCGGTAATAAAATTGTTTTGCTGAATATACTAACGAACGGGATCCCCAGGAAAATTTCGCTGAGCCCGGTGAATCGAACTTAATGCGTAAAATTTAGCCATTTGAAAGAGATACAAGCAGAATTTTAAGAATATGATCATCGCGGTTATGTCTCGGACATTACCTGCCCCTAGTTTTTCGCTAAGCGTGTTCATTTCTGTACGAAAAAGATTCCGATGGTTGTTTCGAGAGATTTTAACATTGATATTTCAAAGCAAGAAAATTGTTCATTTCATGAATGAATGTCTCAACGAGCTTAGAATCCAGCGCATCCCCTATCAACGCAGACGCCAACAACAAAGGTTCTTTTCAGAACCACCATAATTATTATAAAGAATAACTTGAAACATTCCCACATATTTCATTGAGTATCATTCGATTTGAATTACAAGTCAAACGAGTAGTTACGACACTCCGGTTATGTCCTAGACATTACCCACCCATCTTTTTTTCACCGATGATCCACTTAATTTTGCCGATTTTTTTGTTGGCTGGGGGTTTGCTGGGACTCTCGGCTGATGGTAGTTCGGTGAAGTTTTGTTGAGTTTCGATTATCAAATTTCGATGTGTACAGATGAACCTGCCCAGAGGCCGTGTGGTATCCGGCCTAGAATTGAGCCACTGGAGTCCTGCTCCCATGTCATAGGAGGCGACTGATAGTAGGAGACCCTAAGTCAAGGTGTAGTTTCGTGCCGAGGACTTAATAACTGGAGGGTCTAAAATATGCCAGTCGCGCACGGAGCATTTTGGGTTTAGCCCTTACTGTGTTATGCGAATCTCTGACACTGTGGACCATTATTTTATTCGCAAATCGTGGGAATCAAGTGATCATGTCCCATTTAAACCTGATATGGCTCGCTATATGCGTTAACATCCCAACTCGCTTGGTGTCCTCTAGTTGTTGTGTAATTTGTGTTGGAGATGAAATGTACAGTTCTCTAATCAACAATGGTTAGAATAGCACAAATCAATCTCCAACATAAACGTACAGCAACTATGAATTTATCTCGACTCATGCAGGAAGGTAAAGCTTCCATAGCATTGGTTCAAGAACCGTATTTCCATAAAGGAAACTTCTATTTTGGAAAGTTACTTAACACTGCCTTCATTGCTTACAACAAGACAGGCATGACTAACCCACGTGAAATGCCTCGTGCTTGCATTCTTGCAAATAAGGCTATTGACGCGTGTCTCATATCGGAGCTCACAACTCGCGATATCTGTGTTGTTACAGTTACACTGACTGTCCGAAACGTAGACAAAAAATATATATATTGTTCAGCATACCTATCGCATAACGAATCATCTCCTTCTGATGATTTCATAAGCGTTGTATCATATTGTAGCAGAAATGGGCTTCCGCTCATTATCGACAGTGTTGCGAATGCTCATCACATCATTTGGGGCAGCTCAGACATCAATCTGAGAGGCTCTGAACTGATGGAGTACATAAGTAGTACAAATCTCCATATTCTGAATGTGGGAAACCGACCAACTTTTGCGAGGTCAGGGAGGGAGGAGGTGTTAGACATAACACTTTGCTCTGATAGAATTTTGCATGAACTGGGAAATTGGGAGGTTCCAAATGAAACTGAACCGTCTCTATCCGATCATAAATATATATTTTTCGATCATTTTTATGTCACCTTCAATGTAGTGACATATCGTAATCCTAAATCTACACACTGGGACCTCTTTTTGGAAAACTTTTTTCATGGATATTTTCCAAACAATTAGTCAACTAGACGACTTAGATGACGTCGTGGATACGACAAACTCATTCATATTAGCATCCTACGAAGAAGCTTGTCCACTTCGTACTGTTAAATCGACTAGGAGAACCCCTTGGTGGAGGGCTGAGCTTGAAAGAATGAAGAAAGTTATGAGAAGAGCTTGGAACTGGCGTCAGCGTGATGACTCCAGGGCTTTTAGGTCAGCTCGTAGTGCATATAAGAAATGTCTTAGATCTGCAGAACGGGCTTGCTGGCAAAGCCTATGCACTAATGTCTCTAGTCTGAACGAGGCTAGCAGATTAAATAAAATTCTCTCCAAATCGAATGATTTTCAGATGAACTCCTTAAAAACCAGAGATGGTGTTTATGTGACTGACGAAAAAGATGTTCTTAATTGTCTCTTCGACACACACTTTCCAGGTTGTATCGATCCGGAGTTGAACAATGTTCACAGATCTCATTCTGGTGATTCGGACTCGTGAGCGTTAGCACGCACATTGGTTTCCACTGAATCGGTCAAGTGGGCAGTTGACAGCTTTGCTCCATACAAATCAGCCGGAAAAGATGGAATACTTCCCGTGCTACTGCAAAAGGGATTTGATATTCTTAAACATATCTTGAAAAAGATTTTGCTTTCCAGTCTTGCTACCGGGTCTATCCCGAAAGCATGGCGAGAAATAACTGTTAGATTTATTCCCAAAGGGGGGCGCTCAAGCTATGAAGAAGCCAAGAGTTTTAGGCCTATCAGCTTAAGTTCTTTTCTTCTGAAAGCTTTGGAACGGATAATCGATCATCACAGCAGGAACGTTAGTTTAGTTGAATATCCTGCGCTGCACAAAATGCAACATGCATATCAGTGTGGGAAATCCACGATCACTCTGCTTCACGATGTTGTTTACAACATTGAGAAAGCCTTCTCGCTCAAGCAATCTAGCTTGGGTGTATTCCTAGATATTGAGGGTGCTTTTGACAATGTGTCCTTCCAGTCTATTCTGGAAGCGACGCGCGGTCATGGGATACCTGCATGTATCTCAGGTTGGATAACCGCAATGCTTAGTAACCGCATACTTTGCTCGTCACATTGAGAAAGCCTTCTCGCTCAAGCAATCTAGCTTGGGTGTATTCCTAGATATTGAGGGTGCTTTTGACAATGTGTCCTTCCAGTCTATTCTGGAAGCGACGCGCGGTCATGGGATACCTGCATGTATCTCAGGTTGGATAACCGCAATGCTTAGTAACCGCATACTTTGCTCGTCACTGCGACAGGCTGAGATACGGAAGTTGAGTATTTGCGGTTGTCCTCAGGGCGGCGTTCTGTCACCTTTGTTATGGAACTTAGTGGCTGACGGCTTGTTGAAGAAACTCAATGAGCTTGGATTCCAACCTACGGGTTTGCTGACGATTACCAAATACTAATTACTGGATTTTGCATTGGAACAATCTTTGACTTAATGCAACAGGCATTAAGAGCTGTCGAACAGTGGTGTCGACAAGTTAAACTATCAGTTAACCCAAGCAAAGCTTCAATGGTTCTTTTCACGAAGAAGCGAATAACAACCGGGGTTCGTACCTTGCAGTTCTTTGATTCTGAGCTACTGTGTGCAGATCAAGTCAAATACGTTGGAGTCATATTGGATTCCAAACTGAATTGGTCTGCTCACATTGAGTTCAGAGTCAAGAAAGCGTGCATGGCCTTCGGGCAGTGCAGACGAACTTTTGGAAAGACCTGGGGTCTCAAACCTAAATACATCTATTGGATTTACAGGACAATTGTACGTCCAATACTGTCATACGGATGCCTTGTGTGGTGGCAGAGGGGAGAGGTGGTGACAGTCCAGTCAAAGCTAAACCATCTGCAAAGAATGGCGCTCATGGCGTTGGCTGGTGCTTTCACCACGACTCCGACAGCTGCTCTTGAGGCACTTCTAAATATCAAACCATTACACATACACTTAAAACAAGAAGCACTATCATGTGCATACAGACTGCAGGTTACTGGGCTTTGGAACAGTAATCATGTTGATCTTGCTACCAGTCATACACGATTGTCGTCACAAATGGTTACATGGGGTGAAGATATTCTTGCTCCCAGCGATATTACACTCACTTGTAGTTTTCCTTACAGGACATTCCATGTGAAGATTCCCTCTCGAGAGGAGTGGTTGTCTGGCTTTATGGAAAGACAACAACAAACGCAAGTGGTTTGTTACACTGACGGTTCTCTGATGGAGGGACCTGCTGGTGCTGGTGTCTACTGTCGTGAAATGAGATTGGAACAATCTCACTCACTAGGTAGATACTGTACTGTATTCCAAGCAGAAATCTTTGCGATTATGTGCGGGGTGCAATCGGCCCTTCAACTGAGTTTGTCCGGCTGAGTTATAAACCTCTGCTCCGATAGTCAGGCTGCAATCAAGGCCCTTAGCTCAGACAAATCCCGGTCCAAGCTAGTGATCGCGTGCCGAACCCAAATCGAAGAACTAAGCATTGTCAACACTATCTACCTTGTCTGGGTGCCCGGACATTGCGGTATTACTGAAAATGAATGGGCTGACGAATTGGCCAGGGCAGGTTCAGCGATTGACTTCGTTGGTCCTGAGCCCGCGCTGCCAATTTCGACAAGTTGGATAAGGGAAAAAATACGGTCCTGGGCTTCGTCCGAGCACCGCAATTATTGGAGAAATCTACAAACGTGTTGCCAAACAAAGACGTTTCTAGAACAACCATGCCCAGTAGTTTCGAAAAATCTCTTACATTTTTCGAAGCTCCACTGCGGCATGCTGACCAGGGCTTTAACCGGCCACTGCAAACTCAATTATCACATGGCAACTATTCAGCGCGCTGAGTCTTTTTCATGTGATCTTTGTGAATCCGACTCCGGAACCTCATATCATCTGATATGCAACTGTCCAGCGGTAGCGCAGTTGCGATTTCGAGTCTTCAGCCGTCCTTATATAGACGAAACCATGTTTGGTCGACTGAAACTCAGAGACATACTAAAGTTTCTTATCCAATGTGGTAAAGAGCTTTAGGCTTATTCGCAGGCAAGTTGAACTACTTGTGAGTTTAACTTACCTGTTGTTTATTTTTGTTTTGTGCTGTTATTTTTCCCACCCTTCCAATTCTACTTCCCCACACATCCTTGTCCTTTCCTTCCGCTCAGGAAATGATGAAAACATACGGCAAGGCACAAATCCCCGACTATGTACGGGGAACGTGCCATTTGAGCCAATATATTCTGATTCCTGATAGATCTCACCGAATTATGCTCAATGTATCGAAACTCGTCAAGGCATTTTTAAATTGCCAGTATTAAACGGCGTCGTCTTCGTTCTTGCCGACGCCATCTATATCTATATGTTCAGTTTCTCTAATCTTGTAGTCGGGAACTAAACTATTCCGATCCTCTGTGCTGCTTGACCCGAACTCTGGATCTGGTATCCTTGATCAATCGCTGGTCATCTAGTGTTATTCTAAACTTTTGATTGATGATTCTAAAATATTTTCAATATTCCAATGATAAAAACCACGACACATGAAAATTTACTTCCTCCTTTTCTATCACCACCTTACAAGTTGGTTTTCATTAAAACGTAAAAATAAACAACAATATCCAACAAAGAAAGATACAAAATAAAAGCAGAACGGACTCGCCGGCAACAAATGTGGAGTCCAATATTTTTCAAATTAATCAGCTTCATACGGTACTACACTCCGCCATCCTACTGTTCCTGCAGCGGGCCGCCTATCGTATGCTACTCGCGTCCTCAGTTCTTCCAGAAAGGCGCCTTCACTTTTACCGTAAATCAACACTTAAACATTTTTTAAATTTAAATTACAAAACTGGTGTTTTTAATAGATAGTTCTAAAATAGCACCAGGGAAAAATTGACGAGAGAAAAAAACGAACTGTCACGAATCAGGCCTCACCTCCTAATCCACTAACGTTAATTGGATCTTCATAATGAAAAACTGGACTGATTATATTGGAAACGATTGCCGATTTTGGCCGTGTCGTATCTGGCGGGCTGAAATTTCTCGAAGTATTTCAGCCAAGAGTTGACCCACTGGTTTCTGTTCCCATGTCGTAAGAGGCGACTAACAACAGATGTGGCTGTAGTCCACTAGGAGGTTGATAACAGTCGATTATCTTTCTCCTGACTAAACCAGCCTAGAGACCATGTGGCATCCGGCGGGATGAAGTATCTCAGCCAAGAATTGATCCACTGGGTCCCATGTAGGCGACTGAAAACAGGAGTCCTCGAATCGAAGTGTTTCTCCATGGCGAGGACTGAATGGCTGGCATGATTAAAAATGCCAGTCGCGTACGGAGTGTCATCGGTATTGTCCTTGCTGTGTTAAGCGAATGTCTTACACAGTGGACGTTTGTTTCTTCGCAAACCGTGAGATTTAAATGATGGTCATGTCACAAATGCCCAATTCGGGGTTCGCTATAGGCGATTATAAGCCAACATGTTTGGTATCTTCTAGTAGCTGTACAATAAGTGCTGGTGATGAAATGTGCAATGCTCCATGGTTAGAGCCCAAATTATTCTTCAGCATAGACGTACAGCAACTATGAATCTATCCCACCTTTTGCAGGAAGCAAAAGAGCCGTATTTCCATGAAGGAAACTTCTATGTTGGAAAGCAACTTACACCCGTCTTCGTAGCTTGCAACAAAATGGCATGACAAATCCACGCTGAATGCCTCATGCATGTAAACTTGTGAATAGTTTTATCGATGCATATCTTTTATCCGACCTCAAACTCGTGATATTTTTGTGCTGTCACAGTCACTATGATATGATGATAGCATGAACAGGAAATACGTCCATTGTTCGGCATATTCGCCGCATAATGAATCATCACCTTCTGATGATTTCAAATACCCACCACATAATTTTTAGCAGCTCAGATATCAATTTGAGAGACTTCGAATTGATGGACTGTTTAAGGGGTTATATACAAAGTTGGAACTCAAAAAAGCGAAAAAAAATATTGAATATTCTGAAAGTACATACTTTTGAAAATATCTGTGCGAAATTTCATCCAGATCGGAGCACCAGATTTCAAACTACAGCCGTTCGCAGCGCGCAGGTTCTTCCACGAGTGAAGTTAACACAAAACTTTAAACGCAATTATCTCGGAACTATGTTTTTTGAAAAGTACCGTTGCGGTGAACGTGATATCTCAAAAACTATTCATCCGATCTACATAATTTTTTTTTAATTGTTTGCATTGATATTCTCGTGTACTTGAACGGTTCCTTTTTCATCCAATAACTTTCGATTGTTCGCAATGAATTTTTGTTTAAAATTTTAAACACCAAAAAAACTCAATTTTTTGGTCAACATGTTTTTTTTGTCGGAAATTTTTTTATTGGGAAACCGATCCGTTCAAGTACACCAAAGTCCATTTTTCTTCAATAATCTTTTTTGATTTCTGTTGAGCGGTTCGGCTTGGAGAGCGTTCACCGCAACCCTCTGCCAAAAACATGTTTAGGGGGATAGGCCATAACTTCCCCAACCTTGAATATTTTTTTAATTCAATATGTTTTTTTCGAACTTCGATAGTACTACTAACGAACTGTCTTTCGCTTTTTCAAATAAAATTTGCATAAAACACTTTTAAAAAATCACGAACTTAGCTCACTTTTTCGCCACAACTTTGTATATAACCCCTTAAGCAACACAAATTTCCATATACTTAATGTAGCAAATCACCCAGCATTTGCACGATCTGGTAGAGAAGAGGTGTTATATGTAACTCTCTACTCTGACTGTATTACGCATAAGTTGGCAAACTGGCTGGTACCCAACGAGCTCGAACCATCGTGTGATCATAAGTACATCGTCTATGATCATTTGAACGCCTAGATGTAGCAACCTCTTGCGATTCTACTGTATAATAATTCAATTTTGAATAAGTGGTAGAAAAAATTAGATTTTATTGTGTGGATCCTTTTTGGATTTTCGAGAAATCGAAAATTGAGTCACTTCCCACAACATCAGGAGTGAATACTGGTGGTAGTTGCGAGAAACGTGCTTCTTCGAAATCCTTAAAAATGGGAAACAAATTGATCAAAAGCAAAGAAAAGAAGCACAACCGCAGAGGTGCTCTCTTCAACAATGCTTCGGTTCATTGTATAAAGTCTTCGAGTCTCAATACTTATCGAGTGCAAGCAAGGTTGGAGACAGTATCCATTCAGGGGTGTTGTTGTTGTTATCTCAATATCCCCTCGGAGGTGTTGATATATCCGCTCATCGAAAAGTGTCTTTAATCCCTTGGGAGTGAGGAATACTTCAGTATTGTCTATGTTCTCTGTGTTGTTACTTTCCTTATCCCTAATCTTACCATTACTCCAATCATGCCCATCAGGGAAATGACGAAAAGACAAGTCATGGCAAGGCACAAATCTTCGATCAACATGGGGAACATGCCATTTGAGCCAGTCGATACTGGTTCCTGATTCCTACGTGATATTTTTCGTGAAAACTAACGTTAATTGGATCTCTATAATGAAAAACTGGACTGATTATATTGAAAACGATTGCTATGAACGTAATTCTAGACCAGCTTTATTTGTTGCACCGTTTCCCTCGAGATTGCTAATACAATTTTCATCTTCAATTGTGTTTTTCTCAGTTGCCAGTTTTGCAACAAGAGGGACCATTGGGCGTAGAACGGCAGTTTATATCTTTAACTAGGTACTCAAAACACATCAAAAGCAATTTGAAAGTTACAGAATGCATCATTATCAGAGATTTTTCTGAGAATTATTCTTTCGTCGTGCAGGATGCTGTTCAAGGCTTTCATTGGATAAACGCTCAACGTACTATTCACGGCACCGTGTCATAACGTCGATTTCGGATCTTATGTTGCAGTCGATATCCTGGACACTGTGACGCTTTTATACTTTTGGATACTATTACGCATAAGAACTGCGTCGTAATGTCCTAATCAAAAAAGAAAGAAAATTATCACTCCTCCAACCGTGCCAGTTTTATTTACACGAACAACCATGCCTCAAAAAAAGTCGGTACGGTATTTTCAAATCGCTGTATCTCAGCAGTCGCTTGACCAATTTGGACAATTTTGGTATCAATGGATTTTTTGGACTCTTTAGATTGCTTTGAGTTAGGTTAAATTTAAATTTGACCACAATTGATCTTTTTACGACAAAAAAAGTCGGAGCAAGTACGACAAAATTTCCAATATTTGTGAAGAACTTAAAATCTAGCGCGATGACCTACGCATATTATTATGTTAAATTCTTTGGATTGATGTAGGCAACCAATTTCTAGCAGATTGTTCATAATTTCTTATGAAAGGAACTACAATATCTTCACAAAATTGCATACAATACAGAAAATGACAATCTTCGGAAATAATTCAAATTTCATAGCGATGACACGCATATATTATATTGTCAAAATGTTCGTATATATGCGAGTGACAATTTTCAAGAGCATTGTTCATAGATTTTAATTCAATGAACTACAAAATCTTCACAAAATCACGTATTTTGCAGAACACTTGTTTATTTTCCATTGTAACTTTAAATTTTCACAATGAATAGTGCATTTTATAATGCCAAAATAGTCTCATGTATTAAGCAGAAAAACATTGTTCATAGGTTTTAATTCAATGAACTACAATATCTTCACAAAATCACATATTTTACAGAACATTTCTTTATTTTCTATTGTAACTTGAAGTTTTCACAATGAATATCGCATTTTATAATGCTAAAATATTCTCATGTATTCAGTAGACAAGTTTTGAGAACATTGTTTATAGTTTTTAATTCAATGAACTACAATATCTTCACAAAATCACATATTTTACGGAATATTTTTTTTTATTTTTCATTGTAACTTGAAATTTTCACAATGAATATCGCATTTTATGACGCTTAAATAATCTTATTTACGAAACAGACAAGTTTCCTAAACATTGTTTTTAGTTTTAAATTCACGTATTTTACGAAACATTTCTTTATTTTCCATTGTAACTTTAAATTTTCACAATAATTATCTCTTTTTATGATGCTAAAATATTCGCATTTACGAAATAGACAAGTTACGAGAAGATTGTTCATAAGTTTTAATTCAATGAACTACAATATCTTCACAAAATCACGTATTTTACAGAACATTTCATTATTTTGAAAAAATAGTAGTTCAAATTAAATTAAATTCAATCAACAATGTTCTTCAAACTTGGCTACCATATATGTACAAACATTTTGGTGTCGTATCATTATTCATTGTAAAAATTTCAAGCTACCCATGAAAAAAATGTTCTGTAAAATACGTGATGTTGTGCAGATTGTGTATTTTATTGAATTCAAATATACGGACAATGTTCCACAAACTTGAGTATCACATAAATTTGAACATTTAGATATAAAAATGTTGCGATATTCATTAAATAAATTTCAAGTTACAATGGAGAAAAAAAAATTCTGTAAAATACATGATTTTGTAAAGATTGTGTAGTTCATTGAATTTAAAACTAAAAACAATGTTTTGGAAACTTGTCTGTTTCGTAAATAAGAATATTTTAGCATAAAAAATGCGATATTCATTGTGAAAATTTTAAGTTACAATAGAAAATAAAGAAATGTTCTCTAGGATACGTGAATGTGAACATTTTGTATTAGAGTTTGCAATATTCCCTGTGAAAATTTAAAGTTACAATGAAAAATAAAGGAAAATTCTGTATAATACGCAAATATGTGAAGATATTGTAGTTAATTAAATAAAGAACTGAATAATATTCCAGGAACTTGTCCATCACATAAATTCGAACATTTTGATATCATATAGATGGCGTAAATTTCAAGTTGCAATGAAAAATAAAGAAATGTTCTGTGAAATACGTGATTTTGTGAAGATATTGTAGTTCATTGAATTAAAACGTATGAACAATCTTCTCGAAACTTGTCTATTTCGTAAATGCAAATATTTTAGCATCATAAAATGCGATATTCATTGTGAAAATTTCAAGCTACAATGGAAAATAAAGAAATGTTTCGTAAAATACGTGATTTTGTGAAGATATTGTAGTTCATTGAATTAAAAACTATAAACAATGTTCTCGAAACTTGTCTACTGAATACATGAGAATATTTTAGCATTATAAAATGCGATATTTATTGTCAAAATTTCAAGTTACAATGGAAAATAAAGAAATGTTCTGTAAAATACGTGATTTTGTGAAGATTTTGTAGTTCATTGAATTAAAAACTATGAACAATGCTCTTGAAAATTGTCACTCGCATATATACGAACATTTTGACAATCATCGCTATGGAATTTGAATTATTTCCGAAAATTGTCATTTTCTGTATTGTATGCAATTTTGTGAAGATATTGTAGTTCCTTTCATAAGAAATTATGAACAATCTGCTAGAAATTGGTTGCCTACATCAATCCAAAGAATTTAACATAATAATATGCGTAGGTCATCGCGCTAGATTTTATGTTCTTCGCAAATATTGAAAATTTCCAATTTTTGTAGTACTTGCTCCGACTTTTTTTGTCGTAAAAAGATCAATTGTGGTCAAATTTAAATTTAAACTAATTCAAAGTAATCTAAAGAGTCCAAAAAATCCATTGCTACCAAAATTGTCCAAATAGGTCAAGCGACTGCTGAGATACAGCGATTTGAAAATACCGTACCGACTTTTTTTGAGGCATGGTGGTGGGAGTGAAGAAAAATGTATTGTGGTGTACTTGAGCGGATCGGTTCCGGATATTTTATTGCAATAAAAAAACTGTGTTGATAATAAAATCGATGTTTTAGGTGTTCAAAATTTCAAACAAAAATTAAGTAGAAAGGATCGAAAAAAATTTGATAGAAAACGAACCGTTCAGGTACACGAGAATGTGAATATGAACAAATTAAAACACAATTTATGAAAATCGGCAGAGTAGTCTTCGAGATATCATGTTCACCGCGACGATCCTTTTCAAAAAACTTCATTCCGAGAAAATCGCGTTCAAAGTTTGTATAAACTTCATTCGTGGAAGGAACAAGCACGCTTCGAACGGCTGTATTTTGAAGTCTAGTGCTCCAATCTGGATGTAATTTCACACAGATAATTTCGAAGGATGTTCGGAATATGCAAATCTTTTTTTTTTATTTTTCGAGCCTCAACATTATATATAACAAGAAAAGAAAAAAAAACAGAGCAATCATTACGCTTATATACAGTATTATCATTTCATCGCGAAACGTCTACTGTTGAAATGTTGACCTACATGGAATGCAGCTATGGCCGAAAATAAATTCTTAGTTCCGTGTATTCCGATCAAAGATTGAATCGAATACACAATATAGGGCCTAGCCATCAGACGAAACATTGTTTCTCACGTTAATCCGTCGACGAACCAGTGCCAATAACCATGATTTTCTAGCGTCGCCTATATTCGGAAAAAAATCGGGCGGTACAACGTTCAAAAAGTTCATAGGTACCGTACAATTGTGAGAGAGAGACCGTCCACTGTTATTTACGCCGTTCATTCGTTTCGTCTGACCTTTAATCGCAATATCAAGCATCAATCCAGCCAAAATCTTGTACACTTCTCCACCGGATGAATTTGTTTTCGTTCGTTATTTCGGATATAGTGGGCGCAGTGTTGGGAAAATCATTATCGTTAAAAGTTCATTTCATATTCATTCATGAGAAAATCTCTTCGCGAACTTTGCTAAAAAAACATCGGCAGTATGAAACATCGTCTCCGAATAATTCATATCCGAACAAAGATTCAATTATTCAAAACATCGAAATTCACTAGCGAATTTTTGCTTAGGTGACACACGAAACGAATTTTCGCACCCATAAAACATCGCAAAAGAAACATTCGGAAGTGAATTTTGGCATCAATGACTCCTTGAGTTAAAACTCGCGTGTTGACAATATCGCATAGGATAACATTTTCAATGATAGAGTAATGGCAGCATTAAAAAGATACACCAAGTATTTATTCCACCTCAACACAAGATATACACAAAACCACAAGATCTACGCCAGTAAATCGTAAATTTTTTAGCAATCAGTGAAAATATACCTGGTCTACAAATACAAATGAAAATGAACAGCAACTTTTACTACCGGAAATTTTTTTCTAGTATATGGGGATAATTTCTCGTTTTTTCGATGGATCCAAGTCACCTTGTTATTGGTCCATGTCAAAACAGTTTTAGTTGAGGTTCAGTTTTTCACTCCGTATACACAGGTAGAAGAATAAAGTGAAATTTGATTGTAATGCAGAGGAATATACATATTGGAAAGAACGTCGAACCGAGGACCAAGAAACATTTCAAGCGCGGGTTTTAGTTTTCGGCCTTGCTTGAAGCATTTTAAAATCTCCTCGCTTGGATCTACAATTTTTACGAAATCACTGGTACGTTAATTAATGTGGCGTTAACGGTTGTCACACGTCGTTCTTTTTTTGTTTTTTTCAGCCACGAAAATATATTTCAAATAAAATGAATTAATTCAAGATATGTCTGGAGAAAATCTGATTAATCATGACCACGTACTCGAGTGTGGATGTAACCTATTGTTCCACCTCCTATTGTCATTCGACATCGAATAGTATAACATAGTACCCGCTGAGTCGGTTGATGGTATGTTCTTTTGCGAAGACTCCTCTGAAATACATCTGTCTACCACGCCGACCGCCACGATTTCAAATCCTGAATTTTTTGTCGATCTTATTCGCCATTGAATCTGTGCGTGAGCAAATATTTCCATAAATAGATCTTGTTCTACAAATTTTCGGGCGATAAGTAAATCAGTGCAGAGTTGGTTATGTTAGTTATGCTAAACTGGTTTCAGGACAGTTGCAGTGGTTTATGTTGCAAATTTGTAATCCACGGCATCGGAGTTTGCTCTAAGTGATTCATCCACACATGCGCCAATCCCAGTCCTCCTACATCTGGCGCAGATGGCATCGCTCCCTTGCCCAAGGGTGTAGGGACATTTGGGTGCGGTTAGCGGATTCGGCAAGCCGATATGTGAGGATGTTAGCATCAGCTCCGATGTTATGTACACAATTGTCTACATAACCCACTATAGAGGTTAACAACGTTGTAGTACGAATAGTAACTTTTTCAGAGTAAAAACAATGACGATTAGAAAAAAAACAAATGCGCATAAATAATTTCAGAATAATTTTATTGGTAATTTCAAAAATACAAGGCAAATGTAGTTTTGCACAAAACAAAAAACAAAATCAGTTCAATCTAAATTATAACTGGTAAAAATATTATTTAAATTTCACAAATTAACATTACGCATCATTTTCTTCCTCTATATTGAGAGATTGGGCGACTTTTGTCAGTAAATCGGGGTTTAGTTTCAAAACCATTAAGTCCTGAATACTTTTGTCGTTCAGGCATTGCCGATGATCAGTTAGTATCAATTTCAAGGCGCTGAAGGCACGTTCTACCGTTACTTGCGTTGAAGGTGCTGACAAAATTGCAACAGCAAGGCGAAACCTGGTGTCTGGTTTGCCGATCAATCCAGTACTGAAGTACGTCGAAACGTTTCAGAGTTGAGGTTGTTTGTGGGCTAGATGATGTGGATGGTGAAGGACTGGACAAGGTTGAGTGAAGATTTCGAACATAATGTTCAGATGGTGGCATCGTTATCGGAACTTTTTTTCGAAACTCAAGCTCTTTAACGAGCTTAAGTAAACGGGTTTCAGTTGGTTCCTCGGGTAAATTCTCCTGTGACGTATCATTGCCAAAATAGTTTTCAAGATATGTCTCAAGAAAATCCGATTCGTCATGAACAGGTACTGACTGACTACTAATTTCTTTTCCTTCGATTCTATCCAAACGGCTCCACATATTTAGGAGATAAGTCTAAAAATGGATATTGTTTTACAATATGTATTTTAATAGACTACGTATATTTTACTTGAACTTGATCCTGTCATAGACAGATAGACGATTCGAACCAAGATAGTTGAACCGAGGATCCATATATAAGCAACATTTGAACTGAATTGTGTCAGTAAGCGTTTTAAGCCGTGTATCCATCGTTATAAGCAGTTTTTGAGCTAGATTGTTTTCTGGAATGGCATTCAATCTTGCTTGACAAATCAACCATTCACAAAAAAATTCCGACAATGGCACATGTTCTCGCTGCAAACTAACAGTAAGGAAAAACATGGGTTGCAGGGCATCGCAGTAAAGGCCTACAAATTTCCAGTGTTTGGAAAATGCTAGCAAAAGAATATTATAATATTATGAATGTTTAGAATTAGAAAAAGTGTTACCCATTTCACTGAACCTATTTTCTAGAGAGAGATAGAATGATTTTTGATCGCATAGTGATTTGAGCATTATGTAAACCGAGTTCCAACGTGTAATGTTTGCTATGGGAGCCAAGTGCGCTTTGTGTGAAATGAGCTGCTCTCGATACTTGCCCTGGCGTGTCGATTTCACCAATTTCTTTACGGTATCAATTCTTTTGGTGCATTTTTTCAGAACGTCCCAAACTGCTAGCTGGCAAGTATGAGCAGCGCATCTGGTGCTTCCTACCGCATAAGGCTCTATCTTCTCGGAAGTTTCGTCGTCGGACTCCTCGGTATCTGACCCGCTGCCAAACCCTACAATACTCTCGTTCTCCAACTCATCGTCTATTGCCTCGTCGATGGCCATGAAATCTAACAAACGATTAGGGTTAGAGTTGTCCAAAATTGCTTCGACAGCTTGTAACTCTGTTTTTAAGAGTGGTTCCGAGTCGGTCCACATGTTCTCCGACATATGTGCTTGCAGCCGTTTCACCGAAGCAACCATGTTTGCTCCATTATCATGTGCAATGGTAAACAATTGATCAGAGCCAATCCTATATTTTCGCATCGCTTCTTCTTGCAAAGTTTGTTGCAGGTTATCTGCAGTTTGACTAACCGTCATCTCTTTGATTGCTGAAAGATACAAAAAACTCAACAATGCAGCATGATTCATACAATCATGAAATGCTATATTACCCAAAGAACGGCAGACAACTCGACCGTCCAAGAAAAACTGTGCGTTTACGCCGAAGGAATGGTGGTTTCTCCAGGAAGCACTATCTATTTTCAAGTTTACGATACGACCTTCCATCTCTTTAGCGATAATTTCTCGTACGCACAATGCTCCTCGGCTTAAAAGATCCGATATTTTTTTTCTGTTCATCGGTAAGCCTACAGCATCCCAAAGAGGTTTCACGAGTGTTTGGAATCCTATCCACTCAGGAAAACTCAACGGTAATGCATTAGCGGTTGCAAGTTGCATAGTATTACTGCTGCTCGATCGGTTTCAACCATGACTTTGCTTTTGGATTTTTTCGGCGGCGGAAGTTCATTGTCAGAGGAAGATATAGCGCGTTTGGGTGCATGAAGAGACAACTGAAGCATACCTAGCTTAGCAGGATGTTTTGTTCTGATATGCCTAAGAAAGCTTCCGTGATTTAATTTTCCTTTCTGCATGTAGTCGCACGTATCACTGACATTGCATAGGAAGTTCTCATTTTCCATTCGCACAGCCTTTTCTATTTTAGATTTTTGCGTATTTACTTTTACTTTTAAATGTTTATCAGTTTTTAATATATAACTCACTATGATATGTTTCGATTTTTGATACTTTCCACTGGAATACGTATGATCGTTTGTCGAAAGCTACGTGGTATGCGATGAAATGCGATGTTTATTAAAAAAAGAAGCAGGTTTTTAAAAATATTTTACTAGCGTTGCCAAGCGATAAGATTTGGTATTTTTATATAAGCATTAGAGCAGGAATAGTATTTGACAGAATTGGATTATTAAATATACATACATCATTTGCACATACGACTCGCGGTACTCATTGAAAGGACGAAACTTTGCTTTCTTATATTCACATTATTTACAAAACAATGGAAACCATATAACACAAAAGTGTCTTTCCATACAAAATATTAGTCGATTGCTCAGGACATTAAAGTAGAAGGCAATGCTTTATGGAAGACAAAAGAAGCGAAGAGGTGGTGTTTCCATTTGATAGCATTTTATTTATTAGTTTACTGAACCCTGACCATCGTTTGTAAATTCAAATACTTTAATGAATGCTGGATCTGAATGTTTAATGGTCATGTATTTTTAAGTGCTTAAAAATGTAAACAAAAGTTATATCAAAAAAATAACCTATGCATATATTGGATGCAACTCGTTTGTTTACATTTTACACAAGATTTTTTGGAATGTCCACCAGTTAGCTATAAACATAATTCTAGACCGTATTCTGTGTACAATAGCTTATAAATATGATTACCTTTTTACAATTCTTATAAAAGAAATGTATAGAATTCGCTCAAACTTTCAAGATTTTTTTCGAGGCCGACTCGACTCAGCTCGACGATTTGGGACAATGTCTGTGTGTGTATGTAACGGACAAATTCTCATTCGTGTTTCTCAGCAATGGCTGAACCGATCTTATCCAAACCAATTTTAAATGAAAGAACTGAAAAACAGTATGAACAGTATATAGTTTCCAAGATATGAATGTTTAAATGCGCAAAAATGGCGTTTTCTGCAGTTTTTTAAATTATCTGCCGAAATTGACAATATAGATTTACAATTTATATGTTTTTAGACAGCTTTAACGAATACCTTTCGAACAAACTATAGATTGTTGAAATCGGACTATTAAAAGAGATATTTAACATTAAATGCGGACGAAAGATTTTTATCATTTCCCATTGCCAGAAATATGACCAAAAACATATAATCTATTATTAACGCCAAAACGGCTTATTTTAGGTCAATAGTATCTTCGGAGAATTTAATGGAGGCAATATGCCCTTTCTTTTGGTATTGTGCTTTTGCTGATTAATCCCCCTATGAGTGAGATATTTTCACAAATTTTCTTGGAAGTGTAGCTCTTATTTTGCGAATAACTTTACTGAAGACTTCAAATGTCTATTTTGAATACTTTAAAAGTTATGGCTTGTTGTTTGTTGATTACTTTTTGTCGCCTATTTATTGTTCAATATAGTAATAATCCATTGAAATAAGCCAAACATTATTTCGATAAAACGAATTTTGTATTTCATTTTTCTATCTACAACCGCTAGAAATAATCACCGAACACTTCCAAGTTGTCTGGAAGGAACTTGATAACTTATCAGTACAAAAATGTTCATTTGTGCGAACCTTCTCACTGCAATTTTTCTAACTTATAACCATCGGATCGATCTGAAACATATCGGAAAATGAAAAGCGAAATAAATAACTCCAAGCAACAGCGTAGCCAAGAGAAGGTTTTGGGGTTTAACACCATACAACCCCCCCCCCCCCACCCCACCCAAAAAAAATTGAATTGAAGTTGAAAATTTATTGATGCAGACTGATTTAATTCAATATTACAATAACAATTATCTGATCCGTAGTTTGATAACCTGTTGTTGTAAACATCATGAGGACTTTTGATAAATTGTCGGAATGGGGTCCTCCTGATATGTAACTGATCTATTGATCTTGATTTCACAGTTGTCTAATAGCATCAATATCAAATTCCTGCCTGAAAACATTCCAATAGAAAATTCCAGAGTTCTGTAATCAATCATAATCCTCAGATTTATTTTCAAATTGAGCTCGTTTTTGTAGAGATGTACTGTAGTAAGGGTCTTTATTTGACAGAAAGCGAAGTTAAAATTGATTTGATGTCTATGAAACATAGAACTGCTCACCCAAAAAATGCATAACCTTCAACATTTGCTAAAAATGTTTTTGCCTTTCTCATTCACTCTAAAATTTGTCAATCTAATCCCGACCCGGAGGGCCGAGTGTCATATGCCAATCGACTGAGTTCGTCGAGATTGGAAAATGTCTGTGTGTGTATGTGTGTATGTGGAAAAAATGTAACCTCTGTTATTCAGAGATGGCTGGATCAATTTGCACAAAGTTAGTCTCAAATGAAAGGTACAACCTTCCCATCGGCTGCTATTGAATTTTTATTGATTGGACTTCCGGTTCCGGAGTTACGAGTTGAAGAATGCAATCACACAGCAAATTCCCATATAAACTGAAATGAAAAATTTTCAAAATCAAATTTGTATTTTTGATGCCAAATGACTTTAAAATGCATGAAACATTGAGATGTTTGACAAAAATTGACTTCCTTAGACTTTGGTACATTTTTACCTTTCTCATATAGAAAGGTTATGCAATCACTCCAAAAATCGTCAATCATACCGGCCCGGAGGGAGTATGCAGTGAGGGGTTGCTACTTTAAAATTAAAACTAGTTTAAAATTTCTTAACAAGTTGAAAAATTTCGGCAGGACCTGGACCTCCCAGATCTTTCTCCATGATCCGCCGCTGGTTTCAAGCGATGTTTCAGTATCACATAGTATCTCAAGATCGTGGCTGTCGATCCATTGTATGTATGTGCAAATCGTACTGAACATGTAATATTCATTTCCACCATTGTATTGAACCTAACCAGCCATGGAACCGCTAGGTGGATTAAAACAGGGTTTTATTTTGGGAATGCGTCGAGTTGAGACGAAAACGTAATATGATTAATAACGAGGATAACACTTTCCGAATGTAGAGAGAAATTTATGAAAAATGACGATTTCCGTTAGATTCTAGCAGGTTCTGATCGATTTTGATGAGCATTCGATTTTTGTTGTATGACCAATGTATAGGTCAAATGTTTTAAAACAGTAATTTAAGGTCAAGATAGCATCATTTTGAAACCGCCAATTTCGGAGGTTTAGTATCTTCAATGTGTTTTACAAATGTTAAACAGTGCATCATTTGATAAAATAATTTTGACGGTATATCGTCCAAGAAATATTTATGGTGAATTTTCTCAGGTTAATATTCATGACTACAATAAAGTCTCAACAAATTCGCTAAAGACACGAACTTTGTTACTATTTTCTGAAAAATTAATTCTGCATAATTTTAAAACTTCAAAAATTACGGTTTCGGAATTATGTCGTTTGGACAGTATGATCGATTTTCACCAAACCCCCACCAAACCGAATTTCTGGCTACGCCGCTGACTTCAAGTAAGTAGAAACAAAGTCGTTCTACCTCGTTCACGAGAAACTTCTTCGAATGCTGAATATCTATTATAATACATTGAAACCCCGATTTTATCAGCCAAATATGAGCATATGTTTGATGGGCTCTAGCAGACGAACAAGACTGAATTCGAGTAAATCCTTTCTTGAGCATGTTTTCCTTATCATGAAGATGGAAATATGCAAAAATAAAAAGTTCATAATCAGAAATAGTTATCAGACTACATCAAGGGACGGGAAGAATATTTTAACAGCTTCAGTTTATTATAAAGAAAAAAATGCCCGATTTAGTCAATGTCCCCATTTTGTCAGCCTAAAATACACCATGAGATTGATAAAAATGGGTCGTTATTGTATTTATTATTCACTGTGTTTCAAATTAATAGGTACATTTCATTTTTGGGGATTTTTTTATTGCATCGAACTACAACAATTTTTAGGTAGCTTTCAAGGGGTTATTTTATAGACTTCTTCCAAAATTTGGCGAACCTATTCCAATTCGTATACCAATTAATTGGTATACTTAAGGGTTTATATGTTGCAGATAGAGAAAATACTGAAATTTTCAGCTTTTTTCCTACACAATATTACGAAAGCTTATTAAACAATTTTGCCTAATAAGTTTGTGAAAATTATAAATTATTTGAAATTTTTTAATAGTTTAATTTTTTATTTAACCGTGATTTTTTAATAAATAGTGACCATCGCTTCACAACGTAGTCTATTTTTCATGGCTTGCGGTGAGCACGATCTCTCGAATTGCTGAACTGAAAATTATGGAATAGAAAACAATTTTTAGTATTCTTTACAGATTTAACTCGCCGCGCAGATAGCTCTGAATTGGACCCGCTGGTGCCCTAAGACGATTTCGCTAGATTTTCAGAGCACTGTGCACCCAGTGCATTAAGGCAAGTGACGGAAGGTTATCGAAAAGATTCGTGAAAATGAAAATTCCAGTAATGATGATGATTTTCTCAAACGGTTCGTTTTCGAGAGGTTTTTATTTGTTCTTTGGCATTAGGATTAGCGATATTAATTCAAATCAAGGATACTACTGGGAAGTCACCTTTAGAAAAAGTCGATGTCGAAGTACAAATTGGAACTATGCACGCATGCACTTCAGAGATAGCGTGATATCAGGAGCTGCGATTTCATTTCAACGGTTTTTTGTGAAAAGGGCGATACTTACAAATGTAAACATAAGGCTTTTTCATACATGCGAATGAGGGCTTTGAAACGCAACAAATTAACCTAAAAATTTTGATTCTGCGATATTGCTTTCTTAAACTACAGCAAAAAATACAACGGGCGAAACTGTATTTTTGTTTGTTTATTTAAAGTTTCGCCCTCCACGATCCATGCAAACAAACAGGGCGATACTTTTTTTTTGCTGGAAGGTTAGAGGCGAAACTGTTATTTTCGTATTTTTTAGGATTATTAAGCTGATACCAGCTGTAAATAGTAACAATGATCGCTATTGACAAAACATGGACAAAATCGGTGGTGTAGAACGGTAGTTATTGTAAAAAAACGTAAGGGCGATACTTCAATGCTGATAGGTGGGACCGAAAAAGTAAACAATCGCCAAAGGGGCGATACTATCATTTTGTCAATTTCAATAGCAAAAACAAATTGTAATTTAATAATTTCAAATACTTCATGAAGTTTTGAGTTTCGATCACTGAATCATGCAATCTAGGATGTAAAAAACACAATAGTTCTTAAATAGGAAATAAAACCAAATCTGGAAATATTCACTGTTGATTTTCTTTGAATGGTATCACTGCTAGTATCGCTCTTTTCAAGAAAAAGCGTTAATTTCTTAGTTCTCAGTCGCGTTGGAAATTTGAGTAAAGTATAAACTTCAAATCGATTCAAAAAAAAAATCGATTTTTTTGGCTCAGTACAATATATATCCCCATTAGGAAAATTCAGTTTTCCCACCACAATTTAGATATTTTATTAACAGAGCATTAGCAATAATTCGTTGGTATGTCTATTTTATGGGTCATTTTTTCGCTTTCCCATTGATTTGGTTTGAGATTTCTAGCACTGATGTTGACCTATGCTGATTTGAGTGATTCTCTGAGTCCTGCCACTATCCCATGTAGTATATGTTATCAAAAACATCGCGAAGAATCAAGTTCTAAATGTTCTCAAATGATATAATATCAGAAGAGAGTGATAAGAGTTATAAGAAATGTCTCATTACACTGTTAGGTGGATTAAAAGCGTTTTTAAATTTATACTCAATGTTGAAAATACAGAATTCATCTAGCAGCACTGTTACTGGCGCACATATGTAGTCAAACGCATTTGCTATCAGAATCATGATACTTATTTCCTAAATAAACATGAAGGTAACAAATCCTGATTGTATGAGAGTAAATAACATGAACAAAAAAAATCTCTTATGCAAATATCATTCGAGATGATTTCGGTGGCCGAATTTTTGTTTAGGATATTTTAGGTAGAAAAGTTCAGGAACGAACTTCTCTCATCCAGATTGTTTTCAGTGCAGAATACTAGGCTACGAACATCGCATATATAAAAGTTCGCTAGCGAACTTTTCGACTGGATGGTAGCAGCCGAGACTGCGTTCTACTTCTCCATCGATTGACACATCCGCTGAATCAGGGTATCAGGGGTTGTGTCCCAGCCACAGACGTCAAGCATTGCTCTTCTTTCGACGTCGAACCGATGACATACGAACAGTATGTGTTCGGCAGTTTCATCTACACCTGGGCAGTCCGGGCAGACTGGGACCTCCGCGTGCCCAAACCTGTGAAGGTACTGTCGGAAACAGCCATGGCCTGACAGGAATTGGGTCAGGTGGAAGTGAACTTCCCCATGGGGTCTTCCCACCCAGCTCGATATGCTAGGTATCAGCCGGTGGGTCCACCTACCTTTCGAGGAGTTGTCCCACTCACGCTGCCATCTGGCGACCGAGGTCGCCCTGGTGCGCTCGCGGGCTCCCCTATTTCCACGTAGCTCAAAGCACTCCTCATCTTCCCGAATGACCAGCCCGACTGGCATCATGCTCGCTATCACGCAGGATGCTTCGTGTGATACCGTGCGGTAGGCAGATATCACTCTGAGGCACATCACGCGGTAGGTGCTCTCCAGCTTCTGTAGGTAACTGGTTACCCTCAGTGCTCTTGACCATGACGGGCCGCCGTACCTGAGGATAGATACGGCAACGCCTACCAGTAACCTACGTCTACTGGCGCACACCTTTGAGCTGTTGGACATCATTCTCGATAGAGCCGCAACAGCAGTCGACGCTCTCTTGCACGTATAGTCGACATGGCTGCCGAAGGTCAGCTTGTCGTCTATAATGACTCCGAGAGACTTCAGACTTCGCTGTGAAGTGATCGCGACTTCTCCCACATGGATAACTGCATGTTGTGCCGACTTGCGGTTGTTGACGATTACTACCTCCGTCTTATGATGAGCGAGCTCCAGGCCTCTCGCACTCATCCATTCCTCCACCGTGCTAATCGCGTGTTCTGCGGTTAGTTCTATCTCAGGAATTGACTCCCCGTAGACCTCCAAGGTTACGTCGTCGGCAAAGCCGACGATCTTGACCCCAGGAGGGAACTTCAGTCTCAGAACCCCGTCATACATGAGGTTCCATAGCACCGGGCCTAGGATAGAGCCCTGCGGGACTCCGGCGGTAATCGGAACCCTTTTCTGACCGGCATCGGTCTCGTATAGCAGTACGCGGTTTTGGAAGTAACTTTCCAGGATCCGGTACAGACCCACCGGTAGGCTAAGCCGGTGTAACGAGAGCGCGATGGCATCCCAGCTTGCGCTGTTGAATGCGTTCTTCACGTCAAGTGTCACTAAGGCACAGTATCGAATACCTCGCCTTTTTCGTTGGATCGCTATCTCGGCAGTATTTATCACTGAGTTGAGAGCGTCCACTGTGGACTTACCCTTCCGAAAGCCAAACTGGTTGCTTGACAGACCGTTCGTACCTTCCGCGTACAGGGTTAGCCTGTTGAGGATGATCCTCTCAAGCAGTTTGCCAGTCGTGTCGATCAGACAGATTGGTCTGTACGCTGATGGGTCGCCTGGCGGCTTCCCGGGCTTCGGCAACAGCACCAATTTCTGCCTTTTCCATCTATCGGGGAAACGGCACTCGTCAAGGCATCTCTGCATAGCTAGCCTGAACATGTTCGGGTTCGCTATGATCGCTGCCTTGAGAGCGTTGTTTGGAACTACATCCGGCCCTGGAGCTTTGTTTATTGCTAGGGATTTAGCCACTGCGAGTAGTTCTTCATTCGTCACTGGAGTCACCATTTCGGCCGTGCCCGCCCTGTCTCGTAGTGCAGGTGGCCAGGGGCTTGTGGCTTGAGACGGGAAGAGTACTTCGATAATCGTTGCCAACCGGTCCGGAGACCGTTCTGGGGGTGAGGAGCCCCCTTTGGCCTTGGCCATCACAATCCGGTAGGCGTCACCCCACGGATTCGCGTTGGCACTCTCACACAGGTTGTCGAAACACGCTCTCTTGCTGCTTTTAATAGCCTTGTTAAGGGCCAATTTCGCAGCTCGAAACACTTCACGGCGGTTCTCTCTTGCATCCTCGGTGCGAGCTCTTTGCATCCTACGTCTAGCTCTGAGGCAGGCTGACCGTAGAGCTGCAATCTCGGCACTCCACCAGTATACCGGACATCTACCGTTTCTTGGCAGTGTTTTTCTCGCCATAGTGGCGTCGCACGCGCGTGATAGAACAGCTACCAGCGCATCCCCGCTTAGACTGTCGGTGTTGGCCTCCAGTCCCAGGGCCGCGGTGAAAGCTTCGCTGTCGAAGTGATTGGACTTCCACCCGCGTACCTGACAGGGATCTCCCGCCCTTGGATGCTGCACACCATAGTTGATCTTAAAGCGGATTGCTAAATGATCGCTATGGGTGTAGCATTCGTCTACCCTCCATTCCATGTCTGGAGCCAGACTCGGGCTGGCAAATGTTAGGTCAATCCACGCCTCCACTCCGTTTCTACGGAATGTACTAGCGGAGCCATTATTAGCTAGCACAGTATCGAGTTTCGCAAGCGCCTCCATTAGCGCTTGACCCCTGCTATTTGTACAGCGGCTGCCCCACTCCACTGCCCAAGCGTTAAAGTCTCCCGCTATGACTACCGGTTTCCGGCCCACTAGGTCCGACGAGAACCTGTCGATCATCTGCTTGAACTGTTCTATTGGCCACCTTGGTGGGGCGTAGCAGCTGCAATAGAACACACCATTGATCTTGGCAATCGCCACACCCTCGGCGGAGGGGTGTATTACCTCTTGAACCGGGAACCGTCCCGTTGTACAGATTGCCACCATTCCAGACCCGTCCGACACCCAATTGCCGTTGCCGGCAGGGATGCGATACGGGTCTGATAAGAGGGCGACATCTGTCCTCGACTCCGAGACCGACTGCCACAGCAGCTGTTGGGCTGCTGCACAATGGTTAAGATTCTCACGGCTTCTTCTTATTTAACTCACCGAAGGGACACGAAGGTCCGCCCATAGCATGTTTATGGGCTTGCTTCTTAGCGGTGCAGATAAGGCACTTGTGTGCCTTAGTGCACCCCCGCTCTTTATGTCCCTCCTCGCCGCAGCGACGACATAGTTTTCTCCTATCTATGCCTTTGCACTCGTATGCTTTGTGGCCTGACTCAAGGCACCGATAGCACCTATCCACTGAAGGCGGCTGGGGTATACTAATAGGGCATACCGACCAGCCGATCTTCAGCTTCCCTTTCTCGGTTACCTTTTTGGCATCCGCCTTCAGTAGCCAGAGGTAGGCTACTTGGGTGCCAGAAGGTCCATCTCTAAATCGCACAGAGGCCCGCTCGATTGTGACGCCGCATTGTTCCTTAACGGCTGCGACAACATCTTCTGCGGTCGTGAACTCGTCCAGATGCTTGCACTGGGGAGTCATTTCCGCCCCTAGCGACCTGACTTGGGCGCCCTCACCAAGGACCTCTTGGGCCAAGGCCTTGTATACCGCACTAGATTGTGCGCCTCGCTTCAGCACCAGAAGCATTTCTCCCGTGTTGGTGCGTCTCACGCTACGCACATCTTGCCCAAGGGCCGAAAGGCTTTCGGCCGCCTTCATCGACTTTAGGACATCGGCATATTTGTCCTTGTCGGTTTTCAACCACAAGGCCTCGCCTCTGTCCTTGGCCTTCTTCGCGGGCCGCGGTACCTCCGGTGTCGGTGCCGGCTTCTTCCTGGTGACCAGCGTCCAGGGGTTTGGACCCCCCTGCCCCGGTCGCGCCGGGTTGTTGGTACCAACACTCTGCTCAGCGAGGTCACTCTCGCCCTCGCTTACTTCGCCCAAACGGCGTTTGACCTTAACGGTTGCACGCCGTGTGGTGTCGGTTTTTGCACCCTCGCCTGGCGACTTCCTAGGGCGCATCGCGTTCGACGCCGTCTTGCGATTGCCCTTGCTCTTGCCTTTTCCCTTCGAGGGGAACTCGGCCGCCGCTTCAAGCGACGTAGCTGCTCCATAGAAGGTGACGGGCACTGTCTGAGTGCCCGTATCGACCTTCTCTTTTCCCTCCTTCTTGGAGGCCACTGTGTGGGTTTCTCTGTCGGACTTCTCCCGACATTCCACCCTCTTGGCATAAGCCTGCTGTTTCTGTCTTGCGACACGAACAGTTTTTCGGAATTACAGGAGACTCTGTTTTAACTCCTTGCTTATGTTTTGCTTTGCGCTAGTGTACTCGATTATTGCATCGAGCTGCTCCACCACTTTGCGCATCGCCGATAATGGCCCGTCCGGTGCGTTGGTAGGGCTATTTCCTACCGCTGCTGGGGGGTCACTGGTGCTTTCAGATGCAGCACTCATTGCTCCACTACTCTCCTCTCGGGGGGGAGACCTCGCCAAACCACCTCTTTTTTTTACAATGGAGAAGACCTTTATGTCCTAGCCCAGTACACGTGCTATTGGTAGGGTCCAATCTACCGCACGGGGTGCACTGGGGGCGTGTCGGACTCAAATGGTGACCAGCCATTAATACCGACTAAACTCCATTGGGCTCCGCCATCATTCCTCCCAGGAACTACCTCTCGGTATTACTTCTGGGGGATGGTTGTACTAAATGTACTCATTCACTCTCACTCACGCGTCCATACATCCTGTATGAGGCTTACTTGGGTGCTCTCTCAATCGCACTTTGATTCACTCTCAAACACTCCCACATGAGGCTGACTTTTGTGCTCACCTTTTACGTTCCATGCGAGGCTGACTTGTGTGCTCACCTTACTCATTCCTTGCTAGGCTTACTTTTGTGCTCGCCCTACCCATACCATGTGAGGCTGACTTGGGTGCTCACCCTATCACCTGATTCACTCTCAATCGTGCCACTCTATTGTACCTTTGTCCCTCCCTCTGGCATCCCATGTGGGACATTTTTCTTAGGCCCCACTTCTGACATACCATGCGAGGCTGACTTTTGTGCTCACCTTTTTCATTCCTTGCTAGGCTGACTTTTGTGCTAGCCTCTACCAACCTGTGAGGCTGACTTTTATGCTCACCCTTAACATGCAGTGTGAGACTGACTTGGATGCTCACCCTTTCACTCCTCTGCCACGCCATGAGGCATCGATAGCTTAGTTCCAACATACTACGCTACGACCCTCCCGTCTTGGCATGAGGCAGTCCACTTATACGCCTATACACTCACTCTTCTGTCTTGCTTCGGGGTGGCTGGGTTTACCCCTTACGCGGTTGCCATTCGCTGCGCCAACCTGCCTCGGCATGAACAGACCATTCACTCTCTTATTTTGCGCTTGGCCTTTTTCGCTTCAGCTAACCAATCACTAGTTAGCCGTGCCAGTCGTCTGTTGCTCGGTTCGCCAGATTACCTGTAGCTTACTGGCAATCTGGATGGTAGCAGCCGAGACTGCGTTCCACTTCTCCACCGATTGACACATCCGCTGAATAAGGGTATCAGGGGTTGTGTCCCAGCCACAGACGTCAAGCATTGCTCTTCTTTCGACGTCGAACCGATGACATACGAACAGTATGTGTTCGGCAGTTTCATCTACACCTGGGCAGTCCGGGCAGACTGGGACCTCCGCGTGCCCGAACCTGTGGAGGTACTGACGGAAACAGCCATGGCCTGACAGGAATTGTGTCAGGTGGAAGTGAACTTCCCCATGGGGTCTTCCCACCCAGCTCGATATGCTAGGTATCAGCCGGTGAGTCCACCTACCTTTCGAGGAGTTGTCCCACTCACGCTGCCATCTGGCGACCGAGGTCGCCCTGGTGCGCTCGCGGGCTCCCCTATTTCCACGTAGCTCAAAGCACTCCTCATCTTCCCGAATGACCAGCCCGACTGGCATCATGCTCGCTATCACGCAAAATGCATCGTGTGATACCGTGCGGTAGGCAGATATCACTCTGAGGCACATCACGCGGTAGGTGCTCTCCAGTTTCTGTAGGTAACTGGTTACCCTCAGTGCTCTTGACCATGACGGGCCGCCGTACCTGAGGATAGATACGGCAACGCCTGCCAGTAACCTACGTCTACTGGCGCACACCTTTGAGCTGTTGGACATCATTCTCGATAGTGCCGCAACAGCAGTCGACGCTCTCTTGCACGTATAGTCGACATGGCTGCCGAAGGTCAGCTTGTTGTCTATAATGACTCCGAGAGACTTCAGACTTCGCTGTGAAGTGATCGCGACTTCTCCCACATGGATAACTGCATGTTGTGCCGACTTGCGGTTGTTGACGATAACTACCTCCGTCTTATGATGAGCGGCCTCTCGCGCTCATCCATTCCTCCACCGTGCTAATCGCGTGTTCTGCGGTTAGTTCTACCTCAGGAATTGACTCCCCGTAGACCTCCAAGGTTACGTCGTCGACAAAGCCGACGATCTTGACCCCAGGAGGGAACTTCAGTCTCAGAACCCCGTCATACATGAGGTTCCATAGCACCGGGCCTAGGATCGAGCCCTGCGGGACACCGGCGGTAATCGGAACCCTTTTCTGACCGGCATCGGTCTCGTATAGCAGTACGCGGTTTTGGAAGTAACTTTCCAGGATCCGGTACAGACCCACCGGTAGGCTAAGCCGGTGTAACGAGAGCGCGATGGCATCCCAGCTTGCGCTGTTGAATGCGTTCTTCACGTCAAGTGTCACTAACGCACAGTATCGAATACCTCGCCTTTTTCGTTGGATCGCTATCTCGGCAGTATTTATCACTGAGTTGAGAGCGTCCACTGTGGGCTTACCCTTCCGAAAGCCAAACTGGTTGCTTGACAGACCGTCCGTACCTTCCGCGTACGGGGTGAGCCTGTTGAGGATGATCCTCTCAAGCAGTTTGCCAGTCGTGTCTATCAGACAGATTGGTCTGTACGCCGATGGGTCGCCTGGCGGCTTCCCGGGCTTCGGCAACAGCACCAGTTTCTGCCTTTTCCATCTATCGGGGAAACGGCACTCGTCAAGGCATCTCTGCATAGCTAGCCTGAACATGTTCGGGTTCGCTATGATCGCTGCCTTGAGAGCGTTGTTTGGAACTCCATCCGGCCCTGGAGCTTTGTTCATTGCTAGGGATTTAGCCACTGCGAGTAGTTCTTCATTCGTCACTGGAGCCACCATTTCGACCGTGCCCGCACTGTCTCGTAGTGCAGGTGGCCAGGGGCTTGTGGCTTGAGACGGGAAGAGTACTTCGATAATCGTTGCCAACCGGTCCGGAGACCGTTCTGGGGGTGAGGAGCCCCCTTTGGCCTTGGCCATCACAATCCGGTAGGCGTCACCCCACGGATTCGCGTTGGCACTCTCACACAGGTTGTCGAAACACGCTCTCTTGCTGCTTTTAATAGCCTTGTTAAGGGCCAATTTCGCAGCTCGAAACACTTCACGGCGGTTCTCTCTTGCATCCTCGGTGCGAGCTCTTTGCATCCTACGTCTAGCTCTGAGACAGGCTGACCGTAGAGCTGCAATCTCGGCACTCCACCAGTATACCGGGCATCTACCGTTTCTTGGCAGTGTTTTTCTCGGCATAGTGGCGTCGCACGCGCGTGATCGAACAGCTACCAGCGCATCCCCGCTTAGACTGTCGGTGTTGGCCTCCAGTCCCAGGGCCGCGGTGAAACCTTCGCTGTCGAAGTGATTGGACTTCCACCCGCGTACCTGACAGGGATCTCCCGCCCTCGGATGCTGCACACCATAGTTGATCTTAAAGCGGATTGCTAAATGATCGCTATGGGTGTAGCCTTCGTCTACCCTCCATTCCATGCCTGGAGCCAGACTCGGGCTGGCAAAGGTCACATCAATCCACGCCTCCACTCCGTTTCTACGGAATGTACTAGCGGAGCCATCATTAGCTAGCACAGTATCGAGTTTCGCAAGCGCTTCCATTAGCGCTTGACCCCTGCTATTTGTACAGCGGCTGCCCCACTCGGTCGCCACACCCTCAGCGGAGGGGTGTATTACCTCTTGAACCGGGAACCGTCCCGTTGTACAGATTGCCACCATTCCAGACCCGTCCGACACCCAATTGCCGTTGCCGGCAGGGATGCGATACGGGTCTGATAAGAGGGCGATATCTGTCCTCGACTCCGAGACCGACTGCCACAGCAGCTGTTGGGCTGCTGCACAATGGTTAAGATTTAGCTGTGTGACTTTCACGGCTTCTTCTTATTTAACGCGCCGAAGGGACACGAAGGTCCGCCCATAGCATGTTTATGGGCTTGCTTCTTAGCGGTGCAGATAAGGCACTTGTATGCCTTAGTGCACCCCCGCTCTTTATGTCCCTCCTCGCCGCAGCGACGACATAGTTTGCTCCTATCTATGCCTTTGCATTCGTATGCTTTGTGGCCGGATTCAAGGCACCGATAGCACCTATGCACTGAAGGCGGCTGGGGTATACTAATAGGGCATACCGACCAGCCGATCTTCAGCTTCCCTTTTCTCGGTTACCTTTTTGGCATCCGCCTTCAGTAGCCTGAGGTAGGCTACTTGGGTGCCAGAGGGTCCATCTCTCAATCGCACAGAGGCCCGCTCGATTGTGACGTCGCAGTGCTCCTTGACGGCTGCGACGACGTCTTCTGCGGTCGTGAACTCGTCCAAGTGCTTGCACTGGAGAGTTGTTTCCGCACCTAGCGACCTGATTTGGGCGCCCTCACCAAGGACCTCTTGGGCCAAGGCCTTGTATACTGCACTTGATTGTGCGCCTCGCTTCAGCACCAGAAGCATCTCTCCCGTGTTGGTGCGTCTTACGCTACGCACATCCTGCCCAAGGGCCGAGAGGCTTTCGGCCGCCTTCATCGACTTTAGGACATCGGCGTATTTGTCCTTGTCGGTTTTTAACCACAAGGCTTCGCCTCTGTCCTTGGCCTTCTTCGCAGGCCGCGGTACCTCCGGTTTCGGTGCCGGCTTTTTCTTGGTGACCAGCGTCCAGGGGTTTGAGCCCCCTGCCCCGGTCGTGCCGGGTTGCTGGTACCATCGCTCTCCACAGCGAGGTCACTCTCGCCCTCGCTTACCTCGCCCAGACGGCGTTTGACCTTGACGGTTGCACGCCGAGTGGTGTCGGTTTTGGCACCCTCGCCTGGCGACTTCCTAGGGCGCTTCGCGTTCGATGCCGTCTTGCGATTGCCCTTTCCTTTTCCCTTCGAGGGGAACTCGGTCGCCGCTCCGATCGACGTGGCTGCTCCGTAGAAGGTAAAGGCCACTGTCTGTGAACCTCTATCGACCTTCTCTCTTTCCTCCCTATTGGAGGCCACTGTCTGGGTTTCTCTGTCGGGCCTCTCCCGACATTCCACCCTCTTAGCATAGGCCTGCTGCTCCTGTCTTGCGACACGAACAGTTTTCCGGAGCTCCAGGAGGCTCAACTTCAACTCCTTGGCTATATTCTGCTTTGCGCTAGCGAAGTCGATTATAGAATCGAGTTGCTTCGCTACTTTGCGCATCGCAGATATTGGCCCCTCCGATGCATTGGTAGGGCTATTGCCTACCGCTGCTGGGGGGTCACTGGTGCTTTCGGATGCAGCACTCATCGCTCCACTACTCTCCCCACGGGGGGGAGACCTCGCCAAACCACCTCTAGCGAAGGGGTTTGGCACCTCCGACTGTTTATTTTTATTTTTTGTTAACTCCATATTAAATCACACGAGTAGCGCGAGAATGGACCACGCCAGAGCTCCGCATTAACGTGGTAAGGGACGCTTACTGTGGGGGTTGCCCAGGTACCCCACAGGCTCCGTTAACGATCGAGCATCTTTTTCACCCCCTCGATCACTCATCGCTCGGCACGGGTCGCTTCACGCCTTGGAATTGGGGTTATGACCTACCTTGCTTTACGTGGTGACCTCGGCCCAGATCATCACAACCATCCTCCTTTACCAGGGCTTTGGACCTGTAGCTCTGGTTCTCAATAGTTCCATGTACGTATATTATTACAGACATGCCACTATTGAGATCCGTCATTCGCTAGCGGAGTTATGTCTGTGTGTGTTTTTTTTTTTTTTTTTTTTTTTTTACAATGGAGAAGACCTTTATGTCCTAGCCCAGTACACGTGCTAACGGTAGGGTCCAATCTACCACACGGAGTGCACTGGGGGCGTGTCGGACTCGAATGGTGACCAGCCATTAATACCGACTAAACTCCATTGGGCTCCGCCATCATTCCTCCCAGGAACTACCTCTCGGTATTACTTCTGGGGGGATGGCTGTACTAAGTGTACTCATTCACTCTCACTCGCGCGATCATACATCCTGTATGAGGCTTACTTGGGTGCTCTCTCAATCACACTTTGATTCGCTCTCAAACACTCCCACATGAGGCTGACTTTTGTGCTCACCTTTTACGTTCCATGCGAGGCTGACTTGTGTGCTCACCTTACTCATTCCTTGCTAGGCTTACTTTTGTGCTCGCCCTACCCATACATGTGAGGCTGACTTGGGTGCTCACCCTATCACCTGATTCACTCTCAATCGTGCCACTCTATTGTACCTTTGTCACTCCCTCTGGCATCCCATGTGGGACATTTTTCTTAGGCCCCACTTCTGACATACCATGCGAGGCTGACTTTTGTGCTCACCTTTTTCATTCCTTGCTTGCTACCAACCTGTGAGGCTGACTTTTATGCTCACCCTTAACATGCAGTGTGAGACTGACTTGGATGCTCACCCTTTCACTCCTCTGCCACGCCATGAGGCATCGATAGCTTAGTTCCAACATACTACGCTACGACCCTCCCGTCTTGGCATGAGGCAGTCCACTTATACGCCTATACACTCACTCTTCTGTCTTGCTTCGGGGTGGCTGGGTTTACCCCTTACGCGGTTGCCATTCGCTGCGCCAACCTACCTCGGCATGAACAGACCATTCACTCTCTTATTTTGCGCTTGGCCTTTTTCGCTCCAGCTAACCAATCACTAGTTAGCCGTGCCCGCCGTCTGTTGCTCGGTTCGCCAGATTACCTGTAGCCTACTGGCAATCTGGATGGTAGCAGCCGAGACTGCGTTCCACTTCTCCACCGTTTGACACATCCGCTGGATAAGGGTATCCGGGGTTGTGTCCCAGCCACAGACGTCAAGCATTGCTCTTCTTTCGACGTCGAACCGATGACATACGAACAGTATGTGTTCGGCAGTTTCATCTACACCTGGGCAGTCCGGGCAGACTGGGACCTCCGCGTGCCCGAACCTGTGGAGGTACTGACGGAAACAGCCATGGCCTGACAGGAATTGTGTCAGGTGGAAGTGAACTTCCCCATGGGGTCTTCCCACCCAGCTCGATATGCTAGGTATCAGCCGGTGGGTCCACCTACCTTTCGAGGAGTTGTCCCACTCACGCTGCCATCTGGCGACCGAGGTCACCCTGGTGCGCTCGCGGGCTCCCCTATTTCCACGTAGCTCAAAGCACTCCTCATCTTCCCGAATGACCAGCCCGACTGGCATCATGCTCGCTATCACGCAGGATGCATCGTGTGATACCGTGCGGTAGGCAGATATCACTCTGAGGCACATCACGCGGTAGGTGCTCTCCAGTTTCTGTAGGTAACTGGTTACCCTCAGTGCTCTTGACCATGACGGGCCGCCGTACCTGAGGATAGATACGGCAACGCCTGCCAGTAACCTACGTCTACTGGCGCACACCTTTGAGCTGTTGGACATCATTCTCGATAGTGCCGCAACAGCAGTCGACGCTCTCTTGCACGTATAGTCGACATGGCTGCCGAAGGTCAGCTTGTCGTCTATAATGACTCCGAGAGACTTCAGACTTCGCTGTGAAGTGATCGCGACTTCTCCCACATGGATAACTGCATGTTGTGCCGACTTGCGGTTGTTGACGATAACTACCTCCGTCTTATGATGAGCGAGCTCCAGGCCTCTCGCACTCATCCATTCCTCCACCGTGCTAATCGCGTGTTCTGCGGTTAGTTCTACCTCAGGAATTGACTCCCCGTAGACCTCCAAGGTTACGTCGTCGGCAAAGCCGACGATCTTGACCCCAGGAGGGAACTTCAGTCTCAGAACCCCGTCATACATGAGGTTCCATAGCACCGGGCCTAGGATCGAGCCCTGCGGGACTCCGGCGGTAATCGGAACCCTTTTCTGACCGGCATCGGTCTCGTATAGCAGTACGCGGTTTTGGAAGTAACTTTCCAGGATCCGGTACAGACCCACCGGTAGGCTAAGCCGGTGTAACGAGAGCGCGATGGCATCCCAGCTTGCGCTGTTGAATGCATTCTTCACGTCAAGTGTCACTAACGCGCAGTATCGAATACCTCGCCTTTTTCGTTGGATCGCTATCTCGGCAGTATTTATCACTGAGTTGAGAGCGTCCACTGTGGACTTACCCTTCCGAAAGCCAAACTGGTTGCTTGACAGACCGTCCGTACCTTCCGCGTACGGGGTGAGCCTGTTGAGGATGATCCTCTCAAGCAGTTTGCCAGTCGTGTCTATCAGACAGATTGGTCTGTACGCCGATGGGTCGCCTGGCGGCTTCCCGGGCTTCGGCAACAGCACCAGTTTCTGCCTTTTCCATCTATCGGGGAAACGGCACTCGTCAAGGCATCTCTGCATAGCTAGCCTGAACATGTTCGGGTTCGCTATGATCGCTGCCTTGAGAGCGTTGTTCGGGACTCCATCCGGCCCTGGAGCTTTGTTCATTGCTAGGGATTTAGCCACTGCGAGTAGTTCTTCGTTCGTCACTGGAGCCACCATTTCGACCGTGCCCGCACTGTCTCGTAGTGCAGGTGGCCAGGGGCTTGTGGCTCGAGACGGGAAGAGTACTTCGATAATCGTTGCCAACCGGTCCGGAGACCGTTCAGGGGGTGAGGAGCCCCCTTTGGTCTTGGCCATCACAATCCGGTAGGCGTCGCCCCACGGATTCGCGTTGGCACTCTCACACAGGTTGTCGAAACACGCTCTCTTGCTGCTTTTAATAGCCTTGTTAAGGGCTAATTTCGCAGCTCGAAACACTTCACGGCGGTTCTCTCTTGCATCCTCGGTGCGAGCTCTTTGCATCCTACGTCTAGCTCTGAGGCAGGCTGACCGTAGAGCTGCAATCTCGGCACTCCACCAGTATACCGGGCATCTGCCGTTTCTTGGCAGTGTTTTTCTCGGCATAGTGGCGTCGCACGCGCGTGATAGAACAGCTACCAGCGCATCCCCGCTTAGACTGTCGGTGTTGGCCTCCAGTCCCAGGGCCGCGGTGAAAGCTTCGCTGTCGAAGTGATTGGACTTCCACCCGCTTACCTGACAGGGATCTCCCGCCCTCGGATGCTGCACACCATAGTTGATCTTAAAGCGGATTGCTAAATGATCACTATGGGTGTAGCCTTCGTCTACCCTCCATTCCATGCCTGGAGCCAGACTCGGGCTGGCAAAGGTCAAATCAATCCACGTCTCCACTCCGTTTCTACGGAATGTACTAGCGGAGCCATCATTAGCTAGCACAGTATCGAGTTTCGCAAACGCTTCCATTAGCGCTTGACCCCTGCTATTTGTACAGCGGCTGCCCCACTCCACTGCCCAAGCGTTGAAGTCTCCCGCTATTACTACCGGTTTCCGGCCCACGAGGTCCGACGAGAGCCTGTCGATCATCTGGTAGAACTGTTCTATTGGCCACCTTGGTGGGGCGTAGCAGCTGCAATAGAACACACCATTGATCTTGGCAATCGCCACACCCTCGGCGGAGGGGTGTATTACCTCTTGAACCGGGAACCTTCCCGTTGTACAGATTGCCACCATTCCAGACCCGTCCGACACCCAATTGCCGTTGCCGGCAGGGATGCTGTACGGGTCTGATAAGAGGGCGACATCTGTCCTCGACTCCGAGACCGACTGCCACAGCAGCTGTTGGGCTGCTGCACAATGGTTAAGATTTAGCTGTGTGACTCTCACGGCTTCTTCTTATTTAACTCACCGAAGGGACACGAAGGTCCGCCCATAGCATGTTTATGGGCTTGCTTCTTAGAGGTGCAGATAAGGCACTTATATGCCTTAGTGCACCCCCGCTCTTTATGCCCCTCCTCGCCGCATCTACGACATAGCTTACTCCTGTCTAGGCCTTTGCATTCGTAAGCTTTATGGCCGGATTCTAGGCACCGATAGCACCTGTCCACTGAAGGCGGCTGGGGTATACTGATAGGGCATACCGACCAGCCGATCTTCAGCTTCCCTTTCTCGGTTACCTTTTTGGCATCCGCATTGAGTAGCCTGAGGTAGGCTACTTGGGTGCCAGAGGGTCCGTCCCTCAATCGCACAGAGGCCCGCTCGATTGTGACGCCGCATTGCTCCTTGACGGCTGCGGCGACGTCTTCTGCGGTCGCGAACTCGTCCAAGTGTTTGCACTGGAGAGTTGTTTCCGCACCTAGCGACCTGATTTGGGCGCCCTCACCAAGGACCTCTTGGGCCAAGGCCTTGTATATTGCACTTGATTGTGCGCCTCGCTTCAACACCAGGAGCATCTCTCCCGTGTTGGTGCGTCTTACGCTACGTACATCCTGCCCAAGGGCCGAGAGGCTTTCAGCCGCCTTCATCGATTTAAGGACATCGGCGTATTTGTCCTTGTCGGTTTTTAACCACAAGGCTTCGCCTCTGTCCTTGGCCTTCCTCGCAGGCCGCGGTACCTCCGGTTTCGGTGCCGGCTTTTTCTTGGTAACCAGCGTCCAGGGGTTTGAGCCCCCCTGCCCCGGTCGTGCCGGGTTGCTGGTACCGTCGCTTTCCACAGCGAGGTCACTCTCGCCCTCGCTTACCTCACCCAGGCGGCGTTTGACCTTGACGGTTGCACGCCGAGTGGTGTCGGTTTTGGCACCCTCTCCTGGCGACTTCCTAGGGCGCTTCGCATTCGATGCCGTCTTGCGATTGCCCTTTCCCTTTCCCTTCGAGGGGAACTCGGTCGCCGCTCCGATCGACGTGGCTGCTCCATAGAAGGTAAAGGCCACTGTCTGTGAACCTCTATTAACCTTCTCTCTTTCCTCCCTATTGGAGGCCACTGTCTGGGTTTCTCTGTCGGGCCTCTCCCGACATTCCACCCTCTCAACATATGCCTGCTGTTCCTGTCTTGCGACACGAACAGCTTTCCGGAGCTCCAGAAGGCTCAACTTCAACTCCTTGGCTATGTTCTGCTTTGCGCTAGCGAAGTCGATTATAGCATCGAGTTGCTTCGCTACTTTGCGCATCGCAGCTATTGGCCCCTCCGATGCATTGGTAGGGGTATTGCCTACCGCTGCTGGGGGGTCACTGGTGCTTTCGAGTACAGCACTCATCGTTCCACTACTCTCCCCACGGGGGGGAGACCTCGCCAAACCACCTCTTGCGAAGGGGTTTGGCACCTCCGTCTGTTTATTTTTATTTTCGTTTTGCTCCATGAAAATTCCCACGAGTAGCGCGAGAAATATATGTCCGCCACGCCAGAGCTCCGCATTAGCGTGGTAAGGGACGCTTACTGTGGGGGTTGCCCAGGTACCCCACAGGCTCCGTTAACGATCGAGCATCTTTTTCACCCCCTCGATCACTCATCCCTCGGCACGGGTCGCTTCACGCCTTGGAATTGGGGTTATGCCCTACCTTGCTTTACGTGGTGATCTCGGCCCGGATCATCACAACCATCCTCCTTTACCAGGGCTTTGGACCTGTAGCTCTGGATCTCAATAGTTCCATGTACGTATGTTATTACAGACATGCTACTATTGGGATCCGTCATTCGCTAGCGGAGTTATGTCTGTGTGTGTATGTATGTGTGTGTATGTGTGTGTATGTGTGTGTGTCATTTAAACTCACACAATTTTCTCAGAGATGGCTGAACCGATTTTCGCAAACTTAGTTTCATCTGAAAGGTATAACGCTTCCATAAGCTGCTATTGAATTTTTAGTTGATCCGACTTCCGGTTCCGGAGTTACGGGTTGAAGAGTGCGGTCACACAGCAAATTCCCATATAAACTGGTACCACCATGATGTTCAAATGATGTAAAACATATTAAAATTGATGTAACATTACTCTAGTTTGCGGGACTGGATCACTAATGACCAATCAAAGCAGCTTTGACCACATTGGCCACCTATGACGGTTCATGACGCCCCCGGGGAACCCGCCAAGTTTCTAAGCTAATATCAGACCCATTCCCCAACGAATTCTCTACTGATTTTTACAAACTTGATTTCAAATGAAAGATACAGTAATACCATTGACTGCTGCAGAATTTCATTCGGTTCTGACTCTTGCTTCCGGAGTTACAGGGGTGTTAGTAAGGATACAATGGAATTTCCTATATAAATCGGTACAATCGTAATACCTCAGAGGCTAAAAACTATTGAAATGGTCACCAAATTACTTCTAATCGCAGATCTAGATCACTGATTGCCAATCAAACATTCTTTGAATATATTGTCCACTATCGACGATTCCGGAAGTCCGGAATTCCGGGTATATTCTACAATTAAAGTCACATCGGTTCTTCGGTGATGACTGAACCGATTTTCTCAAACCAAGTCTCAAATGGAAGGCAAAATATGCAGTTGAGTATTCCGTCGCCGCTCATGCCCGCATTTCCTTCATCCACCCCGTATACCGAAATAAGATGAAGGATTTCTGACGCATCCTCCACTCCCACTCTACTAACACCCCCATTCCCACCACTTTCAAACCCATTCCACCAACATTTCAAAATATAATCACATGAAGATAACATTGAACATTCTTTTGCCTTTCTCATATAGAAAGGTTATGCAATTGCTCCAAAATCCGATTTTCGAACCGAGGCCCGGAGGGCCGAGTCTCATATAACATTCGACTCAGTTCGCCGAGATCGCAAAATATCTGTGTGTATGTATATGTGTATGTATGTATGTATGTATGTATGTATGTATGTATGTATGTATGTATGTATGTATGTATGTATGTATGTGTGTGTATGTGCGGATTTGTTAACAAAATGGCCACATCGGTTACTCGGAGATGGCTGAACCGATTTTTACAAACTAAGATTCAAAGGAAAGGTATAATATTCCCATAGGTTGCTATTGAATTTCATTTTCAACCGACATCTTGTTCCGGGTTACGAGTTGAAGAGTATGGTTACAAAACAAAATTGGTTGATTTGTCCACATCGGTTTCTCGGAATTTTCTGAACCGATTTTGACAAACTTGTTTTTAAAAGAAAGCTGCTGTTGAATTTTGTGTGGATCCGAGTTCTGGTTCCTGAATTACAGGGTGATACGTACGATCACGCTGCAAATCCCGAATCTGACGAATTCTGCGATGAATGTAAAAAGGTGCATTTTTTCCCAAAATGTAAACACAACTGTTGAATTTGTAGATCTAGGTCACCAACAGTCACGCAATGTCTGTTTGGCCACACTGGCCACCATCGACGGATCCGGAAGCATCCAAATTCAGAATAACGGTTATATTGGTTTCTCGAAAATGGCTAGATTTGATCAACATAGTCTCAAATAAAAGGTGTTGCGTCCCCGGAAACTGATATTAAATTCCATCTCCATCCGACTCCGGAGTTACGGGTTGTGGAGTGCGATCACATAGAAAACTCCGATTCAAACCGATACCGCGATGAATGCAAAAAGGTGCTCTTATAAATGAAAGACATTTCCATAATGTTATATTGTACGAACCAGCTATTAAATCATAGTTTGGAGAAATGAGAAAGGTACAATTGCACCTCTAGGTGGATTAAAACAGGTTTTTAATGAAATTGAGTTGGGTTCACACAAAACAGTGGTGATGTTAGTGAACCTGAAATATACTTCAGGTAGCAACCCAACACGATTTCCAGAGCTGAGTTAGTTTTAGCCGCAGGCACAATCTTTGCCGAATGGTTCGGCATTGTTGTATCGTTTCAAATAACCCAGCAACTGACTCAATAAATAGAGGTATTCAAACACATAAGACTTCTTAGTTCGACGGTCTAAACCTGCGCTGAAGGTGTATTCTTTGTCTTATACAAAACAATCCAAAAAAGGGTCGCGGAAGTACAGGCCACCCTCCCCCTTTCCCCCTCTTCTTTTCATTTTCTGACGTCTATGTTATTCAGCAATTCATTCTGAACATTCCATAAGAAGGCATCAAGTCTCTGCGTTGACTACACACTAAGCCAGCCAAAAGTTGTTCAGTAATTTCTTTTGGCGACTTGCACAGTAAAGTGAAATTTTTACTGAGCTGTCAGCAAATTGTTTAAAAAATTTCAGTAAGGTTTTCATTTTTTAGCAATTTTCAGTAATTTTGCGAATAATTTGCTGAAACCCGCAATATTTTTAACTGAATTTATCAGCACTTTTATTCTTTTCGGTACATGAACATTATACAGTAAAATACTGACTGATTGTTCGGCAAAATTGTACCAACTTTACCGAACCTCGTCAAAACTTTACAAAACAGGTACAGCAAATCATCTGTCAAGTCGCCATTTTCAGACCAGTAGTTTTTAACGTTTGGATAGAATGGATTGCGGAAAGTTCGGTAACCGAATTGTTTTACTGAATTGATTACCGAACGGTTTGCTGTTCAAAACCCCAGCAAAATTTTACTGTACCCAGTAATTCAAATTAAGTGTATATATTCTCCTTTATTTAAGTTTAAAGTATCGGTGTCGCTGGTGTACTGAGTGTTGTAAGAAATAATAAATTTCTGCATTTGGATTGAACCATAAGTTTTAAAATCGTTTTAACTATTTTTTGAAAACTCGTAGCTAGTTACCGTCTTCGACAAAGTTGTTGACCAAGGTTTGAACTATAGTTGTATAAGGCTGGTTTTTCATATTGAGTGAAATAGCGATCTTTATTAACTTGCAAAATAATTGATTTCGCCATATATAATCCCATACAAACTTTGAAAGAAATGCGTAAACCCGGAAAGCAACCAACCACACCCAAATTTTGCACAGACATTTGGGACCAGGAACTTAAAAAGTGCTGTGCCCGCTAGTTTCAATTATTTTAAAGTTTTTTCATGCAACCGCGAGCCACTCTAATGATGATACGTAAAACTTTCTCTCAGTTTGCTCCGAGGACCGAGTATTTTAAATTATCCCTGGTACTGTAAAAATGCTCTATAAACTCGTAAAGAAACTTTCCGAAGTATCCCCGAGCAAATACTCATGGGTTCAAACACCACATAGCCCCTTCAAAAGACCTTAAATATGATCCGTGTCAAAATTCACAACCATCAAGACACCATAAAATAGCCTCAATAACCCATAAATACACCAGCATATGGTATTTTATATGGGATCTACCGGACCATGGTGATGGTGTTTTCATGGGTTGAACCCATTTCAAGCACCCATGTCAAACCCCATGAGCATGGGGGTATTATGGGCTTTTCGTTTGCTCGGGTCTCGTATCAAATCATCAACAGAAAATCATAATATCAGCATGCAATAAGCCAACACCATCTCCTTTACACAACGAAACAATCAGTGCGTATCTAATCGTCAATCACACCCGCACTACCGCTTGCCAGAGGAAAACATACCAATAGGCACACGCCAGTTATAACTTCATTGTATACACCACAGTGCACTCTGGAACGCGCGCCATGGTGAATTTATCTGTACACGCACCGGACGCCACATATAATTCCACATACGGTTCTCTCGCACCAAACCACCCAATCGCCAATCCATTTATTCAGCTCCAAAATAAAAAGCTTTCTGCTTTTTCTGTGGTGTGCCATCATTGTATCTTCCGTGTATGCATGAAACTGGCACGCCAGTGCGTCATTAGAATGAAATGCTATCAGTGCCTGACAGAAGTCATGGGATGTATTACCTACTACCTAAGAATGCGAGCTGACATGAAACGCAGCAGCTGCTACGCTTACAACGCCTGAACACAAACTACCAAATATTTCTTATTTTCCATTTTTATAAGCGCACCTTTTTATATGTGTCACGGTTCAGTTGCAGTTCTAGCAACGCTCGCTACTTGAGCGAATTGTACCGACCAATCATGGATCAGATAATTACTATTTTCTTAAAGATGGACAGAGAATGGGCAAATGCATAAAAAACAATCAGCAGTACTGTATCAACTTCTACATAAGCTGATTGATTTTTATGAAGATCTAGCACACGGTGTGGAACAAAACTACTTTTTTTCGTTTTCTATTTTTGCCCACTCTCTGTACATATTTTCAATCAGATCAGATTGCGTAATAATCTTATTTTTCCATTCAGTACAACGGCAGATATTAACGTTTGAAAAATCGGGTGAAATTCCCGCAGAAAATTTTGAAACGGAACCCCTATATTGAAACGTTAGAAGTATTCTACTTCAAAACTAGTATCCACGTTCATTCGATTCATCCTTCCACCCACTTGCCATGTGAACGACTCGCATGCCACACCAAGTAGAAACAAAATAACATTTCCAATCCGCGCTAGCTATAGCGTTGTTGACCGAGTGAATGAGAGAGAGAAGGAGAGCGAAAGATTACGAGACAGCGAGAATAAACAAGCACACCGTCGCTACCGATGAGCACCCGTCCAGCACGGAAAGATTGCGGTACCCAAAACGTTGGTAAAATACCCTAGCGTATAGCTCCAGTATTTTTTTCAATATGGCGATAACCCATTGAGTGTGTAAAATAGTTCGATCTTAATTTTGGGTAATTTGAAAATAGAAAGTAAACCGCTATCTGTCTTTTTGATTGTGCGGTTTCGGTATTTTTTTTTATTTTTTCGGTTCAGTTGTTCCGCAAACAGATGAATGATGCAAATAATATTTTTTTTTCGTCTGTCGGAAGATGGAAAAAGTTGCGCGAACGCATCCGGAGCAGCTGGATTTCGATCGAAAGCTGGTACTGGCTGATTTTCCCCGACCAACCGAAATAGCCCTTAGATAAACTTCATAATAAGGTAAGCATAAAAATCGATCCTTCTAATCACACCTTTTAAAAGGTAGTTTATTTCAAGTGCATGTCAATGTCGTCAATTGATTGCCGCATATAAGCGCCCGGTTATTCGAGAAATGTCAACCCTAAGTTTGCGCCGCTAAAACAACAAAAATGATCCATAAAAAATTGAAGAACGATCCATAAAAAAGTTGTCCATGCTCCATGAAACAAAACTTAAAATCCATAAAACAGTGTAAATGATCCATAAAAAAGGGTGATTTGATCCATTGATTATGTAAAATTGAACCATAAAATGGTCGCAAAAGAGCACTAAAATAGTAATAAAAGAGCAATTAAAATAAACTATAGATTTGTCAAATGATTGCATACATGCTGGCTGATTGTTTATTATGAATATATGACACGCTGATTGTTATTAGTGGATATAGCGATTTGAACCTGGGTATTCTGAGTTTTATGGGGATGTTTCCTGCATGAACCAACGACGTTGCTTTCGACCGATGTTTAATGTTAGCATAATATTCTACGCATTCATCAAGGGCAAAACGATTATAGATGCAGAAGATGTTTCCAGAACGCACACATTGAACTTTGCCAAAGCCAAAGAACTGTTTGTTTTCCTTGTATAATACGCTTTGTTTTCATACAGTTTTGCTCACTACTACAGCTGCCTATATTACGAAAGACTGCATAGCTTTATAATATCTTTTCAGATTAGGGAAGTGGGGCTATTTTTAGATTCTGAATAGTGCGCTTCGGTGCTTCTCTTGTACGTTAACATGATTTACACGATTTTTAGGAATAATGTCGATGCGATAAGGCAACATTTAGCGGATAATTTACCTACATTATTTTACAGAGAATACGACAAATGTTACTTATAACAAAGTTTTGAGGCTTGCATTTCAAGTAAAGTCGCTTTTGGGGTTTTGTTATTGGCATTTCTTAAAAATGGGGAAGATTAAGCAAACCAGTACAATTATCTCACTTCCAACAAAATTCGCAGAAATACATTTTTTTCACAATAGTTCAATCTATCAACTGCGAATGTTATAACAGATAATCATAAAATTCGAGAAATTGTTGAGGATTCTTCGGTGTGACGAATTTTAGAATATTTCATGTTTTCTAAAATACATTTTCTTTTCTAAATTTTATTTAGTTTTAAGGAGGAAATTATTCAATATTTTTACATAGAAGTTTTTAGCTATTTCAAGCACAATCTAAAACACATATTTAAATTGTAACATGTGTATTTATTCAGAGATTTCTAAGCCATTTTGAAATATTGATAGCTTTATACAGCATACTCACAAATATTAATCTTTCAACAATTTGAACAGGTCGCATTATTCCTTTTTTAACTTTCTACAAAATTAATCAAGTATCTTAATTATTACGAAAATTTGTTAGTTCGATGTTTTTTTAAGACGAACGAAGCACCATCGAATGCAACGGAAACATTAGTACATATGCGCATTCAAAGTAATTGTCAGTTGATTGTAAATGTCAAACTGTCTTAGGTGGAATGAAAAGATACAACAATCTCAAACTTAAACATTTTTATGCGGGGGTGGAAATAAAAGAAATTAAAATGCTTTGGTAATTCGGAGAACGCACAAAATCAGATATCCACAAACTGAACAAGTTTCCGTTTTTTTTTAAAAAAAACCCGCATAAATTGAAAAAAAATCGGACTGAAGATCCTCGAAGATACTCAAAATTCATAACGGAATTGTGGAAATCAGTATATATCAAACAGTTTTTTAAGTTCTGGAAATTCGTTTTCGCAATATACACAATTAATTAAAAGGAAATTATTTATAGAATCATTTGACTAAACCATAACAAATAGTTTAAAAATGCTTTTTTATTTGACTCCGCGTTTCTTTATTTCATCTGGAGTGCTTGATACTTCCTGCATCTTCTTTAAAATAAGTTTTATATGAAAATTATATTCTTTAGAATAGCTTGTTGATAACTTTACGATTCCAAAACTTTTTGAATAAAGGCTTCAACATTGACAGCATAAGCCACATAGTCGAAATTGCCTCAGAAAATAGGTAATCTCTTAATCAAAATGCAACCAAGTAAGTTAAACACCTTATTTTCAAGTTTTCGACCTCTGGCATCTAATCTATTTTATCTATTCTCAAAATCGTGGAACTTTGAATGTTCGTGTGGAAAACGCAAATATAAGGAAATCAATAAAAACTTCGAAAATTTGCTTTAAAAAGTTGGATAAATACGCATAAAAAGAGGCTTCAGCGTATTAGCAAATAGACGATCATTGGTGTAATATAACAATCATTCACAGTTGATCGATTGATTTGTTTATTGGGGCTTTAACCAACTGGTCATTTGCCCGCTTTACAGTTTACAGTTAGCGTTCAAAGATAATTGTGAAAGAATATGTAATATATTATAACATCACCGTTATATGCGTACATTAAAATCATATTAGCAGTTCAATGATATCACCAGAAGATATAATCTTGATATAAGTTTGCTTGCCTTGCTGATAGGGATATCACAAAAATAACACAGTGAGTAATAAATATCAACATGAGATATAATTTTGATAGCTTTCTGTTATGTCGTTCTGATCGGGATCCGTGTCTACAGAAAAATCGTTCGAAAATGTGTATGTGTGAAATAACAATACATTATTGGACATCTGATTTCCTACAAAATTGGCGCCTTCACCGAAGTTGTGTTGAATGACACTGCCTATAAGCACGAGTCAGTCTCATGTACAAAGAAAATCCTTTAGAACATGGGACTGACTTATGGTTATGGGCAGGACAAGACCGTGTGATTATTATCTGTTTGATTCAGAACTTTGTAACTACGTGGCACTAGTGTACATACATATGATATAATGAATTTTGGATTATCAGTTGATCCTAACAGCATAGACAATCGGCATCTTCAGCGAAGTCAATTATAAAAACAAGTTTGTGTAGATAGCAAGCTATTTGATATGAAATTTTACCACGGTATAGCTTCTGTGTATATCGGAATTCATGAATTTTCTTTATTCCACTTTGACCACCTGACCACTTTGAATGTTCGCGTCTTCAGCGATATTGTTTAGAAGGCGAATAATGTGATGATGGAGGTGTGTTTGGTACGAACCTATGTCATTGCGTAGCACTAGTATATATATATTAGGTTATGCATTTTTAACTTGTTTAATTTCGACTGTCCATAGGTCTACAAAGTCTTCAGCAAAGTTGTTCATCAGGTCATGACCACGTGCATGACAATCATTTTGATTTTAAACTTTATCAATTCATGGCGCTAGTGTATATGTGAAATACTGTATTTCAGGACTCAAATTATCTAGTGAAACTCGTGTCTTTAGCTAAATAAAATAGAAATACATTGTTGTATTGTTCAAGTAAAAATATTTATGACAATGTTGTTAAGTGAACCAAACCTGAAAATCCTGGAATCACTACTACATTCAATCAATATCACGTCAATAGGACTGAATTGATAAAATTTTGTTTTCTAGGTATTTATATTTTATCTTCCTCAAAATATACTGCCACAATATTGATCACTGCCTTGACATACTTTTCAAGAGATTCGCAAGACAAGTAGGTTTAAAACTTTCCCCTGCAAAAATCATTTAACTGCGAACGCATATTATATCTTAATAATAATTAACCGAATCATATAAACAATAGAGATGAAAACTCATCACTTGTAGCTGTACACCCAATATAGTAAATTAGAAATGTAATGTAAACAAAATAACATAATCAAATAGAAAATAACATAAAAAACTTAAAGAGTTTCTTTATTTTTATCGCTGGAGCATTATTTTAAACAATGCCAAAAAGTTGTGATTGAGTAGTTGCATTTTTATCACTTTACGATGTAAAGTGTATCCTAAAGAAGCTCGCTCGGATTTAAATAGGATGATTGAGCTGGACAGACCATATTGACCAGCTGCTCGAGATCACTTACAAAGCCCTGATAGGAGTGATTTTTGAATCAATGGATATAAGAAGTTCAAAAATTCATTATTTCACCTGAACGCTAGCCCCCCATGGTGACAGAGTTTCGAATTAAACTAATCACTATGCGTACAGCATTTGTTTTGTTATAAATTTATCTGAAGCAACTTTTTAGGTAGTCAGAATCACTTAATTGAAAAAGTTTAAAATGCATTGTTACACTGTACGCTATGTACACTAGCGTCACGTGGTAACATTATACCGAACTAAAATGACTATCATCCACATACTGAAGAAACGAGCTTTGTGGGCCATTCGGGCAACGAGATAAAGCAAGTTACAGTACTCAACTTAACATGCACACTAGCGCCTCATAGTGACAAAATTCTGACTCAAAATGTACATCTCCCGAACATTAGCATTTAGAACAACTTAGCTGAAGAGAGTTGCTCTGCAGATAAGCAGGATCTCGAAAGCGCGGAGATAGCATTGAAGCAAAAGAGAAGGGGTAATCGCTACTGCGCCGTGGTTATGATCGGCGTGAATTCAAAAATAAACTAACAGCTTTTTTTCAGAATCAGAATACAATAAAATGGAAAAAAGTTGCAAAATCGTTATACACGTGTAAAGCAAATTTCGGAAACACAGTCATTCCATAGTTTTAAGCCTCAAAATGAAAACTATATTATTGTCAAACGTTGTTCCTTTTCGACGGAAGAAATATGTGTTAAATTGTAGCTAAAGAAATGAAATGCCTTGTGAAAAATAAAACGAATAAAGTTATAAAAATGTTTTACTTATTTCTATTTGCTTCTTCTGGATTTTGATACAAAAATAAATAGTGCCGAAATATGACCCTTTTAAAAACCCCTGGATTTTTATTGAAGTGAAATTTCTAACCCAAGATGACGCTTGGTAAAAATATTTTGAACGCGAGGGTCTGCAATGTTTGAATTTTTTCTACGTGGTTAATGGACAGCCCTCAGGTTGAAACAAATGTTGCACCCAGCTTGTAAGTAAATCATAGATTTCTTTTCACAGCTCCTGTGACTCGCTGAAGATGTATGGTGAACTACCATGCGGTTTCATCGTTTCCATGCATGTGGGGTGTATACATAGAATTTTAATTTTCAAAAAATTATTTCTCCAAAACCTTTAGATCTGACTCAAAAATATGTTTGAAGATGTTGTGTAGAATTGAATGATCTTTCAAATAAAAATATAAAAGTATGGAGTAGTTAACCCTCCGGAAGTCGCGCAAATGACCCACTGAACGATCAGCCGCTGGTGCGCTAAGACGATTCGCTAGATTTTCAGAGCAGCGTGCATTCAGTGCACTAGCGCGACTTCCGGAAGGTTAAGGACCCTCCAGCGAAAATCAAGAAAAACCAATTAATACGTAATTTATTCATACAAAACCCAATATTATTCAAAGTCGACCATTTTTTCTCGAAACTACACTTAAAAACTTTTCATTTGACCTATAACCCATAAAAATCAGTGCAGCGGTTCAAAAGTAATGAATTTAAAAAAAATCAACTCGTAAAAAATCACGATTTTTTGCACCAGTCTAACGAGGAAAGGGTTATCCTAGTGACGAAATAAAAAAAAATACTATCTAATATTTTTCGGTAAGGAATGGTTCTACCAAATATTACAGAATTCTGAGAGATCGTATAACTTATTTCATGGAATTGCTATATATATTGGTCCGTACAATTCAACCAAGCAGCGAGCGTTGTTAGGACTGCCTCTTTTTATCAAATGAACTTCGCCAGGTATAAAAACGGCACATCTGAAAAAAATTCGTCAGTTTGCTTTCTGACCTCGTAGTAGCTGCTACGTTTTGTGTCAGCTCAAACTCTTCGGTTGGAATATAATCAATGACGGCCGCCAGGCATCATTCCGTCCAATGATGCACATGCGTGGCGTGCATACAATGATCAGCGCACATCGTAGAAAACGCAGAACGCTCTTTTTTCGAAGTTCAATATGCGGATTGCAAGTGTGCGCGTGCGAAGGGGTGGTTGAGTGCGAAAGACCCCGCTCTCTTGCTCTTTAAATTATGCGTGGCGAGTTCAGATAAATTCATCATTTGGTTAATTTTCTTTTGGCCGATGACGATTTTTATAGCATTGGTTGTTGTGTTGTGTGAAGGAGATGTTGGCTTATTGGATACTGATATAATATGTTTCTGCCGTTGATTTGATACTCGTGGCAAACTGGGATAACTTTTTACATATCATCTATGTATATGTTGTTGTAAAACAGTTTTATTGTATAACTGCTGCATGTATGACGGGATTTACAGACATGTCGGAATTCTACAGACTTTTGATAGCCTCCTGCAGACGTAGCAAGAAATCTACAGACTTTTAAGAGTAACAGTATTTAGCAAAATTGTACTAGAATAACTGTATTCGACTACGAGTGATTCCTACATTAATAGTATTCTAATTTCAATCTATTTTTAAATTAATATTCTAGTGTAACTAGGATTTACACAACCATCTAGAGACATTTACAGACATTTTAATTATTCTTCTGCAGACATTTCATAAAAAACATGTGGCATCGCTGCCTGACACTACATTCGTTGTGGGTTATTATCATACGTGGCAATTGCAGGGTTATTGCGAAAACTCCACACTAGGAAACCTGCTTGGTGAAGGTTTGAACATGTTTATGTATAGGGTATTCGTATTAACTCTCTAATGCTGACATTCCACGCGCAAATGCCCTTCTGCTGTGGGTAATATGAGTAGTAAAGGTAGTACTATCCAAGGTGCTTGGAGTTATAAGGTGATTCATCTTTGGCAGTAATTAGGTGAGGAGTGAGGTAAGCGTGCAGCAAGCTGCGGAGTAGAAAAATGACGGCGAACAACTTTGTTTACATACTGAAATCCAAGCAAACATGCATGGGGATGTAATAAACAATGTTGTTAGCAACATGGCTGATCGGCGATTTCGAGGATCGTATCACCTGAGAATAAAAGCTCCTTGGTACTATCCACTTGAAAATAAACGAGTTGGTAATTACCCACTCGAAACTTTGGAACAAACCTAACATTTGAATTTTGCAACGCATGTGTCTCGGGAGCACGTTTGAAATTTTCAAGGTATGATCAAGATTCCATTTGCACAAACGCGTCGCAAGTGATTTATATGAATGTAATGCAAGCGTATGTAGAGGTAGATGGGATAAAATACACCCCTAAGAAAATATAATCATAACTTAGGTAAAGACCATCAATTGGGAGAATTTAATAAACGATATAATTTAGCCAACATGTTACTCTGAAATCACAATCGCTTTGCAAATATTCAGGACCATGAAAAATATTCAATTTGCTCTTTGAAAAATGGACAGGCCAAAAGACACCTGTGCGGGGGTAAAATGCACCACAACAACGGGGCACAATACATCATAACAAATATCGAAATTGCTGATTTTAATGCAGAAGGTAGCAAAAATTGCAGCATTCGAATTAACAGTCTATGTGTATTCTACTTCACTTCGGTTATGTCTCTGACATTACCTACCCATCTTTTTTATACAGCAAATCTATCTGAGAACGAGTTATACGGAATGAATATTTCTGTACGAAAAAATGTACACTGAAAAAAATGTTGCGTCATTTTTTACAAAAATGGAAATTTATGTTAAAAATTTGAATTGCGAAAAACCTTTTTTAATTTTTTTATATTGTTGATGACTCTTACAGCTGATGTGTCGTTGAATGACCTCTCCTAAAGCCAAATTGTTCAGGTAGAAGGGTGTTGTTATTGTATAGCGATGACAATAGGCTTATGGGTCTGTAGCTCGTGGGTATCGTGGGATCTTTCGCGGGTTTAAGGATGGGGACGATTTTGGTCATTTTCCAGATGGAAAGAAAGTACTGAAGTTTTAAGCATTTGTTGATCACCTTCGTTAGGAAAGTAAGAGTTCTTTGGCTAAGATTTTTTGAATAAGATTAAAAACACCATCGAACCAGGGTGCCTTCATATTTTTTGTATTCCTGATAGTTGAGCGAACTTCTTCTACTGTCACGAACTGATTTTGAGGCACAACTCCGACTGTTTCGTTGCGAACTTTCTCCTCAACCAATGTTTCGAGCGGGCTTTGGATGCTACCGAGGTTATGTGAGCGCACAAAATTATCGACGATGATGTTGGCCTTTTCGAGGGGAGAAACATATAGCTTCGCATCCTTCTTTAGCGGTAGAATTGGCTTGGGACGAGACTTGAGTACCTTACCGACTTTCCAGAATGGCCGTGAGTACGCCATTAATCTGTGGATAACCTTTCCAAAATTTTGGTTTTTGAGATGGTCCATTCTAACTTTGATGACAGCGTTGAGATCTGATACGAGTTGTCTTTTATTCAGGTCACCGGTTCTCTGGAATTGACGCCTGAATATATTTCTCAGGCGAATGTAGTGTTTGGTATCACGGTCGATTGGGATGAAATTAGCCTTCACTGGTACTTCCCGGATGCAGGACCTATCTGCTTCCTGCAGGGCTCGATGGAAACCAACCAGGCATCGATCAATGTCTTCTGTGTTGTTAAGAACTGGATTTTCGTCCAGTCGTGAGTCGACTATCCTTTGGAAGGTAACCCAGTTCACTCTATGGTAATCTTTTCTTTGTTAGATCGGAGTCGCTGTGTTCTTTTCACCAAACTCACACACTACAGGGAAGTGATCGGAGCTGAGCTCGGAGAAGGTTTTGGGCTTGGAGATGTCTACATTGGACAAAAAAATTTCCAGAGTGGAGGGATTACCAGCCGGCGAAAGGTAGGTCGGTTCATCGGGAAAGTGGAAACAGTAGTAGCCAATATCATCAAAAAGAAGGGATCCGTTTTGATTTTTTTCGGTTATTTCTCCAAACATCATGTCTAGCATTCAGGTCACCTCCAATAATCAATTTGGCATTCGTTCTCGTGATCTTTGACAAGTCATTCTTAAACTGCCTTGCCGAGCCATTGCTCATAAAACATTGACGAGGGCAGTAAGCAGCGATGATTTTAAGTTTCCCTTCAGATGTTTCAATCTCAACACCTATTGTTTCTATCACTATTTTACTGGGTTGGGGAAGAACGAGAAATTTGACGCCTTTTTTTCACAATGATGGCAACACCACCACCTCGAGACTGATTTCGATCCATGTGCACCGAAGAGTAGTTGGGTATGAAGAATGGTATGTCGGGAGAAAGATGGGTTTCTGTTATGATACTTACATCTATATCATTTGTGACGATGAAGTCCACGAGCTCAATTTTTTTCACTTTGGTAGAGTGAGCGTTCCAGTTCATGATTCTTACGGGTTTAACAGCCATAACGGATGACAAGAAGACAAAAGACATAGATCCGACCGCGGCGTGTGCGGCACTGTTGCAGCTTACCACACATTTCGATGAAGATTCCCATCAGTTGCTCAGCCGAAAACATTGGAGTTGACAGCTGGTCTGGAAGATTCGTTGAAGGCCCACCGGCCTGTTCGAAAACAGCTGGGGGAGCCCATGGTTGTTTACCCGCAATATCGTGGGTGAAGAATTTGATTTTGCTGTTTTTTAGATATGTTGTAGCTTTATTATAGTTGTCTTTGGAGTTTACCATAGCTTTGGTTCCGATTCTGCAAATCTTATATTCAGCTGTGACACCAAAAGCTTTCATCTTCTTCATTATTTTGTCGAGCGGCACCGACTTTATCATAATCGGGGGAAGCTTGACTTTGATTGGCAGCTGTAGATCGCCCTCTTGCAGATCCTGGACTAAGCCACCAAATCCACTTAGGTCGCTTCGGTTTGTTGCAGTTTTCACTACATTCGCAACACTGGTGGGACGCACAGAATGTGCTGACATTCTGTCTCCCTCGGAACGCAATCGCTTGCCGTCCGGTTCCTTCGGTCTTTTCTGCGCCGCTGCGCTACGTTTTTGCTTAGGGCTGGCCTTCGAGCTGGCGCCCGACCGCCGTTTGAAGTCGCTCGAGGAATGATATTCTTTAAATAGTCGAGGATGACGTCATTCATAGAAGCGTAGTGTGCTGGGTGCTCAAATCTGTCGTACGAGACGCTACAGGCACAGGCCAGCAAATGCCTGGGCAATGCGCAATACAGACCCGGTGGTTAGCCACAGTGGTCCTTAGCCTCTTGCCCAGGAACTCCTATCTCTACCTCCCCGCGGAGCCGGCTGGGATACGAGTAGCCATAGGAATGTTCGGGTAGCCAACTCGTTGGGACTATGGTCGTATGCTGACAGGGAAGGGGGGCCGTGTAGTTGCCGGCATACAATAGCGCTATGGACCTCCCGTTCCGATGATATGGGCCCACCAAACGGGATAACCCCAATTCCAAGGCGTGAAGCGATCCGTGCCGAGGGATGAATGATCGGGGTGGTGAAAAAGATGCCCGATCGTTAACGGAGCGTGTGGGGTACCTGGGCACCCCCCACAGTAAGTGTCTCTTACCACGTTAATGCGGAGCTCTGGCGTGGCGGACCTATTTTCTCGCGCAACTCGTGGGTCTTAATATGAGTCTTTGTAGAAACAATAATAAAAAAGTATGCGATGAGGAGGCGGAAGCGATTACGGCGCTGAACCCCTTTGCCAAAGGGGGTCTGGCGAGATCTCCCCCGACAGGGGCTGACAACGGAGCGAAGGTGGCTGCAAATAACGGCACCGAAGGCGAAATGGTTGTGGTAGGAGACAGTACTACCAGCACGCTTGGCGGACCACTACCTGCGATGCAGGAAGTGGTCAAGCAGCTGGATAGTATTATCGAATTCACAAGCGGGAAGAATAACATCAGCAAGGAACTTAAACAGAACCTGCTGGTGCTTCGTCAGGCTGTTCGAGTCGCAAGACAAGAACAAGTAGCCTACATGGAGAGGTTGCCGGAAACAGAGAAGGCCGATCGCGGTATTCAAACCGAGGCCTTCTCCTTCCACGGCGAAGCGACGATGGCGCAGGAGGCGATAGACTTCACTTTATCGGCCACCAAACGCTTAATGGAGGGGGAGACTGCGAAGCGGCCTAGGCCTAATGTAGGCACGCGCAGCAACACCAAACGACGTGCAACCAACAAGGCCAAACGTCGCTTGGGAGGTGCGGATCCGGGTGCGAAGGATCCCGCAGGGCGGCGTCCCGAGAAGGTGACTTCTCAGCCTAGAAAGGCGAAAGCCGCCAATCGGGCGCGTACTGCGGAGCGACCTGGCACCAGCCTGCCGGCGCCATCGGCACAAGATGGCGAATGGCAGGTGGTCAGCAGGGAGCGGAAGTCTAACGCACCTCGACCCGCGAAGAAGAAGGCGAGGGACAGAGGAGAGGCCCTGCTGGTGAAAACCAACGGGGGCAGCTATGCGGAGGTCCTAAAATCGATGCGGGCGGCCGAAAGCCTCTCGAATTTAGGACAGGATGTGCGAAGCGTCAGACGCACCAAAGATGGCGAAATGATCTTGGTGCTGAAGCGTGGTGCACAATCCAATGGAGCAACGTATAGGAGGTTGGCCCAAGAGGTCTTGGGAAACTGCGCTCAGGTGAGGTCGTTGGGAGCGGAAGTGACTCTCCAGTGTAAGCAACTGGACGAGATCACAAACGCACAGGACGTCGTCTCGGCCGTTAAGCAGCAGTGCGGCGTCGAGATCGATCAGAACTCTGTTCGTATCAGGGAGCGGTTGCTTGTCACGCAGGTAGCTTACTTCAAGTTACCGGCCGCGGAAGCCAAAAAAGTAACTGACAAAGGGAAGTTGAAGATCGGATGGTCAGTATGCCCAGTTAGCATACCCCAGCCGCCTTCAGTGGACCGGTGTTTTAAATGTCTGGAGCCAGGCCACAAGTCATACGACTGTAAGGGCCCAGACAGGAGCAAGTTGTGTCGTCGCTGCGGCGAGGAGGGCACAAGGCGCTGAAATGCGAGAGGGCACCCAAGTGTCTCATCTGCGCTAGCAAGAAGCAGGGCCGCAACCATGTTATGGGCGGACCTGCTTGTCCCTTCGGGGAGGCGGAAAAGAGGAAGCAATGGCAATCGTCACACATCTGAATCTTAGCCACTGCGCACCTGCTCAGCAGTTGCTGTGGCAGTCGGTATTGGAGTCGGGGACAGATGTCGCCCTTCTATCCGACCCGTACAACGTCCCTGCCGACAACGGCAACTGGGTGGCGGACGGGTCCAGAATGGCGGCTATCTGTGCAACGGGTCGGTTCCCGGTTCAGGAGGTAGTACAGTCCTCTGCGGAGGGGGTCGCGATTGCCAAGATCAATGGTGTGTTCTATTGCAGCTGCTATGCCCCACCTATGTGGCCAATAGAACAGTTCAACCAGATGATCGATAGGCTTTCGTCTGACATGGTGGGACGAAAGCCGTTTGTCATAGCGGGTGACTTCAACGCTTGGGTGGTGGAGTGGGGCAGCCGCTATACAAATGGTAGGGGCCAAGCGCTTCTGGAGGCGCTTGCGAAACTCTACGCAGTGCTAGTCAATGATGGTTCCGCTAGCACATTCCGTAGGAATAGGGTCGAGTCGTGGATTGACGTAACGTTTGCCAGTCCAAGTTTGGTCCCAGACATGGACTGGAGGGTAGACGAAGGCTACACCCATAGTGATCACCTAGCAATACGCTTCAGGATCAACTTTGGTGTGCAGCATTCTAGGGTGGGTAATCCCTGTCAGGTACGCGGGTGGAAGACCAATCATTTCGACAGCGAAGTTTTCACCGCGGCCCTGGGACTGGAGGCCAACACCGACAGTCTAAGCGGGGATGCGCTGGTAGCTGCTCTATCACGCGCGTGCGACGCCACTATGCCGAGGAAGACCCTGCCAAGAAATGGCAGACGCTCGGTATATTGGTGGAGTGCAGAGATCGCAGCCCTACGGTCAGCTTGCCTACAAGCTAGACGTAGGATGCAGCGAGCCCGCACTGAGGAGGTTAGAGTGGAACGACGTGAAGTGTTTCGTGCTGCGAAATCGGCCCTTAACAAGGCCATCAAGCGCAGCAAAAGAGCGTGTTTCGACAAATTGTGCGAGGAGGCCAACGTGAATCCGTGGGGCGATGCCTATAGGATCGTGATGGCAAAGACCAAAGGGGGCTCCTCACCTCCTGAACGGTCGCCAAAACGGTTGGCGAGAATTATCGAAGTACTCTTCCCGTCCCGAACCATAAGTCCCTGGCCCCCAGCGCCGCAAGGCACGGTGGGTACGGACGACATGGTGGCCCCGGTGACGAACGAAGAGCTACTTGCAGTTGCTAATTCTCTAGCGGTGAATAAAGCTCCAGGGCCTGATGGAGTTCCAAACAGCGCTCTCAAGACAGCAATCATGGCGAACCCGAACATGAAGGTTGGCTATGTAGAGATGCCTTGATGAGTGCCGTTTTCCGGATAGATGGTAAAGGCAGAAGCTGGTACTGTTGCCGAAGGCCGGGAAGCCGCCTGGCGACCCATCGGCGTACAGACCAATCTGTCTGATTGACACGACGGGCAAATTGCCTGAGAGGATTATCCTCAACAGGCTAACTCCATATGCAGAAGGTACGGAGGCCCTGTCAAGTAATCAGTTCGGTTTTCGAAAGGGAAAGTCCACGGTGGACGCTATCAACTCAGTGGTAAGGACTGCCGAGATAGCGATCCAACGGAAGAGGCGGGGCATTCGATATTGTGCGTTAGTGACACTTGACGTGAAGAACGCATTCAACAACGCAAGCTGGGATGCCATCGCGCTCTCGTTACACCGGCTTGGCCTGCCGGTGGGCCTGTACCGGATCTTGGAAAGCTATTTCCAGAACCGTGTACTATTACACGAGACCGATGCCGGTCAGCAAAGTGTTCTTATTACCGCAGGAGTTCCGCAAGGTTCAATCCTGGGCCCGGTACTATGGAACCTTATGTATGACGGGGTTCTGAGACTAAAGTTCCCTCCGGGTGTGAAAATCGTCGGTTTCGCCGATGATGTCACCCTGGCGGTCTACGGGGAGTCAATCTCCGAGGTAGAACTAACGGCGGCACACGCGATAAGCATAGTGGAGGAATGGATGAGCGCGAGAGGCCTAGAGCTCGCCCACCACAAGACGGAGGTGGTTGTTGTCAATAACCGCAAGTCGGTACAACAAGCAGTTATCCAAGCGGGAGAAGTTGAGATAACTTCTAAGCGGAGTCTGAAGATTCTTGGGGCCATCATAGACGACAAGCTGACCTTCGGCAGCCATGTCGACTATGCGTGCCAAAAGGCTTCGGTGGCTCTTGCGGCATTATCGAGGATGATGTCCAACAGCTCCAAGGTGTGCGCCAGTAGACGCAGGCTACTGGCCGGTGTCGCCGTATCTATCCTTAGGTACGGTGGACCGTCCTGGGCGAGGGCACTGGGTGTAACCAGCTACCGTCGCAAATTGGAGAGCACCTATCGCTTGATGTGTCTCAGAGTGATATCTGCCTACCGCACGGTCTCACACGATGCATCCTGCGTGATAGCGGGTATGATGCCAGTCGGGCTGGTCATTCTGGAAGACGAAGATTGTTTCGAATTGCGTGGCAATAGGGGAGTCCGTGAGCGTGCCAGGGTGACCTCGGTCGCCAGATGGCAGCGCGAATGGGACAACTCGTCGAGAGGTAGGTGGACCCACCGGCTGATACCTATATACATATCGAGGTGGGTGGGAAGACCCCATGGGGAAGTTCACTTCCATCTGACACAATTCCTGTCAGGCCATGGCTGTTTCCGACAGTACCTCCACAGGTTTGGGCACGCTGAGGCCCCAGTCTGCCCAGACTGCCCAGGTGTCGACGAAACTGTGGAGCACATACTATTCGTATGTCCCCGCTTCGACGTCGAAAGAGGCGCTATGCTAGGCGTCTGCGGCTTGGACACAACCCCTGATACCCTTGTACAGGGGATGTGCCAAGCGGTAGAGAAGTGGAACGCAGTTTCGACTGCTACCACTCAGATTGCCTGCCGGCTCCAGAGAGCATGGAGCGCCGAGCAGCAAGCGAGGAGTTAGAGTGAGTGAATTGGCCGATGATAGACGGAGGTATGGTCTACCCATGCCGAGATGGGAGCGAGTGTGCGCGAATGTAAGGCACGAGTGAGAGCGTACGCTAAGTACGGCCATCCCCCCAGAAGTAATGCCGAAAGGTAGTTCCTGGGGATAGATGGCGGAGCCCAATGGAGTTTAGTCGGTATTAATGGAAGAGTCACCATTCGACTCCGACACGCCCCCAGTGCACCCCGTGTGGTAGATTGGACCCTACCAATAGCACGTGTACTGGGCTAGGACATAAAGGTTTTCTCCATTGTTAAAAAAAGACGCTATAGGCACAGTAACATCGTGCCGGCAAAAGAGCAACAACTAATTCAAATAGGCACGCGGCACATTTATTTATAACTTTTCATGTTCGTTTAAATCACTAAGCTGCTCCTTATTGACGGCTCTGCCGGGGATAGATTAACTGATATATGGGAGTTTTCACGTTTTCGAGATCTGTTCATTTTTGCTTGTGTGCTATTGAAATACAAAAAACACTATAGTAATAAAACATAATTTCAGTTAATTCCGAATTGTTTCGTGATAACCAAACGGAAATCCGTTCATAAATAACAAAGTTATTAGCGTTCAAAATAGTGACGCAAAAACGTGACATCGTTTAATTTTAGATTATAGAATGACACCCTGCCCCAGATAGTGCAGTAAGACATTTTCAATGTCAAAACTATGTTTTGATCAGGTTTAGAAGTTTAGTCCAGGCAGAAAACTTAATTGCAAATAAAAACATGCAACACGATGTCGAATATAATAACATCAGTACCAAGATCCCCGTGTATATGGGAAATGACATGGCATACCTTCGTATACATAACCTGGCATCGCGCACTAAATATAGATTGTATCAAATGAATTATGTCGCAATAAGGAGAAGAGGAATCCATTACGAATGACACTTGAAGAAAATCTTTCATCGGTGTTCCCAACGGTGGTCGTATTGCGAGAATGCGAGTGATTAAACCTCTACCTCCTAATATGACTATCGAATGCAAATCACCGATGGATGGGATAACCTATAAGCAAACAACGCTGATCACATATTCCGGGCAGACCCCTACATGCCAGTTCTGTAATCAGGCAGCCTACTGCGGAAAAACATGCGCCGAAGCAACTAGTCAAAACTCATCTGCGACAAGCAACTCTAACAAGCTACCATCGACGCTACAGATAAACCACACAACCACCAATAGTGAAATGTCAACGAATACGATAAGCACTTCCAAACCAACAACCAGCTTCACTCGTAAAGAAGTGTATGCCGATGAAGACGGATTTACCATAGCGACCCGTGAAAACAAGAAACAAAATCTGAGCTTGAACTGCAAAGAAAGCAGATGACGACATGGACGTGAACGATAACGCGAGAGAAGACCGACTGAATGACTCCCAAGCTGCGACGGATAATGTAATTAGTGCTTCACTGCCAAGGAAGTGGATCTGAACACGCAGCAGCAAACTGCGTCAACAAGATCCGGCAGACTTCAATTTTTTAGACTTTTTAGTTTTACTTATAGTAAAAACTAAACAGTTCCACGGCATTGTGTTGTGCATTGAGCTATGTCAAATAAACCTATTTAAAAATGTATTGCATTAATATCTCAACATTCTAGTATTCTAGTGCGTTATTACCTACCTCTTTTTTGCTTCGCAAAGCGCAGTCTTCTAGTGTATCGGCCGCTTCATATTTTCCTTGTCGTCTATATAAGGCTCCTAAGTTTTTCAGAGTAGTAGTGACGGTAGGTGAATCAACTTTAGCTGCCTTATGCCATCCTCCATATTCGCCATAAGGAGTGTTCTCTCGATTTTTAAGTTTATTTTCCTCTCTTTCTTCAGCAACCTAAAATTAGTTCATAGAGCTATTAGACTTGATATACCAAATCGCATTGTTGAGGTATTCTTCTGAATGAAAAACCTGTTTTAATCCACCTAGCGGTGCAATTGTGCCTTTCTCAATCATGAAAACGAGAATTTTTGCGTTGTTTATATTCATTATAAGCTTGGAAGCTTGTATATATATTACATTTTTATTATACACGACATGACAACTATATACAAGTATACAAGAAAAGAAATCATGATTCGAGTTCTAAAAATTTGGAAAAGAAAAAACAGCTACATAAATATTAAATTGAAAAACCTGTTTTAATCCACCTAGAGGTGCAATTGTGCCTTTCTCATTTCTCCAAACTATGATTTAATAGCTGGTTCGTACAATATAACATTATGGAAATGTCTTTCATTCTTATTACATTTGGTAAGCATATATAAGAGCACCTTTTTTCATTCATCGCGGTATCGGTTTGAATCGGAGTTTTCTATGTGATCGCACTCCACAACCTGTAACTCCGGAGCCGGAAGTCGGATGGAGATGGAATTTAATATCAGTTTCCGGGGACGCAACACCTTTCATTTGAGACTGATACATACATACATACATACATACATACATACATACATACATACATACATACATACATACATACATACATACATACATACATACATACATACATACATACATACATACATACATACATACATACATACATACATACATACATACATACATACATACATACATACATACATACATACATACATACATACATACATACATACATACATACATACATACATACATACATACATACATACATACATACATACATACATACATACATACATACATACATACATACATACATACATACATACATACATACATACATACATACATCCACCTGGTGTTTTAATCCACCTAGAGGTGCAATTGTGCCTTTCTCATTTCTCCAAACTATGATTTAATAGCTGGTTCGTACAATATAACATTATGGAAATGTCTTTCATTCTTATTACATTTGGTAAGCATATATAAGAGCACCTTTTTTCATTCATCGCGGTATCGGTTTGAATCGGAGTTTTCTATGTGATCGCACTCCACAACCTGTAACTCCGGAGCCGGAAGTCGGATGGAGATGGAATTTAATATCAGTTTCCGGGGACGCAACACCTTTCATTTGAGACTGATACATACATACATACATACATACATACATACATACATACATACATACATACATACATACATACATACATACATACATACATACATACATACATACATACATACATACATACATACATACATACATACATACATACATACATACATACATACATACATACATACATACATACATACATACATACATACATACATACATACATACATACATACATACATACATACATACATACATACATACATACATACATACATACATACATACATACATACATACATACATACATACATACATACATACATACATACATACATACATACATACATACATACATACATACATACATACATACATACATACATACATACATACATACATACATACATACATACATACATACATACATACATACATACATACATACATTCACACAGATATTTTTTTTTTTCGATCTCGGCGAACTGAGTCGAATGTTTATGAGACTCGGCCCTCCGGGCCTCGGTTAGAAAGTCGGTTTTTGGAGCAATTGCATAACCTTTCTATATGAGAAAGGCAAAAGAATAATATTTAATTAGCTTAATCAGCATGAGTTCAATGTTATCTTCATGTGATTATGTTTTCAAATGTTGGTGGAATGGGTTTGAAAGTGGAGGGAATGGGGGTTAGCAGAGTGAGAGTGGAAGATGCATCAGAAATCCTTTATCTTATTTCGGTATACGGGGTGGATGAAGGAAATGCGGGCGTCAGGGTGGTCCAAGGGGAGGGGAGTGATGAAGAAGGGAGGTATCCGGGCATGGCGGGGGGGGGGGAGGGGCGGCGACGCAATACTCAACTGCATATTTTGCCTTCCATTTGAGACTTGGTTTGAGAAAATCGGTTCAGTCATCACCGAAGAACCGATGTGACTTTAATTGTGGAATATGCCCGGAATTCCGGAATCGTTAATAGTGGACAATATATTAAAAAAATGTTTGATTGGCAATCAATGATCTAGATCTGCGACTAGAAGTAGTTTGGTTACCATTTCAATAGTTTTTAGCCTCTGAGGTATTACGATTGTACACGCAGAGAAATAAGGCATATTCGAATCAAATATTTTGCGACTTTGATTCTAAGTCAAAGATTTTGTTGAAACAGATGTAATATTTCTCTGTTTCAAATATCAAACATTGTTGGTACAAAAATATCGGCATTAGTGACAAAATAATCTGCATTTTGATTCCAAAATCCCTGCAAAAAGCAGGGAATATTCGTATCAAATATATTGAAACTTTGATTCAAATTCAAGTATTTAGTTGAACCAAAAAAGCACTGGTTGGTTGTACAATAGCATTATTAAAAACAAAAATATTGCTGTTAGATTTAGAAATATTGCTTGAAAATGGATAGACTGTGTTTGGTTCGATCTTTGTTGTATCATACAAATAAAAAAATGGACGCATCGGTGGTCGAGAATAAAGAATAGACGCTAGGTTTAGACTATTTGAGCATAAAAATGTAAATACAATTTGATTAGTGCAATGCGGTCGTGAGTGCTTTCATAGGTGAGAAAATTATTTATTAATGGGGTAATACCTAAGAACCTAATATTATTATTCCAGAAAATTGATTCACCGTCGAAATTTATCGAACGAGAGAAAGCAGGAGCTAAAACAGCATTTTTTTAGCGGAAAGCTTGGAAAAGTTGTCATTTACGTAATCATTGGAATTTGGGATTGGGATTCGGTGCAAAATATGAGCATCTTAGGGTAGAAGAAAAAACAAAAATCAAGATATTAATATTAAATACACCTTTTTTGAAAACAAAATAAAAGTTTTTTGATTCAAATAGATTTTTTCATTGTTTTAAAAAGGAAAAGCATATTTTAACTAACAAATAACATACTTTGTTTCAAAAAAAAAAAAAAGATATCATAGATTCAAATAAAATTATTATTGAATCTACACAAAATCATATGGGGGCTTGTTAGTAGAAACAACAACCATTTTTTTGGAATCTAAAAACAAATATTTTGGGATCTAAAAAATTTGCAATTAGGCCCTGATTCAAAAATATATATTTTTGATTTCTAAGCGAATTATTTTGGAATTTAATATACATTTTTCTGCGTGTACCGATTAATATGGGAAATTCCAGTGTATCCTTACTAACACCCCTGTAACTCCAGAAGCAAGAGTCAGAACCGAATGAAATTCAGCAGCAGTCAATGGTATTACAGAATCATATTTGAAACCAAGTTTGTAAAAATCGGTAGAGAATTCGTTGGGGAAAGGGTGTGATATTAGTTTAGGAACTTGGCGGGTTCCGCGGGGGCGTTATGAACCGTCATAGGTGGCCAATGTGGTCAAAGCTGCTTTGATTGATCATTGGTGATCCAGACCCGCAAACTAGAGTAATGTTACATCAACTTTAATATGTTTTACGCCATTTGAACATCATGGTGGTACCAGTTTATATGGGAATTTGCTGTGTGACCGCACTCTTCAACCCGTAACACCGGAACCGGAAGTCGGATCAACTAAAAATTCAATAGCAGCTTATGGCAGCTTTCAGATGAAACTGATGAAAATCGGTTCAGCCATCTCTGAGAAAATTGTGTGAGTTAAATGACACACACATACACACACACACATACATGCACACACACACACAGACATTTACCGATCTCGACGAACTGAATCGAATGTTGAATGACACTCACCCCTCCGGGCCTCGGTTAAAAAGTCGATTTTTACAGTGATTGCATAGCCTTTTTTTATATGAGAAAGGCAAAAAGGTGCAAAATCGGCAAAGTCCCAAAAAGTCGATCTTTATAAAAAAAAATTTCGAGATAACACAAAATCTCGACGTTTCATGAATTTTAAAGATGTTTGGCATCAAAAATACGCATTTGATTTCTGAAATTACAGGGGGTCCCCCCTTTGAAAAAAAAATTGAGTTCCGGCTTATATGGGAATTTCATATGTGACCGGACGGTTTTGTCTCTATTTCCGGAACCATATAAGCGATCCATACGAAATTTTAGAGACATCTGTGGGGGTATTATAGCTGTCATTTGGGACTAAGTTTGTGAAAATCGGCCCAACCATTTCCGGGAAACTGATGTGAGTTCGCTAATTTTGAAAGATGGCCGCTTTTCCCGGGCACTTCCGGAACCGTCTATGGTGGTCAATGTAGTCAACGAAAGTTTGGTTGGCCGTCGGTGACCTAGAACAGCAAATTTAAGTTGTTTGAGAGACATTTTGGCGAAATTTTCACCTTTTTTGCTTTCATCGAAGTATCGCTTTGAATTGGATTTTGCTATGCGATCGCACGCCACAAACTGTAACTCCGGAGCCGGAAGTCGGATCGGGATGAAATTAAATAGCCATTTACGTGGGCACAACACCTTTCACTTGAGATTAAGTATGGTTGAATTGGTCTATCCATCTCCGAGAAACCGATGTGACTGTTATTCGGAACCAACGATGGTGGCCAATGTGGCCAAAGAGACTTTGAATGGATGTTAGTGACCTAATATTACAAATCGAAGCAGTTGTGGTCATATTTTGGAAAAAATTTCACCTTTATACATTCATAGCAGAATTTATTAAAATCGACATTTTCTGCGTGATCGTGCTCACCACACTGTAATTCCGGAACCGGAAGTCGGATCCATCAGAAATTCAATAGCAGTCTATGGGAACGTTGTATCTTTCATTTGAGACTAAGTTTGTCATAATCGGTTCAGCCATCTCTGAGAAAAATGAATGACATTTTTGGTCACTTACACACACACGCACATACACACATACATACATACACACATACAGACATTTACCGAACTCGACGAACTGAATCGAATGGTATATGTCACTCGGCCCTCTGGGCCTCCGTTAAAAAGTCGGTTTTCAGAGCAATTGCAATACCTTTCTATTGAGAAAGGCAAAACGGCTTAATCCACCTAGCAGCGAGGTGAGACATTTCTTACACTAATTACTCTTGGATCACTCACGCAAAGAGGGCACCCAAGTAGAGGTGGGATGAACAGAGTTTCGAGATAAAACAAATAAATTTGAAAAATCAATAAAGCAAAAAGTGAAAAACACTTGTCAAATTGATAAAACCGGTGGAATGTGTAACCGTAGCAGGATGATCTGTAAAGAGCGTGCAGTTTATGCGCCACTCCCGAAGGGAGACTGCGCGCCAAGGTTGTTTGCCCGGTTTGAGCCTCTTTCGAAAGACGAACCCATTTTGAATCCTTATTAAGAAGAATCAGGATCGAACCCGCTATGGTGACTCAACTCAGTGTGATACTCCCCATGCACACAAAATCATCATCGGCAGGCTTCGCCACCCGCCACCATATAGTACAACGTTCGGGGAAGAGGATATTGCTTAACCACCAATACTCGTGATGGCCTTCAAACGAAATGCGGACAATACAGACGGTAGAGTGACGTGGGATCAAGTATATAAATCAACAACTCCATTTAATATATAATTACGTAGGGACCTGGACACTGACCAGCAACGCAGACGCCTAGGTCAGCACATGAAGCCACTCACCGCCTCGTGTGGGAACATTAGTCTTGTCAGCATAATGTTCCCTTAAATACCACCTGCTAGACCAGCGTGGTTGTTCAGTATAAATATATCTACGGTCAGGGCCGCTAAGTTTTAAGTCAATCAAGTGAAATAAAGTGCATAAAGTGAAAACAAACTTTTTTAAAACTTCGAACAGGTGGCCCAGATCAAGATTGGCGCAGCCTGCGGTTCTAGTGAAACAGTAAAAACTAAGTACGATAAACAGTGCAAAGGTTAGGATTGATAAATCCAACCAGAGTGAGCCCGCGAAGCATTTCAACATAGTGTGAAAAGTGCTAGCATCTGCCGTCCCTCTAAAAGAGACACAGAGTTGAGACTCCGCCGCGTGCTTCAGACGTCCACTAGGAGAATCAAGCACCCAAGTGAACCCCGCAGAACACGATTGCAAAAAGGTGAGTTTGTTACTTTCTTAATAGTTATAACTAAGATTGAAATTGGACTCTCCTTGGGTAGTGTAAAATTTTTCTGTGCACCGAAGTCCGCTCTAAGAGAAAGGCTCGGGCAGCACATTTTCAATTTAACACTAACCATTTGGGGCAAGAAGAATTCCAAGAGAACTTCTACCCCACACGAAATTGTGAAGTTCTAAGCGAAGCACATTTTCGGAGGCCACACGAGTTCTAAGAGAACGTGTGCGCTGACAAAAAAATTAAATTAAATACACCCAAGCAAAGGCTACATTAATGCCAAAAGCACCTAACGCCTTGAAGAAAACTCGCGCATTGTTGAGAAGTATCAAACGCAGCAATTGCGATTCTTCAGACTCTGACGAAAGTATTTCCTCAGCCGAATCAGGGGACCTAGCTCATATCCCCATCGAAAACACACCCGAAATAGAAACCATGTCTTTAACCAAAGACGATAACATGGAGCAAATTAATGCCCAGTTACAAAAAATGATGCAGATGATGAATGAATTTGCAAACAAGCAAAACGATCACGATACCATGTTTTCTCAAATTGAAACACATTTTAACAATATGGCAGCACCCAGACCGGAGCCTATTTTACAACCCACAACAAACGTCGAACAATTGTTTAAAATACCTGATCCAATAAAAATGCTACCCGCATTCGACGGTAATTCTAAACAGTTAAATGCCTGGCTGACAACAGCGGAAGAAACTCTAAACGCATTTAAAGAACACGTGACACCATTGCAATTCAAAATGTATGTCACTGCAGTCATCAACAAAATTCAAGGCAAAGCCAAAGACATAATTTGCCTTGCCGGTAACCCCGACAGTTTTGAAAGCATAAAAGAAATTTTAATAAATTCTCTTGGCGATCGTCAAGAACTTTCAACTTATAAATGCCAATTATGGCAATTTAGAATGACTGATGGCATGAGTATCGCAAGATACTACCACAAGTCTAAAGAAATAATTCAGAACATTAAAACCCTAGCAAAACAAAAGGAGAAATATAAAAACAATTGGGAGCCGATAAACGATTTCATTGATGAAGATGCATTGGCAGCCTTCATCTCCGGACTAACTGAACCATACTTCGGCTACGCTCAAGCAGCCAGACCTAAGGATGTAGAAGACGCCTACGCGTTTCTCTGTAAATTCAGATCTAAGGAAATAGCAGCACACAACATGGCTGCTGATAGTTCTAACAAGAAAAATCAAAAATTTAAAGGGTTCGATATTCAGTCTACCGGTAAATCCAACCAAAACCATCCCAAACAATTCAAATCAACACCCCGCAAACCAGAACAAGACGAAATAGAACCAATGGACGCAATGACTACACGAAGTAAGCTAACACTAAACAAAAAAGTAATAAATAATCATGAAATCACGAAAAACGAACACGAAGACGAGATCTTAGGAGATGCTAAGTCGGACACTGAATCCGAGGGCGACTTAGATATAAATTTTCATGTGGTCAACACAAATCGAAAAATAACTTAAATTATCTTCCCTATCTCAAGACGATTCACCCAATATCAAAGAAACAACTCAAAATTCTAATAGACACGGGAGCGAATAAAAATCTAATTTCGCCTGACATCCTGGAATCCACTAAATTAGTACAGGATACACAAATAAAAAATGTATACGGAACAAATAACGCCACAAAAATAGGAAAACTAGACCTTTTTAATAACGCTTTTAAACTATTTTCATTCTACGTATTAAAGTTTCATCAGTTTTTCGACGGACTAATAGGATCAGAGACACTTGCTAAATTACAATCGAAAATAAACTACGAAAACGAAACCATTACAATAGCAGATAAACAATTTTCTTATTCAAAATTCTATCCCACTAAACAACTTTATAACCATTTCGTAACCATTCAAACCACAAACAACGGCGACTGGTTCGTCCCATCATACCAAAAGCTTTGTAAAAATACATTCATACGACCTGGACTCTACAGGGCCGAGAATAATAAAACTACGATAAATATAATCTCCTCATCTAGGAACCAAACAAAAACACCCAAATTGAAATTAGCAGTTAACAATTTTGAAACCTTTTCCCCCTTTCCTATAAAACATGCGAAAACAATATCTGAAAGTGATATCAGTAACATCATCAGAACAAACCACCTTTCAAAATTAGAACTAACCGAGCTAATTCGGGTTCTGAAAAAACACCAATCTGTAATCCAGAAAAAAGGGGAAAAACTCACATGTACATCGGCAACCAAACACAAAATTCTAACCACCAACGATTTCCTATCTAACTACCGTTACCCACACCACTTCAAGGGTGACATTCAAGAACAAATACAAGAAATGCTAGACAACGGTATTATTAGACCTTCCAAAAGTCCCTACTCTTCACCAATATGGGTCGTACGAAAAAAAATGGACGCCTCAGGCAAGAGAAAGGTGAGAGTCGTAATAGACTATAGAAAAGTTAACGACGTAACTATCGACGACAGGTATCCCATGCCTCAAATCGAAGAAATCTTGGACTCCTTAGGGAAGTCCGAATACTTTACTACTATAGATTTAAAATCCGGATTCCATCAGATCGCAATGGATCCGAAACATGTAGAAAAAACAGCTTTTTCGACGGACAAAGGGCATTTTGAATTTACTAGAATGCCTTTCGGTCTCAAAAACGCTCCTGCTACCTTTCAGAGAGCAATGAATGATATTTTGGGAGACTACGTAGGGACAAAATGCTACGTATATCTAGACGACATAATCATTGTCGGATATAACTTGAATAATCACTTAGAAAATTTAGAATTAATTCTAAAACGTTTATCTGACTACAACTTAAAAATACAGTTAGATAAATGTGAATTTTTGAGAAAGCAAACAGAGTTTCTGGGACACATTATAAGTTCCGAAGGGGTAAAACCAAACCCAGGAAAAATTGAAAAAATCATTCAGTGGCCAATACCAAAAAATCAAAAGGAAATAAAACAGTTCCTTGGATTAGTCGGGTACTACAGGAGATTTATTAAAGATTTTTCAAAGATCACTCGACCAATGTCAAAATATCTAAAGAAAGAGTCAACAGTAGATGTGCAGGACTCTTCATACGTAAATGCATTCAATGCACTCAAACAAATTCTATCCACAGACCAAATACTGGCATACCCACAATTTGATCTACCTTTTATTCTTACAACAGACGCATCTGGTTACGCACTAGGTGCTGTATTGTCACAAATACAGGATAATATCGAAAGACCAATTGCATTCGCTTCCCGAACACTGTCAGATACAGAATCACGATATGCTACCAACGAAAAAGAGGCTCTAGCCATACTATGGGCAGTAAACAAGTTTAAACCATATTTATATGGCCAAAAGTTCACACTAGTGACCGATCACAAACCTCTTACTTTCATTAAAGCTTCCGATAAGAATCAAAAAATTTTACGTTGGCGCTTAGATCTAGAAAATTACGACTATGAAATAAAATACAGGGAAGGCAAATCAAATGTAGTGGCCGACGCGTTAAGCAGAATGCCGATCGAAGCAAATGTAAATGAAATAAATAATGATATAATTCCCTATCTTTCAGGTCAAGAAGATCACATAGATGACGCAGAATCCACTGCCAACAACTCACCCGAATCCTTTGACTCCCAAACCATTCACTCCGCTGACGAATCAGCTGACTATTTCATTCATTTTTCTGAACGCCCCATAAATTACTACCGAAATCAGCTCATCTTCAAAATCTCACGTCTAGATACTACAATCCGAGAAACCTTTTTTCAAAATTATCATAGGACAATAGTGTCTAAAAACAGTTTCACTAAAGAAGACGTTACACAACTTTTGAAAACCTTCCACAACGGAAAACAGACAGCCCTTATGGCTCCAGAAAACATCATTCAGATGATACAAGAATCTTATAGAGAAAATTTTAATCAGAAAGGTCATTTCGTGTTTACCAATTTAATGGTCGAAGACGTCCAGAGCGAAGAGCGACAAAATCAAATAATTGCGACCGAACATAACAGAGCACACCGCGGCATAACAGAAGTAGAAGCAAAAATCAGGAGATCATATTTTTTCCCAAATGTATACGCAAATGTTAGAAAGTTTGTAAATTCATGTGAAACATGCAATACCCATAAATATGAGAGAAAACCCTTCAACATAAAAATATCACCCAGGCCTATTACAGAAAAACCTTTAGACAGGGTCCATATGGACATATTCATTATAGACAAATGCAGTTTCTTATCCTTAATCGATTCATTTTCCAAACATTTACAAATGATAGAGCTAAAATCAAAAAACCTGGTCCACGTTCAGAAAGCGCTAGGAAAATACTTCAGTGCTTTCGGAGTTCCTCGAGAAATTGTAACCGACCACGAAACCACCTTTCAATCAATACAACTAAGAAATTTCCTAAGTCAATTAGGATCACAAATCCGTTACGCCGCCTCATCAGAATCTAATGGGCAAATAGAAAGAGCACACTCCACAATCATTGAAATATTTAATACTAATAAACAGAAATTTAGAGGTATGGGGACAAAATCAATTATAAAACTATCGGTAGCACTATACAACAACTCAGTACATTCATCCACACAGTACACCCCGAATGAAATATTATTTAATCAAAACAATATTGTTAACCCAGAAGAAATAATTAGAGATGCGCAAGAACTCTTTCTTAAGGCTAGATTTAGCATGGAAAAAGCACAAAAACAAATTTTAAGTCGAAATTTAAACAAAGAAGATCCTCCAGTCATAGAAGAAGGGAAAGAAGTCTTTATAATACCAAATATACGCACAAAAACCCAAGCCAGAGCAAATAAAACAAACGCCAACGAGGTACAAGACAAAACATTCAAAAATAACCGCGGTATAAAGCGACACAAAAACAAAATAAAAAGATTCAAAAAAACATAACAAATTTCTATTTCACACCTTGATTACAGATGCTCCAATATTACATAGGAATCACCTTGATATTCTCGGCCATTTCATGCCAAGAACTAACTATTCGGAACCTACAAAATGGTCTAATATTAATGCAAAAAACAACCTTCTGCAAAACCAAACCGGAAATATTCGTATTGTTCACCCAATTAACATAACAGAAATAGAGGTCACCATCAACCTACTCACAAATTTAGTGTACCATAAGCAAAGAAAAAATAATGCTTTAATCGAACTAAGTAAACACAAAATTCGAGAATTGTATTCAAATTTTGTACAAATAAAACCAGCATCGCACCAGAGACACAGAAGAATGGACGCTATCGGCACAATGTGGAAATGGATAGCAGGCAGTCCAGATGCCGAAGACTCACGAATCATTTACTCAAACCTCAACCAACTTATCAACGAAAACAACCATCAAGTGAAGATCAACAATCAAATCGACAAAAGAATCTCAGCTCTTACAAACACAATCAATCAAATAATAGACAAACAACAAATCAACCAAATCGTCCTCGACGAACTAGACGTTATCACCACCATTATAAACATCGACACTCTCAACAAAATTATAACAAGTATTCAAGAAGCAATGCTATTTTCTAGAATTCACGTCACTAGTAATGGTATACTAACCAGCCAGGAAATTCACTTAATCAAAGACATCATCAACAATCAAGGAGTCCAACTCAATATTCCCGAGGAAGCCCTAAATTTTGTTACACCGAAACTAGTAATGAACGAAAACACTTTACTGTACATATTACATGTTCCAGAATTGGAGAAGGAAAAATCCACAATCATACGGATCTACCCCTTGAACAAAAACGGTACAGTTATAAAATCTTACCCCCAATTTCTGATCAAACAGGCAAAACGACTCTTCACCACATCAAAACCCGAAGAGTATGTCCAATTGCAAAGCTACATCAGAGAATTCAACGACTCTTGCATACACCCACTCATCATGGGAACGGAACCACTATGTCTAATGGAAACTAAAAATGAAACTACTGCACTACTAATAAGCAATAACAAAATGCTCATTACAAACGCACAAAACAATGAGCTACAGTCCGACTGTGGCCCACACAATAGAAATCTATCAGGAAACCTTGTAATATCATTCTCCAACTGCACAATAGCTTTCATGGGTCACCACTTTACATCAAAGGAAAAAATAACCGAAAACGAGACTATTCTAGGTGCCTTCCACAACCTAAACATAAAAAGCGAACTTTCCAAAAACTATGACGTTGAAAAAATAGAAAAAGCTACCTTAATAAATAGGAACAAATTAGACGAAATATCACTTCGACACGAAACAGATTGGAAATGGAAATGGAGCCTTCTTGGAGGAACCTCGTTAACATCTGTTTTATTGTTCATCACCCTCTACTTAATACTTTTCCATTTAAGAGCAATTCATATAAGAGCAACAAAGAGAAATCAACGCCGAAGATCGTCAAAATCAACGAATCAAAACAACCCATCAAGTGCCGAGGACGACACTTTTTCATACTTATTTTTTTTGTGTACGGTTCAGATTCCAGAAGAAAGTAGGTTCTTCCATATCATTAGAGTTCCCAATCATGTCGCCGTAGAACGCGTGGTCTAGTGGATATGAGCTTTATTTTTTTGATTGGTCCAACTGAATGTATGGACCTAAATTGCTAGAATGAAGGCTAAAGATTTCCAAACGTGACCGATTCATGATCGCGCGCGTTTGCGGGTTCGCGTTTGAGACCGCATTTGTAACTTCGTAAGTACTAAAACGTTTACACAATTGCCGGAGTGTTATCAAATTTACGCGATTGCGGGCATAGGTGTACGTAGATGATCGCGAAGGGCTTAAGCGTTCATATGTTGACGTGTTTGTCGCGTGTATGTGACTTCGCGTGTATAAATTCGATTTTAAAACCCTGCGGCCATTCATATATTCGCGGACCGTCATTCTGATCTTTAGTTTTCGGTGTACGGATCACATTCTGACAGGGAGATAGTTACCCCATATCACTAGAGTTTCCGGTCATGTCGCCATGGAACGTTTTGTCTAGTGGATATGGGAGTTATTTTTAAATATTATTATTTTTTTTAATAATTAACAAGGACTTATATTGCTAGTACCGAGGATAGAGACTTCCGGACGATCCCGATTCATGATGGCGCGAGCGCGGGAGTTTGTAGGTTGACGCTTGAGATCGCGTTGGTAAGTTTATGAGTGCTGAGATTTTCACCTTATCACCGGGGTGTAATCATGTTTGCGAGTTCGTGGGCGTAGGTTGCTTGGAAAATCGCGAGGGGCTCTAACGTTTGTGCGCTAACGTGATTTTATAACGTGTGTTCTTGAATGGTCGCGCGAACCGTGGGTCTGATATTAAATTTTCGCGCGGTTAGAGTTCTGGGAGAGAGTGGGATCGTTTATATCGATAGGGTTCCCGGTCATGTCGCCATGAGACGTGTTGTCTAATAGGTATGAGCGTATTTTCTTAATTGGTCCAGCTGAAGGCATGAACCTAGGCTTCTAGGATCAAGGATAGACTTCCGGACGTGATTGATTCGTAATCGCGTGCGCGAGGGCATTTTTGTAGGTTCCCGCTTGAGACCGCGTTTGAGAATGTGTGAGTGTTAAGACGTTCATTATCACCATCTTTGCTGACCCGGCTGAAGGCGGGTGTAGAATGGCAGTATAGGAGTCGAAAAGAAGAAATAAAAGACAACATATGAGAGACGTAATAGATTAGATAGGTACAGGATATAGCTGAATTCATGATCATCACATGAAAGACATACATTAGTACTTCAAACTCTACCAATACGTGAATAGCCCACCACCACACATAGCACATCCTTTCTCAATTATCTATTTGTTACTGGTTGTTTGTCGGCTATGAGAGGGTAAATAGAGGAAAGGTATAGAACAGAAAAAAGGCTCATATCAGCCCTCCCGGCCTCCTCGATACACCACTATCGAGGCGTATTGTAATCAACATCTTGAAGCGGATTTCTTATATTTTTTTTGAGGTCGCTAGCCGTGCATTGAAAAATGCCTAAAACTGTGTAAATAATATGTTAATACAAATATACATGATGTTAAAATAAGACATGTGTAATATTCTACTTGCAGTTTGTTGTTCGTTCCTACTTATCTGATTCAATTGAGTATGAAAGTACATCTCAATTTTTCTAAAACCTGGCGACGTCTGATGGCAGCGAATAGTCATTGTTGACAGCAATGTTGCCCTTTTATGTTAAATTAACTCGGAGAAGTCATCAGAGGAATATGACGCATGAGACCGAAAATAAATAAAATAAAATGAAATAAAGCGTAGTGTTAGTACTGTTATTGAATATTAATTGAACCACACACATGTACCATGCAATTAAACTACTTGAAATCGTCTAAATGCCAGAAAATGTTATATATTTACCATTAATGACAATTGCATTCCGTTAGAAGTTTCTCATGCTATGCTGGACGGGAATGGATGATTGACGTGCGTCGGTAAATTAATCGTACCTTTATTTATCCAATCCGAATGAATCGAATCAAATGCACGAATTGAACACCAGTAAAAAGTGACCAACGAATCCCAAGAAGGATCACCCACTATTCCATCATATAAGCCAGTTCTGCATCCATTCCCTGATCCATATGTCACAAATACTCAGACGCCCACATACACAGGTAGACATACGACTAGCACACAAATCTGCACTAGTACCAAAAACTACAATTATTACAACACAACACAACTAATAGGGTTCTACTGTTATTTTTTTTAATGCGCCTGTGCACGTTGACGAGGTCGACCGATAAATCGACACACAATGACTTCCACTGCGAGCCGTGCTCACAAAGACTGCCGTTAAGCTGTTGAACAACATCTGTAAACACAGCCCACAGAAAAAGCCAATCCACGGCGACCCGCCAATCGGCCACGCCAGTGTGCACAGGCTCTTAGTTGACTGTTAGTTTGGGCTGGTACAGAGTATGAAAAAACACAAAACATGAAAAAGGCCCATAAGCCCTCTCGGTCTCCTCGATGCACCACTATCGAGGCGTAATGCAATGACCATCTTAAAGCAGGTGTCTGCTCAAATATTGAAGATGTTTGCGATACCGTCAAACCCGTCAACCTAGGAGAGGGATGTCTTTTTGGTAACAAATTTCTATAAAAAATATCAAACAGCCAACGCACTACGGAAAGGATCCATACAAACATATGACTAAAAATAAGTCCATGATATCCATGTATAATAATGTACGACACTCATAAGGGAATTTTTAAACATAACAGAATAAATAAACGCTTTTGTTCAGGAGTTGGTACAGAATAGAGTTTTTGTTTCAATATTTAAATTCACAATTGCAAACAGTAAACTGAGATAAGCTCATATGTGCTTTCAAACCTTTGAAAAAGAGAGCGACAGAGAGAATAGTTAGGTTAGGTAGTTGTTTGTTTGTTTATTTATGACACTTTACACCTTTGGGTGGTGCATTCGTGTCAAGGAAGTATATGATTTATATTTTTAATTCGTTTCGATCAATTCAGTGTTCAAATTCGTGCATCAAGTTTGATCTGTCGTATAAAGTTTAGTATCTTCATTTCGCTGCTTTGCTCGCCATTCAGTGCATCTCTCAAACTAGTTGTACTGATGCCATGCTGTTGTCTCTCGTTGGTGTATTTACTGCAATATAGTATCACGTACCGTACATCTACTAATACTCCACAGCATTCACAATTCGGTGGTTCTTCTTTCTTTAGAAGGAATGTGTGGGTCAGTCTTGTGTAGCCGATTCTTAACCGAGTCAGTATGTGTTGGTCGGCATCACTATTTCGCTCCATCTATCGCTGTGTATCACATTTGATTTCTCGCAGCTTTGCCTCTCGGAAACCAAACCATTGCATGTCCCAATGTCGTCGTATCGCGTTTTTTATAGCTCTCCAGGCATCTTCAGCTGGGATTGGTACATCAATGGCCGGCTGTGCTCTTGCGTCGTTCGCAAGTCGATCTGCCTCGTCGTTACCTGTTATGCCAATATGTCCTGGGAACCAGACGAATCGAACAGGGTTGCTCTGTGCTAACGCTTCTGTCTCCTGGATCCACGGATGCTCCGATTTGCCGCCTTCTAATGCCAACAGGCAGCTCGCAGAGTCTGTTAGAATGACCAGTTCATTCTGGATGTTTGGTATTGACAAAGCCATGTTAATTGCATACGCTTCCGCAGACAATACGCTACAGTGTTGCAGAAGACTGTGTGTTCCCGCTATACCAGCACCATAGAGTCCGGCTCCGACTATATCATCACATTTGGAGCCGTCGGTGTATAACACAGTCGATTGCTGAAATCGAGTATCTGCAGCAATGTTTGGCCTCCTCTGCTCACTAGGCCAATTTTTCGGAGAGAAAAATTTCGGAGAGAAACCTTTGCAGCATGTTGATCATTCGACCTCGTATTCTTCAAGACTTAAGTGTGCGAAGTATAACAAGCCGCCATGTTGCATAGTATGCCTTGGAAAGGTCCAACGACGCTATGAGACTGTGCTAGTCGGTCGTTGGGAGCGATCTCTCTAGCTCTGCAAAGTATGTATCGACGCCTCGTCCTGAACGAAAAGCATGTTGCCGTTTATCGAGTCGCCCACTTGACTCTAGTGTGGTGGTGAGCCTGCGATTTATGATACTCTCGAACAGCTTTGCCATACAGTTAGTAAGCGATATCGGGCGTAAAGCTGCAGGTCGTTGCAATTTGGCTTTTTGAAAGGGATAAACATAGCGGTTCGCCAGCTAATGGGAAAAACACCGCTGTGCTGTCGTTGATGCTCGTCAGAATTTTTTTTGTCGAACGGTAGTTATAAATATTAGTATTTTTATTGGACAACGTTGCTAGTAGTTGTGCATTGAACAATAATTATTGTGTTTTGGTAAATATGGAGTGCAGAAAAACGTGTATGTTTGCATATGTATTCGAATAATTTAACTAAAAATATTGAACTTGGCTTTAACTAACTTTTTCCCTCGATATCCCTCGCGAATTTTTCTTTAAAATGATCTTCAGACTATTCACTTTCACTTACACTAGGATTCAGCAGCGCAAATCTGCGCCCACAATGCCTAGAGGATCTAAGATGTTGTATATGTTCGACGATATAACACAAGACGAAAAAATCTATTTCACGGTTAAAATTAAAATTGTTCTATTATTACTTCAGATCTTGAAATTATATAGCTTAACCATCATTTTCCCAAAATTTCGTTTCGATCGGATCATTACAACCTGAGTTATATTATTTTATTGGACGCTACTTTTTGAATCACATGTCGGTACAGAATATTCGATATCCGAGGCAAACGGCTCACTCCACTTCGTACCACAATGATGTTCTCGATTATGGATTTTTTGAGAAAGCCCGTTGCGATTCGTACGATGTCCGTAGTTCTAATTTACAAATAAATTTGAAGTCATGAACTATTACTCCTTTTTAAAATAATTGGTACCCTATCAATGGTATTTTTATTTATGCGCAAAAATTTTTTTAAGGTGGGTAATCTATTTGTATTCATAAAATGTACTTTTAGGAAAAAATTCACAAATAATTTCGAATTTTGTCGTGAACTTACCATTATAATTTAGAATAACATTCCAAAATTGAAGATTGGTCTGTAAGTTGACTCACGATACCATGCTCACTGGAAACGGAATCAAAATATTGACGTTCATTTTCGAGAATTTTCAATGAAAAATCATAAAAAAATTTCACAGGCGAATCAAAACATGTACTATTTGATTCTCTAAAACAATGTTAGAACAAAAATAATAATAAATTAATGTGAATGATTAGTGTAATAAGAAGGCTCTATATCACTGTTAGATGGATACAATAAATTTTTTAATGTGAAATTCGGATTTAGCGATCCAAGATTTACTAAAGAAATGTCGTTTTGTGTCGATATTTGCATTACATATATTTAAGACCGCCTCTATTAAAGACTGGAACCACTGTGCAGTGCTTCGCTGCCGGTTACTACGCAAAGTATTCACTGTACGCCACAGCTCAGTTGTCGTGCTACTCGGTGAAATCTTAGCCACGAAATCCTCCCATGACTGTTGTTTCGCTAGCTTAACCGCTTTTCGTACTGCTTTCTACGATGCCTAACAGCTTGCTTCACAGTGCACCACCATTGTACAGCTTTTGGTCCAGTTTGACCACTACTTCGTGGTATGCGTTTGATTGCGACTGCCACGCTTGTATCAGCGAACTTATCAATGTCCCACTCATCTGTAGCGATGATGGACTCAGCCGTGATGCGCCCTTACAAAGGCCAGTCTGTTCGATCATAGAGCAATTTTTATCGAGTTTTTTGTACATTCGACCAACTAGGGATGGAGATCGTGATTGGGAAGTGATCGCTGTTATGTGTGTATAGAAGGGCTCGCCAGGAGAACTTTCGAGCCGGGTTTTCCGAGCAGAAGGAAATATCAATAGCTGAAGTATTGCCCGTTGCGGGGTCTATGCGAGTTACAGAATAGTCGTTCAGAATTACGAGCTTTCTACTCCATGTAGTTTCTGCGATGAAGCGACCAAGCGCGTTCGATGACTTAGATCCCCAAGCGATGTGATGTGCATAAAAGTCTCCAAGGAACACTACTGGACCTACCAGTTCATCGAGCAGGTCGCTCAATGCTACCTGGCATTGCTGAGCGGAAGGTGGGATGGATATAGACACAACTGTTGTCTGTATTGGCAAGAAGATACGTGCAGCGACGACCTGTAAGCTAGTGCTCAGTTGCACGCGTTCAAAGCGTATGCCCTCGGAGCCTGAAGTCTCTCGGAGTCATTATAGACGACAAGCTGACCTTCGGCAGCCATGTCGACTATACATGCAAGAGAGCGTCGACTGCTGTTGCGGCACTATCGAGGATGATGTCCAACAGCTCAAAGGTGTGCGCCAGTAGACGTAGGTTCTTGGCAGGCGTTGCCGTATCTATCCTCAGATACGGCGGCCCGTCATGGTCAAGAGCACTGAGGGTAACCCGTTACCTACAGAAACTGGAGAGCACCTACCGCGTGATGTGCCTCAGAGTGATATCTGCCTACCGCACGGTATCACACGATGCATCCTGCGTGATAGCTACTATGATGCCAGTTGGGCTGGTCATTCGGGAAGATGAGGAGTGTTTCGAGCTACGTGGAAATAGAGGAGCCCGCGAGTGCACCAGGGTGACCTCGGTCGCCAGATGGCAGCGTGAGTGGGATAACTCCTCGAAAGGTAGGTTGACCCACCGGCTGATACCTAACATATAGAGCTGGGTGGGAAGACCCCATGAGGAAGTTCGCTTCCACCTGGCACAATTCCTGTCAGGCCATGGCTGTTTCCGACAGTACCTCCACAGTAACTGGTTACCCTCAGGGCTCTTGACCATGACGGACCGCCGTACCTGAGGATAGATACGGCAACGCCTGCCAGTAACCTACGTCTACTGGAGCACACCTTTGAGCTGTTGGACATCATCCTCGATAGAGCCGCAACAGCAGTCGACGCTCTCTTGCATGTATAGTCGACGGTATCACACGATGCATCCTGCGTGATAGCTACTATGATGCCAGTTGGGCTGGTCATTCGGGAAGATGAGGAGTGTTTCGAGCTACGTGGAAATAGAGGAGCCCGCGAGTGCACCAGGGTGACCTCGGTCGCCAGATGGCAGCGTGAGTGGGATAACTCCTCGAAAGGTAGGTTGACCCACCGGCTGATACCTAACATATAGAGCTGGGTGGGAAGACCCCATGAGGAAGTTCGCTTCCACCTGGCACAATTCCTGTCAGGCCATGGCTGTTTCCGACAGTACCTCCACAGTAACTGGTTACCCTCAGTGCTCTTGACCATGACGGACCGCCGTACCTGAGGATAGATACGGCAACGCCTGCCAGTAACCTACGTCTACTGGAGCACACCTTTGAGCTGTTGGACATCATCCTCGATAGAGCCGCAACAGCAGTCGACGCTCTCTTGCATGTATAGTCGACGTGGCTGCCGAAGGTCAGTTTGTCGTATATAATGACTTCGAGAGACTTCAGACTCCGCTGTGAAGTGATCGCGACTTCTCCCACATGGATAACTGCATGTTGTGCCGACTTGCGGTTGTTGACGATAACTACCTTTGTCTTGTGATGAGCGAGCTCCAGGCCAGGTGTTAATCGCGTGTTCTGCGGTTAGTTCTACCTCAGGGATTGACTTCCCGTAGACCTCCAAGGTTACGTCGTCGGCAAAGCCGACGATCTTGACCCCAGGAGGGAACTTCAGTCTCAGAACTCCGTCATGCATGAGGTTCCATAGCACCGGGCCTAGGATCGAGCCCTGTGGGACTCCGGCGGTAATCGGAACCCTTTTCTGACCGGCATCGGTCTCGTATAGCAGTACGCGGTTCTGGAAGTAACTTTCCAGGATCCGGTACAGACCCACCGGTAGGCTAAGCCGGTGTAACGAGAGCGCGATGGCATCCCAGCTTGCGCTGTTGAATGCGTTCTTCACGTCAAGTGTCACTAATGCACAGTATCGAATGCCTCGCCTTTTTCGTTGGATCGCTATCTCGGCAGTATTTATCACTGAGTTGAGAGCGTCCACTGTGGACTTACCCTTCCGAAAGCCAAACTGGTTGCTTGACAGGCCGTCCGTACCTTCTGCGTACGAGGTTAGCCTGTTGAGGATAATCCTCTCAAGCAGTTTGCCAGTCGTGTCGATCAGACAGATTGGTCTGTACGCCGATGGGTCGCCTGGCGGCTTCCCGGGCTTCGGCAGCAGCACCAATTTCTGCCTTTTCCATCTATCGGGGAAAGGGCACTCGTCAAGGCACCTCTGCATAGCTAGCCTGAACATGTTCGGGTTCGCTATGATCGCTGCCTTGAGAGCGCTGTTTGGCACTCCATCCGGCCCTGGAGCTTTGTTCATTGCTTGAGATTTAGCCACTGCGAGTAGTTCCCGCACTGTCTCGATAATCGTCGCCAACCGATCCGGAGACCGTTCTGTGGGTGAAGAGTCCCCTTTGGTCTTGGCCATCACGATCCTGTAGGCGTCACCCCACGGATTCGCGTTGGCACTCTCACACAGGTTGTCGAAACACGCTCTCTTGCTGCTTTTAATGGCCTTGTTAAGGCTAGTTTCGCAGCTCGAAACACTTCACGGCAGTTCTCTCTTGCATCCTCGGTGCGAGCTCTTTGCATCCTACGTCTAGCTCTGAGGCAGGCTGATCGTAGAGCTGCAATCTCGGCACTCCAGCAGTATACGAGCATCTGCCGTTTCTTGGCAGGGTTTTTCTCGGCATAGTGACGTCGCACGCGCGTGATAGAACAGCTACCAGCGCATCCACGCTTAGACTGTCGGTGTTGGCCTCCAGTCCCAGTGCCGCGGTGAAAGCTTCGCTGTCGAAGCGATTGGACTTCCACCCGCGTACCTGACAGGGATCTCCCGCCCTTGGATGCTGCACACCATAGTTGATCCTAAAGCGGATTGCTAAATGATCGCTATGGATGTAGCCTTCGTCCACCCTCCATTCCATGCCTGGAGCCAGACTCGGGCTGGCAAATGTTAGGTCAATCCACGCCTCCATTCCGTTTCTACGGAATGTACTAGCGGAGCCATTATTAGCTAGCACAGTATCGAGTTTCGCAAGCGCCTCCATTAGCGCTTGACCCCTGCTATTTGTACAGCGGCTGCCCCACTCCACTGCCCAAGCGTTAAAGTCTCCCGCTATGACTACCGGTTTCCGGCCCACTAGGTCCGACGAGAACCTGTCGATCATCTGGTTGAACTGTTCTATTGGCCACCTTGGTGGGGCGTTGCAGCTGCAATAGAACACACATTGATCTTGGCAATCGCCACACCCTCGGCGGAAGGGTGTATTACCTCTTGAGCCGGGAACCGTCCCTTTGTACAGATTGCCACCATTCTAGACCCGTCCGACACCCAATTACCGTTGCCGGCAGGGATGCTGTACGGGTCTGATATGAGGGTGACATCTGTCCTCGACTCCGAGACCGACTGCCACAGCAGCTGTTGGGCTGCTGCACAATGGTTAAAGTTTAGCTGTGTAACGTTCACGGCTTCTTCTTATTTGCCTCACCGAAGGGACACGAAGGTCCTCCCATAGCATGGTTACGGGCTTGCTTCTTAGCGGTGCAGATAAGGCACTTGTGTGCCTTAGTGCAACCCCGCTCCTTATGCCCCTCCTCGCCGCAGCGACGACATAGTTTGCTCCTGTCTATGCCCTTGTACTCGTAGGATTTATGGCCGGACTCAAGGCATCGATAGCACCTATGTACTGAAGGCGGCTGGGGTATGCTAATCGAGCATACCGACCAGCCGATCTTCAGTTTACCTTTCTCGGTTGCCTTTTTGGCATCCGCCTTCAGTAGCCTGAGGTAGGCTACTTGAGTGCCGTAGGGTCCCCCTCTAAAACGCACAGAGGCCCGCTCGATTGTCACGTCGCATTGCTCCTTGACGGCTGCGACGACATCGTCTGCGGTCGTGAACTCGTCCAGATGCTTGCACTGGAGTCATTTCCGCCCCTAGTGACCTGACCTGGGCGCCTTCACCAAGGACCTCTTGGGCCAAGGCCTTGTACACTGCACTAGATTGTGCGGCTCGCTTCAGCACCAGAAGTATTTCTCCTGTGTTGATGCGTCTCACGCTACGCACGTCTTGTCCGAGGGCCGAGAGGCTTTCGGCCGCCTTCATCGACTTTAGGACGTCGGCGTATTTGTCCTTGTCGGTTTTTAACCACAAGGCCTCGTCTGTCCGCAGCCTTCTTCGCGGGCCGCGGTACCTCCGGTGTCGGTGCCGGCTTCTTCTTGGTGGCCAGCGTCCGGGGGTTTACGCCCTCTTGCCCCGGTTGCGCCGGGTTGCTGGTACCATCACTCTGCCCAGAGGGGTCACTCTCGCCCCCGCTTACCTCGACCAAACGGCGTTTGGCCTTGACGGTTGCACGCCGTGTGGTGTCAGTTTTTGCACCCTCGCCTGGTGACTTCCTAGGGCGCTTCGCATTCGACGCTGTCTTGCGATTGTTCTTGCCTTTACCCTTCGGGGGGAACTCAGCCGCCGCTTCGAGCGACATGGCTACTCCATAGAAGGTGGAGGTCACTGCCTGGGTATCTATGTCGACCTTCTCTCTTCCCTCCCTCTTGGAGGCCACTGTCTGGGTTCTTCTGTCGGACTTCTCCCGACATTCCACCCTCTTGGCGTAAGCCAGCTGTTCCTGTCTTGCGACACGAACAGCTTTCCGGAGCACCAGGAGGCTCTGCTTCAGCTCCTTGCTTATGTTTTGCTTTGCGCTAGTGAACTCGATTATTGAATCGAGCTGCTCCACCACTTTGCGCATCGCGGATAGTGGCCCGTCCAGTGCGTTGGTAGGGCTATTTTCTACCACTGCTGGGGGGTCACTGGTGCTATCAGATGCAGCACTCGTCGCTCCACTACTCTCCCCACGGGGGGGGGGGGGAGACCTCGCCAAACCACCTCTAGCAAAGGGGTTTGGCACCTCCGTTTGTTTATTGTTTTTGTGCACTTCAATGTTAATACCCACGAGTAGCGCGAGAATAAATGTCCCCCAATCCAGAGCTCCGCAGTAACGTGGTAAGGGACGCTTACTGTGGGGGTTGTCCAGGTACCCCACAGGCTCCGTTGACGATCGAGCATTTTTTTCACCCCCTCGATCACTCATCCCTCGGCACGGGTCGCTTCACGCCTTAGAATTGGGGTTATGACCTATCTTGCTTAACGTGGTCACCGCGGCCCAGATCATCACAACCATCCTCCTTTACCAGGGCTTTGGACCTGTAGCTCTGGTTCTCAATAGTTCCAGGTACGTATATTATTATAGACATGCTACTATTGAGATCCGTGCAGCGCTATTACGCAAGGTCCGTGCTCGGAGATAAGCAGCTTCAGCTCGCTGATGTTCGCTCTTATACCGCGCTGGTTCCATTGCAGTATGAAACATCCGTTGGAACGACCATTCGTGATCGACTGTGTTGACGATGATGTGCTCGATATTCGGCGCGTCGGTGGTTGTTTGGTATTGGCGCGTGTATATCCTTCACTGGCGGAAAGCCAGGAAGAGAATTGTGAGGACGATATATCCGGGAGGTAGGGACAGTCCTCTTCCCCCGGTCGATTCCTTCATGATGGAGAGGGAAAGCTACTTTTTTCTCTTCGGTTACTCGTTCGATGCGTGTTGGTCACATCTGTAATGCGATGACCCGCAACAGAATCCGTTTGTAAACGAGGTAGAATAGGACTGACCTGTGGGACGTCTAGTCCCACAGTGCCAGTCGCTGTCAAGACTACTACACGATTACTTCCAGAACTGCCGACAGCGACCGGCACTAGGGAAAGACTTTGTGTAGTTCTCGCTGTTTACTGCTTAGAAAATAGAGTCGTGCTGCTAGTTGAGTCATCTCGGTACGGGTTTAGATTCATACTGGTAACATCTGCAACGGGAAAAACTGCAAGAGTTTCCGTTTGGCAGTAGTGTGATATTGAACTGACCTGTGGGACGTCCGGTCCCACAGTGCTAGCCGCTGTCAAGACAACTACACGATAACTTCCAAAACTACCGACAGCGACCGGCACTGGGGAAAGACTTTGTGTAGTTCTCGTTGTTTGTTGATTCTTAACTGAAGTTGTGGTGGTGATGGTACCGTCTCGATACGGGTCTCTTGATGGACCTTCTCCGGGTGTATCAGACGAGGATGCGAAGCATGGATATGTTCTTCGTTACCAGTCAAACCTGTAATAATGTTAAGGGCAGCAGCATCTGCGAGATGACTCTCTTCGCAACATTTTTTCAAGAAACTTATTCTAACCATTCAGACAATGATGGTGACTTTGAATATTTTTCTTATTTTCCTGATTATTCAAGGGATGTTGGTGTCAGTCACATTAATGTTCAAGATATCTTGTCTGGTCTCAATGATCTAGATGCCACTAAAGGCTCAGGACCTGATGGAATTCCACCTGCTTTCATAAAGAATTTAGCAATTGAGCTTAAGTCACCTTTATTCTGGCTGTTCAATAAGTCACTAGAATCTGGTATTTTCCCAAAAGATTGGAAAAAATCTTTCTTATTACCTATTTATAAATCGGGTAAAAAATCTGATATTCGCAATTATCGTGGAATTGCCATTCTGTCTTGCTTTCCCAAACTTTTCGAATCCATCATAAATAAAACCATTTTCAACCAAGTCAAACATAAAATAACAAATTCACAACATGGGTTTTTTAAAGGCCGTTCAACTAGTACAAACCTTTTAGAATTTGTTGATTACTCGTTAAATGCCATGGATAAAGGAAATCATATAGAAGCTCTTTACACTGACTTCAGCAAAGCTTTCGATAAGCTGGACATTCCCATGTTAATATGAAAAATTGGGAATCGAGATGAGACTCCTCAATTGTATTAAGTCGTATTTAACAGATCGTCAGCAAATAGTAAAATTCTATGAGATGAAATCTGATATAATTAAAGTTACTTCGGGGGTTCCTCAAGGTTCACACTTAGGACCTCTTCTTTTTATTTTATATGTCAACGACATATCTCTTATTTTAAAAAACATTAAGATTCTCATATATGCGGATGATATGAAGCTATTTTTAGAAATTATAAATAATAATGACTATAATGTTTTTCACAATGAACCACAAATCTTTTATACATGGTGTTGTAAATGTTTACTGGAGTTAAATGTTAAAAAATGTAATCTCATGACTTTTAGCAGAAAACAAATCACGGCTTCCGTGTCAATTACATTAGGTAATCAAACCGTTCAGAAATGCGATAAAATAAGAGATTTAGGAGTTATCTTAGATAAAAAATTAAAATTTGTGGAACATTACAACACAATTGTTCATAAAGCTAGTAATATGCTTAATTTTATAAAACGCTTCGGATATCACTTTCAAGATCCTTACACAATTAAAACTCTTTACGTAGCATATGTTCGGTCTATTTTAGAATATTGTAGTATTGTTTGGTCACCATTCATAAAAAAACACGAAGTGAGAATTGAGTCAATCCAAAAACAGTTTCTATTATATGCACTACGCAAGTTAAGATGGACAGTATTCCCTCTTCCATCTTATGAAGCACGTTGTATGTTGATAGATATTCAAATATTGAAAGAACGTCGGGACTATGCTATGATCTCGATTCTAAACGATATCGTCATGCAGCGTATTGACTCATCTTACATATTGTCAAAATTAAATTTATACGCTCCCACTCGTCAATTACGCAATAGAAATTTGTTCGCGATAGGTCATCACCGTACAGACTATGCTAAATTCGGACCACTAAACCAGATGATGGCTGTGTATAACGAGCATTGTGAAAGTATTGACCTTACCGTGCCCCGAACAAGTTTAAAACAGTTTTTCAACTCTTTACGGCATCATAGTACATAGAAATAGTTTACAGGATAGTATATAAGCAATTAATATTTGACTGACGCTTTAGAACTGACCTAAGGAAGGTCCAGTCCCACAGTGTCTACCGCTGTCGCAAAAACTACACTATCATGTTTAAAACACTGACTGCGGTCGGCACTAGGGATAGGCTTTGTGTAGTTCTGCTGATCTCCTTCTGTTCGTCGATCGTCGGTTTCTGGTTTGCTGGTTTACAAGTGAAATCGGTCTTCCTATCGTCACAGAGGTGAACTCACTATCGACGGGTTGGGGTATGACGGCCCGGATAGTTCCTTCATCCTGCTGTGCTTGCGTTGGAAGGAGTACTACACTTTCCTCTCTTCCAAACCGATCTATCTTGTGGTCAGTATCCGTGCGTGGGTTGTCGTTGGTATCCAAACGTTGATGAAAAAGAGAATTATCGAACAGGCTGGCTAGAAGGCGTCTAGGTAATCTCAATTTCATCGTCTGAATAATGCATTTCGTTGGTGGTAGTGGTACCGGTTCTTTTTGGTAGTGGGCTCAAGTTATCCGGTGGGGTTGTCGTGGGTTTACTGAACGGGATGTGTTGTTTCTGCGGTCTTCCTCGTTTCGAGTCCGTATTAGTCGCTGGTGAGTTGTTCCTGGATCTTGTTATTGGCCCGGCTGTATGGCCCGTTGGTTTTGTTCTTTACTGCGCTGTGGTTTTTCTTGACTAGCGGCCTGTTGTTTCATCTGGTGTATGTACGCCATCATTTGTTCGATTTTTCCATCGTTTGGTCTCCGCCAAAAGTTTTGCTATCTGCTCATCCTTCCTCTTCATTGTCAGCTCCAACTCTTTTAGTTTATTAAGAATTTCGCATGGTTGTGCTGCAGCCTGGGCGTAGCTTGATTTTGCTGTTCGGCTCGTTTGCGCGCTTTCGGGAATGTAAGAATTTTAATCTTGACTTCTTTTTTGTAGATCGGACATTCGCGACATGTTGAACTGTGATCGCCTTCACAATTCCGACAGTACGCAGCTTCTCTACATTTTTCTTCGCCGTGTTGTTCTTTCGAGCAGTTAAGGCATCGGTGAGGACCAGGACATCGAACGCGTGCAAGGCCGTAGCTGAAGCACCCGTAACAGAGCACCGGTAGGCCCAGTAGGTAGCACTGCAATGGCTGTTTGTTTATGCCTTAAGCTACCAGTACACTGTTTGTCAAAACGTCAAATATTTGACATCTTTCGTGAAATAAATTTGAATTGCTTTTGTCGATTTGTCAAACAATGTACTGACCAGTTTGTCAAAACTTCAAACAGCGTAACGCAGCAGATTGTCAAACTTGTTGATGGAGAAGTTTGTCAAACCTGTTAATGGAGAAATTTGTCAAACTTGTCGATGGAGAAGTTTGTCAAACTTGTCAATGGAGAAGTTTGACAAACATGCTTTGCTCATTCAGGATAGCAAAATACGACGCACACGAAACTGATTCGTTTTGACAGAATTTGTTGGCAATACGGAAAAAACGTTAAGGTTTAACATTCGGCGCTATTTTGATATTGTTGGTATTTGCTTAAAAGTGGCAGAGCTTTAGGTTTTCCCCTGGTCAAATTCCATGCGAAATCCCGTGACCCGTTTCCTAAACTTTAAACTTGGTGTAACAGAGAATATTGACTGATGTTTGTTTTGATTTAATTACAATCTGCATATTATGTTTCAATGAGGTCAAAAAAGCTATAAATCCAAACAGCTAAATATGTGATCCATATAGAAATAAATAAAATTTGAAAATGCAGTCGGTAGAGGTATATGGAAAATGTCCATTTAATTTAATCAAATATCCACTTTGCTAATTTCGCTTTTTCATGTAGAACAAATCAACATTTTTAATTCCAATGAAATAATGGAAACGAGCTGCTGTGATTACTATATCAGCGTTGCTCGTACTACAAGACCATTAAACCAGACGAGTTGGCAAATATCCGATGCTGTACGGATGAGAAAACCATTATCAAAAATATATGGAAAACCATAGCCTGTGAGCCAGCAATTTTGGAGCAGATAGTGTCGTTACAATATGCGAAAAACAGTAAACGCACCAGCATGTAACATCCAGAGCTGTTGTTGCTGGTTATTCTCACCTGATACCGTAATCACGGGGACGTTTTTTTAGTTTTTAGCACAGGAATCTTTTTCTTATCCAAAAAGAATCGGGCTATATCTGCGATAACGCTGAAAAAATCCGCGAAGAATTCGCAGATTGATTTGTGAATGAAGGGGATTTCACTTGGCGATTCAAGTTAATTTAGGATAATTTTGTTTTTATCTTTTTCCTATATTTTTTTGCCTAAATGATTGAATTTAATACTGTGTTTGTTTTTTAATATCAAATATATGCTTCTTTCCTTAATCCCTGGGCTGGTATTTCCGAACAAGAGGGTGGTGTATTGATTCGCTTGAAGGACGATTGGTTTGACATTGGGTGCGATTGATTTGTGGGTGGTTACCAGAGATTGAGGCGAAGAAAAATAAAAGTGGCAAGTATATTCTGGTTGCAGTTGCAAATCGAAATAATGAACTTGCGCCTTTCGATTTTTTCCCTATTTGCAGAGTGGGCAACTGATTCGCATCTTGTGTACATGTTAGAGAATCAACTTGCGCATCATCTACACCAGTTGCGCTTTAGTTGCACAAGCTGAAAATAGGAGAAACAAAGCGCAAGTTCACTATTTCGATTTTCAACTGCAACCACAATAAAACTTGCATCGTAAAATCAGGTTCAAACCAGGGTTTGGAAATAGAAATCTCTCGAACGGATCGGATTTGATCGGTGAAAGGAGTGGTTATGTCCAGGAATGTGGATGTCAATTTCTTATGAGGCGAAGATAAGAAGTTAATTAATTTCTTCAATTTACTATTTACCAAGAGAATGAGATTTACCTAGTAATTTTCCTTAAACGTCGACACAAATATTTTCTTTGGACAGTCACTGAACAAATCTTTGAACAAAACATACATACACAATGACGAACATGCATTGAATATTACAGTCACAATGCATTATTGTGACTATAATATTCAATGCATATATACAAAACTGTAGTATCTACATATTCAGTCAAAGAGCATCAATACTATTTTTTGCTTTGAAAATAATCAAATAAAAAGTTTTGGAATGGTTAACAATCAAACTAGATAGTTTATGTATTGTCCCCAAAAATAAGTTAGATTAGTTCGGATCGGAAAGCCGAAGGCATCAGAAGTGATTTTCTACATAGGTTCTTCGCACGGTTTTACATTTCTTATAAAAGAAATGTATAGAATTCGCTCAAACTTTCAAGATTTTTTCCGAGGCCCGGAGGGCCGAGTCTTATATACCACTCGACTCAGCTCGACGATTTGGGACAATGTCTTTGTGTGTGTGTGTAACGGACAAATTCTCATTCGTGTTTCTCAGCAATGGCTGAACCGATCTTATCCAAACCAAATTTAAATGAAAGAACTAAAAAACAGTAAGAACGCTATTAATTTGTTTTTGATTCAGATTTTTTTACATTTTGAATTTCTTAAAACTAGGGGGTTACACATTTCAATATTATTTTGTTTTATATAATGAAACTAAAAAAAAAACTTTACAGCTAACTTATACATATAAAAGAGGGTATAATATAATATTCGTAAAATTAGGGGGACGGGTCATTTTGTGTGTTCTTTGTATAGTAATTCACTTTATGATTTTTAGAAGGGAGATTGTAGGAGAAATTAATTATTAACTAAGCGGAACATTTTACAAGCTTATTAACTAGAAATAACTAGAAAGAGTGGTTCAAGATTAAGGGAGATTAATTAGGGCTATTTTAAAGTAGTGGTACTGTTGGGCATTTCTTAACGAGATTAAATATTGATCAACTAAAACTAAGCACTTAAGTTTTGGAAATATATTCAAGGGGAGAAGGGGGTGAAGTCATACATCTGTGTATCAGAGACATGGGAGGGAGAGCGGACAAGGCTGAAGGGGGGGGGGGGGGTGAGATATAAACTTTCAGTTTCCGGCATCAGGAATTAACGGCCAGGATTACAGATTCGAACGGATTGATCAACTAACACTAGAAGATAGGGGGCACATAAGTTTTGGGAAGATATTCAAGGGGAGAAGCGGTGAAGTCATACATCTGTGTATCAGAGACATGGGAGAGAGGGTGGACAAGGCTAAACGGGGGAGGGGGAGGTATATAAACTTTCAGTTTCCGGCATCAGGAATCAACGACCAGGATTACAAATTCGAACGGATGTATCAAGTATTGGGACGCCGGGCGGTTTTCCTCGAGCCGGCAGGGGTTCCTACAGACGATTACGTAGTACGGCTCAGATACGGATCGGGAACACACCGCGCTGCGTGTGTGATGTTGTACTGTAGATCTCGTGTTGTTGGTTCATTCGACAGATGTTTTGTCTCGTCTTGGAGTCGTATCAAACCATCGTTGGGGTACGGTAGGCGAAAGAGGGCACTTCTGGGAATAATAAGAGAAAAGATAGGGACATTTAAATTTGGATATTGATGGTTTTGAGGAACGTGTATATAAGGGACATGTAGAGAATATCGCGGCTTGCTAGTACATCTCGAACCGGGACATTGGGTGATCTTCCTCGGGCCCGAAGGGAATCGAATAGTTGAGATCTGGCAGAACAGTACTCGGCGCATGCCCAGACAACATGTTCGATTTCGTGATAACCGTTGCCACAAGCGCAGATACCGCTATCCACGAGCCCAATACGCCGGAGATGTGCGTCCAGCGTGTAGTGATTGGACATGAGCCGAGACATCACGCGAATGAAATCCCGACCCATATCCATCCCTCTGAACCAAGGCTTCGTCGATACCTTAGGGATTATCGAATGTAGCCACCTTCCCAGTTCACCATTGCTCCATGAAGTTTGCCAACTTTCGAGGGTTCTCTGATGAGTGATACTGAAAAATTCGCTGAAGCTAATAGGTCTTTCATATATGTCACCTTGTAAAGCGCCCGCCTTAGCTAAAGAGTCCGCTTCTTCATTACCTGGAATGGAGCTATGCGAGGGAACCCAAACTAAGGTAATCTTGTACGATCTTACAGACAAAGCACGCAGGCGCTCCCAGATTTTCCCCAGAAAATATGGAATGTGCTTTCTAGGTTTCATTGAACGGAGAGCCTCGATTGAGCTGAGGCTATCCGAGACAATAAAGTAATGATCGGTGGGCAAAGTATCAATGATTCCAAGGGTATACTGAATAGCAGCAAGTTCTGCGACGTAAACTGAAGCAGGATCATTGAGTTTGAATGAGGCGGTGAGGTTTTGATTGAATATACCGAAGCCAGTGGAACCGTCGAGGCTTGACCCGTCGGTGTAGAACATCTTGTTGCAGTCGACTTCTCGAAATTTACTATGAAAGATGCTTGGGATCACTTGCGGACGTATGTGATCCGGGATTCCACGAATCTCGTCTTTCATGGATGTGTCGAAGAATACAGTTGAATCAGAAGCATGAAAGAGATTGACACGGTTGGGATAGTATGAAGAAGGATTGATATTTTGTGCCATGTAATCGAAGTACAAGGACATAAATCGGGTTTGAGAATTGAGCTCGACAAGCCTTTCGAAATTTGCAATTACTAACGGGTTCAAGATATCGCATCGGATGAGCAATCAATATGAGAGTTCCCAAAATCGATTTTTCAGCGGAAGGACGCCCGCCAGCACTTCTAAACTCATCGTATGTGTCGAGTGCATGCAACCCAAAGCAATACGCAAACAACAATATTGGATTCGCTCTAGTTTGATGAAATGTATGTTCGCAGCGGAGCGGAAACAGAAACTCCCGTACTCCATCACCGACAATATTGTTGTTTGGTACAACTTGATCAGGTCTCCTGGGTGGGCACCCCACCGTGTTCCGGTTATTGTACGGAGAAAGTTGATCCTTTGCTGGCACTTCTGTTTCAGATACCTAATGTGACATCCCCAGGTTCCTTTAGAGTCGAACCAGACCCCGAGATATTTGAAAGTTGAAACCTGAGCAATAGTTTGACCCATTAATTGAAGCTGTAGTTGCGCTGGTTCACGCTTCCTTGAAAATACGACTAGCTCAGTTTTCTCCGTGGAGAACTCGATACCTAGCTGCCCAAGCTGACAAATTGTCCAAGGTATCTTGCAATGGTCCTTGCAGATCGACGGCTTTGGGACCTGTAATAGAGACCACACCGTCATCTGCAAGCTGTCTTAGCGTGCAGGAATTGACAAGATATTCGTCAATGTCATTCACGTAAAAGTTATAGAGAAGGGGGCTTAGACATGAGCCCTGGGGAAGACCCATGTAGCTAATACGTGATGTCGATAAATCACCATGCGAAAAATGCATATGTTTTTCAGACAGCAAGTTTAGCAAAAAGTTGTTTAGAGTCGGTGAAAGACCATGCTGGTGCAGCTTCTCAGAAAGAATTTTGATAGAAACTGAATCAAAAGCCCTCTTTATATCTAGGAAAACTGATGCCATCTGCTTTTTGCTAGCATAAGCCATTTGAATTTCTGTTGAGAGCAACGCAAGACAATCGTTCGTTCCTTTGCCTTTGCGGAAACCAAATTGTGTATCTGACAGTAAGCCATTTGCTTCAACCCAATTATCGAGGCGAAACAAGATCATTTTCTCGAACAACTTTCGGATACAGGACAGCATTGCAATCGGTCGATACGAGTTGTGGTCGGAGGCTGGTTTTCCTGGTTTTTGAATGGCGATGACCTTCACTTGCCTCCAGTCATGAGGGACAATATTACCCTCAAGGAACTTATTAAATAAATTCAACAAGCGTCTCTTGGCAGAGTCTGGCAGATTCTTTAACAAGTTAAATTTGATTCTGTCTTGCCCTGGGGCTTTATTGTTACATGATAAGAGAGCAAGTGAGAACTCCACCATCGAAAACGGTGTTTCGTTCGCGTTATTGTGAGGGGACGCGGCGCGGTAGATCTTCTGTACCGGGGCGGAATCCGGACAAACCTTCTTGGCAAAATCGAATATCCAACGGTTTGAATATTCCACGCTCTCATTGGTACTGTTTCGGTTTCGTAAGCGCCGGGCCGTACTCCAAAGAGTGCTCATCGATGTTTCTCTCGTTAGTCCGTCGACGAACCGGCGCCAGTAGCTACGTTTTTTGGCTTTTATCAAACTCTTCAAGCGCGTTTCCGCCATCGCGTACTGACGGTAGCTAGCTGGCAGCCCGTCGTCCCGGAAGGTCTTATACGCAGCGGCCTTCTCCGCGTACACGTCTGAGCACTCTTTGTCCCACCATGGATTGGGAGGACGCCCGCGTGAATTCGCGTCTGGTACGCGTTTAGTCTGAGCTTGAATCGCGGTATCGAGAATCAAGCCAGCCAGGAACCCGTACTCTTCCTCCGGAGGAAGCTCTTGTGTCGATTCTACTTTTTCGGATATCGCGGACGCGTAGCTCTTCCAATCAATATTTCGTGTGAGGTCATACGAAACATTGATTGTATTCGGTGGCCCTGAACTGTTAGCAATATTAATTACGATTGGCAGATGGTCGCTGCCGTGGGGATCAGAGACTACCTTCCACATGCAATCTAACCGCAGTGATGTCGAGCAGAGGGACAGGTCTAAGGCGCTCGGACGCGCTGGAGGGGCAGGAATCCGTGTCATTTCACCCGTATTCAAAATGGTCATATTGAAGTTGTCGCAAAGCTCATGGAGTAGGGTAGATCGATTATCGTCATGAAGGCAAGCCCATGCCGTGCCGTGGGAGTTGAAGTCACCTAAAACTAGCCTCGGTGCGGGGAGGAGTTCCGCAATATCGCAAAGCCGTCGGTGGCTAACTGAGGCTCTAGGGTGGATGTAGGTGGAAGCAATGCAAAGGTCTTTGCCTTTAATTCTGGTTTGGCAAGCGACAACTTCAATGCCTGGTGTCGAGGGGAGGTCGATCCGATTGAAAGAATAGCACTTTTTGATCCCCAAAAGTACTCCTCCGTAAGAGTCTTCTCGATCCAAGCGAATAATATTAAAATCGTGAAAGTGTAGGGTTATTTCTGAAGTGAGCCATGTCTCGCATAGGGCAAATGCATCGCATTTCAAATTATTTAGTAAGATTTTAAACGAATCGATTTTCGGGATAATACTTCTGCAATTCCACTGTAGAACAGTGATTAAATCCTTGACCTCGTTCGATGAATTAGCCATCGAAGGATACAATCGCTGAAAGGAGGGGCCATTTCGCAGTGAACTGCATCAAGAATGTTTTTACTGCGGGGAGAAAGCTTATCAAGATACTTTTAAGGGGGTCAGAAATGTTCAACGCTGTAAGAATACGGTCCACAATGTCAGAGAAATTTATAAAGCCAGCACTGTTTTCTTTCTCTGGCTGAGATATGGGAACACTTGGGGTTTTTGATGTTCCTGGAAGTGCTGGGAACTCCTTTTCTGAGCTCAGGTTACTGAGACCGGGAGCGACTTGCTTCGGTTTTATGACAGTACTTCCTTGGGTAGTTATTTTAGGGGGACCATGAAGAGACACCTTCTGGCCTTTACGACGAAGCTTGGAAGAGGAAATGTTCTTCCTTTTTCTACTACTTCTAGGCACAGCAGAAGATGTTCCCTCCTGGGGTTCATCACAGTCGCCTTCGTCAGTAGACAAGTTGGTAAAGATGTTGGTAGAGACAGGTGGCGTAGCTATCTTAAGCATTTCTGCAAAAGATCGCTTAGAGCGTCCCTGAAGGAAACGCTTAAGATTTTCCTCGCGCTGTTTGTGCGCGGGACATGAAGGGAGATCATGTGGGTTTCCCCCACAGTAGAGACACTTTTCGACATCTCTACCACAGGAATCATCCGCATGATTCCCACCGCATTTCCCACAGCGGGCTTTATTGCTACAATGGGAGGCTGTGTGTCCCAATTGTTTGCAATTAGTACAGTTCATGACCCGCAGCATAAAGAGGCGAACAGGTAGACGAACCTTGTCAAAGAGGAGGTAATTGGGCAGGGCAGAGCCGGCGAAGGTCACCCGATAAGAGTCTGAGTTGACGTATGTTTTCTCCCCGTCAGCTGCTGAATGCAAACGTTTGCATTCCAGTATCTTCACTGGCTTAAGCATGGGGTCTTTGAAACAGCCAGTCCCATTTTTTAGCAGGTCCTCGCAATTCAGACTCGAATCGGAAACGACCCCACTGACTTCAACCCTGCTAGCTGGAATATACACCCTGTACTCCCTCGTAAAGGGCTCGTAGCCAGCAATATCATTTGCCTGAGTTGAACTGTTAACAACCACCCGAAGCTTATCAGGGCGAATTTTCGATATTTCTGTCACGGCCGAATACCGGTCTGTCAGAACGCGAGAAATCTGCAACAGATTCAAACACTTTTTTTCTTTGGTCCGAAAGAAGATCACAAATGGCCCGGCGGCCGAGCTCGGATATACTTTGAGCTGAGGAGCCGATTTTATTTCGACGTCCATCTCACCTTGAGATGAACCGCCGTCAGGGGAAGTCATTTTGGCACGGGTCTATTGCCCAGTGCAGGTTATTAAGACAACCAAGAAGGGGAAACGAAAACTAATACTTAGCTTGTGTAGGTAACGGTATCCAGACGGTTTACTAGAAGAACACTGCTTCACTTCACTGACCGGCTAACGGTACTCAGAAACAGAAACACAAAAGAAGGGAAAAAATACTGAAACCTCAACTAGGCGTAGAGTGTGCAAATAACCTTGAACGCGGATTAACACTATTTGTCGCTATAGAGTGTATGGACCGATGACAAAAGACTTCTATCTCGACTGAGTGCTCGATAACGAATGAAGAAGTTATCTATGAACAGTTCTCATTTTTGATTCTGATGTTTAGTTTCCAAGATATGAATGTTTGAATGCGTAAAAATGGCGTTTTTTGCTTTTTTGAATTATCTGCCGAAATTGACAATACAGATTAACAATTTATATGTTTTAGACAGCTTTAACGAATACCTTTCGAACAAGCTATAGATTGTTGAAATCGGACTATTATCAAAAGAGATATTTAACATTAAAGGCGGACGAAGGATTTTTATCATTTCCCATTGCCAGAAATATGACCAAAAACATGTAATCTATTATTAACGCCAAAACGGCTTATTTTAGGTCAATAGTATCTTCGGAGAATTTAATGGAGGCAATATGCCCTTTCTTTTGGTATTGTGGTTTTGCTGATTAATTCCCCTATGAGTGAGATATTTTCACAAATTTTCTTGGAAGTGATTATATCGAAATGATGCCTTCAGCAAGTTTGTAGCTCTTACTTTTGCGAATAAAATTACTGAAGACTTCAAATATCTATTTTGAATACTTTAAAAGTTATGGCTTGTTGTTTGTGGATTACTCTTTGCCGCCTATTTATTGTTCAATATAGTAATAATCCATTGAAATAAGCCAAAAATTTTGTCGATAAATCGAATTTTGTATTTCTTTTTTCTATCTACAACCGCTAGAAATAATCACCGAACACTTCCAAGTTGTCTGGAAGGAACTTGATAACTTATCAGTGCAAAAATGTTCATTTGTGCGAACCTTATGACTGCAATTTTTCCAACTTATGACCATCGGATCGATCTGAAACATATCGGAAAATGAAAAGCGAAATAAATAACTCCAAGAAACGGCGTAGCCAATAGAAGGTTTTGGGGTTTAACACCATACAACCCCCCCCCCCCCCCCCCACACACAAAAAAATATTGGATTGAAGTTGAAAATTTATTGATGCAGACTGATTTAATTAAATATTACAATAAGAATTATCTGATCCGTACATTGATAACCTGTTGTTGTAAACATCATGAGGACTTTTGATAAATTGTCTGAATTGAGTCCTGATATGTAACTGATCTATTGGTCTTGATTTCACAGTTGTCTAATTGCATCAATATCAAATTCCTGCCTGAAAACATTCTAATAGAAAATTCCAGAGTTCTGTAATCAATCATAATCCTCAGATTTCTTTTCAAATTGAGCTCGCTTTTGTAGAGATGTACTGTAATAAGGGTCTTTATTTGATAGGAAGCGATGTTAAAATTGATTTAATGTCTATGAAACATAGAACCGCTCACCAAAAAAATGCATAACTTTCAACATTTGCTAAAAATGTTTTTGCCTTTCTCGTTCACTCTAAAATTCGTCAATCTAATCCCGACCCGGAGGGCCGAGTGTCATATGCCAATCGACTGAGTTCGTCGAGATCGGAAAATGTCTGTGTGTGAAAAAAATGTGACCTCTGTTTCTCAGAGATGGCTGGACCGATTTGCACAAAGTTAGTCTCAAATGAAAGGTACAACCTTCCCATCGGTTGCTATTGAATTTTGTATTGATTGGACTTGCGGTTCCGGAGTTACGAGTTGAAGAGTGCAATCACACAGCAAATTTCCATATAAACTGAAATGAAAAATTTTCAAAATCAAATTTGTATTTTTGATGCCAAATGACTTTAAAATGCATGAGACATTGAGATTTTTGACAAAAATTGACTTTTTTGGACTTTGGTACATTTTTGCCTTTCTCAAATAGAAAGGTTATGCAATCACTCTAGAAATCGTCAATCATACCGGCCCGGAGGGAGTATGCAGTGAGGGGTTGCTACTTTAAAATTAAAACTAGTTTAAAATTTCTTAACAAGTTGAGAATTTTCGGCAGCACCTGGACCTCCCGGATCTTTCTCCATGATTCGCCGCTGGTTTCAAGCGATGTTACAGTATCACATAGTATCTCAAGATCGTGGCTGTCGATCCATTGTATGTACGTGCAAATCGTACTGAACATGTAATATTCATTTCCACCATTGTATTGAACATAACCAGCCATGGAATCGTAGTCTGGACAAATGAGACAAGCACAATTGCACCATTAGGTGGATTAAAACAGGTTTTTATTTTGGGAATGCGTCGAGTTGAGACGAAAACGTAATATGATTAATAATGAGGATAACACTTTCCGAATGTAGCGAGAAATTTATGAAAAATGACGATTTCCATTCGACTCTAGCAGGTTCTGATCGATTTTGATGAGCATTTGATTTTTGTTGTATGACCAATTATATGTATAGGTCAAATGCTTAAAAACAGTAATTTAAAGTCAAGATAGCATCATTTTGAAATCGCCAATTTCGGAGGTTTAGTATCTTCGATGAGATTTACAAACGTTAAACTGCGCATCATTTGATAAAATAATTTTGACGGTATATCGTCCAAGAAGTATTTATGGTGAATTTTCTCAGGTTAATATTCATGACTACAATAAAGTCGCTAACAAATTCGCTACAGACACGAACTCTGTTACTATTTTCTGAAAAATTAATTCTGCATAATTTTAAAACTTCAAAAATTACGGTTTCGGAATTATGCCGTTTGGACAGTATGATCGATTTTCACCAAACCCCCACCAAACCGAATTTCTGGCTACGCCGCTGACTTCAAGTAAGTAGAAACAAAGTCATTCTACACTCGTTCACAAGAAACTTCTTCGAATGTTGAATATCTATTATAATACATTGAAACCCCGATTTTATGAGCCAAATATGAACATATGTTTGATGGGCTCTAGCAGACGAACAAGACTGAATTCGAGTAAATCCTTTCTTGAGCATGTTTTCCTTATCATGAAGATGGAAATATGCAAAAATAAAAAGTTCATCATAATCAGAAATAGTTATCAGACTACATCAAGGGACGGGAAGAATATTTTTAAGTTTATTATAAAGCAAAAAAATGCCCGATTTAGTCAATGTCCCCATTTTGTCAGCCTAAAATACACCATGAGACTGATAAAAATGGCTCTTAATTGTATTCATTATTCACTGTGTTTCACATTAATAGGTACATTACATTTTCGGGGATTTTTTATTGCATCGAACTACAACAATTTTTAGGTAGCTTTCAAGGGGTTATTTTATAGACTTCTTCCAAAATTTGTTGAACTTATTCCAATTCGTATACCAATTATTTAACTTTAACTCGCCGCGCAAATAGCTCTGAATTAGACCCGCTGGTACCCTAAGAGGATTTCGCTAGATTCTCAGAGCACTGTGCACCCAGTGCATTAACGCAAGTGACGGAAGGTTATCGAAAAGTTTCGTGAAAATGAAAATTCCAGTAATGATGATGATTTTTCCAAACGGTTCGTTTTCGAGAGATTTTTATTTGTTCTTTGACATTAGGATTAGCGATAATAGTTCAAATCAAGGATACTACTGGGAAGTCACCTTTAGAAAAAGTCGATGTCGAAGTAAAATTTGCAACTATGCACGCATGCACTTCAGAGATAGCGTGATATCAGGAGCTGCGATTTCATTTCAACGCATTCTTGTAAAAATGGCGATACTTACAAATGTAAAAATAAGGCTTTTTTCATACATGCGAATTAGGGCTTTGAAACGCAACAAATTAACCTAAAAATTTGGATTCTATGATATTGCTTTCTTAAACTACAGCAAAAAATACAACGGGCGAAATTTTTTGCTGTAGTTTAAATTTCATTTCAACGCTTTTTTGTGAAAAGGGCGATACTTACAAATGTAAACATAAGGCTTTTTTCATACATGCGAATGAGGTCTTTGAAACGCAACAAATTAACCTAAAAATTTTGATTCTACGATATTGCTTTCTTAAACTACAGAAAAAAATACAATGGGCGAAACTGTATTTTTGTTTGTTTATTTAAAGTTTCGTCCTCCACGCTCCATGCAAACAAACAAGACGATACTTTTTTGCTAGCAGTTTAGAGGCGAAACTGTTTTTTCGTATTTTTTAGGATTAACAGCTGTAAATAGTAACAATGATCGCTATTGAAAAAACCCGGACGAAATCGGTGGTGTAAAACGGTAGTTATTGTAAAGAAAACGTAAGGGCGATACTTCAATGCTGATAGGTGGGACCGAAAAAGGAAACAATCGCCAAAGGGACGATACTATCATTTTGTCAATTTCAATAGCAAAAACAAATTTTAATTTAATAATTTCAAATACTTTATGAAGTTTTGGGTTTCGATCACTGAATCATGCAATCTAGGATGTAAAAAACACAATAGTTCTTAAATAGGAAATAAAACCAAGTCTGGAAATATTCACTGTTGATTTTCTTTGAATGGTGTCAATGATAGTATCGCTTTTTTCAAGAAAAAGCGTTGATTTCTTAGTTCTCAGTCGCGTTGGAAATTTGAGTAAAGTATAAACTTCAAATCGATTCAAAAAAAATTCGATTTTTTGGCTCAGTACAATATACATAACCCCTTTAGGAAAATTCAGTTTTCCCACCACAATGCATTGATTGAGGAATTTAGATATTTTATTAACAGAGCATTAGCAATAATTCGTTTTATGTCTATTTTATGGGCCATTTTTTCGCTTTCCCATAGATTTGGTTTGAGATTTCTAGCACTGATGGTGTCCTATGCTGATTTGAGCGATTCTCTGAGTCCTGCCACTATCCCATGTAGTATGTGTTATCAAAAACCTGTTTTAATCCACCTAGCGGTGCAATTGTGCCTTTCTCAATCATGAACACGTGAATGTTTGCGTTGTTTATATTCATTAAAAGCTTTCAAATGAATATATCACATTTTATTATTATACATGACATGACAAATATACATGAAAAAAAATCACTATTCGAGTTCTAAAATTTTGTAAAAGAAAAAACAGCTACATTAATAATAAATTGAAAAACCTGTTTTAATCCACCTAGAGATGCAATCGTGCCTTTCTCATTTCTTCAAACTATGATTTTATAGCTGGTTCGTACAATATAACATTATGGAAATGTCTTTCATTCTTATTACACTTGGTAAGTATATATAAGAGCACCTTTTTGCATTCATCGTGGTATCGGTTTGAATCGGAGTTTTCTATGTGATCGCACTCCACAACCCCTCACTCCGGAGCCGGAAGTCGGATGGAGATGGAATTTAATATCAGTTTCCGGGGACGCAATACCTTTCATTTGAGACTAAGTTGATCAAATCGGTCTAGCCATTTTCTAGAAACCAATATAACCGTTATTCTGAATTTGGATGCTTCCGGATCCGTCGATGGTGGCCAGTGTGGCCAAAGAAACTTTGAATGACTGTTGGTGACCTAGATCTACAAATTCAACAGTTGTGTTTACATTTTGGGAAAAAAATGCACCTTTTTACATTCATCGCAGAATTCGTTAGAATCGAGATTTGCTGCGTGATCGTACGTATCACCCTGTAATTCAGGAATCAGAACTCGGATCCATACAAAATTCAACAGCAGCTGATGGACCTTCCATTTAAAATCAAGTTTGTCAAAATCGGTTCAGAAAATTCCGAGAAACCGATGTGGACAAATCAACAAATTTTGTTTTGTAACCATACTCTTCAACTCGTAATCCGGAACAAGATATCGGTTGAAAATGAAATTCAATAGCAACCTATGGGAATAGTATATCTTTAATTTGAATCTTAGTTTGTAAAAATCGGTTCAGCCATCTCCGAGAAACCGATGTGGACATTTTGTTAACAAATCCGCACATACACACATACATACATACATACATACATACATACATACATACATACATACATACATACATACATACATACATACATACATACATACATACATACATACATACATACATACATACATACATACATACATACATACATACATACATACATACATACATACATACATACATACATACATACATACATACATACATACATACATACATATATACATACATACATACATACACACAGATATTTTGCGATCTCGGCGAACTGAGTCGAATGTTATATGAGACTCGGCCCTCCAGGCCTCGGTTAGAAAGTCGGTTTTTGGAGCAATTGCGTAACCTTTCTATATGAGAAAGGCAAAAGAATAGTATTTAATTAGCTTAATCAGCATGAGTTCAATGTTATCTTCATGTGATTATATTTTGAAATGTCGGTGGAATGGGTTTGAAAGTGGAGGGAAGGGGGGGTTAGTAGAGTGGGAGTGGAGGATGCGTCAGAAATCCTTCATCTTATTTTGGTATACGGGGTGGATGAAGGAAATGCGGGCGTGAGGGTGGTCCAAGGGGACGGTAGTGATGAAGGAGGGAGATGTAAGGGCAAGGCGGGGGGGGGAAGGGGGCGGAGAGGCGGCGATGCAATACTCAACTGCATATTTTGCCTTCTATTTGAGACTTGGTTTGAGAAAATCGGTTCAGACATCACCGAAGAACCGATGTGACTTTATTTGTGGAATATGCCCGGAATTCCGGACTTCCGGAATCGTCGATAGTGGACAATATATTCAAAGAATGTTTGATTGGCAATCAGTGATCTAGATCTGCGATTAGAAGTAATTTGGTGACCATTTCAATAGTTTTTAGCCTCTGAGGTATTACGATTGTACCGATTTATATGGGAAATTCCAGTGTATCCTTACTAACACCCCTGTAACTCCGGAAGCAAGAGTCAGAACCGAATGAAATTCAGCAGCAGTCAATGGCATTACTGTATCTTTCATTTGAAATCAAGTTTGTAAAAATCGGTAGAGAATTCGTTGGGGAATGGGTGTGATATTAGCTTAGGAACTTGGCGGGTTCCCCAGGGGCGTCATGAACCGTCATAGGTGGCCAATGTGGTCAAAGCTGCTTTGATTGATCATTAGTGATCCAGACCCGCAAACTAGAGTAATGTTACATCAATTTTAATATGTTTTACATCATTTGAACATCATGGTGGTACCAGTTTATATGGGAATTTGCTGTGTGACCGCACTCTTCAACCCGTAACTCCGGAACCGGAAGTCGGATCAACTAAAAATTCAATAGCAGCTTATGGGAGCGTTATACCTTTCAGATGAAACTAAGTTTGCGAAAATCGGTTCAGCCATCTCTGAGAAAATTGTGTGAGTTTAAATGACACACACATACACACACACACATACATACACACACACACACACACAGACATTTGCCGAACTCGACGAACTGAATCGAATGGTATATGTCACTTGGCCCTCCGGGCCTCCGTTAAAAAGTCGGTTTTCAGAGCAATTGCAATACCTTTCTATTGAGAAAGGCAAAAAGATGGGTGGGTAATGTCAGAGACATAACCGGAGTGAAGTAGAATACACTTTAGACCGGTAAATTCTGCTCTGGAATAAGCAATTTCTATGCGATTTTGTCGTCTTTTGTACATTCATAGTTTATTTGGAGTATTTTTGGAATTATCAAGTTGACAATTTGCAACATTCTTTGAAAATATTGCTGAACTTTTATGAATGAAGGCACGCAAACGAGCGTTTAACCGTCGTCCTACTACCAGCATCAGAGAAGTAGCAGATCAGCATTTTTCGCTACATGGCCTGTACCAAACAGACCGCTCGTAAGTCCACCGGAGGAAAGGCTCCCCGCAAGCAGTTGGCAACAGCCCCCTGGCAACCCTATACTATCATATGGAGTTTGACAGCCACCGACATATATGGGGCGTTATAGCTATAAAGCCCCAAACAAAGAATTATGTTCGGCATTATGCCCGATATTCAAGCATTCCACACGACGTTTTGCATCTTGTGGGATGATTTAATATCATATCATTCAGAAAATCGACATTTTGTAACTAAATACAGCTTCTAATCATTCGGTTCAAAATCAATGTTTTGCCTTTCATGGCAGTGATGCTGGCTGTACAGAGACGTCGTCCTTGACAGGGAGCTGTTGGCAACGAAGGCCGTGTAAAAGTGCCCCAGTGACGGTTGGCGTTAAGAAGCCTCATCGCTACCGAACAGAAACTGTCGCCCTGCGAAAAATTCACAGCTATCAGAAATCGAGCGGGCCTAAATTGTGACCCAAAATAAACCACAAACCAACAAGTTGTTTTCAGGACCAGCCAATTATAAAGTATTATTATTATACATGAAATTTTCCATTGCCTTACAACCTCCCTCCCCCTTTCCACCTTGAATAACTATCAATCTTGATGATGCTGTGCGGTGGGGGCACTAGTTTTGATTATAGTGGAAAATTTAGGTTTGCGCGTTTTTTCCAAAAGTTTTTTAGCTGTGCTGTTTTCAAGGAAGTTGTAGTTGAATTCAAAATAAAATAGTTTATTTCTATTGTCAGAGATGGACCTTCCAACGAAAACTAGTCTGGCTCGCTTGGAATCGAATTGTATGGACCAACCACTGCTTTCACAAAATCTGTTATTTTCAGTAATTGAACATTCTACACAACTAGTCACAACTATTTCCAATCAGCGCAAAAATCGAAGGTTTTCATTCAGTACAATAGCAGATTTTCCCTTTTAGAAAAACAGGCAACATTCTGGCCGAAATTTTTGAAACGGAGCACCTATATCGAAACGTTAGAAAACGTTCGATTTTTGTAAATTGAATCATTACACTAACCTGTCTACAAATCACAAATAACTTTAGATTTTGTGCCATTCCACGTGAAAGCGACGGTATTGTTCACAAGTGGCTCACTTACCATCCAACGCTCTTGGCAAGCCACTTTCGGATGCTTGTAATAACAAAACTTCAATTCGATTCTTTGTCGATAAATTGATGGCCCTGAAAAGGGCCTTTTGTTTGGGCAGTGTTCGGAATTTACTTGGAGCTGGTGTATATGGTAACAGTTTTGGTGCCATGGAAGACGGCGTGCTTGGCCAACTCTTCTAACAGCAGCAAACGGACGGCGGTTTGAATTTTGCGGGAGATGCTGCAAACGAACTGCTGTATGCTGATGCTGGAAACGAACTGAGCGTGAGCAACAGCATGCTGAGTTTTTATACCTGACTACAGCACAGTGTAAGCTCGTCCTTTTTTGTGTTGTCCTCAATATGTGTTCTTCGTAGCTCCACCCTTTCGTTGGTCGACCACATATTTTTGATAAAGAACAAAATTGAAATTGTGTTTCCAATACGGAGGTTATCGAACACTCAGGGTAAAGAGAGTAATGTAATACGGCACTTTGGTAAAATGTTTGAGAATTGAAACCATTTTGCAATTTGCGTACTGAAATAAATCATAATTTAGGGTTTAACCCAAATTGCTCTCCAGGGAGAAACAGTCCATGAAACAGAAAATGCAAACTTATTCTTTGAAATGATTCTGGTGGTCCTGAAAAGGGCCTTTTTTATAATGATACAAGTGAGTTCTACCTTTTCAACTTCCAAATCCATACAAAGTGCGTCCCTGCCGCTTCAGAGTATAGACGACATTCATTGCGGTTTTGCGCGTGGCGTGTTCAGTGTAGGTCACGGCATCTCGGGTGACATTTTCCTGCACACCCTCAGCATTCGTAGATTAAATCGGAGATGCATTTTACACCACAACGACGAGCCAGACGCCGAATGGCAGATTTGGTGATTCCCTGGATTTTATCACGAAGAACCTTGCGATGACGCTTGGTACGGGAACGCAAACATGATACCGCTCATTGTACCGTCCAGACGAGCATGTTGCTCGTGTGGTAAGCGAGCACCCACTGATACAAAACAAGTTCGCGTGACCTGTATATATAACATTCCCGTATGTAATGAAACGCTTACATGCTCCTTTTTGACGACTCTGCGTGGGATATGCTGGCAAATTGCGCATTTTCCTCGCTGTTTTCGAAGGATTTTCTGAAAATCCTTGTTTTGGTTTATTTATAGTAGTCGCAGTAATTCCGAAATTTAATACGAAATACGTGCACAAATTTCCGATCAGATAGTTAAAAAATATTGCGATTTCGTCCAGTAGAACGGAAGATATTCGCATTTCAAATCTGGGAAAATTTCTCAACTGAAATTTTTGAAACGGCACCCCATATTGAAACGTTAGAAGTATTCTACTTATAAATTTTTTCGAGATAGCATAAAATCTCGACGTTTCATGCATTTTAAAGATGTTTGGCATCAAAAATCCGAATTCGATTTCTGAAATTTCATGGGGTCCCCCCTTTGAAAAAAAAAATTGAGTTCCGGCTTATATGGGAATTTCATATGTGACCGGACGGTTTAGTCTATATTTCCGGACGCATCCAAGCGATCCGTACGAAATTTTATAGAAATCTGTGGGGACACTATAGCTATCATTTGGGACTAAGTTTGTGAAAATCGGCCCAACCATTTCCTGGAAACTGATGTGAGTATGTCAATTTTGAAAGATAGCCGCTTTCCCGGGCACTTCCGGAACCGTCTATGGTGGTCAATGTAGTCAACGAAAGTTTGGTTGGCCGTCGGTGACCTAGAACAGATATTTAAGTTGTTTGAGAGACATTTTAGCGAAATTTTTACCTTTTTTGCTTTCATCGGAGTATCGGTTTGAATCGCAATTTGCTATGTGATCGCACGCCACAACCTGTAACTCCGGAACCAGAAGTTGGATTGGGATGAAATTAAAAAGCCATTTACGGGGGCGCAACACCTTTCATTTGAGACTAAGTTTGGTTGAATTGGTCTAGCCATCTCCGAGAAACCGATGTGACTGTTATTCTGAATTTAGATACTTCCGCCGGGGCTTCCACAACCGATGATGGTGGCAAATGTGGCCAAAAAGACTTTGTATGGATGTTAGTGACCTAATACTACAAATCGAAGCAGTTGTGGTCATATTTTGGAAAAATTTTCACCTTTATACATTCATTGCAGAATTTATTAAAATCGACATTTTCTGCGTGATCGTGCTCACCACCCTGTAATTCCGGAACCGGAAATCGGATCCATCAGAAATTCAGTAGCAGCCTATGCGAACGTTGTATCTTTCATTTGAGACTAAGTTTGTCAAAATCGGTTCAGCCATCTCTGAGAAAAATGAGTAACATTTTTGGTCACATACACACACAGATGCACATACACACACATACATACATACACCCGCTCAGACATTTGCCGAACTCGACGAACTGAATCGAATGGTATATCTCACTCGGCCCTCCGGGCCTCCGTTAAAACTCGGTTTTCAGAGCAATTGCAATACCTTTCTATTGAGAAAGGCAAAAATTTCACCTTTTTACATTCATCGCAGAATTCGTTAGAATCGAGATTTGCTGGGTGATCGTACGTATCACCCTGTAATTCAGGAACCAGAACTCGGATCCACACAAAATTCAACAGCAGCTGATGGACCTTCCATTTAAAATCAAGTTTGTCAAAATCGGTTCAGAAAATTCCGAGAAACCGATGTGGACAAATCAACAAATTTTGTTTTGTAACCATACTCTTCAACTCGTAATCCGGAACAAGATGTCGGTTGAAAATGAAATTCAATAGCAACCTATGGGAATAGTATACATTTAATTTGAATCTTAGTTTGTAAAAATCGGTTCAGCCATCTCCGAGAAACCGATGTGGACATTTTGTTAACAAATCCGCACATACACACATACATACATACATACATACATACATACATACATACATACATACATACATACATACATACATACATACATACATACATACATACATACATACATACATACATACATACATACATACATACATACATACATACATACATACATACATACATACATACATACATACATACATACATACATACATACATACATACATACATACATACATACATACATACATACATACATACATACATACATACATACATACATACATACATACATACATACATACATACATACATACATACATACATACATACATACATACATACACACAGATATTTTGCGATCTCGGGGAACTGAGTCGAATGTTATATGAGACTCGGCCCTCCAGGCCTCGGTTAGAAAGTCGGTTTTTGGAGCAATTGCGTAACCTTTCTATATGAGAAAGGCAAAAGAATAGTATTTAATTAGCTTAATCAGCATGAGTTCAATGTTATCTTCATGTGATTATATTTTGAAATGTTGGTGGAAATGGGTTTGAAAGTGGAGGGAAGGGGGGGTTAGTAGAGTGAGAGTGGAGGATGCGTCAGAAATCCTTCATCTTATTTTGGTATACGGGGTGGATGAAGGAAATGCGGGCGTGAGGGTGGTCCAAGGGGACGGTAGTGATGAAGGAGGGAGATGTAAGGGCAAGGTGGGGGGGGGAAGGCGGAGAGGTGGCGATGCAATACTCAGCTGCATATTTTGCCTTCCATTTGAGACTTGGTTTGAGAAAATCGATTCAGTCATCACCGAAGAACCGATGTGACTTTATTTGTGGAATATGCCCGGAATTCCGGACTTCCGGAATCGTTGATAGTGGACAATATATTCAAAGAATGTTTGATTGGCAATCAGTGATCTAGATCTGCGATTAGAAGTAATTTGGTGACCATTTCAATAGTTTTTAGCCTCTGAGGTATTACGATTGTACCGATTTATATGGGAAATTCCAGTGTATCCTTACTAACACCCCTGTAACTCCGAAAGCAAGAGTCAGAACCGAATGAAATTCAGCAGCAGTCAATGGTATTACTGTATCTTTCATTTGAAATCAAGTTTGTAAACATCGGTAGAGAATTCGTTGGGGAATGGGTGTCATATTAGCTTAGGAACTTGGCGGGTTCCCCGGGGGCGTCATGAACTGTCATAGGTGGCCAATGTGGTCAAAGCTGCTTTGATTGATCATTAGTGATCCAGACCCGTAAATTAGAGTAATGTTACATCTATTTTAATATGTTTTACATCATTTGAACATCATGGTGGTACCAGTTTATATGGGAATCGGCATTGTAAAAAGAGCTATTTTCAACAAAAAAGTGAATTTCTTCACACATACCAGCAATAGCAAGTTTCCGTCTTCGGCAAAGTAATGCAGTTTAACAGTCCAGACAATGTTCTAAAACATGTATATAATGGCAAAAATCTAGAAGAAAACTTATGATGAAAAAACTGCTTTCAAGGGGCCTTTCACAAATAATGCCCCATATCTCAAAAAGATTAAAAGATAGAGAGTTAGAATCTTCAGGTAAAACGTTTATAAAGAGTTTCTCTACTACTTTGCTGAAGTAAGTATTTGTCTATCTGAATTATTGAAGAAAATAAATTTCGTAACTCATTATTAGGGCGATTGATCATCAATCCGATAAGACAGAAAGAAGGGGAGTTCTACTCCAAGAAACTTTCTCGAAGAAACCATATTGCTAAAGTCAACAGCTTTGACGCAATCTAAAAAAACCCCTTTTTGCTCTTTGGGACCACTGTGCGTTCGTCCCATTAGACCAGTGGTTTTCAACCGGGGGTGAATTCACCCCCAGGGGTAAATTGGACGATTGTTGGGGTGTGAATCATGCGGGACAAATTTTAACTTGTTATCCAAACATTCCCGTCGGGTATTTGCGTTTATGTATTGTTTCAGTATGTCAATAATTGAGATGCTTACTGAGAGTGGAACAGTTTTCTTATTGTAAAATTGTGGCATTCATCCAATTGAAAATCTTTTTTTTCAGGGTAATAGGGTTACCACCTTTGGTAAGGTTTTCACCAGGAAATTTTTACTGACCCGGGATAGATTTTTATAGAATCACTTTGAACCTATCCTAGGGCTAGATCACTCTAGTAATGTATAACAAATTTGCATCAAATTAGAAAAAAATGTATTTAATTTCCATTTTTGTATCAACTTTGCACTCCCTCGCAGAAAAATTTGTTTAACATACAACCTACGTTGATCCACGTTGTTCGACGTTTTGTTGAAAGCAGGGCAAGTTTTTTGATAGGGTTTTGACGTCTTACACGCAACGCAAAATACATTACACGCAACACAAAATACATTGTAAATTTCTATTTTGATGGAAACAAATGCATTTAATATCGCTGGTTTTTAAAAATGCATCACAAGTGATCAGCCCCTAGAACCTATCTAACCTATCCGCTGAGTTTAAATTAGATATGTATAAACTTTCTCATTTTTTTGTAACTCGTCGAAGTATCAATCACCAAAATTGACTCACATTGACCGTTTGTTGTTTTGTTTTGGCAAAGCATGATGCACACCACTATTTGAGCTTTTCTTATTAGCTGTAAATTTATTGTAAGGTTGTACCTGATCCTCACGGTAGCGATCATCTGCCAGTCGTTATTTCAATTAACAGTGAATTAGGCCTCACGAATTCAATCAATGTCCCTTATGACTTGACACGAAATATTGATTGGAAAAAATACCAATCTTTAATTTCCACTTCTCTTGTTTCGACGGAAGAGCTACCACCTACCGAAGAATATGAATTTCTAGCGAGTTTGATTATTGAAGCAGCAGAACAAACCCAAACGAAATGCAATCCTGGCATGACAATGAATAGCCGGCCTCCTAATCCCTGGTGGGACAAAGAGTGCTCGGATGCATATGAAGCTAAACAAATTGCTTACAAAGAAATTATGAAACGGAAAGGGTGTACACGTGCGAACTTTGAAAATTATTCGATTTTGCAAAACAAATTTGACAGTCTCCGTCGTGCCAAAAAGTCTAGTTATTGGAGACGCTTCGTTGATGGCTTGTCAAGAGAAACATCAATGAGTACTCTTTGGAATACAGCCAGAAGAATGAGGAATCGAAACGTAACTAATGAAAGCGAAGATTTTTCGAATCGCTGGATACTTAATTTTGCCAAGAAAGTTTGTCCAGATTCTGCTCCTGCGCAGAAAATCATTCGCGATGCTCCCACAAGTAACGATTCCATAGATTCGCCTTTGACAATGATGGAATTTTCAATTGCACTCCTCTCATGCAACAATAATGCTCCGGGTCCAGACAGAATTAAATTCAACTTGGTGAAGAATCTGCCTGACCTAGCAAAAAGACGCTTGTTGAATTTATTCAATAAGCTTCTTGAGCAGAACATTGTCCCGCACGACTGGAGACAAGTGAGAGTTATCGCTATTCCAAAACCGGGAAAACCAGCCTCCGACCATAACTCGTATCGACCGATTGCAATGCTATCCTGCATCAGGAAATTGTTGGAAAAAATTATCCTACGACGTCTCGACAATTGGGTTGAGGCGAACGGCTTGCTATCAGATACCCAGTTTGGTTTTCGGAGGAGAAAGGGAACGAATGATTGTCTGGCGCAACTTTCGTCAGAAATCCAACTAGCTTACGCAAAAAAAGAACAAATGGCGTCTGTGTTCTTAGACATAAAAGGAGCATTCGACTCTGTTTCCATTGATGTTCTCTCAGAGAAACTACATCAATGTGGTCTTTCACCAATGTTAAATAATTATTTATACAACTTATTGTCAGAAAAGCACATGCATTTTTCATATGGCGATTTGGCAACATTCAGAATAAGTTACATGGGCCTCCCACAAGGTTCTTGTTTAAGCCCCCTTCTCTACAATTTTTACGTGAATGACATTGATAATTGTATTGTCAGCCCATGCACTCTAAGGCAACTTGCAGATGATGGCGTGGTTTCTGTTACAGGACCAAAAGCCATAAATTTACAACAACCACTGCAAGATAGTTTGGATAATTTATCAAGTTGGGCTTTGAAGTTAGGCATCGATTTCTCTACGGAGAAAACAGAGTTGGTCGTTTTTTCAAGGAAGCGTGATCCAGCTCAGTTTTAGCTTCAGTTGGTTGGTAGAACGATAGCCCAAGTCATGACCTTTAAATATCTCGGAATTTGGTTCGATTCTAAAGGTACATGGGAAGGCCACATTAGATATCTGATAAAGAAGGGTCAACAAAGGATAAATTTTCTCCGAACAATAACCGGATCTTGGTGGGGTGCTCATCCAAGTGACGTGATAAGATTGTATCAAACAACGATACTTTCAGTAATGGAATATGGGTGCTTCTGTTTCCGTTCAGCTGCAAACACTCACATTATTAAATTGGAACGAATACAGTATCGTTGTTTACGAATCGCCTTAGGTTCCATGCAATCGACACATACGATGAGTCTTGAAGTACTAGCGGGAGTTCTTCCCTTAAAAGATCGATTCTGGGATCTCTCCTCTCGTTTACTTATACGATGTGAGGTTATGAATCCACTGGTAATTGAAAATTTTGAAAGGCTTGTCGAGCTTCAATCCCAAACCAGATTCATGACAGTGTACTTCAATCACATGTCACAAGAAATAACGCCTTCTAGTTATGTTCTGACATGTGTTAATATACTAGATACTCCTGATTCCACTTTATTTTTCGACACGTCCATGCAAGAGGAAATTCGTGGAATCCCGGATCACCAGCGCTCTCTGGGGATCCTTAAAATATTCATAAGTAAATACCAACACATTGACTGCCATAAAATGTTCAACCACTGATGGGTCACGAATCAATGAGGCCACTGGCTTCGGTATTTTCAACAATAACACCTCGATCTCTTTCAAGCTTGCAGAACCTGCCTCCGTTTACACAGCCGAACTAGCAGCAGTTCACTATAGTCTGGAAATCATTGATACTTTACTTCCGAGCCATTATTTCATCCTCACAGATAGCCTCAGCACAATTAACGCACTACGCTCATTAAAGCTTGATAATCACGCTCAATCCGTTCTTTTTGAAGAAGATACGAGAATACTTAACTAAATTAACAAATAAATCTTATCAAATTACCTTAGTGTGGATTCCCGCTCATTGCTCCATACCGGGTAATGAGAGAGCGGATAATTTAGCCAAAATAGGAGCACTGGACGGTGACATCTATGAAAGACCTATTGCCTTCAATGATTTTATAGCGCTTCTCGTCAGAGGACGCTTACTAGTTGGCAAACATCATGGGACAATGGAGATCTGGGACGGTGGTTGCACTCAATTATCCCTAAAGTATCAACGAAGGCATGGTTCAAAGGGTTGGATGTAAGTCGAAACTTCATTCGTGTGATGTCTAGACTCATGTCCAACCATTATACGTTGAATGCGCATCTCCGCCGTATTGGGATCGCAGAAGATAATCAATGTGCTTGCGGAGAGGGTTACGAAGACATTGAACATGTTGTTTGGTCTTGCACTGAATATCGTGAAGCCAGATCCCAATTAATAGACTCCTTACGAGCCAGAAGAAAACCACCCTATGAACCTGTTCGTGATATCCTCGCTTTACGAGATCTTACATACATGAGCCATATTTATCATTTCCTGAAAACAATAAATATTCAAATATAATTATCCCCACAATGTTTCTAAGTTTTTTTTCTTGGTACCCACAAACAATTTAGCAGTTAGTTAAGTTAGATAAAACGATATAAATAAAGAAAAAAATAAACAAAGATTACAGAAAAACTATCAATAGGTTTACAATGAAATTCAAGAAAATAGAGTATAATTAAAAACATTCAAATCATGATTATCCTCAGTGTTAGCATTAGAAAGTGAATTTTTTTTATAACGTGATAGTCTTAAGAACCTTTGTAACATGTTATGTAAAAAAAAAACCCCGGCGTAAAAAAGCTTTTGCAAATGCCGTGTCAAATAAACGTTTTATGAAAAAAAAGGAATAAGTCACATCAAAAATAATTTCGACTCTTCTATAATGTCTAAGCTGACCTAATTTTACTATTCAAGTCAATTTTCATGAAATTGGTTCACATGGAATAAATTTTTAATCTAAATAAGTAAAATAAATTTAATCTAAATAAGTAGAATAAATTTTTAATCTAAATAAGTAAAATACAGTACAAAACCAATAGATTGCGAACAGTTTATATTGCTTTCAACAGAAATAAGCAAAATAAGAAGATGTTTTATATTTCTTATAAAAGAAATGTATAGAATTCGCTCAAACTTTCAAGATTTTTTCCGAGGTCCGGAGGGCCGAGTCTTATATACCAATCGACTTAGCTCGACGATTTGGGAGAATGTCTGTGTGTATCTGTGTGTGTATGTAACGGACAAAATCTCAATCGGGTTTCTTAGCAATGGCTGAACCGATCTTATCCAAACCAATTTTAAATGAAAGAACTATCAAACAGTAAGAACGCTATTAATTTGTTTTACCTTTCTTATAAAAGAAATGTATAGAATTCGCTCAAATTTTCAAGATATTTTCCGAGGCTTGGAGGGCTATATACCAATCGACTCAGCTCGACGATTTGGGACAAAGTCTGTGTGTGTGTGTTAGGGTTCGCAGTACCGACCCTTTTTGGCGAGAACCGGTACTACGGTACTGAAGCCCTCAGTACCGGTAGTACCGGTAAAGTACCGGTACTCGAATATTTTTTTAAAAAAATCGAAAAAAGCTTCAAACTGAAATTGAATGCTCAAACTGATGATCTTATTCTCAGATGATTTTTGCTGATCAAAAAACATGTTTATTGTTTTTAATTGCTTCGGAATGGCAAGACTCATTTGACAGAAGATATTTTTCGTATAGGGCACCTTCTTTTATTTCGAAATCTAGGTCACCTTAAAATCAATAATTGCTAAGTGGTGCGACTTTCATCGACACAGATGGTAAATGTATGAAACCCTATTAACAACAGTAAATCAATGCGAGAATGGCAGTAAATCCGAGCAGGTTAATCGCATTTCCTCTCTTGCTTTTCTGAAAATTGGTTTCGACCTTTATGTCGTTTGCTTACTATTCTCTAACGCATATCCAAGCTCTTCGCTTTCCTGTAAACTATGGAGTTTTGCTGAATTTTCCGATCACCAATAATTACAAATCGCCCCATTTGAAGCAGTTCACCAAGTCTAAAACTGTTAGCTACTAAATCGCTGTTCGTTCTATTATATATAAAGGTTTAAGAGCAAACCAAATACAGACATGACTTAGACCATAGTCTTATTACGCGCCACCCAGTGAATAATGGAAACCAATCAGAATGTCGCTAATAAAACTTTAACTTCTAGAATTATTATGATGATGGTCCCACCTCATTCCCACACAAAGGTGTTATCTCAACGATTTATCTAGAAGGCAAATTAATATAATTAAACCTTATCTTGCAGACCAATATTTTGAAACAGATACCCCTGCAGAGTTTACATATTTGTCAAAAAAAATGTATAGTACCGCAAATACCGGTACTGGCTTTTGTTCAGTACCAGTATTACGGTACCAAAAATGGGTCGGTATTCCCGGGATTTTCGGTACCGGTATTACCGGTACCACAACCCTAATTGCCACGCCACAGCAAAGATAATGCACAATGCCCAAATCGGCAGCAACTTTTTAACACATGCTTTTTGTTCCTTAAGGAGTTTCTCCAATAAAAGTAAACATGATTCCATTACAAAAAAAAATTAAAAAATGATGGTCTGAATTGCCTCCTAGGGAGGTCCGAATTAATCCTACATCGTAGAAGGATGGAAAAACGTAGAGTTTTGCAAATATTTTAACAGCTTTGGGCTATTAAAAAGAAAGAAAAAATATGTACCGATTTTGTCAATTTCCTCATAACGTACACCAGGGGGCTGATAAAAACGGGTCACTGTATACATTCATTGTGTGACATAATCTGTTCTAGCATTTGAACCAGATGCGCAGAAAAAATATGTAAAATATAGCTAAAATTATGCTTTATATCCACAAAAAACAAATACACGACGTTGAATCTCGTAAATCACGTAACTTTACTTCACATATAGCGTTTGTTCTGAATGGCAGTAAATGTAATTTTATGTCTTTGTGAATGTAATGTATATGTTTAAAAAAGTTTTAAAAAATCACCTTTTATTGAATGTTTCCAGTTCGGCCTAATGACCCATTCGGCGTAATTACCCATTCGGCATAAATGTCCATTCGGCATAAATGTCCATTCGGCCTAAAGGCCCATTCGGCCTAATGAATAGTTCGGCCAAATGGCTTTGGGGCCATTCATAAATTACGTAACGCTTTTAGGAGGGGAGGGGGTACAACAAGTTGTGACATGTTGTGACATAAGGGGGAGGGCGAGTTTGCTAAATCGTTACGTAACATGTTTTCACCGAAGAAAAAAAAATTCTTGAAATTTGTTGCATAATAGGGGAAGGGTGGATGGAGAAATTTGTGACAATTTGTTACATGGCGGGAGGGGGAGTCAATTCTGGGCAATTTTTGCGTTACGTAATTCATGAATGGTACCTTTCGGTCTAGTGACCACTTCGGCCTAATGGTAGTCGGCCTAACGGCATTCGGCCGAACGACTTTCGGCCTACCGGCTTTCGGCCTAATGATCCAGCATCCACTGGAATTTATTAAATGATTTTGGCTATTAATCGAATAAGATATATCTAACCTAAAGATTACATACCAAAGCTCATTAGTTAAATTGGAAAATTCGGGGCTTGATAGATTAAAATTCATTCGCGAATTGCACGCTCTTGAAAAAAGTTACATTTTCAATATCACCGTCAACCGTCCGATTGGTTCAATAGTTATGTTCCGTTATAATGTACACCATGAAACAATTTTGTTTATAAAACGCTCTCGGAGATTCACGGCAACTTACTTAATTTGAAATAGTTTACAATGAAAATTAATGAACAAATTGCATAAATGTTGCATTAAAATATGTAAATCGACTGAACATCCTAGCACTCTGAATCGCCAGAAAAAAAGCATACTTTAAGTCCTATCTCTTTCCTCCCCGTACTACAACTATAACAATTGAGACTTCATTTGTAATCAGCGACCTAAAATTACCAGATTTTACCCTAGTAAAGTTATACATACAGGTTCAAAATCAGGGATAAAATCGCTTGCGAAATGTACCCTTGCGAATAACAATCTGATGGATGTTTTCTGCTAGACCATCGCAATCTCATGAAAATGGGAGAGAGCTGAGCTGTATAGTAGGCCTCTCTTACCGGCAAAAAATTTCTCTGAATGATGTTGCTTCACGGCTCAATAGCGCCTGCGAAGCATTGCACAGCAAATGGCTTCAAAGGAATAAATATTCATCATATATACACATTCACGAAGGTAAAAAATAGCCGAATATAGACTACACACGATGGGTGGTTTTGAGAACAGTGGTAAGCATGCATAAACTCGTGAGTGTATGAGAGAATGAACTATGCCTGCTTCTATTCAGTGCTTCGATTTCCAAGCCTTGCTTACACTGGATTGGTGCGACTCACAGCATACATTTGTCGGTTCCGTTGCAACGCTCAAGCTGCAAATCGGAATTGCCGAAACCTAGAAAGTTTAACCGTCAAGGAACTCGACGGCGCTGTACGGACACTTGTCTCTCTGTCTCAGCGAGAATGTTTCCCACAAGAGCTGGCGGATTTGACCAACAATCGTCCACTACGTAATTCATCGATCCTTTCGCTCGATCCTCAGATAATTGAAGGCATACTCTGCGTTGGCGGCCGGCTACGGCACGCACATCTGTCTAACAGTCGAAAGCATCCGTTCATTTTGGATCGTCGTCACCCTCTAGCAAGGATCGTAATTGAGTACTATCATCAGAAGCTGTTCCACGCGGGTCAACAGTTACTGATATCGGCAGTTCGAGAACGATTCTGGCCGACATTCGCCCGTGATTTTAGCAAGAAGCGTAATCCATAAGTGTGTCGCATGCTTTCGGGTGAAACCAAGAGTGCAGGATCAGCTGATGGCGGATCTACCGCCAGAAAGTTACACCATGCTTACCGTTTCGTCGTGTTGGAGTTGACTACCGTTTTTAGTAGGCTACCCGTATCGCAAAAATCGCCCAGTGAAGTGCTTTGTAGCCATGCCTGGTCACCATAGCAGTGCACCTGGAATTAGCAGCAGATTTGACAACCCAGGCCTTCTTGGCCACACTGAAACGTTTTTTATCCCGGCGAGGCAAGCCTCATCATGTGCGACAATGCTCGAAATTTCGTCGGCGCAAAACGGGAGCTTGACGAGCTTCGTAAATTGTTCAACAATCAGCAGTTTCAAGAACATGCGATAAGGGAAGCTTCAGAGGACAAAATAGACTTCAAATTCATACCAGCACGATCGCCGAACTTTGGCAGACTATGGGAGTCAGCAATGAAGTCGTTCAAACCCCTATTCAAACGCACTATCGGAACACGAAGTTTGCTTCACAACGAAATGCTTACAGTACTAGTACAAATCGAAGCGATTTTCAACTCTCGTCCGCGTGCACCTGTTAGCAATGATCCAGCAGATTTCGAAGCGTTCACTCCAGGACACTTTCTGATTCATCGGCCACTAACGGCAATACCAGAACCAAACCTGGACAGTATTCCTGAAGGTCGACTAGCACCATGGCAACGAAATCAGCAGTTTCTTCAGCAATTGTGGAAAAGGTGGTCGGAACAGTATTTATCCGATCTGCAAAACAGAACTAGATGGATGCGACGAAAGGAAAATTTAACGATCGGGATCATGGTTGTCCTGAAAGACGAAAATCAACCCCCACTGAAATGGCAGTTTGGGCGCATAACGGAAATTCATCCTGGACCGGATGGAAACATTCGTGTCGCAAAAGGATCTCCGCAACCACCAGTTAAGTTATGTATATTTTTTATTTTCAAAAAGCTTATCAGAATTTTCTTCCTCAGTCGCAATGTCAGATTTCGGTCATCTCTCGGAATGCTCGACGACCCGCACTCAAGTTAAATGAGTATCCTTGTTTGATTCCCCAAATTCTGAGGTAATCTGTTTTGTTTCGGTGATGGTCCATGTTTTGATCTTACATGCTTGCATTATGTTCGAGTCTGTACTGTCCTCGGTGAAGAATCCGTTCAAACCCATACATCACGCTTGGTCTTTCGAGGTACAACTGCGTCTAACCTGCAGCGGAGGAAGAAGTGGCCAATTCATTCTCTTGATGTCCACGCCGGAGTCGTTGGCGAGCATGACCAGCTCGACTTGACGATTAAAGTAGCGTAGAGATCCATCGCAGTCACAGCACATTCGTAGCATACCGAAAATCACCAGCGTATCGTCTAATCTCACCGCACCCGAGCAACATCCATCAGCACACCATCATCGATGACGTCACCATCACTAAAACTATCCGATCACAGTAGCAGCAAACCAATGAACAATTGTTGGTACTTACACCGAAGTCCTGAGAGACGCACCCAGTCCGGCGGAATGTCCGTTGGAACCAACCAAGAAGTCACGAGTCAACCGGCAACCAATCGTGATCGAGTCCACAGCGAAAAGGAAGAATGTCCTGCAAAATTTCCAGTTCTGTCAGCAATCCAGCTAATAAACAAACAGCAGAAAAACTAGCAAAATCACCACTCACCAGCAGCGCATAAATGCAATCTACCGTAGCAGCAAAGGGCATCGAATGCCCACAGCAGCAGCGAGATGTTTCCGGCAAACTATCTTCATACAGCAACAGCACCGTCACAATATCAGCAAAAAAAATCTCGAATGCACTTTCAATCGACCCAACAGCAGAAGAATTATCACCGCAAAGCAGAATTGGGTCAACGTCAACCGATCAACTGTCGCACCGGCGGCACTGAGTATTGGCAAAACACAAGCCGAAAATATTATTTAGTTTTTGTGATAAATTATATAATTATATACTATGATTTGAAATGTAGAGTTGAACAGTAGTTAGAGTAGGAGAGATATATATTGAAATTCGCGAAGATTTCAAGGCGGCCGGCGTATGTTAAAGTAAGAAGAAAAATTAGGGAAACTTAATTTTGACAACCACCCTACAACTCCGACAAAGCGGAGAATGGTTTATTCCCGTTATAGCGCGTAGCGTCCTTTGGTCTATCTCATCCATCTGATGCAGGTAAACACGGAGCAATAGGCCTTTTTGGCACGATCGTTCGCCGGTCAGCTGTTCAGCATGAGATAAAGGTCAGAGGATTTTAGTATTAAATATACAGTCCACGCAAATACACGTTTTACGCGTTTCTGTTCGCGCAATGAAGTTTTTTCAGTTTTATTAAATCCAAGTATCCGAAGAACCACAGTGCGCGCGAACAGACATAAAGGTCGAAACCAATTTTCAGAAAAGCAAGAAAGGAAAAATATTGGATTGACCTGCTCGGATTTACTGCCATTCTCGCTTTGATTTACTGTTGTTAATAGGGTTTCATACATTTACCATCTGTTCAAGTCGACGAAAGACGCACCACTTAGCAGTAATTAATTTCAAAGTGGCCTAGATTTCGAAATAAAAGAAGGTGCCCTATACGAAAAATATCCTCTGTGAAATGAGTCTTGCCATTCCGAAGCAATTAAAAACAATAAACATTTTTTTTGATCAGCACAGATCGATCATCTGAGAATAAGATCATCAGTTCATCAGCTTTCAATTTCAGTTTGAAGCTTTTTTCGAATTTTTGAAAAAAAATATTCGAGTACCGGTACTTTACCGGTACTGAGGGCTTCAGTACCGTAGTACCGGTTCTCGCCAAAAAGGGTCGGCACTGCGAACCCTACACGGTACTACCTTTACTACTCATATTACCTACCGGCCCTGATTATTGAATATTTCATTACACATATGTATAGTGGGATCGAAATGTATTCACTTGCTGAATATTTTTAGAAATAGGCCACTTCAAAGTATGGCATGTACAAATAAAGTAAATTAAGGGCCAAATCGGATAACAAATAGTTTTTGGACTTACTGTAAATTGTACTTACTTTACAGTTAAGAGCCAGCAGAAGGGCATTTGCGCGTGGAATGTCAGCATTAGAGAGTTAAGACGAATACCCTATACATAATATGTTTAAACCTTCACCAAGTAGGTTTCTTAGCGTGGAGTTTTCGCAATAACCCTGCAATTACCACGTATGATAATAACCCACAACGAATGTAGTGCCAGGCAGCGATGCCACAAGTTTTTTATGAAATGTCTGCAGAAGAATAATTAAAATGTCTGTAAATGTCTCTAGATTTTGTAAATCCTAGTTACACTAGAATATTAATTTAAAAATAGATTGAAATTAGACTACTAGGGTTACTGTGCCCTAATTCATCTTAGCACCTCTATTCATCCCACCCATTTGAACACATTAGTTAGAGCAGTGTCTGCTATCTCTATTCAACGCATTAGCTTAAATGGTAGGATGAATAAGGGTACATTGTACTCGACTTTTTGTTCCGCTCAAACGCGAGTATTTTGCATTTTTCAAACTAGATATTTTATTGATCTGCTTTTTAAGAAAGAAGCAAAGATGTTGATACCTATTTAAGCGCAATCCAATCAGTGTAAGCCGAGTTATCAGCGAAATAGTGTGACATCGTGACTAATGAGATGAATAAAGGCACGTCTACCCTATTAATGAAGGAATCACTCGTAGTCGAATACAGTTATTCTAGTACAATTTTGCTAAATACTATTACTCTTTTAAAAGTCTGTAGATTTCTTGCTACGTCTGTAGGAGGCTTTCAAAAGTCTGTAGAATTCCGACATGTCTGTAAATCGCGTCATACATGCAGCAGTTATACAATTAACCCTCTAGTTCCCAATACCGCCTCTAGGCGGTCTCTTTAAAATCTAAATAAAACTACTAAAACATGATTGTATGTTGTCATCCGCACTAATATTTCTTCCCAACGCTCACACCTTTCATACACACACACATTGTTTGAATAATCGTAGCTTTCCGTTAAAGGCAATTGAAGCTCAAAGTTGAAAATTTGATGAAAACGTGGAAAAAAACTATTCTGTGTTTAGTGGTAATCTTCATTAAACAAATTTTAGCTATTTTTGGAAATTTTAATAACAATAAAATGTTTTTGAGTAGCCTGTTAGTAGCATTTTACTGTAGATGTGAATTGGTTTAGTGGAATTATTCGGAAGTTTAACTTTTTTTGGTAAAACACTTTGCCCGCCTAAAGGCGGTGTTGGGCACCTGGGCGAAAAAGAAATTTCAGTCTTTCGTGATTACTTATCGTACCGAAACTAGCTTTATGTGCAAATTTAGCTGAAAAGAAGCATGTTTTCAAATCTTTGGGTGAATGCTGCTGTTAGAATATGGATGTCCTTATCATTAAATTATATTTAGGGGAGTCTGGGGTAAGTTGGCGGGATCTATTTTTCTTCTTTTGTATTAGATATATGGCGCGGTTTATCGTACTGCACTTCAAGCACTGTGTAATACATACATATGTTGCATTAAATTCTGTTTCGTTCACGTTAAGCGTTAAATTTTCAGGCATATTAGAGTGAAGAGCCTGTTTTAGTCGTATTAGGGAGGGTGCCTCACCATTTCATTATTTACTCGGAATACAATTGATGCAATGCGTACGAATTGGCACCAGTATCTTTGCTTTCCAATGCGTTGAACAAAGATGGCTAACGCTGCTCTTTCCACCGGCTTCACATGGCTAGGGCGAAAAAAGGATCATTACCCTAGATGAAGTTTTTAAATTTCAGCATTTTTGTTATTTAGAGCTAGTTCAAAGCTATTTCACAAATGACTAAATTTTTCGATAGCGCACGAAAAGAACTTTCCCTGGCCGTATATGCAATATACGTAACCACAAACAAAATTTGTTCTTTTTTGTTTGTTTACTTCGGAATTTCACCTAAAATTCTCTTTTACACGATCTTCTTAAGGTTGGCAAAGCTGTATTATCGTGCAACATGAGGCCAATTTATGTCGCCATTCACCTCTGATACAGAACTCCTATCTCTTACCACCCCGCGGTGCCAACCGGGGTACAGGCCATCTTTTGCTGTTTTTGCTTAAACTCGACTGGGTCGGGTATCCCCAACCGCTATCAATTAGTTCACTTCGACAGATTGACGGATTGGAGCCTGTCTCAGTTTCGTTTCGAGCGGGAGTGGCATTAGTGAAGATCGTCTAAGATCTGTGGTCGTATGCTGACAAGGAAGGGTGACAAACGACGCGCGCGTGAAGCTGTTAGTGTGTCCGTCTTGCAGAGTGAATCTGTCGGTAATGGTTATTTTGGGCAGCTCAAAATTAGTTCTTGGTTTTCTTTTGTAAATTCAGTTTGTATACAACCTACGATTAATATTTCTTCTAAATCTGACTAGTATGATGATCAAGGGTACGCACTGAAAATTCGCGGCATGTGGAGTTCAAATTGCTTTTGTTTAGAAAACAGGATACTCTCGGTAGCCGGCTACCCAGCGTTTAAAAGGAACCAAAAACTAAGAGCCTGATGAGTCGCCTACCTTCCGTTAAGTAGGTGGAGCATCAACACTTCCGTTCTACCTTATCCTTTATCCTTCCCCATGAACGATGAAGATGAGAGCGGCCGGCAATGATGGCTATCATGCTGTGGAGGTTTTTATATGAGTCGGATTGGTATGAATTCCTACTTACCACTTCTTATTAGATAATCAGCAATCAAACATGATGAAGTCAGTGTGAAATCCGCCAAAATCATCGTCACAACGCAACGCAATTCTCTTTTACACGATCTTCTTAAATTAAAAAAATATAACATGATAAGTGAAAGCAACAGACGCTGGTCTCCCCTACTATAAATTAGAAGTCAATAATTAAACAACCAAAGCACTAGAGAAATACTCCTTAACTTTGGTAATTTGCGTTCTGATGGAGTCCAAAATATAAACCATCTGAATTCGCTTATGTTGAAGACAGAAGAAAAAAGTTTGGTGCCCAAAACCGCCTCTAGGCGGCCTACTTATTTTAAAACTTTAATGAAAAATTCATTGCTTACATGAAATATCAACATTATTTTTCAAGCCAAATAAAAATTTGGGCACTAGAGGGTTAAACTGTGTTTATAACAGCATATACATAGATGATATATAAAAAGTTATCCCAGTTTGCCCCGAGTATCAAATCAACGGCAGAAACATATTATATCAGTATCCAATAAGCCAACATCATCTCCTTCACACAACACAACAACCAATGCTATTAAAATCGTCATAGTCAATCATACTACCGCTTGCCAAAAGAAAATTAATCAAATGATGAATTTCTTTGAGCCCGCCACGCATAATTTAAAGAGCAAGAGAGCGGGGTCTTTCGCACTCAACCACCCCTTCGCACGCGCACGCTTACAATCCGCATATTGAACTCTGAAAAAAGAGCGTTCTGCTTTTTCTGCGATGTGCGCTGATCATTGTATGCACGCCACGCCTGTGCATCATTGGGTGGAATGATGCCTGGCGGCAGTCATTGAATATATTCCAACCGAAGAGTTTGAGCTGACACAAAACGTAGCAACTACTACGAGGTCAGAAAGCAAACTGACGAATTTTCTCTTATGTGCCGTTTTTATACCTGGCGAAGTTCATTTAATAAAAAAGAGGCAGTCCTAACAACGCTCGCTGCTTGGTTGAATTGTACGGACCAATCAGCGCAGATTTATTACTTTATTTTCGTCACCTTTACAAATTACTTTATTATCGTTATCTGTAATAGACGTACATTTTACGGGATCAAATACAATATACGTGCACATATTTCCGATCAGAAAGTGAAAAAAATATAGCGATTTCGATCAGTACAACGGAAGTTAATCGCATTTGAAGACTGGGAAAATATCTCTGTAGAAATTTTTGAAAAGGGACCCCCATATTGAAACGTTAGAAGTATTCTACTTCAAAAAAAAATCATTTTCTGTCGTCAACGTAAATTATCCCTGGCAGTACTGCTCCATCGGAATCCAATCAGACTAATTGCAATAACTTCAGTTCTAGAGCTGATCCTTGTAACTGTTAATACTCAAATTAAAGGCAATAATCACATTAATGAGCCTTACTTGTTTTTGTAAGCAAATCTCGCCTCAATCAAAAGTTATAGCTGTTTAAAAACGTTGTTGTCCACAAACAACATGGGTATGAATGGGTTAAGGTCAAGATAGCATCATTTTGAAACCGCCAATTTCGGAGGTTTAGTATCTTCGATGAGCTTTACAAACGTTAAACAGCGCATCATTTGATAAAATAATTTTGAAGGTATATCGTCCAAGAAGTATTTATGGTGAATTTTCTCAGGTTAACATTCATGGCTTCAATAAAGACTCAATAAATTCGCTAAAGACATAAACTCTGTTACTATTTTCTGAAAAATAATTCTGCATAATTTTATAACTTCAAAATTATGGTTTCGGAATTATGCCGTTTGGACAGTAAGATCGATTTTCACCAAACCCCCACCAAACCGAATTTCTGGTTACGCCGCTGACTTCAAGTAAGTAGAAACAAATTCGTTCTACACTCGTTCACAAGAAACTTCTTCGAATGCTGAATATCTATTATAATACATTGAAACCCCGATTTTATCAGCCAAATATGGACTCTAGCAGACGAACAAGACTGAATTCAAGTAAATCCTTTCTTGAGCATGTTTTCCTTATCATGAAGATGGAAATATGCAAAAATAAAAAGTTCATCATAATCAGAAATAGTTATCAGACTACATCAAGGGAAGTTTGTGAAAATTATAAACTATTTGAAAATTTTTAATAGTTTTATTTTTTATTTAACCGTGATTTTTTAATAAATAGTGACCATCGCTTCACAACGTAGTCTATTTTTCATGGCTTGCGGTGAGCACGATCTCTCGAATTGCTGAACTGAAAATTATGGAATAGAAATAAATTTTTAGTATTCTTTACAGATTTAACTCGCCGCGCAAATAGCTCTGAATTAGACCCGCTGGTGCCCTAAGACGATTTCGCTAGATTTTCAGAGCACTGTGCACCCAGTGCATTAACGCAAGTGACGGAAGGTTATCGAAAAGTTTCGTGAAAATGAAAATTCCAGTAATGATGATGATTTTCCCAAACGGTTCGTTTTCGAGAGGTTTTTATTTGTTCTTTGACATTAGGATTAGCGATAATAATTCAAATCAAGGATACTACTGGGAAGTCACCTTTAGAAAAAGTCGATGTCGAAGTAAAATTTGGAACTATGCACGCATACACTTCAGAGATAGCGTGATATCAGAAGCTGCGATTTCATTTCAACGTTTTTTTGTGAAAAGGGCGATACTTACAAATGTAAACATAAGGCTTTTTTCATACATGCGAATGAGGGCTTTGAAACGCAACAAATTAACCTAAAAATTTGGATTCTACGATATTGCTTTCTTAAACTACAGCAAAAAATACAACGGGCGAAACTGTATTTTTGCTTGTTAATTTAAACTTTCGCCCTCCACGCACCATGCAAACAAACAGGGCGATTTGCTTTGCTAGAAATTTAGAGGAGAAACTGCTAATTTCGTATTTTTTTAGGATTATCAAGCTGATACCAGCTGTAAATAGTAACAATCATCGCTATTGAAAAAACCCGGATGAAATCGGTTGTGTAAAACGGTAGTTATTGTAAAAAAACGTAAGGGCGATACTTCAATGCTGATAGGTGGGACCGAAAAAGTAAACAATCGCCAAAGGGGCGATACTATCATTTTGTCAATTCCAATAGCAAAAACAAATTTTAATTTAATAATTTCAAATACTTTATGAAGTTTTAGGTTTCGATCACTGAATCATGCAATCTAGGATGTAAAAAACACAATAGTTCTTAAATAGAAAATAAAGCCAAATCTGGAAATATTCACTGTTGATTTTCTTTGAATGGTATCACTGCTAGTATCGCCCTTTTCAAGAAAAAGCGTTGATTTCTTAGTTCTCAGTCGCGTTGGAAATTTGAGTAAAGTATAAACTTCAAATCGATTTAAAAAATCGATTTTTTTGGCTCAGTGCAATATAAAACCCCTTTAGGAAAATTCAGTTTTCCCACCAAAATGCATTGATTGAGTAATTTAGATATTTTATTAACAGAGCATTAGCAATAATTCGTTTGTATGTCTATTTTATGGGCCATTTTTTCGATTTCCCATTGATTTGGTTTGAGATTTCTAGGACTGATTTCGTGACGTGTGAACATGCAATGGAAGCAGTACAGTTAATCCTTAAAAAGAAATGCATTTAAAAAAATCAAAATTTATCAAATGCAACTCTTTTATATTTTTTCCTGCTACCGAAGGATCTCGACAATAGGGAAAAAAATAATTGCAGTATGTTTTATGTAATTATTTTTTGTTATGATTTTTCAAAATCCTTTTGGTCAAGTCTCCCCACGCCTTGGTCAAGTCTCCCCGCAATGGGGAGACTTGACCAGAAAAAACGATCACAGAAAAACTTCTGTAACTTTTCAAAAATTAAATTAAAAATTCTGCAAAAAATCATGAAGACGCGCAATAACTTTGCGCATTATATCTGAATGATTTTTGGGGGATTGAAATCTTTTTTAGAGATTTATGCAGTTTTAGCTGAAAACCTGGTCAAGTCTCCCCATGTTCCCCTAAAGTATAAACTTCAAATCGATTAAAAAAAAATTCGATTTTTTTTTGGTTCAGTACAATAACCCCTTTAGGAAAATTCAGCTTTCGCACCACAATGCATTGATTGAGGAATTTAGATATTTTATTAACAGAGCATTAGCAATAATTCGTTTGTATGTCTATTTTATGGGCCATTTTTTCGCTTTCCCATTGATTTGGTTTAAGATTTCTAGCACTGATGTTGTCCTATGCTGATTTGAGCGATACTCTGAGTCCTGCCACTATCCCATGTAGTGTGTGTTATCAAAAACATCGCGAAGCATCAAGCTCTAAATGTTCTCAAACGATATAATATCCGAAGAGAGTGATAAGAGTTATAAGAAATGTCTCATCACACTGTTAGGTGGATTAAAATCACTTTTAAGGAACAATTACAAACATATTAATTATAACGTAGCGAATAATAATAATAATAACGCAGAAACTGAGTAGTGAAAATAATCGTATGATTCCTAACCAATGTTGCAACATTATTTGGGACATTGGACAAAGAGCAACGCTATTTTTATTCTGCATGTTATTCATTATATAAGCTATTCATTTTTTATTATTTGTTGAGTATGTGCTAATTCAAAATAAAGTAAACAAAATGAATACTAATGTATTGTTATCTTGGATTAGTGCAATAGTATGTTTTTATTCCATACATTCAACAATAAAACAGCATTTAGCATGCCAGGTTCAAGGGCGTATTCAACATAATCTGAACTGGCAATGGTACACTGAAACCTCAACTTATTTTATTTAGTCAGTAGAATGTCCTAAATAGCTATCTGAACGTTTTTGATACTCAATCTACTGTATCCATTCTATTTGTAGACTCATTGTAATGTGTTTGAAATAACGATCAGAGGATTTTCAAATTTTAAATATTTTCAAGACATTTATTTATTTCGCTCGTTGCTTAACTCGCTATTGTTGAATAAGGCGAATGATAATAATGTTGTTCGCAATATTTTAAAATACACACCGATATATCATTTGCAGTACTTATCAAATACGAATAATACGCTCATGTCAATCCCCACATGCTCATTAATCTTTTTTGCCGAATAAAAAGCATAAGTAATTCACTACTATGTATAGCTTTACCACACTGATATGTGTTTCGAAATTCGTAACGTTTATTTAACCTTTTAAGAATATTACTATAAGTAAAAACTTTGTTAGTGTATCCATACCACCATGCGCACCAAGCTCGAAAAAAGCAGTCCAAACAGGCAGTAAAAATATCAAACGAATGCTTTCGTCTGAACTTCAAATTAACGTGTCATGCCACCTTGTATTCATGGGACTACGAGCGACCGGGAGCGCTGATCGATACATCAACGCAGTTCATGCTATTGTGAGAACGTAATCCAATGATAGCTTTAAACTGCAATATATTTTTTTTGTACCTCGGCCGAATATATCGTTCATTCAAATGAACGCACTGCCCCCGTTCCAGCGATGCCAACCTTCCAGTTTAAACTGGATTCTTCCAGTTTTTTTATAACATCCAAATCGGACAATCGGAAAAATCTTCCAGTTTTTTGAAATTTGAGCCAGTTTTATCCAGTTTTTTTAAAATATACATTTATTTAGTTTTTTTCTCTCAAAAAATGTAACTTGATTCATAGAGGATTCGAGTGTGTATCTTCGTCGCGAGCGGTTGACTCTCGTAGCGCTCCCTTCGCGTCGGTTAATTTTAATCATTTACGGCACAGTTTACTGCCTTTTGGTTATCGAAAGTGTGAATAACGGTGCAATTTAACGATAATACAAAGTGAAGTGGCTTATAAAAGCATTTTTCGACTGACGCGAGGTGTGACAGTTTGTGAAAATCTAATTTCGGCAAATGAAAAAAATCTTTTCCTTGCATTACGGGCCGTCGATTCCCGATGCAAGGACAGTGAAAGTGCACAGAAAACATCTAAACACAGTGTACTTTCTAAAAATAGTGAAAAATGATTTTTCAGAAAATAAAATTCGATCCGAAAAGTGAAAAAATACGGCGATAAGAAAATTTGACATATTCAAATAATTGGCGTTTCACCAGCGACTAGCGACTACCAGGTGTCGCCCCAAAATTCTTCACCTGAAAAATAGGTGGCAAACCAGCCGATCGGTGCTTAGTTAATTTTGTTCGCGTCCCTTGTCACCTATTTTTTATTGGGTGTTTCATCGGCGGTGCTATCTTTGAATATGAGCCGCCTTGGATATTCAACTGTTTTATTGCTTTCTTATTTTATTGCAAATGAGTAGAGGTTTTGATTCTTTTATATTCGGGATTGCAGATATTTTGTCGCATGTAAATTTTGGGCGTTCGTTGATGTGATGGCACTGAAAAAAAAACACGTATCCGCCGGTCGGCTAACTTTTCTTTGGACTGAGCAAACTAATTTCTATGTTTGTTTGGGGTTTGTTTTACCAACGGGGGAACTGATCCACAGAACATTCAATGTGCTTAGGGAAAACACATGGTCTTATTTGAGTGGAATGATGACTTCAATCATGTATAATGTTTGAGAATTGATAATTCGCGAGAGGGATCGGGGACCGGTTGGTAATTACCTTCAGTTATGTCCGCACGAAGAATAAGTGTTTTTCTGTCATGTTCATTGGTTAGCGTTCAATTCTATCTCATGGCCCCACGCGAGTCTGAGTATTGATGACATTTGGTCCTTGGACAGGTGACGACTGAGTGCTGTTGGCCTTCTGCCGGTAAAGACGAATTGTTGTTCTGGGGTTGGCTCCAATCGGACTTTGATTTGACTGGTGTCGATGATCGCGGGTCGATGCGTACTGAAGGTTCGCTGCATCTGTTTTGGTGATCTTGCAAGTCTAATTTCAAGTTCCAATATTGGTAACAGGCCCGTGCATCGGGTTAACGATTTCCCTTCAATGTTCGATATAATCATTCGTATACGTGTTCACAAACAATCCAATAAGGAAAATAGGAAATACTTTCGTTGATTTATAACATCTCGAACTATCATAACTCTTTGTCTGTATAACGTGTTATCACTCGGTAGTTTGCAACCCAAATATATATCGTAGAGACGGAATAGCAAAATTAGTCCAAATAATGTCGCAATAAATAGTGATCTGGCCCATTACGCAGATAAGATTAGCTTTTCTAGGCAATACTCCCACGGTCGGCTGTGTGGGATTGGAAGCGAATCCTAAACCCTATTCCCTTCCAAACCACTAACTCCGCGACACCTATGGAAGAGTCTGATGAACCTTCTGTATAAGATTCCGCATTTTATTCAAACGATCGCCGGGTGAAATCAGCACCGACACGATAGAAACCACGAACAAATTCGTCGCGTGATTGAATATTATTAAAAAATATAAGCAGTGCTCCTTAAAGACGGCTATCCGGAGTTCAAGGTGCTCATTTTGCTAATCGTATTAATACAACAAATGATAAATTTCCCAAATTCTCGGCAGCCGGCTGCCCAGAGCAATTATTACATGATAACGCTACTGACACATGTACTAACAACTCTACCCTTCCCGTGATACATGTGGAGATGCAGAGGATTCCTCGGTCTCTAGTAGCAACATGTATCGGACTAACATTCCTTCCTTTCCCAGAAGATCTGCATTCGGACGTAGCCGGCGTCGGTATTGATCAGCATGCAGGGATCAGAATAGATTGTACAATGTGGCTCATCATGTTATTCCCAAGCATGTTGTTCCAATGAACATTTTGCAACCTAATTTGGTTCTGGTCAATAACGGAGTAGCAACTACGGGCGATCTCTTATGCTTATGCTTATGCTTAAAAAATGTAACTTGATTCATAGAATTTTCAAGCAAGCGATGGGATGATACCGAGTGCCCCCGAATACGATTTTAATATTTCGCCCCCTAGAAAAAGGATCTCAACACGCAGCAGAAAGCTGCGTCTGAACGAGACAAAAAACTGTGTTTTTTTTAATTGTAAAAAACGAACAATCGGCCTTGTCGAGCTACCGCATTTGGGCCTAAAAAAACTTTATACATTTTTTGAAGGTCATACAAATTGGCATGCAAAACTGTAATTTTATAGCAAATAATTCTAAGTGTAATTTTAAATCAAAATGCATCTAACAAAAATCTTCCAAAATGCAATAGTTTTCGAGATATTTGAAGTTTTATTCCAAAGAAACAATTAATTCGTGTAATTATGACCAAAAATAAAAATGCATCTAACAAAAATCTTCCAAAATGCAATAGTTTTCGAGATATTTGAAGTTTTATTCCAAAGAAACAATTAATTCGTGTAATTATGACCTTTTTATAAGTTATTCAATTTTATTTTTGAATATGGATCTAAACTCCATTTTTAATCAAAATGCTCATAACAAAAATTTTCTGAAATGGATTAGATTTCAAAATATTTTAAATTTTGTTTTAACAGCGCAATTATTTTATTTTATTATGAGTTATACGCGTTTCTCCATCAACAGCAATAGCTTTTTAAAAGGCCCACAACATTTCCTATAACGCTCCCTTTGACATAAAGGCGATATTGTAAACCATTTCAAAGCTACATGAAAATCTCCAAAATACGATTCAACTAAATAGTTAGCAGTGATTTCAAACGGCTTACAATATCGCCTTGATGTCAACGAATATTTTTTCTGTGCAAAATTTTTCGTACAGAAGTATTCATTCTCTGTAAACCGTTCTCAGATAGTTTTGCTGTATAAAACACAGAAAACGACTATTTTTTTTTAAATTAATGCGCGTAGAAACGTCTATGCCCTTTTAACAAATTGCTCTTGAGTCAAAATAATCTTATTGATTGCGGAAATTGTTTAGTCTTCCTTGCCAGTGAAACGTTCAAAATTTCATCGGAATCTAAGATGGTCGGTCACGATTTTAACGATTTTTGGACGGATGTTCGTGGAATTTCTCACCTGCTATCTAGCGAAATCGATTATATAATGCTAATTGTTACTTACGTAGTAAAGCAACCAGTATTGTCACGAATCACATTTCCACCGACAGCACGAAACCTGACGAAACACTAACGGCAACTGTGCACTGGGGTACAAATGTACCCCACGCCAAATTTGACACCTGCTTCTACGAAGGCTATAAGCGAACTGGCTATACCACCTTTTCCTACTCTTACTAGGAACTCTAAATTGAATTTTGGTTATGGTCCCAGGTCGGAAAATGCCGAATTCTTGTCTTTACATGGCTCCAAAAAAGGCGTGGAGCACATTTTTACCCCAGTGCAGTTTTCTAGGGATAATTTGTAACGGGTCACTGGTTGGCTTTCCACTGATTTGCTTATGCACCAATCAAGCACAATAAATCACGCTTGCATGCAAATCAGCATGTGTTCGTCACGTGCCCGACGAGACTCCTCAAGGCGAGTTCTTTAAATTAATCGCGAATTTATACCAATCGTTCCCAGAGACCAACGTGAACAAAACGGCACCAACTGTAAGGATGCCCAACGGGAACTATTTCGATTCACCTTTAATACTAAAATGACCAATGATCTTGTTTCTTCCTCCTTCACGACACGCGAATTTATTCCAATGCAAAATCGAATCTGTGCAAAAAACGGTTTAATTTATGTTGTTTCTTCTATACCGACAAAAATCTATTTTTGTATCTCAAGCGCTTGAGTTGTCTTTTTTCACTTCTCGTTTCTTCCGTTCTCCATGCAAGGTAGAACGACTAACTCTAGCCCACAAATCTACTGTCTACCTATGCACTAATGTATAACACGACAATAAATGTTCTGACCTTAATTCTGTTGAGGCGACGATCCAACGGTGGGAGAGTGGGAGGTTGCTAGCGGCCACATTTTCCAACGACAGTGTCTTTTCGGCGGCGGCCGAATGAATGCTGTCAGTGTCTTAACTGCCTATGTGTCTCGGCTAGCTAGCCGACGGCGGTGCAAATTTCGATGGCGGTTACTCTGCAACTTGAATTTAGAGTTTCGCCATCGTGATCACGAAATCGCTGCTACGAGGCCAGATTGAATGATGTCCAGCGGTTGACAACTGGCGATCATTCCCAGAAGGCGTGGATTACCTTCACAGCCCACAGATGCGATGGACGAACACGGGCCTGACAACGAGCGGGGCTACAAGCCGCCAAGCTTCTGGAGCGTCCGAGGGAAAACGTGGCTAGTCGTAGTCTCCTACACCTGGCAGTAACACCTTCACTTGAAGGATGTTAATTCCTTCAAGAGCAAATAGCGAACATTGCATTAGCACCTATTCATTAATTTGGTACAAGCAACAGATTTTTTTTACCTGAACCTCGAAGCAATTTGCGGTATAAAACTTTTGCACACGCGGGTTATCGTAAAGACCTACGATCTGTAGAGCAACGTCTTAGTACTGATACAATAATTTTAATTCGCATACTCACATATCGCACTATGCACATTTCCCAAATTCTGGGCCTATATTTAACTTCCACCTTATTTCTCGTCTGTAAATATCGTCGAGCGGCGTATCAAGAAATTTAAACTATCTACTCTGAACTTCCAACTTTTTCGACTGTTCACAATGCCAATCGAATCGAGAAAAAGATCATTTGTCCAAGACTCATTTATAAAGTTTTCCGCTTCCCTCGTCCCTAGCGCGTCGCGAGTTTCCTTTGTACTTTATTCTTAATTCCTCCAAATTCAATTGGTCATTCTCCCATGTGATGAGTTCTGACCCATCAGTTTCAAGTCACGACTGATTTATGTATTTGATTATATTCCCCACCACTTGGGGCGCTTCGGTCGAACGAAGGTTTAAAAGCTCGATCCAACTCATGCTGTTTCCCATGCGCGCGAGAATTACTTCGCTCTCTTCCATTCCCGACATTAATGATGTACTAAATTAAATGTATGTACGGAAACTTTTTTGTAGCGTCGTTACCAAATGTTTCAAAAATAGTAGACGCAGCCATTACCTTACACAATGTAGCAAACCCGCCACGACTGTAAGAACAGTGACAATAGTCTACAGGTTTTCAGTGGTGATCTTGCGTGGCTTAATTTTTGCCGGATGTCACGGTAAAGATAGATACGTCTACCTTTATCAGGACACATGTTAGTGAACTCGGGTGATTCGTAATTATTCTGCCTAAGCTCGACCCTCATTATCAGAAGGCAAAGATTAAGCCTGTACGATATTAAGCCTGTTCTAATGACCCTGCCACTTCTAGTTTTCCGATCTGTTTACTTCACATCCTTGCTCTCACTTGAGTACTATGGCTCTAAGTTTCATAACTTTCCTTACCCAGTAATCTCTAGCTAATTGAATGTCGTTAAAATGTATATATATATATATATACATATATATATATATATATATATATATATATATATATATATATATTTATATATATATATATATATATATATATATATATATATATATATATATATATATATATATATATATATATATATATATATATATATATATATATATATATATATATATATATATATATATATATATATATATATATATATACATATATATATATATATATATATATATATATATATATATATATATATATATATATATATATATATATATATATCCTGTTTACTCCATATACTGTGTCTTTTGGCTATCCAAAACGTTTTTTGCCTTTCTCATATAAAGAAAGGCTATGCAATCACTGTAAAAATCGACTTTTTAACCGAGGCCCGGAGGGCCGAGTGTCATACACCATTCGATTCAGTTCGTCGAGATCGGCAAATGTCTGTGTGTGTGTATGTGTGTGTGTCATTTAAACTCACACAATTTTCTCAGAGATGGCTGAACCGATTTTCGCAAACTTAGTTTCATCTGAAAGGTATAACGCTCCCATAAGCTGCTATTGAATTTTTAGTTGATCCGATTTCCGGTTCCGGAGTTACGGGTTGAAGAGTGCGGTCACACAGCAAATTCCCATATAAACTGGTCCCACCATGATGTTCAAATGATGCAAAACATATTAAAATTGGTGTAACATTACTCTAGTTTGCGGGTCTGAATCACTAATGATCAATCAAAGCAGCTTTGACCACATTGGCCACCTATGACGGTTCATGACGCCCCCGGGGTACCCGCCAAGTTTCTAAGCTAATATAACACCCATTCCAAAACGAATTCTCTACCGATTTTTACAAACTTGATTTCAAATGCAAGATACAGTAATGCCATTAACTGCTGCTGAATTTCATTCGGTTTTGACTCTTGCTTCCGGAGTTACAGGGGTGTTAGTAAGGATACACTGGAATTTCCCATATAAATCGGTACAATCGTAATACCTCAGAGGCTAGAAACTATTGAAATGGTCACCAAATTACTTCTAATCGCAGATCTAGATCACTGATTGCCAATCAAACATTCTTTGAATATATTGTCTACTATCGACGATTACGGGAGTCCGGAATTCCGGGCATATTCCACAATTAAAGTCACATCGGTTCATCGGTCATGACTGAACCGACTTTCTCAAACCAAGTCTCAAATGGAAGGCAAAATATGCAGTTGAGTATTGCGTCGACGCACCTCCCCCCCCCCCGCCTTGCCCTTACACCTCCCTCCTTCATCACCCCTCCTCTTGGACTACCCTCACGCATTTCCTTCATCCACCCCGTATACCGAAATAAGATGAAGGATTTCTGACGCATCCTCCACTCCCACTCTACTAACCCCCATTCCCTACACGCTCAAACCCATTCCACCAACCTTTCCAAATTATAATCAGATGAAGATAACATTGAACTCATGCTGATTAAGCTAATTAAATATTATTCTTTTGCCTTTCTCATATAGAAAGGTTATGCAATTGCTCCAAAAACCGACCTTCTAACCGAGGCCCGGAGGGCCGTGTCTCATAACATTCGACTCAGTTCGCCGAGATCGCAAAATGTATGTATGTATGTATGTATGTATGTATGTATGTATGTATGTATGTATGTATGTATGTATGTATGTATGTATGTATGTATGTATGTATGTATGTATGTATGTATGTATGTATGTATGTATGTATGTATGTATGTATGTATGTATGTATGTATGTATGTATGTATGTATGTATGTATGTATGTATGTATGTATGTATGTATGTATGTATGTATGTATGTATGTATGTATGTATGTATGTATGTATGTATGTATGTGTGTATGTGTGTATGTGCGGATTTGTTAACAAAATGTACACATCGGTTTCTCGGAGATGGCTGAACCGATTTTAACAAACTAAGATTCAAATGAAAGGTATAATATTCCCATAGGTTGCTATTGAATTTCATTTTCAACCGACATCTTGTTCCGGATTACGAGTTGAAGAGTATGGTTACAAAACAAAATTTGTTGATTTGTCCACATCGGTTTCTCGGAATTTTCTGAACCGATTTTGACAAACTTGATTTTAAATGAAAGGTCCATCAGCCGCTGTTGAATTTTGTGTGGATCCGAGTTCTGGTTCCTGAATTACAGGGTGATACATACGATCACGCAGCAAATCCCGATTCTAACGAATTCTGCGATGAATGTAAAAAGGTGAATTTTTTTCCAAAATGTAAACACAACTGTTGAATTTGTCCCCGGAAACTGATATTAAATTCCATCTCCATTCGACTTCCGGCTCCGGAGTTACGGGTTGTGGCGTGCGATCACATAGAAAACTCCGATTCAAACCGATATTTCAGTTCAATATTACCGTGGCTGTTTTTTCTTTTACAAAATTTTGGGACTCGAATAATGATTTATTTTCCTGTATATAGTTGTCATGTGATGTATAATAATAAAATGTAATATATGCATTTAAAAGCTTTTAATGAATATAAACAACGCACACATTCTCGTGATTCATGATTGAGAAAGGCACGATTGCACCGCTAGGTGGATTAAAATAGGTTTTGTGTTTTATTTTAGTTGGTTTATCTACATAGCTTGAAAACGTTTTGCCTTTTTCATATAAAGAAAGGCTATGCAATCACTGTAAAAATCGACTTTTTAACCGAGGCCCGGAGGGCCGAGTGTCATACACCATTCGATTCAGTTCGTCGAGATCGGCAAATGTCTGTGTGTGTGTATGTGTGTGTCATTTAAACTCACACAATTTTCTCAGAGATGACTCAACCGATTTTCGCAAACTTAGTTTCATTTGAAAGGTATAACGCTCCCATAAGCTGCTATTGAATTTTTAGTTGATCCGACTTCCGGTTCCGGAGTTACGGGTTGAAGAGTGCGGTCACACAGCAAATTCCCATATAAACTGGTACCACCATGATGTTAAAATGATGTAAAACATATTTAAATTGATGTAACATTACTCTAGTTTGCGGGTCTGGATCACTAATGATCAATTAAAGCAGCTTTGGACACATTGGCCACCTATGACGGTTCGTGACGCCCCTGGGGAACCCGCCAAGTTCCTAAGCTAATATCACACCCATTCCCCAATGAATTCTCTACCGATTTTTACAAACTTGATTTCAAATGAAAGATACGGTAATACCGTTGACTGCTGCTGAATTTCATTCGGTTCTGACTCTTGCTTCCGGAGTTACAGGGGTGTTAGTAAGGATACACTGGAATTTCCCATATAAATCGGTACAATCGTAATACCTCACAGGCTAAAAACTATTGAAATGGTCACCAAATTACTTCTAATCGCAGATCTAGATCACTGATTGCCAATCAAACATTCTTTGAATATATTGTCCACTATCGACGATTCCGGAAGTCCGGAATTGCGGGCATATTCCACAATTAAAGTCACATCGGTTCTTCGGTGATGACTGAACCGATGTTCTCAAACCAAGTCTCAAATGGAAGGCAAAATATGCAGTTGAGTATTGCGTCGCCGCCCCTTCCCCCGCCTTGCCCTTACACCTCCCTCCTTCAGCACTCCCCTCTCCTTGGACCACCCTCACGCTCGCATTTCTTTCATCCACCTCGTATACTGAAATAAAATGAAGGATTTCTGAAGCATCCTCCACTCCCACTCTACTAACCCCCCATTCCCTCCATTTTCAAACCCATTCCACCAACATTTCAAAATATAATCACATGAAGATAACATTGAACTCATGCTGATTAAGCTAATTAAATATTATTCTTTTGCCTTTCTCATATAGAAAGGTTATGCAATTGCTCCATAAACCAACTTTCTAACCGAGGCCCGGGGGGCCGAGTCTCATATAACATTCGACTCAGTTCGCCGAAATCGCAAAATATCTCTGTGTATGTATGTGTATATGTGTGTATGTATGAATGTATGTATGTATGTATGTATGTGTGTATGTGCGGATTTGTTAACAAAATGTCCACATCGGTTTCTCGGAGATTGTTGAACCGATTTTAACAAACTTGATTTTAAATGAAAGGTCCATCAGCTGCTGTTGAATTTTGTGTGGATCCAAGTTCTGGTTCCTGAATTACAGAGTGATACGTACGATCACGCAGCAAATCCTGATTCTAACGAATTCTGCGACGAATGTAAAAAGGTGAATTTTTTTCCAAAATGTAAACACAACTGTTGAATTCGTAGATCTAGATCACCAACAGTCATGCAAAGCTCTTTGGCCACACTAGCCATCATCGAAGGATCCGGATGCATCCAAATTCAGAATAACGGTTATATTAGTTTCTCGAACATGGCTAGACCGATTTGATCAACTTAGTCTCAAATGAAAGGTGTTGCGTCCCCGGAAACTGATATTAAATTCCATCTCCATCCGACTTCCGGCTCCGGAGTTACGGCTTGTGGAGTGCGATCACATAGAAAACTACGATTCAAACCGATACCGCGATGAATGCAAAAAGGTGCTCTTATATACTTACCAAGTGTAATAAGAATGAAAGACATTTCCATAATGTTATATTGTACGAACCAGCTATTAAATCATAGTTTGGAAAAATGAGAAAGGCACAATTGCACCTCGAGGTGGATTAAAACAGGTTTTTTCCAAGACCGAAGGCTATTGTCGAACTCCCCGGCGAGTTAACAGTGCATTTTTTTATTTATGCTGTAAGTCAGCTGCCCTGAATATTCCTAATTTTTTCCTGAATGGTCTTCTAATTCATAGCAATTAGATCCCAGTTTTGAAATTATTTTTGCTTCGGAATAAGTGTCTGCCAGCTTTGCGTTAAAACCCTTAGCTTTATTAGAAAGGAAGTGATTTTTCTTGAGTACCGTTTCTCCAATTTTGAACTCTTGATGCTTTGCATGCGAACGGAGGTTGTAGTATTTCCCATATTTTTCGTAAGCCTCCTTCAAATTCTCTTTAACTTTTTCAAAAATGCCTTTCATTTCCTCATTTAGTTTCCCTGGTTCGTAATTCAATTCCTCACCTAGTTCCCTGATCCTTGAATACTCCTCACCAGAGCTGATAAAGTTTCTACCGTGATTAATAAAGTATGGTGTGAATTCAGTGGATTCATGAGCCGCTGTTCGGATGGCCATAGCAACATTAGTTTTCATCCCATTCTTTTTGTTCTCCACCTTTCAAGAACGACCGGATTGCTGCAACGATTCAGGAATCAGTAGCGTCTGGCTCAAATGGCACGTTCCACATGTTGATCGGAGATTTGTGCCTTGCCAAGAATCGTCTTTTCATCATTTTCCTGATGGGAAGGATTGGGGAAGTGGTAAGGTTAGGGTAAGGAAAACAACGACACAGAACAATTAAAACAGAGCATTCTGCACCCCCGGAGTGATGCTGAACGATCTGCAGGTGCTACAACAGCAGGAATAAAACTTCCAACCCCCGGAGGGATTTAGAACCTCTACTCAAACAGTGAGCGGATATATCAACACCCCGAGGGGATATTGAGATAACAGAACGACAACACCCCCGAAGAGATATTGTCATTCAAATACGGCTAAAAAACTATAGCTCTTTACCACACTGGGTTAGGAACAAAAGCACATCCTTAAATTTCAGCTCTCTGTACATAGGTTCATCTTTGTATGGAGAACCAAAAATCCGGATGCGCAATTGCATTAATACAGGGCAATTGCATTTCAAATGATATGATGTTCCGTAATCGGATTCACAAAGATCACATGAATAATACTCAGCGCGCTGAATAGTAGCCATGTGATAATTGAGTTCGCAATGTCCAGTCAGTGCCCTGACCAGAATACTGCAGTTGTGCTTGGAAAAATGCAACACATTTTTTGACATTTTCGGACTCACATCCGGCAGAAAAGCCTTTGTTTGAACGCAAGTTTGCAAGCTACGCCAATGGTTGGCATGTTCAAATGCAGCCCAAGAGCAAATCTTGTGCTTTATCCAACTTATTCACAGTGGTAGAACTGGTTCTGGACCAACGAAATCAGTCGCAGCGCCAGCTCTAGCCAATTCGTCCGCCCATTCATTTCCAGTAATACCGGAATGACCGGGAACCCTTAGAAGGTAGATAGCATTTGAAATGCTAAGTTCTTCGATTTGAGTTCGACATGCGATTACTAATTTCGATCTTGAATCTGCCGAACTAAGTGCTTTCAGGGCAGCCTGACTGTCAGAGTAAAAATAGATTCTTTTACCGCAAATTCCCTGTTGAAGTGCGGATTGTACGCCACACAGAATCGCAAAGATTTCTGCTTGGAATACGGTACAGTATCTACCAAGCGAATGAGATTGGTTTAATCTCATCTCATGACAATAGACACCAGCACCGGCCCTCCAACAAAGAACCGTCCGTATAACGAACTACGTATTCTTCAAGTTGTCGCTCCATCCAGCCAGACAGCCATTCCTCACGAAGAGGAATTCTCACATTGAAAGTTTTAGAAGGAAAACTACATGTGAGTGTAAGGTCACTGGGAGCAAGTGTGTATTCATCCCAAGTAACCATTTGGGGCAAACAGTCTTGTGTGGCTAGTTACACGATCTATTGGGTTACTGTTCCAGAGCCCAGTAACCGTAAGACGGTATGCACAAGAAAGTGCTTCTTGTTTCAGAAACACATGTAGTGGTTTTATGTTCAAGAGTGCCTCGAGAGCAGCAGTAGGTGTTGTCGAGAACGCACCAGTCATCGCCATCAAGACCATTCTCTGAAGATGGTTTAACTTTGATTGGATTGCCATGACTTCTGCCTTCTGCCACCAAACAAGGCACCCGTATGCCAGTATTGGTCTAACAATTGTTGTGTGGATCCACTGAATGTACTTGGGTTTAAGTCCCCAAGATTTGCCGAAATCCCGTCTACATTGGCCAAAGGCCATGCAAGCTTTCTTGATCCTGAAATCGATGTGAGATGTCCAATTAAGTTTTGAGTCGAGAATTACCCCAACGTACTTAACTTGATCTTCGACAATAATTTCAGAGTCAAAAAAACTGCAATGGACGAGCTCCGGTTGTAATCCTTCGTTGCGTGAAAAGCACCATTGAGGTTTAATTTGGATTAACTGATGGTCCAACATGAAGACACCACCGCTCAACAACACATCAGGCTTGTTGCATCAAATCAAAAAGTGTGCCAATGCAAATACCGATGATCACCATATGACAATCATCGGCGAAACCATACGTCGGAAACCCAAGCTCATTTAGTTTTCTCAACAAGCTATCGGCGACAAGGTTCCATAGAAGTGGCGACAGCACACCACCTTGAGGACATCCGCAGACACTCAGTTTCCTCATCTCTACTTGTCTTACCGATGAGCACAGATGTCGGTTGCTAAGCATTGCGTGTATCCAGTTCGTGATATATGAAGGTATGATCACGTGCTACTTCCAAAATGGATTCGAAAGACACGTTGTCAAAAGCACCTTCAATATCGAGAAAAACTCCTAAACTTGATTGCTTTTGTGAAAAAGCTTTTTCAATGTTGTAGACAACATTGTGTAACAGGGTGGTAGTAGACTTCCCCCGCTGATATGCATGTTGCATTGCATGCAGCGGGTGCTCGCCCAAGCTACCATCCCGAATGTAGTGGTCGATCAAACGTTCCACTTATTTGAGAAGGAAGGAGGTCAGACTGATCGGTCTAAAGCTCTTTGCCTCCTCATAAGTGACGCGGCCACCTTTGGGAATGAATTTGACAGTTATTTCCATAACTGACATACTTCAACCCGCCGGATGCCGCGCGGCCTCTAGGCTGGTTTTGTCCGGAGAAAGATAATAGAGTTATCAACCTCCTAGTGGACCACAGCCAGTTACTGGGGAATTCGCCCGGCTCTTCCCAGGCTCCGTTCGCCATTGAGAATATTTTAAACCCCCTCAACAATTTTACCCATAGCACGGGTCGCATGACACTATGGAATTGGGGTTCCCGAACAGCCACTCACCAGAGCTGATATAGTTTCTACCGTGATTAATAAAGTATGGTGTGAATTCAGTGGATTCATGAACCGCTGTTCGGATGGCCATAGCAACATTAGTTTTCATCCCATTCTTTTTGTTCTCCACCTTTCAAGTACGACCGGATTGCTGCAACGATTACCCGATTGACGCGTTCCGTTGGATTATTTGCTGGATGATAGCTGGCGTTTTTCCAATGATTGTTCCTGTACTTTTTTCCTTTCTCATATAAAGAAAGGCTATGCAATCACTGTAAAAATCGACTTTTTAACCGAGGCCCGGAGGGCCGACTGTCATACACCATTCGATTCAGTTCGTCGAGATCGGCAAATGTCTGTGTGTGTATGTATGTGTGTGTATGTGTGTGTGTGTCATATAAACTCACACAATTTTCTCAGAGATAGCTGAACCGATTTTCGCAAACTTAGTTTCATCGGAAAGGTATAAGCTGCTATTGAATTTTTAGTTGATCCGACTTCCGGTTCCGGAGTTACGGGTTGAAGAGTGCGGTCACACAGCAAATTCCCATATAAACTGGTACCACCATGATGTTAAAATGATGTAAAAAATATTAAAATTGATGTAACATTACTCTAGTTTGCGGGTCTGGATCACTAATGATCAATCAAAGCAGCTTTGACCACATTGGCCACCTATGACGGTTCATGACGCTCCCGGGGAACCCGCCAAGTTCCTAAGCTAATATCACACCCATTCCCCAACGAATTCTCTACCGATTTTTACAAACTTGATTTCAAATGAAAGATACAGTAATACCGTTGACTGCTGCTGAATTTCATTCGGTTCTGACTCTTGCTTCCGGAGTTACAGGGGTGTTAGTAAGGATACACTGGAATTTCCCATATAAATCGGTACAATCGTAATATCTCAGAGGCTAAAAACTATTGAAATGGTCACCAAATTACTTCTAATCGCAGATGTAGATCACTGATTGCCAATCAAACATTCTTTGAATATATTGTCCACTACCGGCGATTCCGGAAGTCCGGAATTCCGGGCATATTTCACAATTAAAGTCACATCGGTTCTTCGGTGATGACTAAACCGATGTTCTCAAACCAAGTCTCAAATGGAAGGCAAAATATGCAGCTGAGTATTGCGTCGCCGCACCTCCCCCCCCCGCCTTGCCCTTACACCTCCCTCCTTCATCACTCCCCTCCCTTTGGACCACCCTCATGCCCGCATTTCCTTCATCCACCCCGTATACCGAAATAAGATGAAGGATTTCTGACGCATCCTCCACTCCCACTCTACTAACCCCCCATTCCCTCCACTTTCAAACCCATTCCACCAACATTTCAAAATATAATCACATGAAGATAACATTGAACTCATGTTGATTAAGCTAATTAAATATTATTCTTTTGCCTTTCTCATATAGAAAGGTTATGCAATTGCTCCAAAAACCGACTTTCTAACCGAGGCCCGGAGGGCTGAGTCTCATATAACATTCGACTCAGTTCGTCGAGATCGCAAAATATCTGTGTGTATGTATGTGTGTATGTACGTATGTATGTATGTATGTATGTATGTATATATGTATGTGTGTATGTGCGGATTTGTTAACAAAATGTCCACACCGGTTTCTCGGAGATGGCTGAACCGATTTTTACAAACTAAGATTCAAATGAAAGGTATAATATTCCCATAGGTTGCTATTGAATTTCATTTTCAACCGACATCTTGTTCCGGACTACGAGTTGAAGAGTATGGCTACAAAACAAAATTTGTTGATTTGTCCACATCGGTTTCTCGGAATTTTCTGAACCGATTTGGCAAACTTGATTTTAAATGAAAGGTCCATTAGCTGCTGTTGAATTTTGTGTTGATCCGAGTTCTAGTTCCTGAATTACAGGGTGATACGTACGATCACGCAGCATACCCCGATTCTAACAAATTCTGCGATGAATGTAAAAAGGTGAATTTTTTTCCAAAATGTAAACACAACTGTTGAATTTGTAGATCTAGGTCACCAACAGTCATTTAAAGTCTCTTTGGCCACACTGGCCACCATCGACGGATCCGGAAGCATCCAAATTCAGAATAACGGTTATATTGGTTTCTAGAAAATGGCTGGACCGATTTGATCAACTTAGTCCCAAATGACGGCTCCGGAGTTACGGGTTGTGAATGATACCGCGATGAATGCAAAAAGGTGCTTTTATATATACTAACCAAGTGTAATAAGAATGAAAGACATTTCCATAATGTTATATTGTACGAACCAGCTATTAAATAATAGTATGGATAAATGAGAGAGGCACAATTGCACCACTAGGTGGATTAAAACAGGTTTTTATCAGTCCGATGAATGTTGCTGATTTAAATTGCGGACCGTTATCGGAGATTATGATCTCGGCCACTCCGAACAACAAAAAGATCATCGATTCCAGGAAAGTTACTACTGCTGCTGTTTTTGCATCTCTTATTGGCTGTATGATGACGAACTTCGAAAAGTGATCTGTGACGACAAATAGCACCGTGTTGCCTTTCTTGGACCTGGGAAATGGTCCCATGAAATCAATAGACACGACTTGCCATGGCATACTCGCTATTTTAGGACGGCCTATTGGCGGAATGCGTGTCGTATTTGGGTCTTTTGAGGTTTTACACGTGTCACAACCTCGGCAGAACCTTTTCACTTCAACGGACATTCCTGGCCAATAATATTTTTCCTGCATACGCTTCAGCGTTTTGAAGAAGCCGAAATGGGCGATATTGTGCTCTGATTCCAGAATTTCAATGCGATCAGCCTTTTCGGGACATATTTCCACTTAAATCGTGGATCTGTTGGATTCGAACTCGGAATGTACTTTTACACATTACCACGAATTATTCTGAAATCCTTGTATTTAACACCATCTGCGGCGATGTTTTTCTTCAGCTTTTCCAAGTCCAAGTCAACAGTAAGTACATCTGTTTCCGTCACCGCTCTAGATAATGCATCTGCTACAATATTTAACTTCCCTTTCCTATATTCCAGAATCATATTATGCTGCTGCAGTTTTAAAGCTCAACGGACTAGCCTTGCGGAATTACCTTCAACGCTCACCTGATTAAGCCATTTTAAGGATTGTGCATCCGTGACTACCCGGAACTGCGACCCTTCAACATAGTGTCGAAATTTTTCTATTGCCAGGATCACCGCGAGACACTCGCGTTCCGTTGCCGAGTATTTCTGCTGTATAGGCGAAAACTTTTTCGAGAAAAATGCGATCGGGCGTCGAATATTCTCTTGATACTGTACCAGGACTGCTCCTGCCGCGACTAGTGATGTATGATTGGACATTAAAATCAGGATTCGCCAATACTGTAGGTGACGTAAGAATACCTTTTACCGTACTAAATTCTTTTTCAGCTTCTTCGGTCCAAATTAGCTTAGACTTGCTTTTCTTCAATAGGTCCGTAATAGGGGCTAGTACTGCACTATAGTTAGGAATAAATTGCTTATAATACCCTATCATTCCCATCAGCCTTCGTACTTCTTTCAAGGTTTTTGGTGATGAGTAGCTAAGAATTGGTTCTAGTTTCTTGCTATCAATCGATATACCATTCTCTGATAACACATAACCTAAATACGAAATTTGTTTTTTGCAAAATTGAGATTTTTCAATGCTAATTGATAAATTAGCTCGTCTCCATCTTTCTGCAACAGTACGAAGCAATTTCATATAATCATCGAATGTTTTGGAGGTAATGACAATGTCATCCAGGTACACGAATACCTGCGGTTCCAAATCATATCCTAAAACTTTATTCATTAGTTTTGTCTGAGTGATTGGGGCTCCTGTTAATCCAAAGGCATAACTTTGAATCGGTATAATGATTTCCCTGCTCTAAAAGACGTGTAGTCTCCACTTACCAGTGCTAGTAAAATTTGCCAATATGCTTTCGACAAATCAATAATGGAGAAATATTTAGCGCTTTCAATTCTGCCGAAAATTCCGTGCATGTCTGGAAAGGGGTACGCCTCTTTCTTTGTGACTTCGTTCACTCTTCTGCAATCAAGGCATAACCTCCATTCACCCGAGGATTTCTTTACAGGCAGTAATGGATTACACCAGTCTGATTCAGACTCCTCGATTACATCCAGCTCCTTCATCCTTTAAATTTCCTTTTCCATCTCCTTCTGTATTGCTGGAGACCACCTATATCTGGGAGCCTTTTTCGGTTTGTGTCCCTCCATTATTTCAATCTTATGTTCCAACAACTTTGTACGTCCTAGTGTTCCCTCTCCCTTCAGTATTTCACTATTTTCAGCAGTTCATTTCTTTGTATCTCCGTAAGTGTGTGTTCCGTTTCAATTTCCCTGGGCTCAATGTTTCTTGGAATTTCCAATGCTGGTAATTACAGGCTCACGTCTTCCTCCATTTTTGTTGGCACGATCTCGTCCTCACCGGGCTCTAAAACCAGATTTATTTCTACTGCTTGCTCTGCAAAATAATTTTCGATAAAATTCATTGAACTCGGATTTGTCGTCAGGGTATTCACTTCCACTCTACTCCACTGACCATTTTCTTCAATCGCGGGTGCTATCCTAAATGCTTTCCAAAAATCATTTCCAAGGATTAGCTTCTTTGCAATTTTTGGCTCGAATAAAGTTTGAATAATCTTGGTTGTTCCCCTAAATGTAAACGGTATGCAAATCGAGCTCAAACAATCGTGTGATGTCCCGTCTGCTGTACGTATTCGTAATTTTGTAGGCTTCATTGTAAAATTATGCCTTTCTACGATGGTTGGGTCACTGATAATACTCGCTGCTGCTCCAGAATCTAGCAAACCCTCAACTGTAGTCCCCAAGATCGAAACTGTTACATGTGGACATCGATTCTCGTGTATATTTATTATCATAACTTCCTGATTCCCGTTTTTTGGATTGGAAAATCTAGATTGACGATGGCTTCCGGGGCAATTCGCTACCACCACGTCATGTCTCCCGCAAATATGGCAAAACAATCGCTTGTTTTTCGTGCAATCTCTCCAGTAATGACCGAATTGTTGACAGTTCCAACAAAGCACGTTGTTCTCCGAATTATTCACAGGTTCATTACCGCATGTACCTACAACATCAAGTTTTACCCCTCTTCTAGTATTGGTTCTGCTAATAATATTTACTTCTTCGTCTACCGGGTCTTCAGCTTCATACACCTCTTCTCGCTCCTCGTCGTTCAAACAATTTACATTAAAATATCTGCTTCTTTGCGCTTTGCGCGTATGATCTGTACACTGATTTATCAAGGTCGTAGCATAAGTTACAGAGAGATTGAACATCCAAGTTCGCAATATTTATAAATGCTAAATGTGGCCTATACCAGTCTCGCATGTTTTCTAGTAAGATATCTATCTTTGCTCTTTCATCTATGGGTTTAGACATTTGTTGACATAATCGCTCAATTTCCCCCATATATGCTACGAAAGTTTAATTGGGTTGTTGCTTTCTATCCCTAATTTGTCTTTCAACAACCTTATCCTTATTTGGTACCTCAAACCTCAAACGTAAGTGGTATTTCAACACCTGCCACGATGTAAACTTTTGCGAGAATGTATAATACCAAATTTCCGCCACTGATTCCGGTTTGAATAGAAAATTGGCTTTACTTAACAATTCTACATCGGAAACTTTGTTATTCTTTGCTAATACTTCAACCCGTTTGACAAACTCTTCTACCGCCATACCTTTTGGATCCTCACTAAACCTGAAAGGCCATTTATTAATTGGTATCCTATCATTTTTACTCTCGAATCTCATGTTCCTATTCCCCAGTAGTTCGTCACCGTATTCGCTTGCTGATTCGTTCAGTGCAGGTTGTACATGCTCCTCTCTTATATTTCCTACCTCGACTGGTGTTACTGGGCTACTTCTATTCCTATTCAACCTTCCCTGTTGTCTCTGACCTGCTACAATTTCTAGATTAACATTCTGATTCAGTAATCTGCTGTAGTTGTTTTGCATATGGTTTACCCCAGAAACTATCAAAGCCTTCCTCGCCTCTCTCGGTACACGATGCTCTATAGTTCCTTTGCTGGGTTTGTTGCACACTCTGCATTATTCGCAGTACTATACCTTCCATTTGAATTGCCATCACATTCTCTACAATATTGCTGACTTCCGATCTCATACTTGTTCTATCACAAATTAGAGTTTCCGGCCTATCCGGTTCCTGACCTAGCGGTATCGCTACCACTAGAGAAGTCCTTTGTAATCGATCTTGAGATTGCTGTTGTACATTGGATATTATACGGCGCGGACGCTCAGAATACGCTGATTGGTTCTGAGAACTGCCGATTTCCGACAATCTCGGGACGTTTGACGGCGGAGGAAATTCAAGTGCTGGGTCCCTACCTACACTTTGTATCGTACTATGCATAAACGATCTACCAGAAGTTGACTTCCTCAGCCTAGCAATCCTATCCTCTGGGGTGGCATAAATGTCAAACATCGTTTCGATTTCATCCAACAGCTCTTCTTTCATTTTCACCTGACTTTCATCTAAAGCATGTGATCGCATCACTCGTAATCGATAACGTCTCAATCTTGACAGCAATTTCTGTCTTGTTCGAGCTCCTGTCTTATTGTAATCAGTTTAACTTGAATAGTTGTCACTTCGTCAGCATTTGACTTTTTTGGCTTGAGAATTTTTGGGCTATGAATTTCTTCTAGTAAAACTTTTCGCAAAGCTTTTCTTTGTTCCTCAATAGGAACGTTCGACAAATTGATACTGCGAATATTCAATTCGTATTCTACTTCATTCGGAAGCAGATCAGAGGGATTAATATACGATCCCAATCCTAGTTGATTGGATGTACACGCCATCTTATTTCAACCAAAATTCAAAATATATGAAATAGCGCAAAAAAAAAAAATTCAAATTCAACTTAATGTTAAAAAAAATGTCCACTATGGAAATGGCAATATACTGACCTTACTATATAAAAATAGCAAATGATCAACAAACTAATCCTATTTTTTACTTTTAGGTTTTACCGACTGATCACTTAAACTCGAACTTCTATCGAAATATCCCAAAACCGTAAGTATTATTCATGACTAATCTTAAACCGGTATTCCTAGAATAGTCGAACTTAATTTATCTAAATTTAATCGAAAAGCGCTTATCTGTGTCCTAACCTACAGTTGGGTGCCAAATGTAACGGGTCACTGGTTGGTTTTCCACTGATTTGCTTATGCACCAAGCAAGCACAATAAATCACGCTTGCATGCAAATCAGCATGTGTTCGTCACGTGCCCGACGAGACTTCTCAAGGCGAGTTCTTTAAATTAATCGCGAATTTATACCAATCGTTCCCAGAGACCAACGTGAACAAAACGGCACCTCTATGTATTTTAGAACTGTAAGGATGACCAACGGGAACTATGTCGATTCACCTTTAATACTAAAATGACCAATGATCTTGTTTCTTCCTCCTTCACGACACGCGAATTTATTCCAATGCAAAATCGAATCTGTGCTAAAAACGGTTTAATTTACGTTGTTTCTTCTATACCGACAAAAATCTATTTTTGTATCTCAAGCGCTTGAGTTGTCTTTTTTCACTTCTCGTTTCTTCCGTTCTCCATGCAAGGTAGAACGACTAACTCTAGCCCACAAATCTACTGTCTACCTATGCACTAATGCATAACACGACAATAAATGTTCTGACCTTAATTCTGTTGAGGCGACGATCCAACGGTGGGAGAGTGGGAGGTTGCTAGCGGCTAATTTTTCCAACGACAATGGCTTTTCGGCGGCGGCCGAATGAATGCTGTCAGTGTCTTAACTGCCTATGTGTCTCGGCTAGCTAGCCGACGGCGGTGCAAATTTCGATGGCAGTTACTCTGCAACTTGAATTTGAGTTTCGCCATTCGTGATCACGAAATCGCTGCTACGAGGCCAGATTGAATGATGTCCAGCGGTTGACAACTGGCGATCATTCCCAGAAGGCGTGGATTACCTTCACAGCCCACAGATGCGATGGACGAACACGGGCCTGACAACGAGCGGGGCTACAAGCCGCCAAGCTTCTGGAGCGTCCGAGGGAAAACGTGGCTAGTCGTAGTCCCCTACACCTGGCAGTAACACCTTCACTTGAAGGATGTTAATTCCTTCAAGAGCAAATAGCGAACATTGCATTAGCACTTATTCATTAATTTGGTACAAGCAACAGATTTTTTTTACCTGAACCTCGAAGCAATTTGCGGTATAAAACTTTTGCACACGCGGGTTATCGTACCTACGTACCTACGATCTGTAGAGCAACGTCTTAGTACTGATACAATAATTTTAATTCGCATACTCACATATCGCACTATGCACATTTCCCAAATTCTGGGCCTATATTTAACTTCCACCTTATTTCTCGTCTGTAAATGTCGTCGAGCGGCATATCAAGAAATTTAAACTATCTACTCTGAACTTCCAACTTTTTCGACTGTTCACAATGCCGATCGAATCGAGGAAAAGATCATTTGTCCAAGACTCATTTATAAAGTTTTCCGCTTCCCTCGTCCCTAGCGCGTCGCGAGTTCCCTTTGTACTTTATTTTTAAATCCTCCAAATTCAATTGGTCATTCTCCCATGTGATGAGTTCTGACCCATCAGTTTCAAGTCACGACTGATTTATGTATTTGATTATATTCCCCACCACTTGGGGCGCTTCGGTCGAACGAAGGTTTAAAAGCTCGATCCAACTCATGCTGTTTCCCATGCGCGCGAGAATTACTTCGCTCTCTTCCATTCCCGACATTAATGATGTACTAAATTAAATCTATTTACGGAAACTTTTTTGTAACATCGTTACAAATTTTGTTTTACAATCATATCATTGGGAATATGTAGCAAAAACAACACTTTCCACTATTATATGCATTCTTTTATTGAATGATGCGTCTGCGCTAAAATTTTCAAAACAACTGGTGATGACTTCTTTGGAAGATCTAATTATAAAGTAGATTCCAGGCATTTTCACAAACTTCAGAAATCGTAATTTGCTTTCCAATTGAACTATATTCCTGAATGAAAAATAAAAATAGTATTTACTATGAAACCATAGAGCAACATATATTTTGGTTATTACTGTTTCTACACCGTTCGACGTAGAATTAGTCTAGGAGATTTACAATAAAACTTTATGTAACAATTAATATCACTGTCGGACCAAATTGATTCGATAAATTATCATTAACAGTAACTGCTTTAGAGAAAAAAATGGAAAAATAATTTATGTTAGTATGCTGTAAAAGTCATATTTCTAAAATGAAATTTGCTGCTGAAACTTTTGAAGCTTATACTTTTGAACATTTTTCTGTGAATTATTATAGAATTCCTGTACTGTTACAGTGAAAAGTATGGTTTTGTTCATATTCCTTTTAGTTCGGATTGGCACCAACAATTGACAACGTACCCGACCAAAGTCAAATATTTAAATTACAGCTAGTGGAAATCATATTTTGATGTCAGTATCAAATCAAAATCTTATTTTCCTATCTGTTTATGTTAATCAAATATGATATCAAATTTCGATATCATTTTGCGGCCCGTACATACTTAGAGTTTATTAGAAATAACTTTCTGTGTAACTTTCTTTGGTAAAACATGAAATTGAATAGTATGCTATCAACTCAATAGTTAAATATCTCAATGAGTTTTCAATTTTCTCTCTCTGATATTAGAAATAAATTTCTGTTTGATGTCACAAGACAATTTTCGCGCTCGATGAATCTTTAACTGAGAGTGGCTCAAAATAAGTTATCTATGAAAATGAAAACAAATAATTTTCTTCACGGCACATCACACAATTTTTATGAATATCAATCAATGCACTTGGAGCCATTAGTAGTGTACCGTCAAACGGGGTTACTTGAAAAACTTTTCAATTTCAAAGCGGTATAACTAAAAATGCTGAAACTTTAGAATAATATTCGAAATGTACAAACGTGAGAATGAGAATACCAAAAGGTACTTATCAAATCGAAGTTTTCAGGATGGCCGAAGCTTATGCCTGTTGCAAATAACTAAGCATATGGGGTAACTTGCAATACATGAACTTCATTGAAGTCTAATATATATTTTTATTTACCTCTAGTACAATGATTATATGTACTACATTTTGAACGTTTAATTTAATTGAAATTATTTTATTTTATTCTATTTAAAATTCGTGCCTATGTTGTATACGAACAACAACGGTTTTGAACAGCTCTAACATACGATTTATGGCTGATTTGCTCACAAAGGCAGGAAAAGCTAACTATTAGGGCTTTAACCCTTCATTTCAGAACTAATAGTTTCAAGTATTATCCATAGAACTAAGATTATCGTAATTAACCTTCAAACTACCAAGCCCTCTTCGATACACCAAAATCGACGTTCAATTGGCCATAACTTTTTTTCTGTTTAATCGATTTTGATGCAGTTTTTTGCCAAAGAACCGGAAATTATTCCAATTTTCGAAAATGCTTTAAAAATTGTATTCGGAGCTACGACCCCGGAGTAAATCCAGATTGCAGTGGGGTACCAACTTTTGGCCATTTTCAGTTTTTCATAAATATTTTCAAAACAACGCTAGAATTCAACATTTTTCGACAAGAATTGGTTAGAAATTGGTTTTTACATAATAATTGCAATAATTGCTAATTGAAATTGGTTTTTACATAATAATTGCACTTCATATATGATTAATACGAATTGGCCAGTTCCTGGGAGCGGTTCCCAAAAGTGGCCATTCATGAACTTACATTGCATATGCTTTATTATAACAGAAACACTAATTTATTTCAACAAATCTTATCAGATCGTCTACTTAGTATAGCAAGCAATTAATTCAATAGAGGTTTAATATAGATTTGCCACTTTCTGACCAGTTCCGGGAATTCCGGAACATGGTTCCCAGGATGAAATTTATTTTTTATGATAATTGTGGAATGCGGCACATCAAAAAACATCAACTCGATGATCTAAGAAGAATGCAATCACATTCGAAGGCATCCGAACACATGTAGACACTTGATGACCAGTTCCGAGAATTCCAAAACACGGTTCCCGTGTCAAATTTTTTTTTTTATGATAATCATGGCATGCGGCACATCAAAAAACATCAACTCGATGATCTATGAAGAATGCAATCATATACGAAAGCATCCGTACACATGTGGACAATTGATGACCAGTTCCGGGAATTCCGGAACACGGTTCCCAGGACAAATTTTATTTTTATGATAATCGTGGCATGCGGCACATCAAAACACATAAACTCGATAAACTATGAAGAATGTAATCATATACGAAGGTATCCGGACACATGTAGACACTTGATGACTAGTTCCGGTATTTCCAGAACATGGTTCCCAGGTCAAATTTTATTTTTATGATAATCATAGCATGCGGCACATTAAAAAACATCAACTCGATGAGCTATGAAGAATGCAATCATATACGAAGGCATCCGGATACATACGGACACTTGATGGAGAGTTTCGGGAACTCCGGAACACGGGTCCCAGAACGAATTTTATTTTTATGATAATCATGGCATAAGGCACATCAAAAAACATTAACTCGATGAACTATTAAGAATGCAATCATATACGAAGGTATCCGGACACATGTAGACAATTGATGACCAGTTCCGGGAGTTCCGGAATGCGGTTTCCAGGACAAATTTTATTTTTATGATAATCGTGGAATGCGGCACATCAAAAAACATCAACTGGATGATCTATGAAGAATGTAATCATATATGAAGGTATCCGGACACATGTAGACAATTGATGACCAGTTCCGGGAGTTCCGGAACACGGTTTCCAGGACAAATTTTATTTTTATGATAATCGTGGAATGCGGCACATCAAAAAACATCAACTGGATGATCTATGAAGAATGTAATCATATACGAAGGTATCCGGACACATGTAGACACTTGATGACCAGTTCCGGGAATTCCGGAACATGGTTCCCAGGTCAAATTTTATTTTTATGATAATCGTGGCATGCGGCACATCAAAAAACATCAACTCGATGATCTATGAAGAATGCAATCATGTATGAAGACATCCGTACACATGCGGACCCATGATGCTCGATTCCGAGAATTCCGGAATACGAATTTTGGTTTTTATGATAATCATGGCATAAGGCACAACAAAAAACGTCAAGTCGAAGATCTATGAAGAATGCAAACATATACGAAGGTATCCGGACACATACGGACACTTGATGACCATTTCCGGAACATGGTTTTATTTTTATTATAATCATGGCATGCTGCACATCAAAAAACATCAACTCGATGATCTATGAAGAATACGAAGGCATCGATACAAGCGGACACTTGATGACCGGTTTCAAGAATTCCGGAACACGGTTCCCGGGTCAACATACGAACGCTTAAGCCCTTCGCGATCATCTACGTACACCTATGCCCGCGATCGCGTAAACTTGATAACACTCCGGCAATTGTGTGAACGTTTTAGTACTTACGAAGTTACAAATGCGGTCACAAACGCGATCCCGCAAACACGCGCTATCATGAATCGGTCACGTCCGGAAATCTTTAGCCTTCATTCTAGCAATTTAGGTCCATACATTCAGTTGGACCAATCAAAAAAATAAAGCTCATATCCACTAGACCACGCGTTCTACGGCGACATGATTGGAAACTCTAATGATATGGAAGAACCTACTTTCTTCTGGAATCTGAACCGTACACAAAAAATTAAGTATCAGATTCACGGTCCGCCCGCGATCATTCTAGAACATACGCGAATATGCGAAAGGCACACGGTTATGAAATAGAATTTATACACGCGAAGTTATATACACGTTAGCACACGCGACATACAAACGCACACGCTATCGAGCACGTCAACGTACAAATGTTCGAGACCTTCGCGATGATACACGCGATCGCGAGTCCTTGCGCCCGCACATACCTGAACCGTACAATGAATTGACATTCAGAATCACGGCCCGCTACAATTGGCCTAATGCAGTGTTTTAGTGGGCGGCATTGCCTGTCTCGTCTGCAAATTGTAGTATGTGATTCTGACGGGGAGCCCTTCCGAGAACCTAGCTCTAAAGCTCCAGTAGGACAACTCTCCAAAAAAAAAGACAAAAAAAAGTATGAATTATGAAAATTTGTTTGGGTAATGCGAATAACTTTTAAAAAGGATGTAATTATATGAATTAATTGTTTTTGTTGGTGCAAAACCCAAATATCTCAAAAACTATCGCATTTTGGAAGATATTTCTTAAATTCATTTTGATTTAATATGATACTTAGAATTATATTCTGTAAAAAAATACAGTTTTGTATGTCAATTAGTATGAAATTTAAAAACATGTATAAAGTTATTGTTAGGAAAGCTTTTGTGCTGATAATTTCTCCATCATGAAATCACATTTAAAATGTTTCTTTTCTCTTTAGGTTTTTGTTGACAAAATATAAAAAATTAAAAAATATGGGTTTTTTGCTATTTGAATTTTTATCATAAATTTTTGTTTTTGTGAGAAATTACACAAAAATTTTTTTCAGTGTATATTATTTTCATTCAGAAGTGTTCATTACCTGTAACTCGTTCTCAGATAGTTTTACTGTATAAAATAGCGTAATCGAACAAAAACATTTTGAAATTATTGCACGTAGAAACGTCTACGCCCTTTCAGAAAATTGCGCTTGAGTCAAAATAATCTTATTGATTGTGGAAAATGTTTAGTCTTCCATGCCGGTTAAACCTGTAAAGTTTCATCGGAATCTAAGATGATCGATCACAATTTTAGAGATTTTCGGACGGATCTTCGTGGAATTCCTCAGTTGTAGGTTAAAACTTTAAATTGTGATTTAAAATGCTATATATACTGTTATTTTAAACTCACAATCAGCCAGCTGGCTCAAGGCATAATAGTAATAAAACAAAAAAATGTTATATGTTACCCCACATGGGTAGTTGGCATAGTTAAATCGTTAAATCTTGCGTATATTTGAGATGGTAAACGAACCTGTATCAAACAGTAACATTTGCTACTGTATACTCGATCTGTACGTAAGACATACAAATTGTATGCTCTTACCATTGAAATGGAGCAAAGCATGACATTCCAGCTTCTTTTCTATTGTAAATCTCGAAATACTGGAGATTATCCTGTCGCGTTGAAGAAACCGAAAATAATGACTGGTAGTACATGATTATCTTTTAACATATGCTAACATTTGACAGCTATAGTGCTAAATTGTAAACATTATTATTAGCGTTGTTAAATTCACCTGAAAAGAAACTTGTTGAAGTGTTGCAAGTTACCCCGCTGTTGAGAGTTACCCCGTTTGACGTTAAGCCAAACCCACTGAAACTGTTAATGAAAGAGTTTGAAGGGATTGAAAAGAGACACCCATGAAGATCTTTTAACAGATCATCCTTGAACGTGATCGAAAGGTGACATTTCTTCAACTTTGCTTGCACTCGATAAGTATTGAGACATAAAGGCTCTATACAATGAGCCAAAGCGTTGTTTGAGAGAGTACCCCAGCGATCGTGCTTCTTTTCTTTGATTTGGATCAAATTTTTACCCATTTTCTAAGGATTAGAAGCGCACTTCTTGCAACTATCAGTGTTCATACCTGATCTTGTGGGAAGTGACTTTATTTTCGATTTATCGAAAATCTGAAAGTAGTGGAGAAGATGATCAGCACGAATTGAGAATTTACATACTAGCAAAGTTCACGCAACTAAATCCAAATTTGTACTACAGTATTCGTTTAGAGCACTCTAGTTAGAGTGCGGCCAAGACGCGTTTGACGTATCCAAACGAGCAGAAATCTGACGTATTTCTATTATGAATACGTCTAATTTCATGTTCGTTTGGATACGTCATGGCCTCTTGGCCACACTCTAACTAGAGTGCTCTACATTCGTTCGGTAACTGAGCGCTCTTTAACTGAACTGCTTTTTAACTGGACGTTCGGTAACTGGTCGCAGAGATGACAGATACTTTTTTCAAATGTCTGCAATAATAATTTTAAAAGTCTGAGAAGTACCAAAAATGCTTAAAGTAGATAAATCTGTAATTTGAAACTAGTGTAACCAAAGGCCTTTATTTCCAAAAATCTGTAAATATCTGCAACCAAACTAAAAAAATGTAAATATCTGCAACCAAATTAAAAAATCTGCAAATATCTGCGTCATTGAAAAATTCTGCAGCTAAAATTAAAAGTCTGCGAATTTGCAGACATGTCTGCAAATCTGGCATCTCTGTAATTGGGCTTCAGCCCAGTTAAAAAGCATTTAAACGTCAAAACATGGACGTCAAACGTGATTTGACATTTTGATGTCAAAACTAACCAGGGGCAAGCGAATGGAAAACAATGTTGACAAATGAATCACAATTTCAATTTCAATTTCATCAGTCAATAAAGTGAAATATTAGTCTTTGTTTGTTAGAAATTAAGTGGTCGTAAATTTGCGATTCGCCGATTTCTTCACCTCTTCACTGAACAAATATTGAAAGGTGTTTGTCGATATTATTCGGTAACCTATTAATTAATCTTCTTCGTAACCATAACATCGACTTCAGATTTCTCTTCAGCATCGAAATCTCCCCCGGTTAGCGAGCGGCATTTGCTAACTGGGCTGCCGTCTTAGCTCAGTTACCGAACGGTTGCTGTACGTTAGAGCTTTTCGTAATTTTGTGGTTCGGTATTTTGCAATTCGGCCTTTTGTGCTTCTCGACCTTGAATGATTGCGGTCTTTTATTGTGACTCGGCTTTCTAAGACTTGGCATTTTGTAGTACACCATCGCCTTCCCGCTCTTGCTTTAAAGATAACTTACGGAGTGATGCACAGCGTTTCTTTTTTTAGAAAGGCCCAGAAGTATAAAAGCAATGATTTAATTTGTCTTACCTGCCATATGGGCTTGTTTTCTCCATTTATTGCCCCAAATTCTCTCTCATGGGCTCGAGTCAAAACCTGCTTATACAGTATTTCAGCTTGTTTATATTTGCCTTGCTTCAAATAGCAACTAGCTAAGTTATTTTTGGTTTTAGCTACGTTAGGATCGTCTGGACCTAGTTTCATTTCATAAATTTCCAAAGCTCGTTGATAGTACATTTCCACTTCTTCATACTTAGTCTGTGAATGCAAGATTGAAATAGGTATATGTTAAATACATGTGATATTGTTTAACGAAAAAGTGTATAAATCAGGCAGCAACAATTTTATATATTTTGTCCTTATTTTTAGGGGGGAGGTGTAGATACATACACATTTCCTAAACGGTCGGTACCCGCATACCAGTCCAATATGCAAAATCATCATGTCGAGAAAATGCGCCCATAAGATTTGTGTTTTATTTTGTACCCAGGGGAGCTGAGCACGATTTACAACTACACTGTGCCCTACCACCCTCCCAATCAGTTTCATTAATGCACATTTGTCAGGAAAGTAACAGATATAACAGATAAATTCCGCCTGCAGCTTTCATCCAAAATGCATATGGCACTGGTATGCGGGTACTTTTCATTTGGGACTGACATTATTTAGTGCTTTTTTGTACATTTTTGATGAAATCAATAGCATTTAGTGCATTATTATAAAGTACAATAAAAATAAAATCTAACCCCGAGGTTAACTCAAAACTGATGAAAATGCATATGAGACAGTTATGTGGGAACCGGAAGTATACATCTGTATACATTTCTTTTAACTTACTTTTGAATACGTCGCTTTCGCACTTATTGGTGTTGTCAAAAACAAAACGAAAGATTTGACTCAGTCGAGGTCTTCCGTGAAGTAAGGTACTTTTGAGTTGTTTTGGGTATACTCAAAATTAGGTAAATTCAACTTAAATTTTAGTAAATTGAATTCGAGGTTGAACATAAAAAACGTCTTTAATCCATCTAACAGTGTGATGATCAGAGGTGGGTAAGAAAACCAACCGGTACGTACATACACTGGTATTGTTCTCAAAATCTCAACACGTGTAAACGAGTGATGCACATCGTATTCGGTTTGGATTTCATTCACACGGTAAACGAAAGAAAAACCTCCACCGACTCTCAGTTTACAAAACCAAACCGAGCCACTCAGCACCGTTTACATGTGTGTACGAATTTCAACTTGTGTTGATGTATTCTCAGCAGCGGTTTCGGTTTGGCTTTAGAAAAACGGGCCTGGTTTTTTCTGTACACGGTGCTTCGGTTGAAAGAAGAAGCAGTAAACTCGTCTGCAGTGCTGCCGAATAGACAACTGAATTGAGTTCAATTAGTTGTTGAGAGTCAATGGGGTAATATAGAATAGGCTGGTTCTGAGCAGTTGTTAAAAGTTCAACAATTGTTTAAATTGAAATTAAAGAAAACAATGAAATCAGCGATGTCAATAAAATAACAAAAACAATAAAATCAATTAAATTAATGAAATCAATAAAATTAATTAAATCAATTAAACATGACATGACATTAACACTCAATGCATTCAAAGTGGCCTGTATTTATATCGTATCAATGAGATCTAATCCACGTCTGGTTGCGCTGGTTAAGCGATTCTCGAATAATTTCGAGCACACACTCGCATTTTGGATACATAGGGTGAGTGAGCCAGTCGTGGCATTAGCACCAGTGGTTCGCACTAGTGCATCCAACACAGCCATTAACCAAAATATGAGTCCATTCAGAGTATTTCGTAAATTAACATAAGTAAATAATCTTGTTTCACATTGTTTCCAAAAGTTTAACATTGAAACCTTCATGTTGAACGATGTATTGTTCATTTCAAATATAAGCTTTCAGAATTCAACACTTTTCTTAGCCGTAGGGCTAAAAACTATACATTTTATTTCACTTAATTTTAACTGAAATATGCAACCACTCAATGCAGTAAACACGTATAAGTGGTGTATAATGCTTAGATATTACTCTTAAATATTTTATTGTATATGTTTCGTATATTTTAATGTAGTATTTGATAGGGCGAAGAACAGGTGCATCAATTTAGTGTGTGCTTTATTTGGCCGTAGTTTGCTCGATTTGTTTTTTCGTTGTTTCCGGGCGTTTGATCTAGTGATCGTTGAAATTTCCACTCCATTAGGTTTTACACCAACCGACGTAACCCCACAAAATGAGCCGGATGAACTTCGTTTGACAATTCTCGGTGGTTTGTTTACATAGAAGTTACGTGAGTTCGAATGTAATAGATGAGCACCCGTTGCACTCGCACTCACGCAACTGACAAGGTAAACAAACCACCGAGAATTGTAAAACATGAACTTTATTCACCATGAGTTCATTCGTGTCGTCATCTTGTAGAACTCAATAGCGCGGTATTAAACTGGTAAACATTTAGTTGTGTGCCAAAGCTGTGAAATACATTTGTTTGATGCGGAAACTGTTTTGCATCAAATCCCGTTGTAAACCACAATGTATCATTCGATGGATGAATACTTATTTAAATTTACAGCAAAATGGGGAAGAGTGCCAAGATAAAAGGAAGATGCGTTACAAATGGGCATAAGACGAATTTGCAATGGAATGACGAGGTATACCACATGCAAGACCTACGGTATTCCCGTTTCTACGGAGCGGTACCGATTGAGTGGCCACTGGCAGAATAAAAATGGGCCAAGATCTATGCTAACGATGGAGGAGGAGGAGGAAAAAGTAACTAAGTGGTTGACTGACATGCAGGATAGGGATTTTCCAGTTTCTCGAACCACCTTGCTCTTTAAAGTTAACACATTTGTCGCATCAGTCCGATGGCCAACTCCATTTAAAAAAGGTTCGTCTAAGTCAGTATCTATTGCAAAAAATATGAAGCACAATATTGGTTATTAATTTTTAGGAAGGAAATGGTTTGAATGATTTATGCACAGAAATCCAAAATTTTTCCTAAGTACTATAATGGCTGCCACTGGACGGGTCAGGCCTAATCATGTCAGCATTGCATCTGAACCAACATCGTCTGATAAATGTACCGTTGCTGAAAAGCACAACGCTGTCGAGCAAACTGAAAATAGCGATCTTTAGGGTTGTGCGGGTTAAGGCATTTTCTGATGCAGATTGGTGCCGTGAGTTAATATTTCAAATCCACGAAAAAATTCGCCGCTAGATCCGCTGAATAATATGCCAAACGCCCTCCGAGTTTAGATGTTTAATTTTTTTTCGGATTTTCTGAGTTTGCCACCATTAGCCGCAGTGAAAAACACAGAAATTACAAAAAACAATTTCTCCCCGTTCTAAAGCTAAAAAAGTTACGCAAAATTTACTCCCTCTCCCACATATAACGAATTGTCACAATTTCACAGTTTTCTTCATCCTTCCCCTCGAATAGTACGTAAAAAATATCTAAAAAGATATTTCGTCAGTAAAATCATGTTATGTAACTTAACTTTCTAGTTTACTCTCGCTCCCCCACATTTCACAACATGTCACATTTTGTCGTACCCCTTTCCCCTAAAAGTGTTAAGTAGACTTGTAAATCCTGGCATTTTAAAGCCGATGTCAATAGAGTTTGAACCATTATTTTGTTATTATACCCAGGTAACCAACAAGCATTAGTGTATGCAGTAAAGTAGCGTAAAATTTGCATTCCGGATGCTTCTTGCAGTATGCTGGCATTCGTTATGCATAACTGTTGTTAATCAGCATTTGAAAAACTGTTTAAAAACTTCTTGCCAGTAAGCAGCATTCTGAATGCACAACAGTAGTAAAAAAAACATTTTCATAGCACAGCAGTAATGTAGCCGTATATTTTGCCAAAAGCGACTTTTAAATAGCATTTAAAACGACTTAAGTGCTTATCAAGTAGCCGTTAAGACGCATTCAGCTTGCTTATTGGTTACCTGGGTAGTATCTGCTCGTTTACGGAAATGCTATCCGTGTGCGCACTTATCAACCTGTGCTTCCAAAACCTGAACACAGTTCCGTACAAACTGCATATATCCTATGAAAATATTACAATTTGCATAGAACTTTAAGTATTGTAAACACTGGCTAAGGCATTTCCGAAATAATAATAGTGTCAATAACTGGAGCACTACTAGGGCCAACTAAGGAACACTTGGTGCCATAACTGGAGCAAGACAAAACTTTTTGACTTCACATTAAAAACTATTTTCGATGGCAAATAGGTTGAATTCAAAACAGCTTCTTGTTAAGAACTGTCAGATCTTCCTAAAAAGATATAGATTGTAATTTAGTGTGGAATATTGACAAAAATTAAGGACCAAATTCTTTCCTAATGCTTAGCTAGTGCCATAACTGGCTCACTCACCCTATATCCTTATTATTACTGCTACGGCGCATCGTATTGATACATCTATCCTTGCACAGAGGCAATTGCGTGTATGTGTGTGTTATTTACATATGGTAAGCAACTCAGACGCAAGTGGGGGGAAACTCACGATTAGGTTCTTATTTACTGAGTGCTGGTAATACGAATTTCAGTTATTTTTGCTGTTACTGTACATCGTTTTGAAACATCTAGAAGGTTTGGTCGCGTACATTCGAGTTTAGTGAAAACTACCACTAAATTATTCAATTACAAAAAAACAATTCATTGAGAACAGCAACCAACTAACGAATAGCAAAAACACTTTCATTTTATAGACCGCCATTAAAAACTAAGTTTCTTTAAGGAATAAATATTTCCGGCGATACCAGTCGATGTGTGTATGTAAATCTACTGCAGAACAATTAAATTTTTAAAAAAGGTTGCGCAATAATTTGAATAAAAAAAATTGATCACATTGTGTCCAATCCCGAAGTTGTCTGTCTCATTACAACAAAACATGTAAAACGACCTTCAATCATTAATGTGGATATTAGTCCACAATATAACCATGCTAGTTGTTAAATCATCATGAATAGGCCGCTATTTTGAATTTCTAATTTACGACGCAATTCAAGTTTCGTTTCCTTGGAAATATATGCCTATTTAAATATGCATGCTTTTAAATGCTAAATTTTCGTGAAAATAACACCATATTGGGATGCAAAATGACGACGAATAACAATTTTTAATCTCTACACAACTTTTCGATATCAAAAATACCCTTGTTTCGTGATATTTTTTACCATTAAAACGTTATTGAATACCAGTAGTATTGAATATAGCTCGCCATTTCAGATCTCTTCAGAATATCTTGAATATACCGTCATCTTAAATTTTGATCTGCTATCATAGGTATAAAAATAGCGGAGGCTATTAAATTTCCTTTTACTTTCGATTTTTGGGCAGTTTCTCATACCAAACATACCCATATTGAAAACTTCCTGATGATAAATCATTATGAAAATGTCTCAATATTGAGTTAAGGAACGCCATTCATGACCACGAACATAATTTATTTGAACAGAAATATGTCTGAAGACATTTTTTCAATTACCGAAAAGATACCTTATATTATAAAGAAATTTGTTTAGAATTCTTAATAAAAATACTAGCAGCACTAGCACAGCCGATAAACATCAACCCGAATACACAACCGCAACACAACCGAAGTTTGGTTTTGTTATTCTCGTGTTTCCTTCCCATACTCGTGCACCGGTAAACGAAAATCAAAACCAAACCGCGGTGCTGTGTAAACGAAACTCGGTTTGGTTTTCGTGTCTCGTATAAACACAACCAGCGATGAGACCGCACACAATGTAAAGGAAACATAGACACTTGTGAAAATTTGGTTTACCGTACCGGTACTCAACCGGTATTTTCCCACCTCTGGTGATGATACATTTCATATAACTTTTATCGCTTTCTTCGAATATTATATCGATTGAGAATATTTAGAACTTGATGCTTCGCGATGTTTCTGATAACACATACCACATGGGATGGTTGCAGGACTCAGAGAATCGCTCAAATTAGCATAGGACAATATCAGTGCAACAAATCTCAAAGGTTAAACCAATTTAAAGGAAAAGCGGAAAAAATAGAAATACAAAGGAATTATTGCTAATGCTCCGTTAATAACAAATATAAATTCTTCAATTAATGCATTGTGGAGCGAAAACTGAATTTTCCTAAAGGGGTTATGTATGTTGTGTTGAGTCAAAAAATTCGAACAACAAACTTTCGAATAGATTTGAAGTTCATACTCAATAACGTTTACTCAAATTCCCAACGCGGCACAGTGGGACCAATCTAAAAAACGCTTTTAATCCACCTAACAGTGTGATGAGACATTTCTTATAACTCTTATCACTCTCTTCGGATATTATATCGTTTGAGAACATTTGGAACTTGATGCTTCGCGATGTTTTTGATAACACATACTACATGGGATAGTGGCAGGACTCAGAGAATCGCTCAAATCAGCATAGGACAACATCAGTGCTAGAAATCTCAAACCAAATCAATGGGAAAGCGAAAAAATGGCCCATAAAATAGACATACCAACGAATTATTGTTAATGCTCTGTTAATAAAATATCTAAATTGTGGTGGGAAAACTGAATTTTCCTAAAGGGGTTATATATTGTACTGAGCCAAAAAAATCGAATTTTTTTTTAATCGATTTGAAATTTATACTTTATAATTTCCAACGCGACTGAGAACTAAGAAATCAACGTTTTGCCTTTCTCAATAGAAAGGTATTGCAATTGCTCTGAAAACCGACTTTTTAACGGAGGCCCGGAGGGCCGAGTGACATATACCATTCGATTTAGTTCGTCGAGTTCGGCAAATGTCTGTGTGTGTATGTATGTGTGTATGTATGTATGTGTATATGTATGCAAGTGTGTGTATGTGACCAAAAATGTCACTCATTTTTCTCAGAGATGGCTTAACCAATTTGGACAAACTTAGTCTCAAATGAAAAGTGCAACGTTCCCATAGGCTGCTATTGAATTTCTAATGGATCCGACTTCCGGTTCCGGAATTACAGGGTGATAAGTACGAACACGCAGAAAATGTCGATTTTAATAAATTCTGCAATGAATGTATAAAGGTGAAAATTTTTCCAAAATATGACCACAACTGCTTCGATTTGTAGTATTAGGTCACTAACATCCATTCAAAGTCTATTTGGCCACATTGGCCACCATCCTCGGTTCCGGAAGCCCCGGCGGAAGTATCTAAATTCAGAATAACAGTCACATCGGTTTCTCGGAGATGGCTAGACCGATTCGACTAAACTTGGCCTCAAATGAAAGGTATTGCGTCCCCGTAAATAACTATTTAATTTCATCCCGATCCGACTTCCGGTTCCGGAGTTACAGGTTGTGGCGTGCGATCACATAGCAAATTGTGATTCAAGCCGATACTCCGATGAAAGCAAAAAAGGTAAAAATTTCGCTAAAATGTCTCTCAAAGACTTAAATTTGCCGTTCTAGGTCACCGACGGCCAACCAAACTTTCGTTGACTACATTGACCACCATAGACGGTTCCGGAAGTGCCCGGGAAAAGCGGCCATCTTTCAAAATTTACGAACTCACATCAGTTTCCCGGAAATGGTTGGGCCGATTTTCACAAACTTAGTCCCAAATGATAGCTATAATATCCCCATAGATGTCTATAAAATTTCGTACGGATCGCTTATATGGTTCCGGAAATATAGACTAAACCGTCCGGTCACATATGAAATTCCCATATAAGCCGGAACTCAATTTTTTTTTTCAAAGGGGGGACCTCATGAAATTTCAGAAATCGAATTCGTATTTTTGATGCGAAACATCTTTAAAATGCATGAAACGTCGAGATTTTATGTTATCTCGAAAAATTTTTTTTTTATAAAAATCGACTTTTTGGGACTTTGCCGATTTCGCACCTTTTTGCCTTTCTCAATAGAAAGGTATTGCAATTGCTCTGAAAACCGACTTTTTAACGGAGGCCCGGAGGGCCGAGTGACATATACCATTCGATTCAGTTCGTCGTGTGTGTATGTGTGTGTATGTGACCAAAAATGTCACTCATTTTTCTCAGAGATGGCTGAACCGATTTTGACAAACTTAGTCTCAAATGAAAGGTGCAACGTTCCCATAGGCTGCTATTGAATTTCTAATGGATCTGACTTCCGGTTCCGGAATTACAGGGTGATAAGTACGAACACGCAGAAAATGTCGATTTTAATAAATTTTGCAATGAATGTATAAAGGTGAAAATTTTTCCAAAATATGACCACAACTGCTTCGATTTGTAGTATTAGGTCACTAACATCCATTCAAAGTCTATTTGGCCACATTGGCCACCATCCGCGGTTCCGGAAGCCCCGGCGGAAGTATCTAAATTCAGAATAACAGTCACATCGGTTTCTCGGAGATGGCTAGACCGATTCGACTAAACTTGGCCTCAAATGAAAGGTATTGCGTCCCCGTAAATGGCTATTTAATTTCATCCCGATTACAGGTTGTGGCGTGCGATCACATAGCAAATTGTGATTCAAACCGATACACCGATGAAAGCAAAAAAGGTAAAAATTTCACTAAAATGTCTCTCAAACAACTTAAATTTGCTGTTCTAGGTCACCGACGGCCAACCAAACTTTCGTTGACTACATTGACCACCATAGACGGTTCCGGAAGTGCCCGGGAAAAGCGGCCATCTTTCAAAATTTACGAACTCACATCAGTTTCCCGGAAATGGTTGGGCCGATTTTCACAAACTTAGTCCCAAATGATAGCTATAATATCCCCATAGATGTCTATAAAATTTCGTACGGATCGCTTATATGGTTCCGGAAACATAGACAAAATCGTCCGGTCACATATTAAATTCCCATATAAGCCGGAACTCAAATTTTTTTTTTGAAATTTCAGAAATCGAATTCGTATTTTTGATGCCAAACATCTTTAAAATGCATGAAACGTCGAGATTTTATGTTATCTCGAAATTTTTTTTTTATAAAGATCGACTTTTTGGGACTTTGCCGATTTTACACCTTTTTACATTTCTTATTACATTTGAGTGAGATTCATGTGGAGCACTCGGATATTGTATCAGCAGCAGCAGCTTAAAGCATCGTCATCTCCTGGGTCAGATGGTGTCCCTGCTGTTTTTTCGAAAAAGTGTATATCTGGTTTGGTGGAACCACTCTGTCAACTATTCAAAATGTCACTGACAACCGCGATTTTTCCTCAATTGTGGAAAGCAGCTTTCATCTTTCCTGTCCACAAAAAAGGTGATAATAGAAACATTGACAATTATCGAGGAATTTCTGCGCTCTGTGCCATTTCCAAGCTGTTTTTTCACTGCAAGGAATATATTTCTAAAGAGGGATTCGAGTGTGTATCTTCGTCGCGAGCGGTTGACTCTTGTAGAGCTCCCTTCGAGTCGGTTAATTTTCATTATTTTCGGCGCAGTTTACTGCCTCCCGGTTATCGAAAGTGTCAATAAGGGTGCAATTTAACGATTACACAAGGTGAAGTGGCTTATAAAAGCATTTTCGGTATATTTTTGAGTGAAGCGAGTGGTGACAGTTTGTGAAAATCGAATTCCGGCAAATGAAAAAATATCTTTTCCTCGCATTACGGGCCGTCGATTCCCGATGCAAGGACAATAAAAGTGCACAGAAAACATCTAGAAACACAGTGTATATTCTAAAAATAGTGAAAAATGGTTTTTCAGAGAAAAATATTCAATCCGAAAAGTGAAAAAAGATACTGCAATAAAAAAAATTAGCATATTCAAATAATTGGCGTTTCACCAGCGACCAGGTGTCGCCTCAAAATTCTTCGCCCGAAAAATAGGTGGCAAACCAGCCAGTCGGTGCTCAGCTATTTTTTTGCGAATGAGTAGAGGTTTTGATTCCTTAATATTCGGGATTGCAGATATTTTGTCGCATGTAAATTTTGGGTGTTCGTTGATGGCACTGACAATGATGACTTCATACATGATTAGGTTTGAGAATTGACAATTCGCGAGAGGAATCGGGGACCGGTAAGCAATTACCTTCAGTTATGTCAGCACGAAGAATAAGTGTTTTGCTGTCATGTTCATTGGTTAGCTTTCAATTCTATCTCATGCCTCCACGCGAGTCTAAGTTTATTAATGGCATTTGGTTCTTAGACCGGCGACGACCGGGTGCTATCAGCCTTCTGCCAATAGTAGCAGAATGAGAGGGTGCGAACAGATCTAGCGGAGAAAACAATACCGTAAAAATGAATAGTTGTTGGGAAATCAGCTCCAATAAGACTTTAATTTGACTAGTATCGATGATCGCGGGTCAATACGCACTGAAAATTCGCCGCGTCTGTTTTAATGAATCTAACTTCAAGTTCCGTTATTGGTGGCAAGCCCGTGCATCAGGTTAACGATCCTCTGTATTTCCCTTTAATGTTCGATATAATCGTTCGTATACGTGTATTTCGCATTCAATCCGATATTAGAAATAGGAAACACTTTCGTTGATTTACAACATCTCGAGCTATCATAACTCTTTGTGTGTATAACGTGTTATCACTCGGTAGTTTGCAACCCAAAAAATATATTGTGGAGAAGGCATAGCGAAATTAGTCTAAATAATGTCGCAATAAATAGTGATCCGGCCTATTATGCAGATAAGATTAGCTTTTCTAGGTAATACTCCCACGATCGGCTGTGTGGAGTTGAAATTGCTTTTGTTTAGAAAACATAGGATACTCTCGGTAGCCGGCTACCCAGAGTTTAAAAAGAACCAAAAACTAAACAAGATCTTCTTTTTCGAGCGATCGTGTTCTCGAAAACTTACTAAACTACTACCTAATAAACTATGTACAGGTCGCATCGCTTGCATGAAGCGAATCCTAGAACACCAACTTCGCGACACCTATGGAAGAGTCTGATGAACCTTCTGTATAACATTCCTCATTTTATTCAAACGATCGCCGGGTAAAATCAGCACCGACACGATAGAAACCACGAAAAAATTCGTCGCGTGATTGAATATTATTAAGAAATATAAGCAGTGCTCCTTATAGCCGGCTTTTCGGAGTTCAAGTTGCTTATTTTACTAATCGTATTAATACAACAAATGATAAATTTCCCAAATTCTCGGCAGCCGGCTACCCAGAGCAATTACTACATGATAACGCAGTTGGCACACTTACTAACAACTCTCCCATTCCCGAGATACATGTGGAGATGCAGAGGATTCCTCGGTCTCTAGTAGCAACATGTATCGGACTAACATTCCTTCTTTTCCCAGAAGATCTGCATTCGGACGTGGCCGGCGTCGGTATTGATCAGCATGCAGGGATCAGAATAGATTGTACAATGTGGCTCATCATGTTATTCCCAAACATGTTGTTCCAATGAACATTTTGCAACCTAATTTGGTTCTGGTCAATAACGGAGTAGCAACTACGGGCGATCTCTTATGCTTATGCTTTTTACATTTCTTATTACATTTCTTATAAAAGAAATGTATAGAATTCGCTCAAACTTTCAAGATATTTTCCGAGGCCCGGAAGGCCGAGTCTTATATACCAATCGACTCAGCTCGACGATTTGGGACAATGTCTGTGTGTGTGTGTATGTAACGGACAAATTCTCATTCGTGTTTCTCAGCAATGGTTGAACCGATCTTATCCAAACCAATTTTAAATGAAAGAACTAAAAAACAGTATGAACGCTATTAATTTGTTTTTGATTCTGATGTTTAGTTTCCAAGATATGAATGTTTGAATGCGTAAAAATGGCGTTTTTTGCAGTTTTTTAAATTATCTGCCGAATTTGACAATATAGATTTACAATTTATATGTTTTTAGACAGCTTTAACGAATACCTTTCGAACAAGCTATAGATTGTTGAAATCGGACTATTATCAAAAGAGATATTTAACATTAAATACGGACGAAAGATTTTTATCATTTCCCATTGCCAGAAATATGACCAAAAACATGTAATCTATTTTTAACGCCAAAACGGCTTATTTTAGGTCAATAGTATCTTCGGAGAATTTAATGGAGGCAATATGCCCTTTCTTTTGGTATTATGCTTTTGCTGATTAATCCCCCTATGAGTGAGATATTTTCACAAATTTTGTTGGAAGTGATTATATCGAAATGATGCCTTCAGCAAATTTGTAGCTCTTACTTTTGCGAATAACTTTACTGAAGACTTCAAATATCTATTTTGAATACTTTAAAAGTTATGGCTTGTTGATTGTGGATTACTCTTTGTCGCCTATTTATTTTATAATCCATTGAAATAAGCCAAACATTATTTCGATAAATCGAATTTTGTATTTCATTTTTCTATCTACAACCGCTAGAAATAATCACCGAACACTTCTAAGTTGTCTGGAAGGAACTTGATAACTTATCAGTGCAAAAATGTTCTTTTGTACGAACCTTCTCACTGCAATTTTTCTAACTTATGACCATCGGATCGATCTGAAACATATCGGAAAATGAAAAGCGAAATAAATAACTCCAAGCAACGGCGTAGCCAAGAGAAGGTTTCGGGGTTTAAGACAATACAACCCCCCCCCCCCAACACACCCAAAAAAATATTGAAAATTTATTGATGCAGACTGATTTAATTCAATATTACAATAACAATTATCTGATCCATAGATTGATAACCTGTTGTTGTAAACATCATGAGGACTTTTGATAAATTGTCGGAATGGGGTCCTGATATGTAACTGATCTATTGGTCTTGATTTCACAGTTGTCTAATAGCATCAATATCAAATTCCTGCCTGAAAACATTCCAATAGAAAATTCCAGAGTTCTGTAATCAATCATAATCCTCGGATTTATTTTCAAATTGATCTCGCTTTTGTAGAGATGTACTGTCATAAGGGTCTTTATTTGACAGAAAGCGAAGTTAAAATTGATTTGATGTCTATGAAACATAGAACTGCTCACCCAAAAAATGCATAACTTTCAACATTTGCTAAAAATGTTTTTGCCTTTCTCATTCACTCTAAAATTCGTCAATCTAATCCCGACCCGGAGGGCCGAGTGTCATATGCCAATCGACTGAGTTCGTCGAGATTGGAAAATGTCTGTGTGTGTATGTGTGTATGTGGAAAAAATGTGACATCTGTTATTCAGAGATGGCTGGATCAATTTGCACAAAGTTAGTCTCAAATGAAAGGTACAACCTTCCCATCGGCTGCTATTGAATTTTTATTGATTGGACTTCCGGTTCCGGAGTTACGAGTTGAAGAATGCAATCACACAGCAAATTCCCATATAAACTGAAATGAAAAATTTTCAAAATCAAATTTGTATTTTTGATGCCAAATGACTTTAAAATGCATGAAACATTGAGATGTTTGACAAAAATTGACTTCTTTAGACTTTGGTACATTTTTACCTTTCTCATATAGAAAGGTTATGCAATCACTCCAAAAATCGTCAATCATACCGGCCCGGAGGGAGTATGCAGTGAGGGATTGCTACTTTAAAATTAAAACTAGTTTAAAATTTCTTAACAAGTTGAAAATTTTCGGCAAGACCTGGACCTCTCGGATCTTTCTCCATGATCCGCCGCTGGTTTCAAGTGATGTTTCAGTATCACATAGTATCTCAAGATCGTGGCTGTCGGTCCGTTGTATGTATGTGCAAATCGTACTGAACATGTAATATTCATTTCCACCATTGTATTGAACATGGAATAGTACTCTGGACAAATGAGAAAAGCACAATTGCACGACTAGGTGGACGAAAACAGGTTTTTATTTTGGGAATGCGTCGAGTTGAGACGAAGACGTAATATGATTAATAACGAGGATAACACTTTCCGAATGTAGAGAGAAATTTATGAAAAATGACGATTTTCATTCGATTCTAGCAGCTCCTGATCGATTTCGATGAGCATTTGATTTTTATTGTATGGCCAATTATATGTATAGGTCAAATGTTCAAAAACAGTAATTTAAGGTCAAGATAGAATCATTTTGAAACCGCCAATTTCGGAGGGTTAGTATCTTCGATGAGTTTTACAAACGTTAAACAACGTTGACGGTATATCGTCCAAGAAGTATTTATGGTGAATTTTCTCAGGTTAATATTCATGACTACAATAAAGTCTCAACAAATTCGCTAAAGACACGAACTCTGTTACTATTTTCTGAAATATTAATTCTGCATAATTTTAAAACTTCAAAAATTACGGTTTCGGAATTATACCGTTTGGACAGTAAGATCGATTTTCACCAAACCGAATTTCTGGCTACGCCGCTGATTTCAAGTAAGCAGAGACAAAGTCGTTCTACACTCGTTCAAAAGAAACTTCTTCGAATGCTGAATATCTATTATAACACATTGAAACCCCGATTTTATCAGCCAAATATGAATATATGTTTGATGGGCTCTAGCAGACGAACAAGACTGAATTCGAGTAAATCCTTTCTTGAGCATGTTTTCCTTATCATGATGATATGCGAAATATGCGAAAATAAAAAGCTCATCATAATCAGAAATAGTTATCAGACTATATCAAGGGACGAGAAGAATATTTTAACAGCTTCAGTTTATTATAAAGAAAAAAAAATTGCCCGATTTAGTCAATGTCCCGATTTTGTCAGCCTAAAATACACCATGAGACTGATAAAAATGGGTCTTTATTGTATGTATTATTCGCTGTGTTTCACATTAATAGGTACATTTCTTTTTTGGAGATTTTTTTTATTGCATCGAACTACAACAATTTCTAGGTAGTTTTCAAGGGGTTGTTTTATAGACTTCTTCCAAAATTTGGCGAACCTATTCCAATTAATTGGTATACTTAAGGGTTTATATGTTGCAGATAGAGAAAATACTGAAATTTTCAGCTTTTTTCCTACATAATATTACGAAAGCTTATTAAACAATTTTTCCTAATAAGTTTGTGAAAATTATAAACTATTTGAAATTTTTTAATAGTTTTATTTTTTATTTAACCGTGATTTTTTAATAAATAGTGACCATCGCTTCACAACGTAGTCTATTTTTCATGGCTTGCGGTGAGCACGATCTCTCGAAATGCTGAACTGAAAATTATGGAATAGAAATTAATTTTTAGTATTCTTTACAGATTTAACTCGCCGCGCAGATGGCTCTTAATTAGACCCGCTGGTGCCCTAAGACGATTTCGCTAGATTTTCAGAGCACTATGCACCCAGTGCATTAACGCAAGTGACGGAAGGTTATCGAAAAGTTTCGTGAAAATGAAAATTGCAGTAATGATGATGATTTTTCCGAACGGTTCGTTTTCTTGAGGTTTTTATTTGTCCTTTGGCATTAGGATTAGCGATAATAATTCAAATCAAGGATACTACTGGGAAGTCACCTTTAGAAAAAGTCGATGTCGAAGTAAAATTTGAAACTATGCACGCATGCACTTCAGAGATAGCGTGATATCAGGAGCTGCGATTTCATTAAAATTTTCTCAGTTCTCAGTCGCGATGGAAATTTGAGTAAAGTATAAACAGCGAAACGATTCAAAAAACAAATTTCGATTTTTTTGGCTCAGTACAATATATAACCCCTTTAGGAAAATTCAGTTTTTCCACCACAATATAGATATTTTATCAACAGAGCATTAACAATAATTCGTTGGTATGTCTATTTTATGGGCCATTTTTTCGCTTTCCCATTGATTTGGTTTGAGATTTCTAGCACTGATGTTGTCCTATGCTGATTTGAGCGATTCTCTGAGTCCTGCCACTATCCCATGTAGTATGTGTTATCAAAAACATCGCGAAGCATCAAGTTCTAAATGTTCTTAAACGATATAATATCCGAAGAGAGTGATAAGAGTTATAAGAAATGTCTCATCACACTGTTAGGTGGATTAAAAACGTTTTTCAGTTCAATATTACCGTGGCTGTTTTTTCTTTTTCAAAATTTTAGAACTCTAATAATGATTTATTTTCCTGTATATAGTTGTCATGTGATGTATAATAATAAAATGTAATATATGCATTTAAAAGCTTTTAATGAATATAAACAACGCACACATTCTCGTGATTCATGATTGAGAAAGGCACAATTGCACCGCTAGGTGGATTAAAATAGGTTTTTTATTTGTTCAAACATAGTTGACAGACTTCGTGCTTCACTTTCGTTCGGTTCTCATGCCGACTACAAACAGCAACACCACAACTGTGGCAGATAACAGAGGTTTTGGTATCCTGCGATCGCGGACAAACTGAACATCTGTGTAGGCATGCCACTGGCGCGCCAGTGCATCACTAGGGTGAAATGCCATCACTGCATATAGAAAATTGTTTTCGATTCTTGTATATTTATAGCTTCGATACCGTCATCAGGGGTTACTTTACGCCAAAAATAGAACGTTTTGTATATTATACTCGAGAACTACGATCACGCAACTTCAAATTTGAAACTGTTTGATGTTTTACATATGGCAGAAGTACCTCCAAAGTCAGTGAAAAGATCCTTTGGTAAATCAAGATTGAACACGGGATATAAAGAAATAAAAATTGGTGTAAAGTTGCCCCCACAGGGGGGCTACTTTACGCCAAAAAGTTTTTCTTTTCAAAATCATGTTAACTTCTTGATTTATTGTTATGGATTATGCTCGATATTTATGTGTGAATGCAAATTAATGTCGTGCTCGTAAATATAAGAGGGTATGTTCAAGAACTGCGAACCATGCATCCAAAAACCTTGTTTTCGGAGAGTCAATAAGTCCTACAATGAAAAACAACAAGCCGAGAAAAAACGCTCTTCATAATATACTTGTTTATTGAGCCTTATGAATCAGATAACCTTGTTTTAGTATTTTTCTAAAAGTAGTTTTATTCCGGAGTAGTTGTATTCCGGAGTGCAAAGGTTTTTCCAACAGAAATGCGAATGGTACTGTTATATTTAGTGGTCAGGTTATATCATCCATCTTTAATGAGATATCCATTTCCAATATATTGATGCCCTTTTTGTTTAGTAAGGTTTTAACCATAAGTTTGTTCGCAGAACTATTCCCCGCTGCTTATTCTGTCATTCCACGACCAATTTCCTCAATACACATAATTTAAATACTTCTAGAAACGATTACGTTTTTATATGTTTGCCTCCATTGCAACTACACTACTCAACTTGCAAATTATCGATTGCTGTTATTTTTCAAAACAGTCAAACTAGTAAGCTAATAAAAATCTGCTTTGAATTAGTATCTAATCTAATTTTAGATCAAATATACCGATTGTGCAATATAGACTTAAGTAAAGCTTGGCGTAAGGATTGCCTGCAGGCTACAGGGAATATGGCGCACCGAGCAACAGACGACGGGCACGACTAACTAGTGATTGGTTAGTTGGAGCGGAAAGGAACGAGCGCAAAAAAGTGAGTGAATGGTTTGTTCATGCTGAGGTAGGTTTGGCGCAGCGACTGGCAACCGCGTAAGGGGTAAACCCAGCCACTCCGAAGCAAGGCAGAAGAGCGAGTGTAAGGCGTATATGTGGACTGCCTCATGCCAAAATGGGAGGGTCGTAGCGTAGTATGTTGGGACTTAGCTATCGATGCCTCGTGGCGTGGCAGAGGAGTGAAGGGTGAGCATCCAAGTCAGCCTCACACGGTATGTTAAGGGTGAGCACAAAAGTCAGCCTCACAAGGTATGCTAGAGGTGAGCACAAAAGTAAGCCTCACAAGATCACCCAAGTAAGCCTCGCAAGGTGAGCACCCAAGTAAGCCTCGCATGGTATGTCAGAAGTGGGGCCTAAGAAAAATCTCCCACATGGGATGCCAGGGGGAGCGACAGGGGTATAATAGAGTGGTATGATCGAGAGTGAATCAGGTGATAGAGTGAGCATCCAAGTCAGCTTCACATGGTATGTTAGAGGCGAGCACAAAAGTAAGCCTAGCAAGGTATGAAAAAGGTGAGCACACAATTAAGCCTCGCATGGCGTGATAGAGGTGAGCACAAAAATAAGCCTCATGTGGAGTGTTAGAGAGAGAATCAAGGTGTGACAGAGAGAGAGAGCACCCAAGTAAGCCTCATACATATGTATATATTTGTGGAACCGCTATTCTGAAACATTAATTTTGAGAGCTGAAGTCGATTCGTTGTTCTTTGTAGAAAAAAGATACAACGTGTTTCGGTGTTTTGCCATTCTCAAAACAAAAATCATTATAATGGAAAAACCTTGATTAAAGCAATGAATAAAAGTGAAAAAATGAAAGGTTAGTGTTTTGGAAAGCTTGAGGCTCCTATTTTATGGAATTATTTTTGTTTGGGAGATATTTTCGAGACGCTCACCACTTTTGTGCGATATGAGCATACAGGGCTATTCGGACCCCCAATTCTGTCAACCACCGTTCAGTGGCATGCGGCTGCGCACACCATTGCACACGCCACAGCAAAGAACAAAAATGGGCCGCCAATCGACAGCTATGACATACCAGATTAACCCTCTAGTTCCCAACACCGCCTCTAGGCGGTCTCTATAAAAATCTAAATAAAACTACTAAAACATTATTGTATGTTGTCATCCGCACTAGCATTTCTTCCCAACGCTCATACCTTTCATACACACACATTGTTTGAATATTCGTAGCTTTCTGTCAAAGGCAATTGAAGCTCAAAGTTGAAAAGTCGAGGAAAACGTGGAAAAAACCATTTTGTGCTTTTATCTTCATTAAACAAATTTTAACTATTTCTGGAAATTTCGATAACTAAAGAAAATATTTTTGAGTAGCCTGTTACTAGCACTTCACTGTAGATGTGAATTGATTTAGTGGAACAATTCGGATGTTTAGGTTTTTTGGTAAAATACTTTGCCCGCCTAGAGGCGGTGTTGGGCACCTGAGCGAAAACAAATTCCAGTCTTTAGTGATTACTTATCGTACCGAAACTAGCATAATGTGGAATTTTAGCTGAAAAGAAGAATGTTTTTAAAACTTTGGGTGAATGCTGCTGTTAGAATACGCATATCCTTGTCATTTAGTTATATTTAGGGGAGTCTGGGGCTAATTGACGAAATCTTGTTTTCTCCTTTTGTATTAGACATATGGCGTTGTCTCTAGTTTTACACTTTAAGTACTGTGAAATACATTCTCCAATGTGTTTATGTTGCATTACATTCTGTTTCGTACACTTTGTAAGTGATATTGAGTTTTTGAACGTATTACAGTGAAGACCCTATTTTAGTCGTATTAGGCATAGTGCCTCACCATTTCATTAATTACTCGGAATATAGTTGATGCAATGCGTATGAATTGGCACCAATATCTTTGCTTTCTTCTTATGAAACATTATGATAACAAAAATTGCCGTGCCATTTGAAACAATGCGTTGAACAAAGATGGCTTACGCCGCTCTAACTACCGGCTTCTTACGGTTAAGACGAAAATAGGCTCATTACTCTATGTGAAGTTTTTACACGTCAGCATTTTTGTTATTTAGAGCGAGTTCAAAGCTATTCCACGAATGACTAGATTTTTCGATAGCGTGCGAAAAGAACTTTCCATGGCCGTATATGCAATATACGTAACCACAAACAAAATTTTTTAGTTTGTTTACGTCGAAATTTCACCTGAAGGATTTCGAGAATTCGCTTTTTAATACGAAGTGTGCGCCTAATTTAAAATTCCGGAACAATGAGGCTGAAAAATAATAACAAGTATCGATTGATTTGCAGTTTTATTGAAAAGACATCTTACGCGATCAATACTTTATCATCAAAAGTGGCCAGGTGGCATCATTGCGCGTATAGTCGTAAGTTGGCGAGATTTCCGCGTCACATATTTAAAATTCTGTAATGCAGCCAACAGTCTGCTCTTTTATGCAACGCATTCTCTTTTACACGATCTTCTTTAATTAAAATGATAAAATATGATAAGTGAAAGCATCGCCAGCAGACCCTGGACTTCCCTACTATAAATTAGAAGTCAATAGTTAAACAACCGAAGTACTAGAGAAATACTCCTTACAGTTAGGTTATTTGCGTTCTGATGAAGTCCAAAATATAAGCAACCATCTGTATTCGCTTAATTTAAAGTAACTAGAAGAAAAAAAGCTTTCGTTTTTAATTCGGTCAGGTGCCCAACGCCGTCTCTAGGCGGCCTACTTATTTAAACGCTTTAATGAAAAATCCATTACTTACAAGAATTATCTATATTATTTTCGTTTTTCTCATCACGAATCCGACCTACAAAAGTTTTTTCAAGCCAAAAAAAAATGGGCGCTAGAGGGTTAAGGCCTACTTATTTAAACGCTTTAATGAAAAATCCATTACATACAAGAATTATCTATATTATTTTCGTTTTTCTCATCACGAATCCGACCTACAAAAGTTTTTTCAAGCCAAAAAAAAATTGGGCGCTAGAGGGTTAAGTTACGTTTACTGCTGTCACTAATAATCGGCGATTGATGTTTTTGCCAGAATTTCCTCTCAAAATGAATTTTGACAGTATGCTTATTCGCCCTTTTCAAAAAATACGCGTTATATATATA